>NW_026695231.1:1530000-2730000 GCF_021218885.2 Marmota monax | reverse complement strand
GGGGTGACGGGTCTACCATTCTGGCGGGTCGCTGGGCTTATTCCGGGTGCGGGAGGTGGCTCTGCTCTGCCCCTACTCCAATTGGGGTGACGTGTGTACCACGCCGGCAGGCCACCGGGCCTGATCCGCCAGTCGGTTGCAGGTCTGCCTACCCTGCAGGCGTGTGCGTCGGCTCTGCTCTGCCCCCCCTCCAATTGGTGTGACTTGTCTACCACACCCGCGGACCACTGGGCCTGTTCCGGGCACGGGCGAAGGCTCTGCTCTGCTCCTACTCCAATTGGGGTGACGTGCCTACCACCCTGGCCGGCCGCTGGGCCTGTTCCACCGGTCGGTCGCAGGTCTGCCCACCTTTCGGGCACAGGTGGCGGCTGTGCTCTGCCCCTACTCCAATTGGGCTGTTGTGACTACCACGCCGGCAGGCCGCTGGGCCTGATCCGCCGGTCTGTCGCAGGTCTGCCTACCTTGTAGGCGCGGGCGGTGGCTCTGCCCTGCCCCTCCTACCACGCCCGCGGACCACTGGGCCTGATCTGCAGGTTGGTCGCAGGTCTGCCCACCCTGCGGGCACGGGTGGCAGTTCCGCTCCGCCCCAACTCCAATTGGGGTCACGTGACCACCACACCGGCGGGCCACTGGGCCTGATCCGGGCGCGGGCGAAGGCTCTGCTCTGCCCCTACTCCAGTTGGGGTGACGTGTGTACCACGCTGGCAGGCTGCTGGGCCTGATCCGCCGGTCTGTCGCAGGTCTGCTTACCTTGCAGGCGTGGGCAGCGGCTCTGCCCTGCCCCTCCTACAACGCCCGCGGACCACTGGGCCTGTTCTGCTGGTCGGTCGCAGGTCTGCCCACCTTGCGGGCGCGGGTGGCTGCTCCGCTCCGCCCCCTCTCCAATTGGGATCACGCGACCACCACACCGGCGAGCCGCTGGGCCTGCTCCGGCGCAGGTGGTGGCCCGGCTCCTCCCCTCTGAGTCAACAACAAAGCGAGAGAGACTCGGGTGTCTGTGACTCACCCTCCCTACCAGGAGACCAACTGTTTCTGTTGCCGCTGGTATTGATGAACTTCTCTCCTCCGCCGCTTTCTGATGACATCAGATCTCTGCCATGTTGGTATCCTATGCGAATGGCAGCATTTCGTTCCCTTTGCCGGGTGAGTCCTGACCGGCCCTCACAGGCCCCGTCTCAGTCCTGTTGCCACTGCCCACGAAGGCTCGGTTGGTATTTACCTCCACAGTACTCAGCAGGACCCGGACCAAGAAGCAGTTTCCGCGGGCTCCTTAGCCCTGGGCCAGAGCAGTTCCGGGAGCTGGAACTCGGCTGCTCCGTGCTCGGTGTATGCTCTGATAAGAGCAGGCTCCAAGAAGCAGTTTCTGCGGGTTCTTTAGCACTGAGCCTGAGTAATTTGTCTGCAAGCCGCAGGCAAATGGCAGCCTGAAATTACCTGTTCTATGGCTGAATGAGCTGCGATCAGTCGAAAACAGGGATGGTGATGTCAGCTCTCCAAGATGGTGGCCGCTGGCCTCCTCTGTGGTCTGACCAGTGTGGAGAACCGAATTGGACCGCTTCCTTCCCCGTCTCGAACCCAGAATTCAGCACTGAGTACGGTGCTTGCACGGCTGGCAGAAACTGCAGTGCTGTATCCCTGCGTCGCTATCTCCTTGTTTCCCAGCACGCGCCGCAGACTCTAGCCGCGGGGCGATTTGCTGAATAAGCAGTGTGACCCTCCGTGCGACAAATCTCTCGCGTTTGAGCCCCCGTAGCCGATCCTCGTGCAATGGAAATCCTTCCTCCAGGTTCCGGAGCACCCCACTATTGCTGGAAATTCCTAACAAGATAGCCTTTAGCCGTCCTGACTCGTCATTCTCCCACACAGTGACACGGCACACGGGGGCAATGCACTCCCCTCGACGCCATCTTCCCTCCCTGGGAGCAAATTTTTTTTTCTGATTGTTTTTATTTTGCCTGCCTGCCAGTCTTGCCTATATAATAAGCAAGGTAAAGAATAAAGTGTCCAGTTTTTTCAATATATAGAAACAGAAATAGCCACCAAACTTAACAGCTTAACCATGCAAACATCAAGTGAAGTTTATCAGATAAAAATATTCATGTCCATAATTAAAACAGTGCCTGGCTCAGAATAGGAGCTTCACATAGTTCAATAACTGCCTGAGCTAGTCTCTGTGAATTAGACAGGTGTGCAATGCCTTATCAGTGTTTGTTGCTGTACAGCAACATTATGAACGTGATTCATGTCCAGTATTTTCTTCTGTTCATTTCTTTGTCTGATGAACCATTTATCAGAGTTTTCCATATTTTGTTAGAGGAAAGAATTGTAGAGACAAAGGTTAAAAACGGACCCAGCAATTCTTACCCCAAAGCAGAAATTCTGACTGAGTTCACACAAATGCCCCAAATAGTCCAGTCTATCAAAGAAGATAAAGTTAAAAATCTATTTATATCAAATCCTGGGTCTCCTGGTTTCTGGTAAGTAAAGAGAAAATCTGTCTCTTAGCTTATGAATTGTAAAGTTATTTTATCATTTTGATTACTAGATGAACAAATCAAACTTTGTGTTTTGAAGGTCAAACTAATGAGTGATAGTGACATTTTTTGGCAGGTTCATGGATTCAGGGGTCAAAAATACATATTTTCAAAGTTTGGTTTCCAAAAATTAGTTGCTTGGTCATGTTATTTGCTCTCTGAATTAAACATTTATTTATGTACAAATAATAATACCTACTGTTCAAGGTTACTATAAAGATTAGTTGAGTTATTGATCTGTAATATTCTGGGTACTCAGAATTAGTTTACTTTCCACTTTTTCTTGTCAATGACCTCTTGATGATAGATACTTCACTGTAACAAGAACGCTGTGACCTATTTCAATGAAACAGAAGCACTGATTATGAGGGAGAGCTTAGAGAAAGCATTTAGTATACTTACAACAGAAAACTGCAAAATAATTGTTGTTTTGCAAATTTGGCAGTGAATCTTTTTAGCAATGATGAATTCTATGTTCAGACCTGCCCCATGTCCTCTAGTTTCTACACATAAAGCTAACACAAATCTCCCACTTTCTTCTTTGCTCTTCACTACAGCCCTAGACCAAATAACCAAATAACCATTATGTCTCATTTGGAGCATCCTAACTGTAGCATCTTGCAGTATCCTTGCTGGTTACCTGGTTTCCACTCTTTTCTACCCCTCTGAAATCTATTCTTCAACACAGTAGCTACAATGCTTTTTGTAAGGCATAAATAAACTATTGGACAAGGAGTACTTTCATTGTCCTTAGGAGAAAATTCTAACTTTTCTCCCTGGCAATAACAGCCTTACGTAATCTGGCCACTACTGCATTCTTTGTCTTCACCTTTTAGTTTTCTAAGGCTGTCAAATGACTACACACTCAGTGACTTAAAACAACAGAAATATATCCTTTCACAATCCTGGATCCTAGATGACCACATGAGGTGTGAGTAGAGTCATGGTCCCTCTGAAGGCTCCAGTAAAAATCTTTTCTTGTTTCTTTCAGCTCCTCATGGCTCCCAGAAATCCTTGGCCTGTGTCTGCATATTTCCAATCTCTGCCTACTTCCATCTTCATGTTACTTTTCTGTCTCTGTCCTATGTGTTCCTTATAAGTTCATACTCATTGAATTCAGGGAGCATGCTAATTCAGTACGATCTCATCTTGGTCCTTACTTTAGTTATAGCTTAAAAGACCTTATTTCCAAATAAGGTCACATTTTGAGACTCTGAGTAGACATGAATTTGGGGGGCACATTTCAACCCACTAAAATTTCGTAGGATGCTTTCTTTCAGTTATTGTATTCTAGCTATTCTGACCTTTGAAATAGACCCAACTCAATCACTTCCTCAGGATTCTTCTCTTTTCCCTTTTCCTCCTAGAACATCTTTCTCTCTGAATTTTGCAGTCAGCTCTGCTTGACATTCAGCTTAAATATCATTTTTAAGGAGGCCTTCCTTGCCCTTCACTATTTAAATAACTCCTATGTTAGGAGTTTTTTCTAGATAACAACTCACCAATCACTTGTTATCACATTAGCTTGTTGTTCTTTGTTGTAATTATGACTTTCTAGAAATTTTTAAACTTACTTTTACTAATTTATTTATTGATCTGTTTTACTAGCTTATTTAAAATCTTACACCATTCTGTTTCAGTAGAATACAAAATACATGATTAAAAAAAACTAACACCACAATTTTCTTAATTGTATCCCTTATATTTGTTTCAGTAATAGAAGAACATTTGTTGAAGGAATGAATGACCAATGAGGAGAAAGTATGAATTGTGGGTTAATTGGCCTGGATCTTAATCCTGACTTTGCCATACACTGGTTAGGTGACACACAACCTTGCTGGTTATCAACTCATCTATTTATTAAATGATGGGCTGATTCCTGAGTAAGCATCTGATTATAAGATTCTGTTATTAGAACCATCAATAGGTATCTGTCTATGTTTTGTCAAAGACACAAGACTTACAAATAAAAATAGGCATTATACATATGAGAAAAGCTTTTTTTCCTGTTGCTAAATTAGTGAATTAATTAAAAAGTTCTAATTTCAACATAATTGAGAAAAAATCTTTTTTCCTTAAAAGTTGATTATTTGTTAAGGTAACCATTAATTCTATTTTCTATTTTGCCAGTTGTTTTCTGAGCATATTTCAGATACTTCTGATTTATTATTAACCTGAATCATAAACTACATGGGGATACAAGTGGGATATTGATTTGTCCAGCCATACCATCCAAGAAAGAAAATTTCTGAGGGTGAAACATGGTGATGATAATAAAATTACTAAAACCTTTGTGAATTAAAAAGATAAAATTTGAATTATTCTCCTATCTGATCTAATTTAACAGCAATTCAGGTTAAAAAAAACTGTAAACATACTCTCTAGACATTTTTTTTTCTCCTTTTTCTTCTTCAGAACTCTATGCAATGAAGACTGCCTTAGTACAGATTCAGAATTTGCTTTCCAGAGAAGAATAGAAAAGAAACTATTTTATGCCCTAAGTTGACCTCCTCCTGGAACAAAATATCAGTAACCACGCTCCCCAAAGGCAGAAGAGCGTCAGTTTTCAGTGACTATTTCCATGTCTGCCACTGTGCTCATTATCTGACTAATAAAACTAATTTTGTTGCAGCCATTGAGAAGAGATAATGTAGGGCCTTGAAACATAATAGCTGATCCTAAATCCAAATGTGTTTTATATCCAGAGCAGCTGTGACCCTCTTGGCTATCTCTGAGATGTATGAACTTGGAAACTCTATTTTTTTACATAACATATTGAAATTTTCATCTCAACAATAACAATTTATAAATATGCCTCATATCCTTGGTGGAAGAGCATATAATTATTCAGCTTACATATAAATAATGTGACTTGTCCTAAACTGTTCATACTCCTTCATCCAGCCTCCATTTGACCCATGGTGGTTGACTGGACATTAGCCAACATGCTGAACGGTTTTTGATCAGGCAAAGAAGCTTTTTCTTTGTGAATTGATCCGGTTTTGATATTTTCATTTGTTCTTAGCAACCACATGGCTGTATATACTACTTCAACATAGTGATTAGAGATTAATGACACAGTTGTAGACATACCTAGTTATTCTCCAGAATCATATTTTATAACATCATGGTGAACCTTAGAGACTGAAAAGAAATATTTTTCAGTTATTTATTTAATGATTAAAAATAACCTTCATGAAATAAGAATTGTAGGAGAAGAGGAACATACAATTCCATATATTGAATGATTCAGTTTTTAAAACAAAGCATTAAAGTGGAAAAAACAAAATTTTAAGAATCATAAAACTACAAATCTATCTGCACCTTCTTCCTCCTTCTCTCTTTTCTGCCCATCTTTCTTCATCCTTTCTTCCTATTCCATATCTACATAACTAAATTTTTTTTTTACCCTTTGCTACTACTTAGGATGCATTTTTTGAAGTGAAACTACTTGGTCACAGAGAAAACACCAATTTTTTGAAATTTCTAATCATTGATTTTACTAGTTTGGTTAGCAGCGACTATGGCTTATTAGCCATGGAACCTACACACAGAAGCCCAGGATCCTTGTTCTATGAAGTCTATATCAATAAAAAAAAATCAGCTACTGAGAATTATTTGAGGTCTAGCATAGTCAAGGCATTGTGGAAATGCAAATGCTCCTGTAGGAATTTTGATTTGTCTAATTGAGACCAACTGAGAATATCTCAATTGAAATTTTTAGCATGGTATGGATTAGGCAAATCAATACCCACATTCAGTCCAATAGAGTTTCTGACTTGATAATTATTAGAATCAATACTTCTTGAAATATGCTTAGGAACCAGTTGAAAAAAAATGTAAAAATGGGACTGATGATCGCCTTTTGCAAAGAACAGACATAGATAAAAATCAGTGCAAGTATACTGATGCCCCCACCCTCTCAATTTTACAACTCTGAGGACAGAGAGATGCTTGCTTGCTGAAGGTAGCAAAAGTTACATTTTTAGTTATTATTACAACAGCTAAGTGGGAAATCTTAGGGCCATTAGCCCTATCCATGACCACCTCTATAGCCTAGCAGAGCAGAGCACTCTGACCTGAATTGATCACTGTACACCATTTCTTCTCTGAATCCTCTACCAGGAGGGAAATAGTTCCAAAACCCTAACTAGAAAGCTTGCCTCTGTTTTTTCCTCTCTTCTATGTATTTGTTGCAAAAACTTTTACTATCTTTCTTCTATGAACATAACCTTCTATTTTCCCACACTCTATTATTCAATTTATTTAATAATTACCAAGATAAAAACATATAATCAGGGCCTACCATAGGTAGTAAAATATCAATTTTTATTAATATATTCAGAAAATAATAAGTCAGTGAAGGTTGGAATCATCCCGGAAAGCTGAAATAAAAGTGTGAGTCTGTCTAGAGTCTGACATACAGACCACTCCTAAGAACAAACTATTAAAAACAATGAAAGGGTGAATGTTACCAAAAGTAGGTAGTACAGGAACACTGCACACATAGCCCACATTTTCCTGAAGAAAGAGGAGCTACAGTTAAATGGTATGTATAACATATAAGAATAATCTCATTGACTTAAATGAATAATAAGTTAATTTAAATTAATTTGAAATTCATGCAAAATTGGATTTGTTGTTTAATGTATACACAAAATATAACAGTCAATTTAGTCAAAAGACTGAAAGAAGCCAGTTTAACAGAAAAACATAATCTCAATTTCTCGAGTCAGAATTCTCATTTTTTTTCATACAAGGGAATAAAATGATTAACATCTTTTAGATTCTAGCAGTGTAGCAATCTCAAATAAATACAGAGTATAAAGGATGTTCAGCTTGGCCTTTGACAATCCAAATGGATTTTTAACTTACTTTGCCTGTAATGAATTTTTTTATTACCAGTTTAAAAGACTATTTGCTTTATCAAGAATCTGAAGTGGGATTTTTATTCACTTTAAACATTTTATCCATTCTTTGAGTGTTTTATTTATAGTAAAATTTATTAATTGCGAGTATGTGATTTGATAACTTTTTAAAAATTAATTTATTTTTTTAATTAGGTATGTATGACAGCTGAATGCATTTTGATTCATTGTACACTACTGCAGCACAACTTTACATTTCTATGGGTGTACATGATGTGGCATCACACCATATGTACAGTCATATGTATACCTAGGGTAATGATGTCCATCTCATTACACCATCTTTCCTGCTCCCATGCATCCTCCCTCACCTCCCTCCCCTTTGCCCAATCAAAGTTCCTCCATTTTTCCCATGCCTCCCTGTTATGGATCAGCATGATTTCATCTCACACCAGTCACGCAGCTATGAAGAATACAGACAACAATAAATGTTGGCAAGGATATGGGGGGAAAGGCACACTCATATATTGCTGGTGGGACTGCAAATTGGAAAAGCAGTATGGAGATTCCTTGGAAAACTGGGAGTGGAACCATCATTTGACCCAGCTATCCTTCCCCTTGGTCTATACCCAAAGGACTTAAAAACAGAATACTAGAGGGACACAGCCACATCAATGTTTATTGCAGCACAATTCACAATAGCTAAACTGCGGAACCAATTTAGATGCCCTTCAGTAGATGAATGGATTAAAAAATGTGGCATATATACACAATGGAATATTGCTCAGCATTAAAAGAGAATACAATTATGGCATTTGCAGGTAAATGGATGGAGTTTGAGAATATCGTGCTAAGTAAAGTAAGCCAAATGTTCTCTGTGATAAGTGAATGCTGATTTGACAACTTTTTAATACAATTGTGTAACTACCACCATAATCATGACATAAACACCTTCACTATGCATAAAGATTTCCTCATTTACTTTTTCAGTCAATCTTTTTCACCACCACTGCCAGGTACCTGGAAACCACTAATCTACTTTTCTTTCATTGCAGTCTCACCTTTCCTAGAATCAAACCTAAAAAGAAACATATGATGTGGGGTCTTTCATGCTTGGATTCTTTCATGGAGCACCCTGATTTCATTGTTCACTCATATTGCTGCATGATCAGTCAAGTAACTTATTCTTTTCATTACTGAGTAGTATGAAAACATGAAAAAATACTTAAAGTATATATAAACATCATCATTTTGGTGACAATAAGCATATTGGAGCACCTATATTAAGTCTAAAAGAATTAATTCATAGTCCTATTTGCAACTAAATCATCAAGAGATGAACTCATTGTTATGGCAAGGAAATCACCAAAAAGATTAATTGGGGATAAACAAATTTATCTTAATTTCTATTACTCCTCTAGCACAGACATATCTGGGTTTTGATATTGAATTAATTTTGAAAAAGTCTCTAGGGCTTCCAGTATGTTTGTTTTACTTCTAAAATGGTTTAACAGCTTTTAAGAAATTCTTTGGATTGAATGAAAATGCTTTTCCTAGGAATAATAACAAACTCATTTATCTTTTTAATTGTTTATCCTGCTGTTCATGTTAATTAGCAGAGACATCTATGCTTACCTACTGTGTTAGTCAGCTTTCTGTTGCTGTGAAAATATACCTGACATAAACAACTTAAAAAGAGGAAATATTCATTTTGGTTCATGATTTCAGAGGCTTCGGTCCATGGTTGATTTACTCCTTTGTTTCTGGACCTGCAGAGAGGCAGAACATTATGGCAGAAAGACATGGCAGAGCAAAATTGCTCAACTCATGATGGCAGGAAGGAGGGAGGATGAGGGGATAGAGCCAGGGACAAAATAAAGCCCTCAACAGCAAGTCCCCCATGACTTACTTTCTCCAAAATGGTTCCCATATTCAACTATATCTCCCACCTCCCGACAAGGCAATCAGCTGAGAACCAAGCCTTTAGTGCATGACCATTGGGGAGACACATAAGATCCAAACCATAACTTACATTTTATTTTCCTTTATTGTTTAATCTTTTATTTTGCTTATGAATTAGCTTGTAGTAAAAATATATGCCAAGATTTCATAGAGAATTAAATTGTTAGTCAAGTAGCACTAACATCATGAAAGAAGAAATACAAAATAAAAAATGCTTATCATGAGAAAAAAATAAGCAAGTTTCAAATGATTAGTACCCTTTTAGTGTCCCTTCTTTGAATTTAAAAACTTTTAGCTTCAAATACTATTCTGTATTGTAGGCTAAAAGAAGGATGTAAATACTGAGTTTTATTGCATTTTACTAAAGCTATTATAAAATCTAATACCACTCATTTATAAAATATGTACCACTAAGAAGCTGATAAATAAATTAAAAATAAAATAAATATTCAAATATGCCAAAAGGTGACAGAAAATGGGACACAAATAAAGAAAAAGCAAGGGGGCAAAATGTAAAACAAGTAATAAAACGGTAGCCCTAACTTCGTAAGTACCAATTACTAACTTCATAAGTACCAATTACATGGTGATCAGGATAGTTGAAAATGACAAATTCAATAATGCTACCCACAAGAGATGGACTTTAAAGGTAAAGGCACATAGAATGGGAGTAAATAGGAAAGCAATATGCCATACAAATATCAAGAAAAAGAAAGAGAAAAAGGCTGTATTACTATAAAAAAAGTAGGCTTCAAAACAAAGAGCACTATCAGAGAGAGAGAGAGAATTTCATAGAGATAAAGAGGTCAGTTTAGCAAGAAGACATAGCAATCATGAATGTGCATGCACCAAATAAGACTTTCAAAACACATGAAGCAGAAATTAGCAAAATTAGAGAAGTAGACAAATCTATAATTTGAGAGTTTAGTGTTTTTGACCTTAAACTGATGAAACAACAAGACAAAAGTTTAATGAAGACATCAATGATATTATCAACACTATTAACTGCCTGATCTAATTGATACTTACAGAACAAAACACTCTGTAATTATAGAATACATATATTTTTAATTACATATGGACTACCATGCACAAAAATTAACTCAAAATGGATCAAGGATCTAGGAATTAAACCAGAGACTCTGCATCTAATAAAAGAAAAAGTAAGCCCTAATCTCCATCACGTGAGGCTAGGCCCCAATTTCCTTAATAAGACACCTATAGCACAAGAATTAAAACCAAGGATCAACAAATGGGATGGATTCAAACTAAAAAGTTTTTTCTCGGCAAAACAAATAGTATGTGAGGTGAATAGGGAGCCTACATCCTGGGAACAAATTTTTACCCCTCACACATCAGATAGAGCTAGGGTATATAAAGAGCTCAGCAAGATAAGCACCAAAAAAACAAATAATCCAATCAATAAATGGGCCAAGGACCTGAACAGACCAGATTCTTCTCAGAAGAGGATATACAATCAATCAACAAATATACAAAAAAATGCTCATCATCTCTAGCAATCAGAGAAATGCAAATTAAAACTACCCTAAGATACCTCACTCCAGTAAGAATGGCAGCCATTATGAAGACAAACAACAAAAAGTGCTGGCGAGGATGCGGGGAAAAAAATACACTCATACTGCTGATGGGACTGAAAATTGGTGCAGCCAATTTGGAAAGCAGTATGGAGATTCCTTGGAAAGCTGGGAATGGAACCACCATTTGACCCAGCTATTCCTCTTCTCAGACTATACACAAAGGACCTAAAAACAGCATACTACAGGGACACAGCCACATCAATGTTTATAGCAGCACAATTCACAATAGCTAAACTGTGGAGCCAACCTAGATGCCCTTCAGTGGATGAAAGGATTAAAAAATGTGGCATTTATACACAATGGAATATTACTCAGCAATAAAAAAAGAATAGGATTTTGGCATTTGCAAGGAAATGGATGGCATTACAGAAGATTATGCTAAGTCAAGTTAGCCAATCCCCCCAAAAATGCCAAATTTCTTCTCTGATATAAGGGGGGGTGACTCAAAATGGGATTGGGATGGAGAGCAAAGGAGGAAGATTACCTCTAGATAGGTAATAGGACTGGGAGGGAAAGGGAGGGAGAAGGGGAATAGCATGGATGGTGGAAGGAGACCCTCATCATTATACAAAATACATGTATGAAGTAGTGAATTTGATGTAAACATACCTTATATACAATCAGAGATATGATCAATTGTGGTATAAAGGTGTAATAAGAATTGTAATGCTAATAATAATAATAATGATAATAATAATAATAATAATAATAATAATAATGAGAGCCCATGTATAATGGAATAATTTGGCATGAACATACTTTATATACCGAGTTACGAAAAATTGTGTTGTGAATGGATAATTATGATTGTAATGCATTCCACTATTGTCATGTATGTAAGAAATTTTTAAAAAAAGAAAAAGAAATATATATGGACCATTTTTTAAAATAAAACACATGCTGCAATTAAAATCAAACAGGACAATTCTCTATTTAATTACATAGGTAAAGTAGAAATCCCCACCCCCTCTTCAAATACCAATATTAAAGTATGAATATGGAGTAGCTTGAATTTTCGTATATAGCTACTGGTATTAATGTTAAATGGTACGACTATTTTGGAATGTGTAAAATTTAAAATATTCAAGTTGGTCATTAAATGTACATAAAGATTAATCAGACACCTACTATCAGAAGCAGCCATTCCTTCTGAATTACTTGGGAGTAATAATGTTGTATTTTCACTTGAAGACTTGCACATGATTTTTCATATTAACTTTATTCATATGGCCTCCAAAATGGAAATAAACATACTTCAGTTATTGACTCAATAAACAAAATGTGAACACTACTCAGCAATGAAAAGGAAAGGAAACTAAAGAGTATATAGCGTGTGATCCTGTTTATACAAAATTCCAGAAAATTCAAACCAGTTTATAGTGACAAAAAGCAATCTGTGATTGCTTGGGAATGTCTCCAAAAGGCCATGAGGAATCTCGTATGTGTGATGCACATGGTGATGGTGCCATAGTGCATGCCTATATGGAAACTCATTGGATTGTATCATTAAATAGATCCAATATATCATACGAAGATAAAGTTGCTAAATTTAAGCTGGTAAGTGACTGGCTAAAAACACACTGAAACTTCCTTCATGGCTGAAAAATAGCAATGTTCAGAAATAAGAAAGGGTTATCTTTGTATATTAAAAAATGAAGAGGATTTACAAACAAAAAACAAATAAAAAATTAAAATCAGAGGAGAACTCCTAGCAATAATCAAGGGACAGGGACAATGGTTCAAAGCCAGAGGAACCCTGTAAAGAATGGATGCCAGTGATGTTATACTAGGACTAGTGTCTTGAAGCTTTGAAGTCTTTTTGTTGTTATTTTGATCTTACAGTCTAAGTGTGATCTTGCAAAACACAGGAGAAGAGACTGGCATTATATCTTTGGCAACAGTTGGACCCGATTGCTCATAATACAACAAGTTATCAGGCTACATTCTCCTACAGGAAGCAGGAGCAGTATCACCCATGTGTAAGTGGGACTCAGGGCTGAGCTAGGGGTGCAGATGTTGGTCTAAAAATTGCTCCACCAGCAAGAAGCAAGAACCCAAACACAGATACCGAGGACATACCTGGCTCCAATCTGTGTCCTGAGCAGACAGACTACCAGACCCACTCATAGGTTCGCTGTCACAACTCTGGGAACACAAGTAAATGAAATCGCAAACCACAGTTTAAGAGTAGACAATGAAGACACCACTACTGAGCCCCGAGCTCTCTTCTCTAGGCACCGCCTCGGTTCCCTCAGACACGAATTCCAACTCTACTTCTGGGGTCACTGACTCTGAATGGGAAGTCTCCTGTCAATCAACAGCCGCCTGCACCTCTACCGCCATTGCTGCTGCCTCTGATTCCATTGCTCCAGCTTGAGGTCATCTGGAGGTCTTCTTTCTGCATGCTACTGCCACAGAAGAAACCGCTACCCCAGATACAACTGAAGCTAACCCTGCTGCTGACCCCGGAGATTGGTGAGGCTGTCCCCACAACTGCAGTTGGAGCTGCCACTGCAGCTGCTGCTACTGCTGACCTGCTGCCTGCTGCCAACAACTACGGCCACTACAGCTGCTACCACAATCTGTAGGACTGCTTCGGGGGAGACTACAGGTTTGGTTGCACTTGACTGTACCCATTTGGGACACCAGCTAGGGCCTTGGGCCTGGGTACCAGGAGGTTTACCACCACAAGAGCTCTGTCTGGGGACTCCATCAGGGACCCCCAGGTCCAGTGTCAGGGTGCCTGCAGGTTTGGAGGAGTCTGGGGTTTTCCTACAGACAGTGCTGATGGCTCTTGTCTTGCTGATGCATCTCTAGGTTGCTCCTTTGCATGAGTGTATCTCTATCCCTAGTGGTCTCTCTGCAAGTAGGAGCAGCATTGAGATCTTGGGACTGCAGCATAGCCAAGCCTGAGGTTTCTGAAGCCCAGATAGGTGGGATAGAGACTGGGTTTGCAAGGAGTGATATGGGTTTGGTGATCCCCAAAGATGTCAGAGACAGGGCTGAGAAACTGTTGAACTCTGACAGAGACAGTTTGTTTTTCCAGCATGATTTATTATATTTTTTGATTCACTAATCTCTCTACCATATTTGGAACAGGATGTTTTTTATGCATTAGTGTGTGGAGGACAATGGTATATGAATGGTGTTTAGCATCTTTGTTATATTCTTCTGTCATTAATTTTTTCCTCTTTGTTTGTGTTCTTCCTCTCTATTAGCTCTATTTTCTTTCCAACTTTTTTCTGACCAACAGCCAATCTCTGTTGGCTCCTCTTCTACTCCTCCTGTGAATTTTTTCTTCTAGCTTCTCTATTCCTCCCTCACAAATATTGCATACTACACTTCTCTGTTCTCTCATCCACCATTTGAAATTGTAAATTATTTTAACAAATATTCTGTTTGTACTATAGATAGTTATTGAACTCATCATTTTGGCTTAATGAGAGAAAGCAGTAGATGCCTTAGTGGGAGCTATTAGATTTAAAGCTATATATTGTGTACACTGGGTGCTGTTGATATTGTTCTCACCAGTAAAGGTGAAGTACTGAAAGCCTTCAGGGACACTATAGGTCTACAGAGTGGAATTTACCTGGCCTTAGATCCATACTTTTAGATGGGAAAATACACTAACAACATGAAAAACTAGGGAATAAAGCTCTCCAAACAACTCAAGATGCTTCAACAACAGAAGCCACTGATAACACAGTAGAAGAAATGTCCAAAAAGAAGTTCGGATTGCATATAGTTAAATGCATAAGCAAAGTAAAGGATAACATAAGGAGTAAAATCAAAGAAAATATGCAGGAAGTGAAAGACCACTTCAATAAAGAGTTAGAGATCGTGGAAAAAAAAAAACCAGAAAACCTCAAAATGAAGGAACCAGTAAACCAAATTATAATTCAATAGAAAGCATCACCAACAGACTAGACCACTTGGAAGACAGAACATCAGATAATGAAGACAAATATATAATCTTGAAAGTAGAGTTGAACATGCAGAGAAGATGGTAAGAAACCATGAACAGAACATCCAAGAATTATGAGATAACATGATAAGACCAAAATTAAGAGTTATCAGAATAGATGAAGGAAAAGAGAAGCAAACTAAAGAAATGCATAATCTTTTCAATGATATAGTAGCAGAAAATTTCCAAAACCTAAAGAATGGAGTGGAAATCACATTCAAGAGGCTTACAGTACACTAAATGTACAAAACTATAGCAGAGCCACAACAAGACACATTATAATGAGAATGACCAACACAGAGAATAAAGATAAAAATCTTAAAGTCTGTGAGAGAAAAAAAAACAAATTATGTAAAGGGGGAAAACAATTTGGATCTCAACTGATTTCTCAACCCAGACCCTCAAAACTAGCAGGTCCTAGAATAATATATTTAAGGCTCTGAAAGAAAATGGATGCCAACCACAAGTTTTATATCCAGCAAAATTAAGTTTCAGATTTGAAGATGAAATTAAAACACTCCATGATAAACAAAAATTAAAAGAATTCACAACTAGAAAGCCTACACTACAGAACATTCTCAACAAAACATTCCATGAGGATGAAGTGAAAAAAAGAAAAAAAGTGAAAACCAGCAAAGGAAGGATCTATACTAATGGGACATTCAACCAAATGAGAAACTAAGACAAATCAAAAACCAGAAATAAATCAAAATGACAGGGAATACAAATCATATCCCAATAATAACCTTGAATGCTAATGGCCTAAATTCATCAATCAAAACACATAGACTGGCAGATTGGTTTAAAAGCAAGACCCAGAAATATGCTGTCTTCAAGAGACTCACCTCATGGGCAAAGACATCCACAGGCTGAAGGTGAAAGGATGGGAAAAAAACATATCAATCATACAGACTGTGTAAACAAGCAGGGGTTTCCATCCTCGTTTCAGATAAAGTAGACTTCAAGTCAAATTTAATCAGAAGAGACAAAGAAGGACATTTCATACTTGTCAATGGAAGTATATATAAGCAGGACATAACAATTATAAATAATTATGCCCCAAACAATGGAGCATCTATGTACATCAAACAAATCCTTCTTAATTTCAAGAGTCAAATAGACCACAATACAATAATACTAGATGACTTTAACACACCTCTCTGACTACTGGACAGATCTTCCAAACAAAAACTAAATAAGGAAACTATAACTAAATAATACAATCAATAATTTAGACTTAACAGACATATATAGAATATTTTATCCATCAATGAGCAATATACTTTCTTCTCAGCAGCACATGGCTCCTTCTCTAAAATAGACCATATCTTATGCCACAAAGCAACTCTTAGTAAATACAAAAAAAAAAAAAAAAAAAAAACAGAGATAATACCCTGCATTCTATCAGACCACAATGGAATAAAATTAGAAATCAATGATAAAATTAAAAATGGAAGCTACTGTAACAAATGGAGACTAAATAATATACAATTGAATGGTGACTGTATAGTAGAAGATGAAATAAAAAATTTCAAAGATGAAATAAAAAATTCTTAGAGGTAAATGAGAACACTGATACAACATATTAAAATCTCTGGGACACTATGAAGGCAGTACTAAAAGGAAAGTTTATTGCATTGATTGCATTCATTAAAAGAATAAAACATCAACAAATAAATAACCTAACACTACATCTGAAAACCCTAGAAAAACAAGAACAAATCAACACCAAAGGCAGTAGAAAAAAGGAAATAATTAAAATCAGGGCTGAAATCAATGAGATTGAAGCAAAAAAAAAAAATTGAAAAAAATTGACAAAACAAAAAGTTGGTTCTTTGAAGAAATAAAATAGATAAACCTCTGACCATGCTAAAGAATAGAAAAAGAGAGAGAAATAAAATTACTAAATACAAGATGAAGAAGGAAATATCAAAATGGATACATCTAAAATACAGAAGATAATTAGAAACTATTTTGAAAATTTATACTAATAAAATAGAAAATATCAAAGACATCAACAAATTTCTAGAGACATATGACCTACCCAAACTGAATGAGGAGATCATACATGATTTAAATAGATCAATTTCAAGTAATGAAATAGAAAATGACATCAAAAGCCTACCAACCAAGAAAAGCCCAGGACCAGATGGATTCTCAGTTGAGTTCTATAAGACTTTCAAAGAAGAATTAACACCAATATTCCTCAAAGTATTCCATGAAATATAAAAGGAGAGAACCCTTACAAACTCATTCTATGAAGCTAATACCAAAACTATGAAGCTAATACCATTCTATGAAGCTGATACCAAAACCAGACAAAAACACATCAAGGAAAGAAAACTTTAGACCAATATCCCTGATAAACATAGATGCAAAAATTTTCAATAAGATTCAGACAAATCGCATACAAAAACATAGAAAAAAGTGCACCACAATCAAGTGGGATTCATCCCAGGGATGCAGGCTTGATTCAACATATGTAAATCAATAAATGTAATTCATCATATTAATAGACTTAAAAACGAGAATCATATAATCATCTCAATATATGCAGAAAAAGCATTTGACAAAATACAGCACACCTTCATGTTCAAAACACTAGAAAAACTAGGGATAGTAGGAACATACCTCAACATTGTAAAGGCCATATATGCTAAACCCAAGGCCAGCATTTATTCTAAATGGAGAAAAATTGAAAGCATTCCAGCTAAAAAGGATGTCCTCTTTCACCACTTCTATTCAACATTGTATTTGAAATTCTAGCCAGAGCAATTAGACAAAAGAAAGAAATTAAAGGGCTACAAACAGGTAAAGAAGAGCTCAAACTATCACTATTTGCTGATGACATAATTCTATACCTAGAAGATCCAAAAAAATTCCACCAGAAAACTTCTAGTACTAATAAATGAATTCAGCAAAGTAGAAGGATATAAAATCAACACCCACAAATCAAATGCATTCCTAAACAACAGCAATGAATCCACTGAAAGAGAAATTAGGAAAACTACTCCATTCACAATAGCCTCAAAAAAATTAAATACCTGGGAATCAAAAACAAAAGAGGTGAAAGATCTCTACAGTGAAAACTACAGAACACTAAAGAAACAAATTGAAGAAAACCTCAGAAGATGGAAAGATCTCCCATGCTCCTGGATAGGCAGAATTCATATTATCAAAATAGCCATACTACCAAAAGTGTTATACAGATTTAATGCAATTCCTATTAAAATCCCAATGAAATAGAAATAGAAAAATCAATCATAAAATTTATTTGGAAAAATAAGAGACCTAGAATAGCTAAAGCAATCCTTATCAAGAAAAGTGAAGCAGGAGGCAACACAATACCAGACCTTAAACTATACTACAGAGCACTAGTAACAAAAACAGCATGGTATTGGCACCAAAATAGAATTGTAGACCAATGGTACAGAATAGAGGACACAGAGACAAACCCACATAAATACAGTTATCTCATACTAGACACTGGTGATAAAAGCATTCACTGGAGAAAAGATAGCCTACTCAACAAATGGTGCTGAGAAAACTGGAAATCCATATGTAGCAAAATGAAATTAAATCTCTATCTCTCACCCTGCACAAAAATCAACTCAAACTGGACCAAAGACTTGGGCAGTAGAACAGAGACCCTTGTGCCTAATAGAAGAAAAAGTAGGCACAAACATTCACCACATCAGCTTAGGATCTGACTTCCTTAACAAGACTCCTAAAGTGCAAGAAGTAAAATCAAGAATCAGTAAAGGGATGGATTCAAATTAAAAAGTTTCTTCTTGGGATTCCACCTCTTGGGTCCCCTTTTTCCTCCGGGAGAAGTCTTTTTTGCTGTCCTTTAATAAACTTCTAATTTCTACTCTGACCTTGCCTCAGCGTGCTTCTTTGGTGTTATTCTTCAACATTGGGGAAGCAAGAACTCGTCACCGGTCAACAGCGGTAACATATTGGAGGTCCCAGACCGAGATTCTACACCGAGGTAAGTGCACGCACCCCATGTCTGTTTGAGGTGGATCTTTCTCTCTCTTTCTTTCTGGAGGGTAAGGTGGGCACCCGACGGCTACTTAAATGCAATTAGTGCAGCCGCCACTCTTCAAGACTCGGTGAGAGGTTTCCCGGCCTAGGCAGCTCTCAATCACCTGTTCAATACAGAGCAGGCATGTTGGGTTCTGCCAAAGCCGCTTCCAACTTTTCTGTCTGGGCCTGGAGAGCAATTGGCGTGAGTACACAGTGTCCCGAATCCCGATCTGCCTCGGATGCGTGGAGGTGGAGGGAGGAGTTTGGAACAACTGCGGAATTCCGGTCTGGGCTACACTCAGACGATTCCTAAGGTTCCTTTCTCTTGAGCCCCCTCCCGACAGCCCTCAGGGGTATCTAGGGTGATCGGTAGATGAATGGCACTGAGGGAAAGCCCCAATCACATTTGCCTCCGTATGGGCCATGCAACACTCCCAACCTCGCATCCATTCCTCCTGGATGCTCCCCTTCCTTCGCAGGTCAGAAATGTTAGCAATTCAGGTTGTAGGACTGAGAAAGGCATGAGATAATTAGTAAAATCTGCCCAGGTTCTCTAAGATGCATAGGTAAATTTCACTAGTCTGTTTTACCGCCCCAATGTTTAAAATGTGTTGTGTTCCTTAAGCTGCTAGAGAGGCATTTTTAGAATCAACTCCTCTGGTAATCTGCTACCTTACAACCAGTAGATATCCCTTAACACTTAGGCGGCTCCTTTAGTCTACAGAGCAAAGGCAACAAAGAGCGCATGTTTCTCTTTTGCAATGGGTTTTTAGTGGCCGGGAGGATAAGCAGTAATGCCCTTAAGTCTGAATCCTCCCAGGGTCTCTGGCACAGGGCAAACTGAGACCCTAGCACTTTGCTAAAGGGGACCAGAAACCCCTTGGCAAAGCAAGGTGAGAGACGGGTTTTCTGGACCGTTTAGGAAGCTCAAACTTAGGGAGACGCCCCTAATGAGAACATTTTTCTCTGGCGCAGCGTGGGCGCCTGAGTCCTGTTTTCTTCTCACTCAGACGGGAGCTTCTCTCTCTCCAATACGCCAGGTGCACCACTAGCCTGCGTATTGAAAAATTGGGATAAATTTGAACCTCAGACGCTCAAGAAAAAGCACCTCATTTTCTTGGCCTGGCCTCAATACAAACTCTCTGATGGAGAAACCTGGCCACCAGAGGGAAATATCAATTTTAATACAATTTTACAGTTTGATAAAATTTACAAAAAAGGAAATGGTGTGAGGTGCTGTATGTTCAGATTTTCTTTGCTCTAAGGGAAAATCCTAAATTATGCCAACAGTGTAAAGTAGACTTAGCTATGCTATCTGCCATGAAGAGAAAAAATCTTGGACTCACTGAGGAAAAAGAATCAAGAGAAAAATTTGGGCCGATCAAAGTACATACCCCCTTCCCCCTTCAGGACCTAAGGCAGATAAAAACTGACTCTACTGGAAAGTTAGGAGATATGCCAGATTGCCTGGGATTGGATCTATCCAAAGGAGCTAATCCTGTAAGTAAAAGGGAAACTGAGGATTCCCAGCAGCTGCCAGAGCCATTTTCACTTTGGGGGAATTTCCTCATTCTTCCCTGCACTGTAAGGATTGCTCCATCTCTGTCCACTTAAAAAGAAGGGACACTGAATGCAGTAAAGTCAGTCACACTGAGACCCTTGATTTTACACCTATAGTTGCCCCTCTGTGAAAACATCTGGTCCACTCATGGGGAAATCTATGGTGCCACTGATAGGAGTCATAATTAAATGGAAGTTAAAAACCTGGAGAGATTTTTCTCTTATCTGGTCTCTCTATTTTAAAGGTTATTATAGATTGTTTCTTGGGGATGATCTTGGGTAAATGTGTGTCTAAAAGATGATTTTTTTATTGTAACATCTGGTATCTAAATGAGTTTGAAGCATTGCATAATCTTGCAGTTAAAAGTTGGGGTTAGGTAATTGTTTAGTTTGTGATTCCAGATAATTCATGCCGGAGAACTTAAATACTTAGGATAGAAAATTAAAAGAACTCTACTTCCAAGTTGGCAAGTAACTCCCAATCATTTAGTTTTATTTTGAACTGGGTAGCCTGAGAAGATTTCACTAGGTGTACCAGTGCATTAACTTGGGCAAGGATAGTAAATTATGATATGGTATCTGTTCCCCTCAGTGTGTAAGATTTAGGAAAAAAATGTTGAATTGGAACGTTGGTCTGGCTTATTGACAGGAATGCCTGATAACTATCAAAAGGAACTGCCAGAGTAGTTTTTAGTTTAAGGCCTTTATTTCTAACCTACACAGGTAGGCTTAGTGTTTGCAAGTATGGTTAAAATAAGTAAACTGAAGGCTGCAAAAGAGATTCTCAGACTTTTCTATATTATATTGTGTTAGCTAATATTCATGTGAACTTGAGCAACAATTTATTTCTCTATTAGACACAGAGGTCATACTAGTAAAAGGATTTTGCAAGATCAGATGACATTAAATTATTAAACTATATCTTAAGGGAAAGAACCGTCTGTAACCCTAAAAGTTAAATGTTGTGTTTACATCCCTGACATTTCTCGCAATGTGACAAATATCCTTAAAGATTTACATGCTCAGATAGAAGCCATGACCTCAGCAACTCTGTCATGGAAACAATATCTTAGCTCCTAGTTCTTGGTACTTCCTGGTGGAAAACATTGTTAGTCTTTGTCTTTGCCATCATACTCATTGGCATATTCCTGTGCTATGGCATTTATTGCTGCATCAATATGGTTCCAGTACTAATGAATTCTTGTTTTTCTTATAGACCATCCATCACTCAAATGGCCCTCCAGCCTATTACTTCTCAATTGGACTTTTATCATAGACCCGATTTTAAAGGGGGACTCCAAACTGCTTGCCCCACATCGTCCCTTTTCAGCCTGAAGAAGCCAGAAAGATCTTCTTCGCCCCCCTTCCTTACAGCAGTAAGGAGTTCCCAACTTACAGGGGGGAATGAAGCCAGATTTAAAGTTAGGTAGTCAGTGTAGTTAGGTAAATCAGGTCTAATATCGAGTGAAATCTAAAATGGAGACCATGCGGAGAATGACTCAGGGAAAACACAGGACAACTCATGGAATGTTAATGGAGTCCTGAAAAGGCCCTAGGCCAAAGTCCACCTCAAAGAAATGTTAATGAACAGCCCCCAGCAAAAAGGTGCTGACTCAGAAGTCCTTCCTGACCAGATTACTTCTTTGGCCCACCTGTGTCCCACCCCTCGGGCCTTCCCACCTACATTCCATCACTGAAAGAACTATAAAAAGGGGAGACAACATCCCTTCCATGGATTCCACCTCTTGGGTCCCCTTCTTCCTCCCGGAGAAGTCTTTTCTGCTGTCCTTTAATAAACTTCTAATTTCTACTCTGAAAAAAAAAAGTTTCTTCTCAGCAAAGGAAACAATAACATGAGGAGAGAACATATAGATTGAAAGAAAATCTTTACCACATGCACCTCTGATAAAGCATTAATCTCTAGAATATATAAAGAACTCAAAAAACTTAACACCAAAAATCCAAATAACCCAGTCAATAAATGGGCTAAGGAACTGAACAGATACTTCACAAAAGAAGAAATATAATTGGTCAACAAATATATGAAAAAGTGTTCAAAATCTGTAGCATTTAGAGAAATGCAGATCAAAACTACTCTGAAGATTTCATCCTACTCCTTCCTGTCAGAATGGCAATCATCAAGAATACAGGCAACAACAAATGTTGGTGAGGATGTGGTGAAAAACGTGCACTCATACATTGCTGGTGGGACTGCAAATTGATGCAACCACTATGGAAAACAGTATAGAGATTCCTGAGAAAATTGGGAAAGAAACCACCATTTGACCCAGCTACCCCACTCCTTGGTTTATACCCAAAGGACTTAAAATCAGCATGCTATAGTGATGGACCATATCAATGTTTATAGCAGCTCAATTCACAATGAATAGACTATAGAACCAGTCTAGACTAGATATCCCTCAATAGATAAATGGATAAAGAAAATATGGTATATATACTCAATGGAATAATTCTCAGCTTTAAAGAAGTGTGAAACTATGGCATTTGCCAGTAAATGGTTGGAGTTGGAGAATATCATGTTAAGTGAAATAAGCCAATCCCACAAAACCAAAGGCCAAATGTTTTTTCTAATATGTGGAAGCTAATTCACAATAAGGCAGAGGGCACTAGGGAAGAATAGTGTTACCTTAGATTAGGTAGAGGGAAGTGATGGAAGGAAAGGGGAGGGGATGTGGGGATAGGAAAGATAGTAGAATGAAACAGGCATTATTACTGTGTGTATATACGTGACTACATGACCAATGTGATTCTGCAACATGTATACTCAGAAAAATGAGACATTCTATCCTATCTATGTATTATATATCAAGGTGTATAAATGTATTCTACTGACTAAAACAAAAAAAAACTAACTAAAACTAAAAAATTAAAAATATAGTAGACAGTGAAATATTCAACAAATTAAAATATATATATATTTAAAGAAAGTTTTTAGTAAGCTGTTAAAAATCATTTGTGAAACATTCTAGAAATCAAAGAAAAAACAGTAGCTAAGAAATATGACTACCTACTTGGTAGTCATCCTCAAAGATCAAAAGTACTCCTCACAAACATGGAGAGGATTTCCAAATTCTTTGAAGTATGGAGCGAAAGTACTCAAAACTATCCCTAGGGTATATTCTGTATGTTTCCTTGTATATGGACAAAATGGGGTACTTTAAGAAAGGGAAGAAATTACTCAAGGTGGAGGGGAAAGAAAGATAATAATGTGTTTTTAAAAAAACTAAATTAAGAGAGAATTTGTTAAGAATGAGAGGGGTAGAGGGATCCTTATGTGTTCCTGGGCTCAGAATTGATCCATTTTCTCTATTTAACACCCCTCTATGAGGTACATTTATATCAATTAATCTTTACTACTGTCTACATCATGGTGATTCCCCTATTTATATGTGTATAAATTCTCATACACATATTATATACACAGAGAGAGTTCTATTTATATTTTTCTGTATTTACATATGACTTTTTCTTTAAGTGCTGGACATGGCATCTGTTAGTTTCTCAGGTAAACCTGGACTTCTTAGAGATGTCTCAAATTTAATATGTTCAAAACTGCATACTTACATTCTGACAAGTGTCTCTCCAATCATTCTTGTTCTTCCTCATCTTTTTATGACACTATTGCTTGATTTTTTGAGCCCCAACTGTGGACACTCTCCTTCATTCCTCTCTTTGTTTCACCACCACTACAACATGAATTTATCAGTAAGGAATTGGAACTTGCTTGCAAAATCTGCCCATTTTTCTCCTCCATCACTTTTATGTGTGAGATTACATGGTAGATATGGGATAAAGCTGCTATCATCTCTTATCTTCACTCTTAACAACTTTGTTATTCTCTCAGCTTCTATTTTTGCATTTCCTACATGCTCTACACAGCAGATAGATACTTTAAAAATACCCGTCAGATCTTCTGTCTCTCAGGCTGATAATCTTCCTGTGTCTTCCCATTTCACTTAGATTCAAATCCAAAGTCTCTACCATAGGCTCTGAGGTTCTGCTTGACATCACCCATCCCTGACTCTCCTCACTTGTCTCTTACTCCTCTGTCTTTTCTCACACTCCTGAAGATTCAATCACATTTTTCTACTTCTATGACCCTACAAAACTCTTTCCTCTTTGTATAGGCTGCTTCCTCAAGCAGACAGGCTCTCTCTACTCTTCACGAGACCCAGCTGATTCTCCCAGCCTCAACCTAAATTTTCACCCCCCCATCTCTTCTCTGACATTTTTTTTTTCTTTTAAACATTTATTTTTTATTTGTAGGTGGACACAATACCTTTATTTCGTTTTTTTATGTGGTGCCGAGGATCAAACCCAGTGCCTCCCCGCATGCTAGGCAAGAGCTCCTCCTCTGAGCCACAACCCCAGCCCCTCCAACATTGTTTAAAAGAGCACTTCCTTATTGTTTTCTGTGTCAATCATTAGTATTTTTTCTACAGTAGCATTTATAATTTTCACTATTGTAAATGTGTGACTTTGGCTTTTGGTCCATCTCCCCCTACCTGCCTGTAAGCTAGTGCCTGAGGATTGGAACTCAATCCACCTCCAACCTGACATGGAGCAAGCAACTCACACATGTTCAGCAAGTAATAACCCTGGTTATTTAGACATTCTATAATTGAAGAAGAGCCTGAAATCCTGGAATCAATAATGTTCATACTAATTTTAGTTGTTTCATAACATCAGTGACCTAAATAAGAAGATATATTTGCTTATTCTGATACAAAATTATTTTAGTAAACTTGAGATAACAAAGTTTCTCTGAAACATTTTTATGAAACAAAAGACTCTTCAACATAAGGACAATATTGAGAGTGAAAGACACTCTAGGATACTTAGTGAGCATTTCTATGAAGGAGTTATTCATCTTCAGTGTAGAAAGGACCTGACAAGATCCTTGAAGACATAAAATTATGCAAAGTGAAGCCATTAGGTTGAATTCAAGACACTAAAGCAATATTTAAAAATGGCCCTATTTATGTGTATGAATAGCAACTTCGGGTTATGTGAGGTGATGGGTAGAATGGCTTTCTCTGCTGTCTCTTTTGGGATTTTGGATAGAATGGGGTTGTGGGGGTGGGTGTTGTGTTTCAACCATTGAAAGCAGCTCCAAACTCTGAAACAATACATTTGAAAAGCCCAATTTTTTCTTGGCAGCTCCAAAGTTAAAGAGTGTGGGTGGCAGTCGATTTCCCATTTTCATTTAGTGCCAAATTCCTCAGGGTTTGATTTGATCAAAATAGCAGGTAACTTTAGCTGAGTGATAAGTTTAGATGGGGAGGAAGAAGAGAAGGAAAGAACCATGTTTTGGTTTTTGTATTGCTAGCAAACAGAGACATCAAAAAGCTATTGATTTGACTAAATGCTTTATCATTGATTTTGTTAGTATCCACAGCAGCTAAGATGCCTGGTTCTTGTGAGAAGCCATTAGCTCTGATTTATTCCTTCATGGGTTTAGTTCAGGGTGATAGGACTGTTGTCGTAGGTAGAAGACCTGATTTGATCTGATCTCTCAGACTTCTAATGTGGGAACATTGATAAGAGCACCATGTAAGGGCACTTCTGTAGCTAGGAGATACTATTACTGGAAGAAGAAGGAAAAAAAAAAACAAAACGAAGTGTGACAAAGTGCAGTAATGGCCCTACTTTTTTTTTAACTCTTTCTTATAAATTTTCCCTTTGACATTGCCCTCCCATGACTCTTATGACTTGTTTTGACCAATGAGAGAGCAGAAAGTGTGGCACAAAGGGGGACTGGAAAAGCCCTCACACAGCAGAGCTGGTACCCTTGATGCTCTTGATCCCTGCCACCACACAAGCATGCCCAGATCAGCCTCCTGGCACTCAAAGACCATCTGGAGGAGATTCAACGTCCTCCAGACAAAATCATCAGATCTCCAGCCTAATCAGAAACCAAGAAAGAGGCCACTGCAAACACATTACTGACCTAGGTTGACAGAATTGCAGAGTTGAGCCTAGCCCAAATTTTGTGTCTGCATCACGATAAGTTGGTGGCTTAGACATTCATGTTTGGAGTGGTTTGTTTTGTAGCAAATACTAACTGATACATTAAAGAAAATAGATTCATCCTAAGGAGGAGAAAAGAAATCAAGATCCACCAGCTATTTTATCTCTGACTGCAAACCACCAGAATAGTAGGTGTTCTGTGAGTTGTAAACCATATTTGTCCTTAACATCTCAAGGGCTTTAGTACTATTGGAAACTCCTTTGTAAGAGACCTCACTAGAAGTCGTCTCTTTACTGATTGTGTTCTATGCAAAGAAGTCAGGATGTTTCAAGGTTGTTTTAATTAAAGTGCCTTGGTACTTTTGAAGTTTAGGGAAAGGCTATTTACCAAGAGGCTCTTTCCTTTGCGGTCGAGTTCTTGTGTGGCATATTTTCCATAATAGTACTGGAAAGACTCCCTAGGAGACCGCACTCCAGATTACAGAAATGGCTTTGACTGAGAAAAAGAAAACATTGAACTGTGCCTTAAAATTTGCTGCAATATTTCTCAAGGACCATTACTTTTCTTTTTTAATTCAAGAAAGCAGGTGTGAGGTTATGGAGATAACTGGATTTAAAAAAAACAAAACAAAACAAAAGGCTATACTGCTTCTTGGGAAAGTACCTTGAAACATGCCTTCTAACAATACAGCAGAGCATGGGTGGCTGGGAGAAAGCAGCAGATGATAGAGGGGTCTGGTACCCACTAAAAAAGAATCCTGCAAAAGGAAAATAATATTCCCCAAAAAACTATCCTGGGTGAGCTACAAGTAGTAATTTGGTATTTCTGTGGAATTAAATACAAAACTTTAAAGAATTTCTAAATCCATGTAAAGGAGTCATACCCAAGAGGCTGCTGCAGACATGAGATACTGAATCTGGGATGTTTTACACAATGCAGAGAAGGCAATCCAGAAATGATAGACATTCTCCAATAGCCCAAAAAACATAGTCTAGGAGGAGATCAAAATAGCAGGAAATACTGCAACAACATCTGCTGTGCAGAGCACAGGGATGAATGTATGTGGGCTCAGAAGCCTCCTCAGTCACATCTGCAGACACTGTATAAAAGTCAAATGTGTTAGAAATTCCATTAATTATGCAATCAGGCAAGTGTCTGGATGGTGACTAATAAGATACAGGAAATTGTACAACTATCTTATACACAATGTGGCCATGGAGGGATTCTTCTCATGCAAATTTGTTTAAAACTTCAGTTTCAGAGACACCAAAATGACTGGAATTGTTTCTATCCCTTTTCCAGGCCATGAGAATTATTACTAAGATTCATTGCATTCATACTATGTGTTCAGGCACTCTCTGGCCTTCTCTGTGAGGGGATTCAAGGGTGATGCTTCCATCATTATCCTTTTTTGCTGAGATTTTCCCTCTTACTTTCCCTTCCTTACTCATTAGGTAAGTTCTGTTTTCCAAATAATTTCTGAGTTTTTGTTTTGTTTGTTAGCTTTGCTTTTTGCTGGTGTCCTTTCTTACACATGGGCCTCATAGGGACTTTCATCCAAACCATAGAAACTGCTTATCAAGATATGAGCTATCAGGAAATAATTGAGACCAATGCCTGGGAGATGAGAAAAAAACAAAGCAAATTCTTTGATTATCTTGCTTACCGCCCAGAGAATGTTCCCAGGACACAGTGTATCAAAGAAGACTGAAGAAGTAGCCTGATGGCATCCAGAGATGAGAAAAATAATCTAGGATACAAAATAACAAGTTGGATAAGAACAAAAAGAAAATCAGAGAGAATTAAATTATTTAAAGCTCTAGAAATCTGCAGAGGTCTCCTTAAGTTAACCAATTCAGATTAATAGCAATCATTATATACGGGTAAGGAAACTACTCAAGGCTAAAGGAGGAGCCATGCCAAAGGATTAGGGAGAACAGTACCTGATGCTCCAACAGGGAAGGAAATATTACCTATTCCCATTCTTTTAACACTTTAAGGATGACCTCATAATTCTAAGGGCACGGAAAAGGACTGGAAATGAAATGTACCAAATGTACCAAATTGTGTTATGTCCATGTACACCAAATATACCACAATGAATCATGAATCATATATATACATATACATATCATATATATAGACATATATGTAAATTATATATATATATATTATATGTATATATTTATTAGAATTTAATAATAATAATTGAAGGGAGATCAGTGGAGGAGAGCAAACAGATCAGGAGGAAGAAAGTGGGGAAGGAAAGGAACATACTGGGGCATGAGTTTGACCAAATTATATTATGTGCCTGTATGAATATGGCATAAAGAATCCCACTGTTATGCATAATCATAAAACATCAATAAAAAATAAATAAAAAAATTATTCTAAGCTTGTGAAATAGAACACTGAGCCCTGCTTCAGTAAAAATAAACTGTAGAAAAAAGACTGCTGTGGTCCTACCCAAAAAAGCTTTAAAGCAAGATTTGAAAGAAGCAAACTATCTCCAAATAACTATCTCCTCTGCCCTATCTAGAATTCATTTATTTATAGAGATAGAAATAAATGAATTCTAGATAGGGCAGAGGGATGGGAGGGAAAGGAGGGGGCAGGGGATTAGCAAGTATGGTAGAATGTGATAGACATCATTATCCAAAGTACATATATGAAGACACGAATTGGTGTCAACGTACTTTACATACAACCAGAGATATGAAAAATTTAACTGTATATGTGTAATAAAATTGTAATGCATTCTGCTGTCAATTATTTTAAAAAATTTTTAAAAAAGTAAAATAAAAAGAATGTTTAAAGAGAGAGAGTGGTTATTGACAAATAAAGACAATACAATAACTAGAAAAAAAATAATTTAACCATGTTCTTTGCCCTTCATTTCTTTGTGAAGATTTAGATTTCCATTTATTAACATTGTCCTTTCACCTGAAGGACTTCCTCTAAAATTTCTTAGTGTATAGATGCAGTGATAGTAAATTCTCCTCATTTTGTCTTTATTTTTAAATTTTTATTTGGTTTGCTTTTGTGTGTGTATCGGGGGGGCACTGGGCCTTGTTGGTTTTTGAAAGATTTTTGTACTAGATGAGGACATCTAGATTGACCTTTGCTTTCAGTACTTTAAAGATGTCCTGCAATTTGCCATATTTCTAATGAAATGTCATCCTTATCTGTTCCTCTGTACATAATATGTCTCTGCTGGTTGCTTTAATTTTCTTTTCCCTCAATCACTGATTTTAAACAATTTGATTATACTATTCTTAGTGTGTATGTGTAGGTGTGTGTGTGTGTGTGTATGTGTGTGTGTGTGTGTGTTATTCCTTGTCTCCATCTCATCTTTCTCCTTCTTTGTATCTTTCTGTGTGAGTGTATGTGTGCACATGTATTTGGGGTTCTGAGCTTCTTGGATCTTACATCATCATTATTTCTTCAAACATTTGTCTGCTTTAACTTGTGTCATACCTCTTAGGTGCTTTGCTCAATTTTTTTTGTATCATTTTTCTGCCTTGACTTTGTATAGTCTCTATTTGAATATCTTCACACTATCTTTCCTTCTGCAAGACCTACTCTGCTATTAATCTCATTAACCTCATTCAGTGTAATTTTTGTCTTATACATTTTGTTTTCATCTTTTGATATTTTACTTGGATCTCTTTATATCTTCTAGGTTTCTGCTCATTGAGTTTTTCCTATACCTTCTTGAACATATGGAATATAGATATATAATTGTTTTAATATATGGTATGCTAATTCTATTTTCTGTGTACTTCATGGGTAAATTTCAATAGATTAGCTTTTCTTCTGAGTTTTTTATGAGTTATATCTACACAACTGTTAGAATAGAACAAATGAAAAAAGATTGATTAATTACAAGTTTTTATGAAGATATAGAGCAATTGGAACTCTCAAACAATGCTGGTGGAATGTAAAATGATATAATTACTCTGGAAAATGATTTGGCAGTTTCTTAAAATGTTTAACATATAACCACCATGTATTCCTGATATTCTACTTCTAGGAACATACTCCACAAAAAGCACATATGTCCAAATACTCACTTGTATGTAGAAGCTTGTGACAGCTTTTATTTTTATAAAGGAAAACTAGAAACAACTCAAAGGCTCATTAACAAGTAGGATAGGTAAACAAATTATTATATCAATAATTGGAATACTCTTCAGCAACAAATATGAATGCTGCATGAAACAATATAGATAAATCTCAAAACAATCACACCATGTGTAAGAAGTCAAATAAAAGTAAAATATTATATGAATCTATTTATAGTAAATCCTGGAGAATGAATGCTGTTCTATGATCAGCAGACCAATGGTTTGCCTGGGGATGAGGTAAGGTAGAAAGTTGTGAATGAGTGGAATGACAAACTTTTGCAGATGGTGGTTTAATTAATTATCTTGAATGCAGTATAACAGTTTCATATCCATGTAGACATATGTCAATATTTATCAGATTGTATAATTTAAATTAATAGGGTTTATTTTTACATCATTTATATCTCACAGCTGCTAAAAATGTTTTTTTTAAAAGACAATACAATTTTTTTTCTGTCTTCTTGTTATATGCTCAACTGTCTGATGCATATGATTCCTGATTTTTCCTCGCCAATGCTCTTAGGATAGTAAGAGAGATTGGTGAGATTGAAAATTCAATTGATACACTGTCTCTACCCTCATTATAATCAGTTTTGACTTTGTCTTCAGCCATATCTATCCCGTTACTGTCAGAGATGATTATCTTTTTCTAAGTCACAGTAGAAGTCTTCTGGTTCTCCTTTCATATTCTTAGTTGCATATTCAAAGTTTCTAATTTATCTTTCCCCCCAACCACACTCTCACTAGGGCCATAATTCGAAGGCAAGTGAATCCCAAATCTGTTACCCTAGAGGTTACATACCACAGCCACCAGTTCTTCTTCCACTTCTCCTCTATGTGCATCTTGTTAAACATTACAGTAGTAATAATTTGAGTATTTGGGAAATGTATCTGGCAGTCATCTTTCTTGGGGAACTTATTGTAATAATGGTTTAGTCCAGCTACCTCTGAAGGTGCCCCCTTGATCAATAGGATTTTCAAACATCCAGAAGAACTAAATTGCAAAAGTCAGAGTTCTATTCTTAAACAATTTAATAAAAATACTTTTAAAAACCCCACGAATGCTGGGCACAGTGGTGCATGCCTGTAATCCCAGTGGCTTCGGAGGCGGAGACAGGAGAATCATGAGTTCAAAGACAACTTCAGCAATGGTGAGGTGCTAAGAAACTCAGTGAGACCCTGTCTCTAAATAAAGTACAAAAATGGGCTTGGGATGTGGCTCAGTGGTAAGTGCCCTGAGCTCAATCTCCAGTACAAACAAAACAAAACAAAACAAAAAACCAGACAAAAAATAGTAACAAATATAAAAAGTTTACATAATTACAAAATCTATTTGTTTTTTGTTTTTTTGCCTTCTTTACCCTGAATTAATTGATAGCAGCAATGGGAGCAAATGATATTTATAAACTATCTGGAAATTTTGAGGAGCTTTGTCCTGGGAAAATAAGTTAAATATCAGTACAGAAAGTAAGTGAAACACAAAATTTAAGTCAAAATAATATAATTACCTCTTCACAGTCATTTCCACCTCATTTCTAAGGCAAAATGATGTGGACAATAAAGATCATGAGAAGATTCAGGCAATAGCTTGGATATTACTTCCACAGACAAATCTGGAGTTCCTCTTAAATCTTGTTACAATAAGGTCAATTGAAGGTGAATGTCAGGAGGAAGATTTTTGCTTTCCAGAGTAATGAAAACAGGAACTCAAATTCCAGATGTTTCTGGAAAGCTAGATAATAATCATAGATTTTGTGCTTCCCAAAGTGTTGCTCAGTCTCTGGTTTTGTGCTTTGCTTGTAATAAAAGAAATCCATGTGCACAAGCTATATACATCTTTAGCAACTGGCCCCAAATCAAAAGGAAATGTTTTCATTAACATGTGTTTTCCTTGAAGTCAAGGTCATGCCATCTTCTTTGTGCTATGGGAATTCTCAAGGTGCCTAGAGACTGACCAGGAATATGGGGTTTTCAATAAATAATGACAGTTGATAATGGTGGCAGGCTGAATAGAGAACTATTCTTGGATTTGCACCTGACAGCCCATGGGTAGTCCAAGTAGCTGTGCTAACTGCATGTGTCTCTTACCTTTTTTTTATGCTCTCCACTCCTGGAGATGGAGGTAACTGGTTCATTTATCACTTAAGAGCTCAGGTTGTTATGAAGATCATCATCTTCAAGTTGTAGAGGAACTTCAGCTACTGTTTTAGTTAGCTTTTGCTTCATTGTAACCAAATACCTAACAAGAACAGATTAGAGGAGGAAAAGTTCATTTGGGACTCGTGGTTTCAGAAGTCTCGGTTCATAGACAGCTGATTCCATTTCACAGGGCCTAAGGTGAGGTGGTGGAAGGACCCAGTGGCATTGCTCAGCTCATGGAGGGGTCAGGAAGAAGAGGGCAGGGAAAGGGTCCACAAGGAAGAAAAACTCCTCCAGGGTAAACTGTCAGTGAGGCACCTCCTCTAGCCATACCCCACCTGCCTACAGTTAGCACCTAGTCAGTTCAAGCAAACTAGGATGGACTAACTAGGATACATATCTTGTAATCTAATAACTTTACTTCTGAGAAGAAGAACTTTGGGGAGACACCTCATATCCATACCATAATGGTTACCTAAAAGGCTTAGCAATATCTTAGTTCAAAATTCCAGAGAAGATTTTGGAATACAAACATTGTATAGTGCTCACCTCTCTATTTTTATTATGTATTAAATTTGTTTAATTTGTATACCTATACAGTTCCTAATGCTTGTTTTCTTATTCTGGTAGTCTAAGTCTCTTCATGTTCTCATTCCACCTAACAATTTCAGCTTGATATTCTAGTTCTCATTATAAATACCCTAAATCACTAAATAATCTATGGTGACATCATTTCATAATCTTGGTCTTTATGATCTTCCATAAGATGTGTTACCCATTTGATTTGAATTTAGCAATGTGTCCATTAAATTCACTGGCCATTGCCAAATTTCTCTTAGATTTGGACTTGTGATTTCATTCCATATCCATCTACTATCTTTATTTTGGCATTTCTCAGACTATATTGGGGAAGCTGTTGTCACATCCATAACCACATCAGTAAAATGGGGACAATAATATCTATCTTATAGAGTTGTTTTGAGAAGCAAATGAGTCAATGTATATAAAAATCCTAGAAGGTTACTATCTTGAGAGTGATTTATAAATATTGGCTATGTATAAAAACTATATAAAGTTATAAAGTAATGAATGAAATATATTAATATATTAATTAATGAAATATATACATCTATACATGAGAATATATGTCTTATATAACTTTCTACTTATTATGATTTAAATATTTGTTACCACAAAATCTCATGTTTCAGACAATGCAAGAAAGTTTAGAGGTGAAACAATTGGGTTATGAGAGCCTTAACCCAATCAGTGAATTAATCCCATAATAGGGATTAACTGAGTGGTGATTATATATAGGTAGGCCATGGCTGGGTCTTTGAAGGAAATGCCTTTGGAATATATGCTTTGTCATTGTTGAGCAGAGATTTCTATCTCTATTTCTTGGAACTGTGTCTTGCGCTGCTTTCCTCCATCACATTCTTTTACTGTGAGGTTATGCCTCAACTTGGGCCCCCAAAATGGCGTCAGCCTTCTCTGGACTAAGTAAGACACCTCTGGACTAAGTAAATCTGAATCCATGAGCCCCCAAATAAACTTACTTCTTCTAAAATTGTTCATCAAGTCTTTTTTGTCATGTTAGCAAAAAAGCTGACTAAAACACTACTTAAATATTCTGGAGGATTTTTTAAAATTTATTTTTTCTTTGCATTTAAGTTTGGGGCATTTCTATGTACATATCTTTAAAATTACTGATTTTTCCTCTGGCCATGTTAATGAACCCATCAAAAGCACTCTTCATTTCAGTTACAGTGGTTTTTATTTCTAGCATTTTTAAAAATTTTTTTTTCTTAGAATTTCCAGTTCTATGGACATAATTTATGTAATGTTGTTGTCTACTTTTACCATTCAAATTATTAACATATTAGTCATAATTTTCTTAAATTCCCTGTCTGATAATTACAAAACTTTTGTCATCTGAATCTGGATCTAATGTTTTCCTGTCTCTTCAGGCATTGTATTTCATTGTTTCTTTCTTTCTTTTCATGTGTCTTGTATTTATTTTCTGAAAGTTCAATATAATTTTTCAGCTAAGAAAACATTAGGTAAATAGTGCTTTAATATGATGTTTTGTGTTAATCTGGCTAGACTTGGGCTGTTTAATTTTATTATAATGTAGTTATCTGATACTACAAGTTTCTAGTGTTTTTGCTTTTGTCTTCCCAGTTGTCTTTGGGCTTCACTCCAAACTCCGCCTGTTCTTCCAGCTGTAATGCACTGCTACTTTGGAACCTTGTTGATTTAGTGTCATATTGTGGAAGAGGAACATTTTTTGTTCTGTAGTATTATGATTAAATCCTAGCTTTTCAGTAGAACTGTGTTCCTGATTGTGACCTTCATAAAATTTCTCAGCTCCCATTCATAACCCACTTGAATCAAATGTATGGAAGATGATATGTCATGAGCTTTGTAATGTTTTGAACAACCAATAAAAAAAAAATTTCTCAGCTCCATTCTATCTTAGATGAGACACAAAGGCTAGAAAGGGCTGTAATTGGGTAATTTTCCTTTTCTTAAATGGAATAAACCTCTGCTAAATTGTTTCCCTGCACCATATGCCTTTATTATGAAGAAAGCTCTGGTCATATTTCAATATTCTTTATTTTCCCCCTACTCTGCTAGAAGCACAAGAGAATTTTTCTGTTCTTTACTATGAGAACCTGGAGAGGTTCTTGGTTGTAAAACCCATGAAAATGAGGTTGCTTCTCCAAGACTATGTTCTCCGGGAGTTTCTCATTCCCATGCTAACTCCTTATTCTCAGTTTTCACAGCTTGGAAAAATTATCTTTTCAGTTTCCTTGCAATTTATGTCTGCTGCAATTTCTGCTTCAAGTAACCAGGTTTAATATATTCTTCTGGTTCCAGATTTTGTAGATAATAGTTTGCCCTGTGTCTTCAGTTCTCTGAGAGATCCAAAAAACAGTCTTTGATTTTCAGTTTGTTGGATTAGTTCTCTAGTTACGGGGACAGGAGTGATGACTTCCAAACTATTTATGTGTCAGAGTTTGGTAAGTTAGACACTAACTGAATAGATATTTGGAGGTTCTTCCTCTATCATTGATTTTAAAGTAGAGTTTTGGTACTATGTGATATATCTTTAATGGTAATACCATGAAAAGTTCAACTCAGGTCTTTTTTAAAAAAATTAGTATATATTTACTGTGTTTTATATTCCAGGCTCTATTTTATGTTCTGGAGATATACTATGAGCAAACAGATATTACCTTCTATTTTTCCTTTGGGTCAAAATTCCACATACACCTGTTCCTGCCAGCTCCTTCAGTTTGAGATTTCTTTACATTATCACAAAATATATCATTTATTCATACCGTCCCCTCTCACCAGAGAATTCCCCTTACTATATTCTTCACAACCTACCCAGACTTTGGGGCCTAATTTAAAGTCTACATTCCTCAAGAAGACACAGTTTTTTATTTATAGTAACCAGATGGTAACCTTCTCTCTATTTGTGTGTATTTATACATATCTATGGAGATAAAATTCAGGGTTGTCAACTTATAGCTTAAGAGTATAATGCTTTGAATTGGGAGATTTCTCAAAATATCATCTATAATTCATAACTTCATATATTTTGTAAGCAATTAGGATTCAAGAACCTGACTCTCCTGTTATTATTTATAGGTCAAAAGCTTATTTAGTACAGAGGACATAGTGGGATACCACTGAAGAATTCAGTTACATCCATCACTAGAATCCATAAAAAGTGAAGAATCATGCATGATAATGGCCACAAGTATCAGCCTCTCATTTGTTAATAGTATGTGCTTTTATAGAGATCAAGGTCCATGCTTATTAGATTTTTTTTGCACAATGCCCAGTGGTAAACACTTGACTGTAAAGCTATTGGATGATGTCTGAAAGTGTGGATTGTATTACAATCAATCATTTTATCTGTAAAATCATTTATCCATCTGTCCTAAACAACTTGAACTTTTTTCTTGTTAAAAATAACTACATGTTTAATAGACATTTCTATAAATAAGTCCACTTTTATAATGCTTTCCATATATAACCAATATGGTTTCTGCACTATCAACCGTGCAGACACATATGTGACTTGTACTGTTAGCTTAAATTTGCCAAGAAGCGTTCTTGAAGAATGTATGGAATTCCCTTTTCCCATAGTCAAACATATGGATTTGGCATCAATTTTCAGGCTGGTCATATGCTCAGCATAATGGTAGAGGAATGTACCATATTTGCTTGGGTAAAAGTTGCTCATGCAACATACATTTCCAAACACCAAAGCGTTTGCAAAATTTACTTAAGTTCATTTTAGGTGTGACAGGAAATTAAGAACAGTACCCCTTCTTGCCTCCTCTAGATTTTGCTAGCTCTATGATTCCATGGTAATCATTATGCTATAAACTTCTGTGTTGTAAGGGAAGAACTAATTTATCAATGGAATCAAATAAGGACTAACCAGAAATTTCCACATTTGTAATCCAGAGAAAACCTACATATTTTTAAAATTGCAGCAGTAACTGAATTTAACAATTTTTGTTATTATTATATTCAGATGTAAAAATTTAAAAAAAGATAATGCGGGGATTTATGTTTATGTGTACTCTCTATGTAATAAAAGATTGTTCATTTATATAGTATTGTTATTAAACCCTCTGAATCATATTAAATGCTAAAGTTAGACTGTGAGTCTCTGCCCATATCCTAGAATTCTTGCCATTTTCATTAGTGGTGCATTTTTCTTCAAAAAAAAAAAAAATAGCTATTGAGGTCTAACTGTGGGTCAGTTGCCATAGTAGGTGAAAGGATATGACCAAAGCACAGCCCATACAAATAATGAGCCAGGATGAGTAGAGACAATAAGAAAAAGAACAGATAAATGCATAATAAATAAATAATGTGAACTAATATAAATAAGAGTAAAAGAATAGTGACATCTAAGTATAAACCTAAATCAAGTGAGCAGAGAGCCAGACAAACAGACATGGAAGAAGTATAGTCTGCATTGAAAGAGGGAAAATAAAATACTCTGAGGCCAAAACTTCTTTGATTTTTCCTGGCAGAGGGCAGGGAAAATGCTGCTTCAGGCAGGTGAGCAAGGCAAAGGAAGTAAGCATTAGGGTCAGAGAAGTAGCTGTGGTGAGGTCCCTGGAAATCAAAGAAAGGAACTGGATCATCCCTAGACCCTAGCAGAGCAAACCAGATTTGGCCTGATATCAAATGTTCATTAAAATGGAAAAAGGAAAAGATATACTTAACTACTCTGTATAAATGACGAAAAACTCAGTGTATAAAATTATCCACTCAATAAGAACGTTAGCAGGCAAAAAATGAATGAAATTATAATATCTTCTTCTTTTCCCTATGTTTTATGCATCTATTTTGAATATGCTTTTTATCCTTCCATGTTTGTAGTAGCTTTTACTGTCTGAATAATAACATTAAACTCTTCCATGATCTACATATAACAGTGGACAACATTTCATCTGCATCACGATGGATGACTTGCTATGTAAGGGCTTAGACTCTGTTTGCAACGTGCTTTGACACTGGCTTGTGCTTCAGTCCCCTACTTCTAGAACAGAACAGAGGTGTTTCTGGAATCAAAAGGGAACAAGCTGTCCAGTTTCTTCTTGCTCAACCTGAGTGTGTGCCTGTTTCATTTATGTAATCAAGATGATTTTTTTTTTGAGTTCTAGTTTCACTCTGGGTTTTTAAAACAGAGGACGTAGCCCAAATGTATTTTGACATTCTTTCCAAACCTAGAGGGAAAAATATAGGCTTATAATTTAGACAGACATAGGCTGTATTCTGAATTGTGGCTCTAGTTCATGTGGAAACAATGTGCAGGCTCTGAAGTCACACCAGGGGCATGCATCTTACAATGCCACTTTCTAGTCATGTGACTGAGAAATTTACTTACATTTTCTGGGCTCCAGATTTTTCATTTGTAAAGCATGAAAAAAATAATATTCTCCCACAGAATTTATGTAATAATTAACTAATTAATGCTATTTATATAGAGTACTTGAAAGTACCTAAAATACAAGGGTAAAATAAAGATTGGTTAATATTATCACTACCTTACTCACACATGTTCTTAGTCTTACTGTATGTGACCCTTATCTGAAAACCAGGGGCCATTAATACCTACTGCATAGTTCTAAAAGAGAAACAAATGAGATGAGGCATGTGTTATGATTTGAATATGAGATGTTCCCCCAAATTTCTGTGTCAGTGCAGGAATGTCCAGACATAAAATTATTAGAGTAAGAGAGGTATGACCTAATCAGTGGACTAATCATTTTGATGGATTAATAATTTGAAAGCACTACTGTATTGAGTGGTAGACATTGGCAAGTGGGGTGTGGTTGGAGGAAGTAGATCTCTGGGGATGTGGCCTAGGAGGTTGTATCTTGTTTCCCTGGCTCCTTCTTCTCTCTTTGTAATCTCTGGCTACCTTGAGATGAACATCTTTCCTCCACCATGCCCTTCTGCCGTAATGTTCTGCCTTACCTCTGGCTCAGAACTATGGAATAGGCCAACCATGGACTGAAATCTCTAAAATGAGAGCCAAAATAAACTTTTCCTCCACAAAGTTGTTATTGTTGGGTATTTTGGTCACATTGAAGAAACAGAAATTGGTACTGAGAAGTAGGTTTGCTTTTATGCCTAACCTGACCATATGGTTCAGAAGTAGGTTTGTTGGAGGAGCTTGGAAAAGTTTAGAGATGCAGAGCCTAAAAATGTTAGCAGAACTTAATGGGTTATTCTGGTGGATGTTCAAAAGATCAGAGTGCCAATAGAAGTGTGGACAGTAAAGACTGTGCTCATGAGATTACAGAAGGGAATGAAAATTCTATTAGGAATTGAACCAGAAGCAATTTGTATTATATTGTTTCAAGGAAGTACATTTTTCCAGTATTCTGAGACTTTCTAATAGGTTGAATTTTATGATGATAGACTAATTAATAAGGCAGAGAATATTTCAAGGCAGCATATCATTTGTCAGTGGCATGGGTTTTGGGGATCTTGTTTTAGGTACAGAGATATGAAGTCAGCTGACCAGGGACTAAGATCTCTGAAATAGTGAGCCAAAATATAAATTTCATCCTCTAAGTTGTTCTTGTCAGGTCTTTTGGTCAAAGTTATAAAAAGGTGACTAACACAACATGTAAGTCACATAGCATATTACCTGACACAAACGGCAATAGTAATACTGAAATTGTTATTATTTGAGGTGACTTTTAAGAATGTGCAACTCAGAATATGGCTCTTTCTCCCTTGTATACATTAAAATTATTCTTGTTTGTAATTTCTCCCTTTGAATATGATAAATACTAGATTCTACAAACCAAACTTTGGTCAATTGTTTCCTTTCAATAACATATGTTGAAATGGCAGACCCAGAAACAACTAACATACACCTGTTTGCAAATAAAAATTTCTGATTCAATATATAAAGGGAAAATTTATTACCTATTAGAAGTGGCTCTCCACAGGGAAGGGAAGTTTCAGTGTTACTGCCAGTCAGTGTAACTCAAAGACACAGGGTCTTTCTGTCCTCGACTTGGTATTTGTGAGATTTGTCTTGTAAACAACTGTCCTCATGGTTGGAAGAGGAATCACAAAGAAGCCAAACAATGTCCAGAGGCAAAAGTAAGGACTGGGAAATACATTTCAGGAGTCCCCCCAATAGACGTCCCTTTAGATGATTTTGGCCAGATCTGGGTCATACATTATCTCCAATAAACATCTCTAGCAAGGAGAAAGATCCACTTTGGCTTGTTAACAGAAACCAGGACTTAACTCTATGTAGAATCATTCTCCTTGGAGTCCTGTGGGTAATGGGTATATACTAGAACAAAACCAAGGAAAAATAGGAAACCAAAACCAAGGAAAAAAGAATAGGATATAGGGTTGACAACAAAGTATCTGCTATAGATGACCAATCAAATATTGCAAAACTATTCATATTATCCTCTAAATATCATTAATGATGAGATCCTATTTTTTGCAGGTTCAAAGCACTGACAATCAGCTTGGACAGTAACATGCTCACATGTTTTAGACAATAATAGTAAGTACTATATACCACAGAATGGGTGGTTTCCAAGCCTTGGATATTTATAAAACAACCCTGTCTTTTTACATACCCAAAGACAATCAGAAGTTGCAAAGACTCTCCCATGGACATTTCAAGCCTTCTGTGTCAGAGAATTTTGCATTGCCAGGTAAGTTTGGTCTTGCCCTGGAACCAACTTTCCACCTACCAGGATGCCAGTAGAACGTGGGGAGAACAATGCAGGAGGGAAAATTTGTTCTTAAGCTTGTCCTTTCTGAGTAGTAATATTGTTAGTGCTTTAAGAGGGAGGAAAATGCTAGCATTTCTCCTTGCTTATTGAATACAGCCTGTCATAAATCCATTTTATTTCTCTCATAGCTGTATTTGATTTTCATCTGTGTTGGTGCCTTAAATAAACGTCTGGCAGAGTCAGCTGGGTAGGATTTGATACCAACAGGAATCAATTTTTAAAAAGTAGTTGAATGTGAGGAGTAATACAAAGTAAAAAACTAAACAGCAGGGTACTTACCTTGATGAAATTACAAACTGTCCCATCAGCACTGACCATACACTGGCTATAAGGACACATTTAGCAACATAGAGTCCAGGCACCTCAATTTGAAATCTGCATTATAGAGTCTTTTATAAAAGTTGTCGTGTGTGTTACTGTCATGTGTAACTAATTAAAACAAACAAACAAAAGTTGTCAAATCAGAGGCTGAAGAAAACTCACCTTAAATAAGCATTTACTTACATAGACTGAATTTCTAAAGCAGAAAAACCCATTCTTCCTCATGTTCTTAGGATCTTTTTTCTTCTATCAATAGTTTGGTATCTTTAGGTATCTGTTATTCATTACCAAATCCAAGGATCCTTTATGTATTTTCTTTCTTAACTTCTCTGCAGAATCTTATTTAATGCTTGCATATCATTTGCCTATTGAAGTCTGGACCAAACATATTGGGACTAAATATCAATTTTGCATTCTAAATGGATTGATGGAGCCAATAGACATGGGAAATATGGGGTAGTTGCTGATTAACACATGGGCATAAGCAGGGGGATTCTACCATCAAGTCCATGGTCTTAAGAGATGAATCTTATTAATTCAGAAGAAAAGGTAGAGATCCACGTGGTGATACTGGAGTTTTATAGAACTCAATTCTGAAAGAAATGACAGGATCAATGTACGGTTTAAGTCATCAGGGTGAAGACACAATAAAAGGGAAGAAAGTAGATGAACCAAAGGAACTAGCGGTAAATACTACAGCAGAAAATTCCCCCAATTAGCACAAAATATAGTTAGAAAAGGATGTTGGGGGGTTTGGTTATACTCCAATTCATAGTCAAAATAATCACTTCTCAAAATACAACCACCAGTCTAGTGTTTGAGAAAAAAAAATTCCCCTTTCCTCACAATCTAAGAGTCCCCTTTCCCTCTACAAGTTGGTACCCAGGTAAATAGGAAGGTTCTGAAGAGCTCTATGCCTGAGGCAGGTAAGAAGTGGAGGGGCACAGTCAGGCCCATGCTGCATGGCTTCTATGGTACTGCCCACTCCTGATATTCTCTTCCTGTCTTTCTTGAGGGCCGATCCTTGGCTATCTTCCCATGCTCCTCTCCATCTCTCCTATGATATAATAGGAGGTCTTCCACTCTCTTCTCACCTTGACAATTTCATTCACTTTTCTGGAGTCAAATCCATTTATCTCATGGCAGCCTATCATCTATGCTGCAACCCTGCACTGATTTTAAATCACTTGCCCAATGTCTCCACTGAGGTGTGTCTAGATGTTACTGTCATCTCAAGTTGCAATTTTCTTCATCAAAATCAGACTTCCAGATATCCTTATTTCTTCTGACAGTGCTATCTTCTGTCACCCTGTCTTGACACAGCATAGTCTTGGAAGGTACTCCTTTCCTTACTTGTTGTGCAAGATTCTGCTTAAATCTAGATATTCTAATTATTCTGCCTCTCTCATATCCATTTCCTGCTCCATCCCCACAGTCATTACCCATGTTTAGGACCTTACATCTCATGTAGTCAATTATAATTTTCTCCAAACTCATATTACAACCTGTGGTTGCTTTCCTTTCTACTCTGTCCAATGTCATATTTCTGATCACTCCCATCACTTTTCAAAAACATTCATTGTCTTTTCATCTTCACTACCAATACTTAAGGCCATCATCCATTTCTCATGTGTATTATTGAAATAGGCTTTTAATAGACTCTTTACTACCTCTAGTTTCCTTGACTCCAATCAAGTTGGTAATCTGTGTCTGAAGTGAATGTTGCCTAAAATCAAGTGTGAACACATCGGTTCCTTGCTTATAGCATGTCAGTCAATCTCTGAATTCCTTATTATAGTTTCAAAGGCCTTTCAAGATGGGCGCTTCTTGAATCTTTGATCTCACCTCTTGCTATCACTCCTAACCTTTCCAGCTCTCCACAACCCTCTTAGGATAGGAACAAAGAGGTAATTAAGAGCAGATGTTTCCTCTTATCAGACAAGCAGTTCACGTGGGTAGGCACCAGTTTACTTTTTAGCAATTGGCTTGGGGCCACTGTGTAAACAAAACCTGATGCTCTGTTTCCATGATGCCAGAAACAATGTTAGTTGAAAATGAAAAAAATCAGTCAATCATCTGGAGACATCCCAAATATCCAGATGTTTGGCATCCTGTTGGCAAAAGAGCCAAATGATTGAGAAAGAAATTTTCACTTTTCCAGTTAAACTGTTTTGGTTTCCAGTAGTCATCAAAAGGGGCAAACATACCCCACAGATTTTCTTGAGAATATGACTTCCAGGTGGAATTAAAAAACACGAAAGAGCTAAGGAGGAGTATGGACGATAGTAACTGTACCTAGAGAACTTCAAAGACAACAAAATCCTCTGAATTGTTGTAAATCTTTAACAGTAATTTGCTTGTTATTGATTAGTGCTGTTTTTATTAACTGAGACAATGGAACCATGTCTAGAATCTTCCACAGATACCATGACCTTCGTTAGGTATGAGTCCACATAAACTGTTCTGAAATGACCAAAGTGTCTTTTGTATATGAACTAATTTAGCCACCAGGAAGAATCAGCATTGCATTAAAAGTTCAAAGTTAACATTTCTTGACCTGTACCATATAGCCAAGACAAATTGAAGAGCTAAGGAAAAACTGATCCAATGGCAAAATTTTCTTCCAAACACAGTAAAAGTTATATGTCAATGTTCAGTAACAAAATTTAGTTTTGAGTCACCTGAAGAGGAAAGAATCAATAATGATTTAACTTCTCAAAATTAACAAGAAAGCAAGAAGATATATTATATCAACCCCAAGTGCTATAGGAAAGAGGCTTAAGAACTATAACAAGAGAGTTATAGGAAGCACTGAGAAGTCATGTGTGAACAAACCTCAGGAGAACCTATGGAGGTAGTTGTACAAATTGTGTCTGAATCTATTAAAAATGAAGTTTATTTTATTTTATTTTGGAACTAGGGATTGAACCCAGGGACATTTTACCACTGAACTATATCCCCAGCCTTTTGAAAGACAGGGTCTTACTGAGTTACTTTAGGGACTCACTAAGTTGCTGAGGCTGGCTTTGATCTGACAATTCTCATGCCTCAGCCTCCTGAGCCTCTGGGATTACAGGTGTGTGCCATCACGCCCCACTAAATGAAGCTTATTTTAAATTGGAATTTACAGAGTCTATCACTGAAGCCTTGCAAGTGCTAGAGACATTTGTTAATGATTTAATGTTATCTGGGCAAATATTTACCATAAAGAGAGTCAGCTGTAACCATTGTGACTTGAGGAATGTTGGTTAAAATTGTCTGCTGCCTTAAACGTGTGCTCTCCCATCAGTGCATGTGCCATTACTCAATATTTAAATATGGAAAAGTTTCCTTTGCAAAAATTATCACCAGTTGGTTGAAGTTCATGCAGAAAATATTTTCGTTGAACAGAAGAAAGTACTGGGAACATTTTCAAGGTAGGAGTTTAGTGAAACACAATGTAGTAGAGGAGCAGACTCAAACACACGACTCTCTGTAAAAGTTGAACAACAAAAACTCATCAAAGTAGGGCACAATCTAAGTAGAAAAGTGGTAATTCATTACCTGTCTTCTACTGTAAAAATGTTGTTTCCTGTTACATTTTGTGGAAAATCACATTCATGTGTGGTTTAAAAGAATACAAGATTTATTGCCTTCATGTATCCTTTTAGTTCTAGAATTGCCTGATTATGGTGTAGAATTGTCAGGTCTGTCTGATCTATGCTCAGGAGAGAATTAAGCTTTGCAGGAACAGAACACTTTTCTCTGAAATCACAATGGTATTAAGTTTTAAAGAATTTTGAAGAATTCTAAGAAAGAACATGTGGCCCTGCCTCTATGTAGCAGATGAGGGTAATTTTATTATTTTAGAGGGAAGGCAAAAGTTGAAAGCTTCCTGTGGGTATAAGTTATTCCTTGGGAATCAGGATGTAACTCAGAGCCCTATTAATTTCCATAGATATATACATCCTGTCCACTCATGCACGTCCATAGGAGTAATTAAAGTTTCGAGTGGAAAACATTTTACCACATGGGACACAAATATGATGTTGAGATCAAGTACGTGGAATTCATCCTCAAACATTTGGTTATGATTAGCCCCAACTAGTATACAATAAAAATATATTCAAAGAGCGAGGGTGCGTGCCGAGCAGAAGGCTGATAGTTCTTTAAAGTTCTGTTCTATTATTAAATTTCTTCTGCTTTCATATTAAACTTCAATTAAATAGTCTCATTGGTTCACTGGAGTAGGTTTCCATTCAAAATGAACATTTGTCAACAGATGCATTTATAAACAGCTGTGGTTTTCTTTGGGCATATACAGTGTCATTATTCAGACCATCTGGCTATTCTGTGGTGGTGTTTCTTATTTGAGCTCTCTCCCTGAAATAATAATTTATCATCTTTAATTTGCTTGATTTCTTAAGAGAGAACTTTTTCCTGCTCTCACACCTCATGGAACGAAAAAAAAGGAAACTGACAAATTTAAAAGGTTACAGGAGTTGAAGAGACCTTTCTACAAAGTCACTGCATAGCTGGTCTGGCTACTATTTTTCATTTTTCTTTTTACTACTAAATGTACCCTGATGAGAGAGGAAGCCCAACTTAAAAACAGAACAATGCAGCATTAATATTTTTAAAAGAAATTGTTTCCAAATATAAATATTTTCTGGAGTTTGATTTATTTGTTTCTTTAATTTTAGAAATGTTGGCCACTTCTCAAATGGTTAAGAAACAACAGCTTCATTTTTCCAGTGCTTATCATGCTAATTCTTGCCTTTCTTACCAGCAGCTCTAGCCAGAATGGTATAACCATGGAAAAAGAATGGAGTGAATGCCTTTGACTTAAAAGCTCCATTCCTGAGCAGCATAAGGACCTAAAAGTTTGTAAGAGAAAAGAAGCAAGTTCTTAAAATATAGGACATTATGTGGAAGCAGCTTTTTTTGTTTGTTTGTTTTTTAAATGTGAGATAAATATACACGAGGATTTTGCTAATTTAAAAATAAAAAAAGCTAGTAACATTCTTACCATAATGTTACTACAAATACATTATTAAACTTTTATTATTAAAATCAGGTATAAAGTTTTAAGCCAAACTGTACTGGGAAAACAAAATGTTGACTGTGAAATAAAAATTTGCTATTTCCAAAGTGAGGAGTCTATCAATGAACTGACACATGTAGTATGGTAGCTTGATCATTATAAAAAAATCAAAATAAATAATTAAATACAAATAAGAACATTTACCTTCTATAATATCAGCAAATGGTGGGGAGCAGTGGCACATGCCTGTAATCCCAGCAGCTTGAGAGACTGAGGCAAGAGGATCATAAGTTCAAAGCCAGCCTCAGCAAAAGCAACTCAGTGATACCCTGTCTCTAAATAAAATACAAAATAAGGCTGGTTATGTGGCTCAGTGGTCGAGTGCCCCTGAGTTCAATCCCTGGTACCCCTCAAAAATAAAAACTTCAGCAAATGTTTACCTTTGTAATGTCAGTGAAATGAGTTAGGAAAAAGTGGCAAAAGTTTAAGAGAATAATTGATGTTAATAGAAAGAACAAAGGAAACAAATTATTTTGAAATAAGTATAATTTGAGAAACCACTCTTATCATGTATAATATATCATATTATATCATATACAACACAAAGACTGAAACATATGCTGTTTTGTTACTCTTATATCATTTTACAAATTTTTATTCTTAAATTACGTTTTAAATATTTTAGGAGGCAAAAAAATATGTGGCAAAAAGTAAATAGGGGATATTATACTATAATAAGGGAACTTATTGCACTTCTTTCAAAGCTCCCTGGGAATAGTTTAGATACTGGAAAATTCTAGCATTTTCTTGCAAATAACATATTCTATAAAAATTTACACTTGACAATGATCATCAATGGTTGCTAACATAACAAAAAGAGAGATAACCAGACATTATGTGCCTCCCACTGGAACAAAACACCACCTGTTCTAGTCAGCTTTTTGTGTGACTAAAAGACCTGACAAGAACAACTTAGAAGAGGAAAAGTTTATTTTGGCTCACTGTTTTAGAGGTTCAGTCCATGGATGGCCAACTTCATAGCTCTGGGCCCAAGACAGAGCATCATGGTGGAAAGTTTTGGCAGAGGAAAGCAGGTCAGGATATGGTAATGAGGAAGCAGAGAACTTTGTTCACCAGGAACAAAATATATACCTCAAAATCTTGCCTCAAATGAGCTACTTCCTCCATCCACACCCTACCTGCCAACAGTTACCACCCAGTTAATCTATATCTATGAATTAATTCATTGAGTGTGTTACAATGATCATAATCTAATATTCCACTTTTGTACATTCTTGCGTTGTCTCAGACATGAACTTTTGGGGGACACCTCATATCTAAATCATAATACCACCTATGAAGTAGTTTCTATAAAAGACATTTGAAACTGACACTTATTAAATTACTCCCTTCATCTAACAAATGATATGAAATATATGTAAAATGTATAATATGTGTCCACAAAAATACATGTAAAATGAAATGCATGGGTAGACAATCAGCAAAATCCAGACTATTGTGAAACTCTAGAGAACAAAATACACTCTTTTCAATAAGAAGATAAAAGGACAAAAATAGATCATAGAGGTACTTATAGATAAACATGAATTTAGGAAATACCACAATCAATTGCACTGCATGGAACTTATTTGAATTTAGAAGCAGAAAGAAAACTACAATGAAATTAATTATAACTGAATAGATGATGATATTTAGGAATTTTAGTTTTGACAGATGCGATGATAACTTTGTGATAATATTTTATAAAGATCCCATCTTTTAAAGATGTATAATGAAATACTTAGAGATAAGATTATCTGATGTCTAAAATTTTCTTTAAAATAACTCAAAGTGGTGCTTACATCATAGACAAGGAGTAAAACAAGACAGGCCATAGTAGGTAACGTATATACTATTAACGTATATACTATTCTCTCTGCTTTTATATATGGAAGACATTCTCCAAATAAATTATTTTATGAAATAAATGACTAGTTGATATTAGAGAAATGCCATTGTATCACATGCCATTAAACATAAGGTATTATTTGAAATAATACATTAATTTAATATACAAAAAATTATCTAAACAATATTATAGAGCAATTTTTAAGAGTCAGCAGGCAATATTTTCCTAAATTTGTCCCCAAGCCATCTATAGATACTGCTTCCTTCTCCCCACCATGAAGTTTTGCTCTGTACTCCAGTTCCATTGTTGAACCTTCTCCACTCTGTTACCAAGAAGGCTATCTTCTATGCCTCCCTTTTCTTTTGTTTATGGAGTTTGGGTTAGAGATGTTAAATACAGCCTACAGGCATTTAAAATATACTCGCCTTTAAGATAAAGGCGATAAATTTTGGAAAGAGCCCAAACCAAACTGTTTACTCTCTCTCTTAACCAGAATCACAGCAAATTATATAGAATTTCCAAGTAAAAAGCCACCATAAAAGTTGCATGCCTCCCTCTTCCAAAGTGTTCTTCAGAGTAGTGTCTGGCTTATGTTCCCTTTTTTTCCCCAAGAGATCTCTTCGAGCCTTTGGCAGTGGTCACCTTTAGAAAGTTCTTTCTTTTGTTGAACTTTCTGTGTTCTCAGAGTTAGGTCTATGGGCCCATCGACTATTTTGGTCCTTAAATACAAGAGCTCAATCTCCCTCCTTATGGTAGCACTTCAAATATTTTATGACAGCTATTATTTTGTCTACTCTTAGCTGGATCTTTCTAACTTTTAAAACTGTGTCTAGGAGCATATTTTTTAAGACTTATTGCTTTTCAGACCTACAGAGACTACTTCTATTGCTCCTGCTATCTTGTGAGAACTCTCTTAGGCAGACCCTTGTGCTGCATTTCCTGTCTTAGATGGGCAACTCTTGTCATTTGTGGATTCCTTAGGATTGGTGGCTATGCCTTTTACATCTTTGTATTCCTAGTGCCGCCTTCCAGGTTTTCATTTTCATTTTTAATTATTCTGAACAGATAAATACATGTATCCCAGTTATTCCCTCTTTGGTGCTTTCAGTGTGTCACTCCTTTTCAAACATGAATTTGCTAATTCAAGTGAAGTCCAACCAGTATGGAGAGGATTGGAGCCTTCCTTGTTTAACACAGAATATCATAAATCCTAGAAAACAGCATGTAATTAGATTAGCATCAATTACCCTACTGTATCTACTCTTGTCTCACAAAAAGAAGCATTTAAAATAAAACCCAATTCTTTCTTTACAAATTAAATCCAAACCACATCTTTTGAGCTTACGTAAGCGCAAAAGCATTATTTATTCTTATTCAGATACAAGAATCAGTGTTTAACCATGTTAAATTTATTCTCTCTGGGGCTAATAAATCATCCTTTAAGATCATCTTTGATTCTTATACTATTATTATTATATTTATTATCCCTCCTATCTTGTTCTTTGCAAATTATGAGTCTTTATAAGTCAGTCTCCAATGTATTGATACAAATTTGCATTTATTCAATGACTATTTATGGATCATCTAATAAATGCAAGTGCTTATTTTAGGCATTGGGTATTCATTGGTGAGCAAAACAGACCTGGTATTGCCCTTCATAGAGTTTACATTCTGTGGTAGTTTTCCAATACTTGCATTCATGATAATAACCTGGAAAGATTGCTGGAATGCAGATTATTAGTACAGTTTCACCACCAGCATTCTGATGTAACAGTTTTGGTTGGCATAATTTTGCATTTCTAACAAGTTCCTAGATGATGTTGACATTTCTTTTCCAAGGTTACCACACTTACAGAATTGCTGTTCTAAGAAGAGACATACGTTTAAATGCCAAAGACTTAATTATAAGCAAATTTCAGTTCACAGTACTGAGGAGAGACTCTTGCAAAGAGAATACTCCAAAGTATATTTAATTCTATATATTGTATCTAAGTATAATAAAAACAATAGGTTGACTTAATTATGGTAAAAGTAATTATCTAATATATTACAGAGAAGCAGAAGGCATGTTAATAGAAAATCAATTTCCCTTTAGATTAATTAGTGAGTCAATTCAATTGAAATAGAGTACTTAATATAATAATGCTACAAAAGTACTATTTATGCAGCTAGAGTGATTTTTTTCAAAAAGTGACTACTATGTTAGTTAAATAATATTCTCTCAAGTGCTCTGTTCAGAAACTAGAAAATTTCTATCATATTATTAATGTAACTGAAAATGAACAAGTGAGAATCAGAAAACTGAGTGATTCAGAGAAGTGATCCATATAGACAAGTGGCAGAATCTAGACTTGAACTCAAATCTTCACAAGGGAAGAGTCAGCAGTATAAGACAAGCAAAAGCTTACGTCTAAGTCACTATTTATCTCTCAGACATATATGTTACCAAAATGTTGAGCCTTTAATTTTTCAAAAACAATTAGGTTTAGGCACCCTGCAAGAGTTAAACAATGGTGCATCTGAATACTTTGGAAACATCCCCTAATCTCAGATCCTTAACTATTTCTTGGAAGAAAACCAAAGAACTGTACAAATGGTACTATCAATAGCTGTGATCTGGCAAGCTGGCTTTTAGGAAAACTCAAGGACTGGCCAACCCAGATGGGACCTATTTGGCTTGTTGAAACATGTTCTCTCCATGCCCACTGCCCAGCTGGCAGAATGCACTGAAGAGATGGGTGGTGGATTTCAAAGGTTTCAGCACGGGACCCTCCTGTAGCCTTTGTACAGGCACTCTGCTTCCAGAGTGACAAGGACATTGCAGACCTCCCACATTGGTTTATTTGAACCACTCATTGTGCTATCTTGGGAATAAGCTTAATAAACTGTAAATCCCCCTTAATCCTAGGCTAAAATCTGCCTACAGACTATCTAAACCTCCAGCATTTATTAGCTCATCAAGTAAATGATTCAGTTCCCGTAACCCAACTGGTTTGTCTTTCTTTTTATTCAACAACTCCAAACTTTTTTAATTGGAAATATTGTATTTTTGTTTATTTAATTTCTTGTCTATTTTGAGCCTACCTATCATTCTTATTCTAGTATTTTATGGGTATTTTTCTATTTTGTTATTCTCTCATTTTCTCCAAGATGGAGGCTACACACTTTTTATTATTTAAATTAAAGTAAAGTTAAATCACTTGCAGTTTAGAATATCACATTATTAACTGAAAAAAAAAATAAGAGTCTGGATAGTCTATATATTTGGAAGGAGAAGTATTGGTTTAAATGTACAATGACAAAGCAGGCTGAGAATTGTGTTGTCACCAAAACTTAATCCCCTTATGATGGGTATTTGGAGATGGAGCTTTGAGGTCCCTCATGATGGGATTTGTGCCCTTATAAGAAGAGATACCAAAGAGGTTTCACTCTAATTCTCTCCCTTTCCACTCTCACAATCCTACGTCTTCATCCTCACTCCTACTCCCTAGCCCCATCTGTGTCATAGCCAAGTACAAGTCAAGAAGAGAGCCCTTACCCAAACCCAACCTTGCTAACATCTTGCTCTTGGATCTCTGTCCTCCAGAACTGTGAGAAAATAGGTTTGTTGTTTACACCACCTGGATATGGTATTTTGTCAAATCTACTTAATCTAAGATACAGGAAAAATGTTTCTAGTAAAACTTTTGGACAAATTATCGCTGCTAATAATAATACTCTTAGATTTTTCTCTACAAATGGTACAGATTCAATTTGACTGTCTAAAGTCTAATTTTACTGAAATTTTGGACATTATGAAATCATGCTTGATTGCTAATTTTGATGCAGTATACAAAAACAGCAAAACAAAAAAGTGGGAAAACACCATTCCTTCTTCTGCAAAAAAAGAAAAAGAAAAAAGAAAAAAAATCATGGATGTTCAGAATAATGGACAGAATCATAATTAACTAACTTGGATATGCCATTCTTAGAAGTATATAATTTGAAATGTCACACACACTCCACTGAACTACATCTGTGTGTCTTAATAGAATATGATACAAAGCCAAGTTGTGTGAAGAGTTCTGAGGGTTTAGCAGGATACAGATTGGTAGGGGACCAACAAAGCCATCCTCTAAGTCAGTCAGATGTTCAGATTTCCAGTAAAGGTTCTACAAACAACTCTCCAAGCCCATTGGCAGTCAACGGCCCAAACAACAGCTTCTCTGTTTTCCAAAGCAGTACTTATGTACAATCCATAAACAAACTGTCAAAGACATTGTACATCTGGGCAACACAGTTGCAAAGTTAACTTTGGTTGGAAAAAACCTGCACCCCTGGTTTTAATTTGAGTGGAATTTTGATCAGGGAAAGAATCACACTGTGGGCATTTCCAATGTTTCTACGGATATGTGTAATAGGCCTATGTGCTGCCAAACATACAAGATTCTGATGAATAAAATAAAACAGAGAGAGGTCTAGGAGAGACTGAAAGTTTTATCTCATGGTCTGTTTAGCTCCATGGAGCAGTAGTAGCCTGGAGCATTCACTATCACATTATAGACTTGGGATTTCGAGATCCATATTAGATAAATAACTTGATAATTTTGTATGTTTATTTCCAAAAATTTAGGTAGGCTTTTACCAAGTGGATGATGCTACCTAGTCCATAAGAAACCAGGATTGTTGTGGGCTTTGCACCTTTAGAAAGGAGCATTAAAATATCAAAATAGTTCAAGTATTATAGCACCTTTGCTTAGAGCATTTAGAATATTTAAACTATCTATCTAATCTTTCTGTTTTTCCTGATGTTATTGAGCTCCATTTAAATTCACAGTCTCCGAGCAATGACATCAGAAAACTAAGTATCTCCTTCCAGTCATTTTTTAAGTGAAAAAATAAGCACATTTATAATGGCAGGACTCATTGAAGAGTATTTCCAAGTGTGGAGAAAGAAGAAAGTGAATAACACTCATGATATTGCATAACTGAGCCCATATAAAAGTCAGATTCTTTCCACCATGTTCTTAATCTCTCGTATTTCTCCCCTGAGTAGGCTCCGGTCAATGGCATGACACAGCTGCCTTCTGTTCTGTTGTTGCACTGGACTCTTGATGGTTTCCATCTGCAGCATGGACCACCTCTGAAGTCTACTCAGTTCAGATTACCACCAGATGGAGAGTCTGAGGGGCCTTCAGCACTCAGCTGTCAGCTTCACCCCAGAATTCCCATCCTAACAGTTTTCTTACCATTCTGGACAGAAGTGTTCTTCCATTTATGTATAGCAGGGCTAAAATGTTTTAATAACCTGGGCTTACGACACTGACTTTTTATATTTGAATAAAGTTAACATCCAAAATTAAAGGGTAGAAATGGATGAGTAAGAGAAACTGCTCATTTTTACAAAAGTTGAAAACTTGGCCAAAGAGCCACGATTACTCTAACAATAGCTTCTAGTATAAAATGTACTCGTTTGAAGAATATATTTATGCAAAATTTACCTGAAATTATTGCAGGAACATAAAAATATCCCTGTGTATGCCAACATTTCACCTGCATTAATTCAGTTTAGCAAACATATAATCAATATAGAATATAGGTAGATTCATCCATGGTACCCATGGCTATTAAAGATGAAGGATCAGGAATCCTAAGCATTGATGATTATTAACATCAACTCCAACAACAAGAAGGACTGATTCATGGTACACATATTTTTTCAGTGTCATCATAATTCTCTGCCTTTTGATCTCAACATATCCTGACCCTATCTTAGGCTCAAAGGCTGGCTCCAACCCTGTCTGGGAAATCCAAAGAGTTGTAGGTTTTCTGGTGAGTCAGAAGGTAAAATTTGTTGTTAATCTTATATCAGCCCATGACTGATATAACAGCCTTCTATCTTGATCTTAATAAGGTGCTCTCCTGAACCCACTTTTCTGGAAACTCTGCTCTCTCACCCCATTCCAATCTTACTTCATTGTCAGGCAACTTAGTTAGTCCAGTTCAAGGAACTGTTTTGGTACCACTAGATCCTATATCTCTGTGCAGCACTCATCATCCTGCCCAGGAACTTGCTGTGAAGACTCAAACAATGATTGACTGTCAAGTTTCCTTATGTTGTTGGTAGTCTTTGTCCTTGCAATGGTCTCATGTCCTGTTTCCCTGGCCTAACTTTTCATCACAGTGCACGCTAGTCAGTATTTTATGGCATTATGTTGCAGATTATTATCTGTTTATTATCAGGGATCCTATCATGAACCAAGGCTCTCATTCATAAGAGGAAAGTTTTACGTTTTGCTTATATCTTTTCCCCTCACATATAGAACTCCTTGGTACCCAATAGTTCAATAATGTTTGAACAAGTGGGTATACTTCAGAGTCATTTGGAAAGACAAGAAGTTTAATGTGGATAATTGTAATATTTAAGATTTTTTGAGTGATTACTCTATGTGCCATTCTAAGAAATTAATATGTGTTAACTCACCTAATGATGTAAATAGATATAGAGAGAGATATTGAGAAATTGAGGCACAAAAAGGTTTATGGTCACGCAGCTCATAAATAGTGGAATAACCATTCACAACCAGGGAATTTAACTCTGCATCCTGTGCTGTTAATCTTCATGATGTGTTGCTTCTTGTTGGTAGTATGTAATAGATTCACTAAATTAAAAAAAGTAGATGCTCCATCCTTTTTTTAAAATTTAGTGAATCTATTACATACTTTAAAAAGTGACTCAAAGAAGGTTCTCAGAACTGTTACTGAATTCAGTGAACTCCAAAACTCTTCTTTTATTCAGGCAAATTTACAGTGAAGCATTGAGACAAGAGGACTTTGAGGGAGAGAGAGAAGGTCCAGGCTGGGCTACACATTTCTTATTAGGCAGTATATGTTAATAAATCACACACAATTGAATTCAGAGGACATCCTCCTGCAACTCTGAGGGTATTTCAAGGAAACTTCCCATCTGGATTCTGTACTGATTCTTTTCATATTATATTTCCCAAAGGATGACTCACAGGAAATTGAGGTTTCTGTGTTTTTTTATGACATTTCTCTATCTTCGTTGCAGAATTTTTTTTAAGATAAGTGGCTTTTTGTGGTTGTATTTGCTCTCATTAAGTTTAAGAAAAGAAACTCACTTTTCAATTTTTTCCTACAACTTCTCTAATTATAACAATGCTTATGCCAATATGACAATAATGATGATGATCCTATTGGCTGTGGTACACAAATGTTCCAGTAAGTGAAGGTAAGTATGAAAAATAATGGAATAAAAATCTGGATAATAGATCAGATTGTTGTCAAAAAACAGTCATCGAATAAACATTATGTGTATGAGCTCTGCTACATATTGTGAGGGGTATGACGATATATGGCATCCTCACCTCAAAGAATACACATACTTCTGGAAGTATCAGAACAAATGTCTTCAGCAGGAGTTGAAGTCAGTAAGTGTAAAACAGACACAAAGTGTAATGATGCCACAAATGATTAATTTCAACCAGAGACTCATTTGGAGCCCTCATGGAAGATTTGCACTTGAAACAGGACTTGGGAGATTGTATAGAATTTCTCAAAAAATACCATGAAGAATAGCAAATTTGTAAAGGTGGAAGTACTAGGAGTGTCTTCTCAAACTTCCATTCTTTTTTCATTACAATACCTTATATACCATTAAATACAGAATGGTCCAGATTAGAGGCTTGCAAATATCTCTCCAGTGTCTAGAGTGATGTTCAATAAATAGTATTGAAAAAAAAGTTACAATATATACAAATGAGAGTTTAGACTGGTGAATAATTCTAATTTGAAGATTAAGGAAACTTTTGTGCTATATCACTTATCACATAGAACTCAATAAAAAGTCTTATGAGTATCCATATGAACTACTCAAAGGGTAATTACAAGAGATATAAAGAATGAACAAAAATTCAGAGTAATGTTTTTTCTCTGACTGCCTCTCTTAATAGGATCTGAGATGTGAAGAACAGGAAGCATATCTTTATTCATCCAATAGGCATTTTATTTAGTACCTACAATGTGTCAGTTGCTGTATTAAGTATTGTAAACAAAAGTGACTGATACGGTTACTGCCAATGCTGCGCTTACAGATGATGAGGAAAAAAGATAAGGGATAACACGTTGAGTGTCCTTAAAATGCTGGGGACTAGAAGTACTTTAGATACTAAGGGTTTTTTTTAGGTTTTAAAAATTTTGCATAAACATAATGATATATCTTGAGGAAGAGAATCAAGTCTAAATAAGAAATTTATTTATGCTTCATGTACACTTATAAACAGGGCAAAGGTGACTTTATACAATATTTTTAATAATTCTATGCATGAAAAAGTTTCATGGTGGAGAATTTTCCACTGATGGGATGACTTTTGTACTCAAAAACATTTTTTTAGTTCAAATTTTTCAGATAAGCAATGCTCAACTTGTTTAAAGTTATGAGACTAATGACCATTAGATAATATCTACTTTTTTAGTTACTATATTAGGTAATATAAATATATTATTTCTTTGGTGTACCTGATCTCCAAGCAAAGCATTATCTTCATTAAATCCTCTCCAGATGAGGATTTAAGGATTAAATGAGCACAGCAACTTGCCCAATCTCATGAAAATATTTAAGTGGTATATTTGGGATTAAAACTTGCAGACTCCAAAAACTATACTCTTAGCTGTTCATTACACAACTCTATGGGTTGGAAATAATTTTTTACAACATTTATGTCTATGTGTGGTAAGTGTTAAAGAATAAATCATAAATTTTTAAGGAATAGAGAGAATGGGAAGGACATTTAAGGCAAAAAAAAAAAAAAACAGTGCTATATTGAGACTAGGGCACAGGGTGTGTTGGAGAAAAGAGTAGTCAGAAAAAGATAAACGATGCAGTGGATAAGAAGCACTGGATACATAAGCTCAGTCAGTGGTCTGTCACCTTGCTGAACCATAGGAGCAACTGGGGAATATGTTTAAAATATATAAAAGAAAAAGCTCCTGTCTAGACCAGTTATAACAATGTCTTCAGTAGTTGGGTTCAGAAATCTGAGTTGTTAAAGTTCCTCTGGTGATTCTAGCACTGTGTTGGGTGAAAGCCACTGAGATGAATGGATAGGTAAACTGAGGGAGTGTACGCAAGGCAGTGTGGTTGGTAGAGCAGAAGCAGCAGAGTCAGGAGGATGAAGCTCCTCAATAATGAGGAGGGCTTGAACCAAGCTAGTAGCAAGATGGAAGGATATGGAGAACACATGTGAGAGATAATTAGTGGGTAGAACACACAGTTTTGGGAATCCATTTGGATAGGCAGGCTGCATAAGATGGGGGGGATTATAGTGACTCTTCAATTTCTAACTTGGGTAATTATTTGGAAGTTAATGCCTTTTATTCAAATGATGAGTATACAACAAAGGGCTGATTAAAGAAAAGATAGCGAAGCCAAGGGCCTGCATGTTAAGCTAAGATGAAACGTCAGGGAATTTGTAGATTGAAAGTCAAAAGAGGTACAATCCCAGCATTTCAGGAAACTTCAAAGCCTGCATCAGCAACTTAGTGAGGCCCTGTCTCTAAATAAAATATGAAATGTGCTGGGGATGTGACTCAGTGGTTAAGCTCAACCCCGGGTACCAAAATAAATAAATACATAGAGACAAGTTGTCAATGGTGGAAGATACCTCTGGGATAAAGAACAACAAGATTTTATTGAATGTGTTTAGAATGCTACTTTAGTCAGCTTTCCATTGGTGTATCAAGTACCTGAGATAGTCAACTTATAAAGAGAACAGGTTTATTCCGGCTCATGGTTTTAGAGATTTCAGTCCATTATCTGATGCTCTTGTTGCTTTTGGGACTGGGGCAGCACATCATGACAGGAAAATATGGTGGGAAAAAAAGTTCTTATATCATGGCCAGGAATAAAAGAGAGTGAAGAAGAGACCAGGATCCTACTATCCCTTTCCAAAGCCTGCCCCCAATGACCTAAAATCTCTCACTAGGCTCCACCTCTTGAAGTTTCCACCACCTCCCAATAGTGCCAAGCTGGGGATCAAGCTTTTAACAGACAGCCATTTGGGGAGCATTTAAGAGCTAAAGTACAGCGAATAGAATATAATATTGCTGTAGTTCTTCTTCTTCTGTCTACCTTCTAAGTGGATCCCAGATTTGGATTTATAAAGCAAGTGGAACAAGAGCAGAACTAGAACAAGACAGTTACTAAGTCATCATTCCCAACCCCACACTCACGGTTTTTATACAGTGCTTAGTGGTGCTCAAGATGAAATCCACAAACCACATTTCTTTCTTTCTTTCTGTTTTACCTTTTTATTTTTTACACAAACCACATTTCTGCTTTTTCCAGCTGCTCCTTGTTCAGCTCTACCAGTGAAGGAGACAACAAGGTCACAAAAGGAACAAGCAATTCTCTCTTTACTTTATTTTCCTGCGGGTAGTAATTATGAATAACACTTCAGAAATTTTTTTCACCCTATTGCACTAGTGTGTGTGCATGTGTATGTGTGTGTGAAATTAGTTTATAATTTTCCCCATGCTTGCAGAACTAGCTTCCTCATGTCCCCCACTCAGCAACACCAGCACCATCTGTCTGGTGCACCCTCTCCAGAGCCATGGGTCCCAAGTCCACAGAGGCCATCACTAACTGAGTAAGCACCTCCTCCTAGAATATATGGGTTTCTACAACTGATGGCCCCTGAGTTTTAATGATTCCGACCTCTCCCCTTTGTTCCCTTGGTCCTAGGGGTGGTAGCTACTTCCTGCAGTTGATTTGTTAGTACCCTGGAATTCTTTTGCTGTACTTTTCATTATGCATTTAAGAACTTGATAACTAGTTAACAATTCTTTATATTACATGTTCTTGGTTTAAATTGCTAGTGTTGTGTCCATCTCCTGAATAAACCCTTGCATGGAAATTGGCTCCAGGGGTCATTTTAGGGAACAAATCCTCCAAGCTATTTTGGGATTAGTTTGGTCACGTCCTTGAGATTGAACATGGTATTGAGCTCCTTGCCAATGGGAAATAGGATGCTAATTACTCATGGCATGTAGTTGCATTACAATTAATCAAATCACCACCTGTGACTGAGTACAATGAAGTATCTACTGAAGCAAGAGCCTTGGGAACACACGTGACTATTTTTCTTGACTCTTATGGGACTAAGAATACCTAACAAGTCTGTGATATGGGATGGACTCTTAAGAGTGTTTATTTATCAAATTCTTACAGCAACCCTAGGAGGAGATGCTGTCACAATCTAGATGAAATTATTTCAAGACTATTTTACACATTTTCCTTAGTTTTTTGCTGCACTGTACAGTGGGGTGCCTATAGAATGGAAATGATAAACACAGGTCTTTAAACTTTAAGCTCAAATCATGGCTAGAGAACCATGGAGCTTCCATGACAACCTTAAGTGTGGGTCTTATATTTCATTGACATAGAACCATTCTTTCAAAAAGAGTTATACCAAAAATATTAAGTGTGAAGTTTGCAGAATTATATATGTTGAATTCATGATCTCACCAAATTTCTCACCAGAAAATTAAGTCATTGATAGGAAGGAGTGGGATTTAGAAATTGAACAACAGATTAATTTGGACTTAGATAAAGATGAAAATCTTACATCCAAGTCACTCTGAGCCTCCCCTGTAAATAGAAGCTGATGGCCTTCCTGTGTATGGAAAGGCAAACCTACCCTCTGCATGCCTGGTCACTCTGCAAACATCTGAGTAAGGGCTAGAATGTCCATTTTACTGCAGATTAATGTTACTCCGCTATAACTGACTTACACATAGAATGAGATCTCAGCTTGTTCCATGGGTCAAATGCAAAGTATGACTCCAAGGGAAATAGCTTATATTTGCAAGAATTTGCAAATTATATTAATAAACACCTAGGAAAAATTTCTAAGTCAATTCCAGTAGGGAGTTAGAAAAAGGAATATAAAAATACAACAGGTCTCATTTAGTAATATCAGTGCAATTTTGAAAGATTCTAGATTTAATGAGTAAAGCCAATAAAGTATAAATAATTCTAGCAGTTTCCTTGTTTTGTTGACAGAAATTTAGATTCAGCCATTGTCTGACATTTAGTTATGTGTCGATGGTTGGACTTCTACTATGACAAGATGAAATAGAAGGAATCTAAAAGGGAGATCAAATGTTGGTGAAGTTGTGTCACATGCACACATTACACCATTCTTCCAAGAAAGCCCAGAAGACAATTCCTCCACTAAGCTACTAAAAAACATGTGTTTGTAAAGCTCTGGGATGGCTTTCACATCTATAAGCCAGGGATGAAAATGGGAAGCCCCATAACTGATATGGAATTTCTTACTTCCATGGGGATAAAGAGATAATGGCATAAAATAGAACAAGCTTTAGTGTTTAACCATCAAAGACAAGATGAGCACATTTACCATGAAGATAAGCAGTGACATAGCAATAGAATGTTTGGTGTTTTGTTTGTAAATTTTTAATTTTTTCCAGCTTTATTGAGGTATAGTTGACAAAAATTAAATATATACAAGTAACACTTTGAAATATGTGTACACAATGAAATTATTACTACAATCAACCTAATTAACATATGTATCCCCTCACATTGTTTTGTGTGTATGTGTGTGTGTGATGTGTGTGTGTGTGTGTGTGTGTGGTGCTGGAGATTGAACCCAGGGCCTTTTACATGCAAGGCAAATACTCTACCAACTGAACTATACCCCTAGCTCCACATTGTTATATTTGTGTGTGTAGGGGTGTGAATACTTGAGATAGATACTCTTAGAAAGTTCTGAATACATAATGCTATAATATATTATATTAACACTGTACATTTGTCTCCAGAATTTATTGATCTTATAGCTGAAAGTTTGTATTTTTTAACCAAGTTCTCTCTATTCCCTGCCCCCAGACTCTTGATAACCACATTCTATTCTGTTTCTATGAATTCAACTTTTAAAAGAGTACACATAAAGTGAGACCATGTCATATTTTTTTGTGTTGTGTGTGTATTATTTCTCTTGGCATAATGACAGGAAACTTATTTCAGATTATCTACTTTATTATAAATGGTAGAATTTTTTAAAACTAAATCATATGAGTCAGAGCATTTTAATCTTCAGAGATTTGGGGCAGTGGTTAATTGATCAAGATGTCCTTAGGAAAGAAGTATATTGACAGTTAAATGTTTCTTGATCTACATGTCAGGAAAAAAACTCTAATGACCAGGTGGACACAAATGTGACTTGAATTGGCACGATAGAAAGTAATAGCATCTTACTTATCTTACAGACCTAAAAAAAAAAATCATAAATTTAAAGTTTTTCAGTGGAAGGAGAAGTTGGGCCCCTTAAGGAAAGGTGTTGCGAAGTATGTTCTGTAAATCTCTGCTATACTTTTCCGAAAGGACATTCTGTAGATCTCTTGGTACTATTCCCCCAGAGGAATTTATAGGAATTGATTAGAGGAAATGTGTGCTGGAGAAAACATCCAGATATATTGTGGATTACTAGATACAGACTCTGAGTTAACACTTGTTCATATATACCTCAATCCTAGTGTAGTCTACCAATAAAAATAAGGGCTTGAAATCAGGTGAGAGATGACATCTAAGCCCAAATGCAAGTCACTGGAAACCTATAGATTCATGGCTCACCTGTGGTCATTTCCTTAGTTTCCAAGTTTTTTATAGGACTAGATAAATTAGATGAGGGCAGTACTATCCCTACATTGGTCCTCTGACTCATGAAGTAAGGGCCTTTATTGTAGGAAGGACCAATTGGAATCACTAGATCATTCTCTTCCTATCAGGACAATGAATCAATAACAGTGGTTTCTTTGGGGGAATTGTAAAAATTAGTATCAGCATAGACTTGAAAGTTTCAGGGATGTGATACCTACAATATTCCATTTAACTTACCTGTTTGTCCTGTGCATAATGTAGATGGATCCTGATGACTGTGCTTATCATAAAATAAATCAGGTGGTGGCTTTAATTACAGTTGGCTCTTGTATAGGTTGTGTCTTTACAGGAGCAAAGGAATGCAACCCCAGACACTTGATTATGCTAATGACCTGACAATTGAAATCATCAGGATTGGAATAGGGTGATAAAGAGGCCTGGTATGTAGATGGAATTTTCAGAATATGCATTGAGTATAATGATATTCATGTTACATTCGAATGCTCACCAAAGGACATCCATGAAAATAACACACTCTTTGAATGTCAGTCAACCTCCTAACTAATGCCATGTATGTTCAATGAGAGGAAATTGGCAACAGTAATAGGGATGAAAGCAATACCTGGCATGCATAGCCTCACCAAGGCTAGATGCTTCGCCTGCCAGGAGCATGGAGCAATACTCAGTGCCATTAGTCATAGTTGTATGACTATTCATAATAAACATAAACTGATTGCATGACCTCTTCCCCCTGGTGTGGAGAGGTATGGATTTGTCCTCACTGGAATGGACATGTATTGTGGACATTAATTTTCATTGATGCATATCATGTTTTACCTAAAACCACCACTGATTAATTTATAAAAGGCCATTTTCATTTGTCTGGTTATTCTGCATGACAGTTCCTCTGGGCCTGGGGGTGAGTAGTAAAAAAAAAAAAAATCAAACCCTCATTTCACAACAAAGGAAGGTCATAGTAGACTCATACCCATAGGACCAATTGTCTTACCACTTTCTCTCATTATTCTGAAATATCTGGCTCCATATGAAGATCAAATGGGTGGGGCTGGGGTTGTGGCTCAGCAGCAGAGCACTTGTCTAGCATGTGCAAAGTGCTAGGTTCAATCCTCAGCACCACATATAAATAAATAAATAAAGTTTATATTTTAAAAAATGTCAAATTTCCTAAAAAAACTGAGTAGGGTACCTTTTTGAAGTCACGACTTTGAAAGAGATGGGGTTTTATCCCATAGGATATGATGGGTACATGATTTGTACCATATATTTACTCTAATAAGTGGCACCATTTTGGTCAGTATACATGGGTTTGGGAATCAAAGAATGGAAGTCATAATGACTCGAGCAACCCACTCACAGAATTTTTCATTCTATTCTTATAAGTGAGCATTGCTGATTTGGAGGTTATGGTTCCTAGACAGAAAGGGAAACTGCCACTTTGCCATTTTAACCTTATGCCCCTGTATCAAGAGATAGAAAAAGAAGTTACTCTACTGAGTGGGGTTATTGATTCCAATTATTATGGTGAAATATGGTTGATGATATAAAAGGGAGGCAGGAAATTGGGGTTGGGGAATTCTTTGGGAGACCTCTTAATATGTACGTGTCGAATTAAAATAGTTAGTTTTGATTGCAACAAAGACAAAACAACAAAAGATAAATTCACTGGGGATTCATAGCCTTCAGGAACCAATTTGTGTCCCTTAACCAGGCAAAAAAACTTGACCAGCTGAGCTGAAAACAAAGGGAACAGAGTAAGAGTATTAGAAGAAGAAAGTTACATACAAATCTACTGTGGCCATTTGGATGGTACTGTGATTAAATTTAAGGAATTATATGCATAGTCCCCAAATGGGTATGCTGGTTATTAAGCTTTGTTGACTCCCCATTTTGAGAAGAAAGCAGAAAGGACTTCATTCGTAATAAGGATAGTTGCATTGCCTTAGACACAGTCTATTTTGTTGTTGTAGAAACGTGTCAATATGTGTATGTGTAGGGGCTGGGGATGTGGCTCAAGCGGTAACCCGCTCACCTGGCATATGCGGCGCACTGGGTTTGATCCTCAGCACCACATAAAATAAAATAAAGATGTTGTGTCCACCAAAAACTGAAAAATAAATATCAAAAATTCTCTCTCTTAAAAAAAAAAGTGTATACGTGTATACTGTATATGGATGCTACATTGTCAAATAAGTAGACTATGTTAGTTATTAAGTTACTGTCCCTCAACTCCAAGTACATGCTTTTCTAGTCTGTTCTATGAAATGAGCTCTGTCTCTGTCAAAACTTTTTCTGCTTTGTCCACTGGCTGTGTGTTAGGCTCTGCGTTAGGAGGGTCCATAGAAAGATTACAATCTTGAAGAAAGAGGAGAAAGAGACTTACTTCTGCCTATCTGTTTTCTGGGGGCTGTTGGTCTGTCATTCTCTGAAAGTCTCCCCAACAAGATGCCTTCATCCCAATTTGGAGGTTTTTTTAGTAGAGCAGTAACTGAACTCAGATGCAGTATTTTTCAAGACCTGCAAAATCCATCTTGATTATGCTTTCCCTCAGAACTCCAGCACCTGCCTCGTAGTAACTCACCCTCAGGGGTGCTGTTACAGGGAGCCCTTTCTTTAAGATCCTCAATGTTAATAACATCTTTCCCTCTCTGGGAGGCATGGTAATACTTTCTACTGTTGCTCTCCTGTCACTTTGTTATCTTGAAGTTCTTTTTACACTTTCATTTTTTGGTCACCAATTTGAATCCAATGTATTTTATATCACATTTGCCCTGCTCTTTTGCTTTGGATTCCTTCTGTTATAAAACCTTAAAGTCTACAGTAATTTCTATTAGGACAGGAAGGGAACCACCAAAAGAAGAAAAATAAAATAGATCAGAGTAGCAGAGGAAGAACCCTACTGTGAGGAAAGTTGGAAGCAAAAAAGTATTGGAGGTGTGAGAGTTGTCTGCGATAAGAGACTCTGTGGATGAGAGGTTTTACATGTTTTTCTCCCCCCATGGCACAGCATGAAATCCCTCCCTTTGACCTTTCATACAAGGCTGCAATAAAGATTCAAATGGCTTTCCAATTCATTCTGGGTATGTATTGCAGGGCACCTGGCATGGCAGAAAATAACCACTACTAAGTGACAACATAAGCGACAACCCATAAAGACACAGATGCCTTTGGAGACAGTAAATATAAACAAATTAGAAAAGAAAGAAGGGGGCAGCATCTATCTCATTTTCCAGACTCAGACTCAGGCTAAACATAGTTAGGGAAAGAGAATTTGTCTGGAAATCCGGGTGTCTAAGCATATGCCAACAATAAGACTGCTGAGGTCCTCCAAAATGCTGAAAATGAGTGATTATTTGTGAATACATTAAATTAAGGAAAAAAATGTAATACTAGAATCAGAACATAATAGTTCATTTTGAGTGTCTATTTAATGTGTAACTTTGAATGATCTTAGATTAAGTTATAATCTACATTCAAACATGTGATGTATATGCAATCAATTACTTTTCTCTTTCAAGTGATATTTTAAGAAGACAACAATGGCCATAATAACACTAAATCCCTAACATTGTCCATGGAGCCCAAACTGGAGACGTCCCCATGGGGAGATCCTCTTATGACCATTTTCTGTTCTTATGAAACTGCTCTTTTGTGGAGGGACTCCAAAATAATAATTGCTCTTTATTCTTAATTCTGCTCTTCAGTAAAATTTTCCAGTGTATTTTCCCTTAGCTGAATGTCTTATTTGTAAAAAGTCATGAGAAAGGGAAGGCTTATCTTCTGCATACATTTCCCTAGTCTAAACACAAACTTCTCTTAAAGCTGCACTTCACTTAGGGTTACTGTAGTGACTATAAATAATGGTCAAGTACAAACTCAGGAAGAAAAATCATGGTGGCTTCCCAATACTCTCAGAAAATCTGGCATGCACCACCGCCCAAGGAATGCCATGAGGTTGCTAATGGTGGCACATAGCAACCCCAGACATAGAGCACTTGGCAGTATCTGCCACTCTAGTGCCCCAGATATGTACCAAGGTTGGCTCACCTGATAAGCCTTGCCTTTAGTGTGGCCAAAATACCTGGGAATGAATAATGGATTGGTTCCCGGGGGATCACAAGGGTGAGTTTGAAGTAGTGCATATCAGTGTAATAAGGAATTGAAGACCACCTGTGACAGGATTAAGTAGAAAACTGGGAAATCATCTGTAAAATAAAATGCTGGAAAGCAAATCCATTTGATCAATGCTTCACCCTACATTTTTCTCCCAGATTGTGATACTTAAAGTCTAAATGGCAGATAAGTCACCAAATATATACACACAATGAAAGAGGAATCAAAACTGAGAAATAAAATTCTTATGAACTCATGATTAGGTAGGCTGCACGAATTTGATTCCTCATCCAGTCAGTCCTCAAACCTTATATTTGATTTGTACAGCAGTAAAGAAAGTATGAATTTTATAGCCCAAGAATGTGTGGGATAATATTTCAGTTTTCTTATTTGTAAAATGGAAGTAATAAAATCAAGCTTCATGGTTCTTGGGATGATAAAATATCAATATTTATAGAGCCCCTGGTGGTGTTTAATATGTGTGTCCAATAAAACTTACTGCCTCCCTCTGAATAATAGAGAAAAACAAATGATAACACCCAAATTTCCTAAGACATATCCTGGGGATTGACATATTTATAAAATTGGTCAAAGGAGAAAGATTGCAAAAGTCTATAACTTAGTATGAAAGCTTTCTGTGTGAATTTGAATCTTGGGAATAACCTTGATTTTCTATTACATGTGCCTTTTACTGTGAACTTCTTTGATACTTTTAATGTAATTCAATATTGGGTTATAAATTAAGGCATTGGGGAAATTACAATCAAGATGCATTTTTATACAAAGTTGTTAATCTACATCCATGTTAACTCTGCTGAAAACACGAGTTTCCAAAATTCAAGCATGCTCTCTTTTGCATAATAATTATTATAATCACTGCAATGATTAAACATTTAGCTGTGGTGTTTATATTCTGGGAAAATTATATTTTAATACTCAAGAACTAACTAGCCATTTCACCTCTATTCAGTGGATGCTAAAGTCTCTTATGTGTTTTGTTCTTGCTCATACTCATTCTCTAATAGCCAGCCGATCAATTGGGTCCAATAGGACCTTCAAGTCTTTCCTAATTCTACACTTCTAATCTGCTTCTGAGACATTACAGTTAGAATTGCCTTGGAAACAGACAAATAGCTACTGTACAGGGAATGAGAGGAACAAATATTCCACTGGGCAGCATGCCAGCATGCTTTCTAAAGATCTTCTGTAAGAAAGTGACAATTACTACATGCCACGCATGTTTACAATCTCAATGAATGAAACATAGCTCTCAAAACAGCACAAATGCCACGACACTTTTTGTCAAAAATATTCATGTCCTGGTTGCCTTGTGCTTTCCTCACACAGATTTGAATGGAAGGATGCTGATGGTGTGAAATGAGGTTGAGGATGAAAGTAACTGAGTTCTTCTTTGGCATCAGAATAAACAGGGCACTCGTCTCTTTCACTGGTACCACAAACCAGGGCTGCTTTTCATCACTGAATGTCCTTTTCCATTTGTAATTCCATTATTCGTCATGGTAGGTGAATTTTAATGCCTTGGGAGAATACCTGCAATCCCAGCAGCTTGGGAAGATGAGACAGGAGGATCGCAGGTTCAAAGCCAGCGTCAGCAATTTAGCAAGGCCCCAGACAACTTAGCAAGTCCCTGTCTCAAGATTAAAAATAAAAAAATAGAAAAGGCTGGGGATGTGACTGAGTAGTTAAATGCTCCTGGGATCAATCCTTAAAGACACCTTGATCCTGAAGTTATAATAGTAGCAGACATTTTTATCCTAAAGGGATTACTCAGCCCCACTCTGTATTTCCAAGGGAAAAAAACAAAAACAAAAACAAAAACTGAGGTTCACCTTACTTGACATCACACATCAAACAGTAGAAGAATAAGGATTAGAACCAAGACTAAGACACTTTCATTGTAATATGAATAACTCTCAAGTTCAACCTAAGAACCCATTTTTTTTTTCTGGGCCAGCATCGAAAATGACAACTTTCAGCAAAGATTATCACTAGACAAATTTCCTGGACTAAAAGAAATAGTGATTTCCCAATCGACCCTTAATTCAATAAAATTTAATGAGCATTGTTTAAATGTCAGTATTTCAGAAATAATATGCATATTCTGTTTTAGGAAATGATTTCCTTGTTAAATGCTTTCACTGGGTCCACATAATAGAACAGATTGTTTCTTGCCAGTTGAAAGAACTGGAAATTGGTTTGTTATGCACAAAGAGCTTGAACTTGTTCTAACTTCCATTCTGCATTTCAAAATCATGCTGATGTGTTCGTATGTTCGAGTCTCTCAAGGAGTCAAAATACATCCTAGAACAGAAGCCTCTTCCATCCCACTAGTATTCAGAAGTATTCATCAGTCAAAAAAAAATGGATAAGGCATTACTTTACTGAGTCACCTTAGATAAACTTTGTACATGCATGGAATGAAGAGTTTAGAAAAAAATGTAGCAAAGAAGAAACTACAAATTCATTTGGATGTTATACCAGTGAGATATTCAAGGAAACAGTTCGTTAATTTTTAATACCAATCCAAGGATCTAATATACTTGGAATCTAGTAATGATCCCATCTTTTCTTTATAATTGCTGCCAATGTGTATTTTAATAGGGGAGGTTGGGTTGAGGGTGACAGTGAATTTGGAGGAGGAAAGAGAAACATACTTTAATCCTTCTTCAGACACCTGCTCTGGCTACTGCAATGTGTAACTACTGATTAGTATTGGTGTCGATGACAAGTGATGAATTAGAACTGGGATAAGAAGATGGAATTGTTTAAGAGTTGAATGGCTGGGGTTGTAGCTCAGTGGTAGAGTGCTTGCCTAGCATGTGTGAGGCTCTGGGTTTGATTCTCAGTACCACATAAAAATAAATTTTAAAAAAGGGATTGTATCCATCTACAACTAAAAATAGTAGTTGTAATAATAATAATAATAATAATAATAATAATAATAGAGTTGAAGGCTGAGGTTGAAAGTTGGGTTCCTTCTTGACTTAGGGCAGGATTAAACAAGTGGCAGTGATACATCATCAGTGTTGAGTAGCTCTTAGTCATCTGGAAGACTAAGACTGTAGTTGCTGAAAGAGGAGGAATCTTGACTCAGAAAGGAACAGATGGATGGAATGTCTTGAGACATTTTTACAGGAAAAGTATTGCTAACACTCGCTACATCTGCAATTTACATCGGGAAACCTGTGACCACAGGCAGTGGGACCTTCTGGACTGCAGCTTAGCATAGTGGGAAAATCAGCCTTTTTGTAGTCTGACAGACTTGACTTGGTTATGTGGTTCTCCTTGTGCATTGTAGGCATTTAGGTGGTCACCGTTTTGATGGTAGCTATAATAAATGACAAGATCATAATCTGGTATGAAGAGACAAGATTCTGTAGACACTCAGGTTATAGTTTACTAGGGAACCTGATCTGTAGAACCTGATGCCATTGGTAAACTGGACTTTTTTGATAAAATATTCAACCCAGCAGGCAATTGAGAAAAATGTACTCTGACCTGGTTTTTAAAAATGGGAAGACACTAACTAAGGCTGTCATTGGAGGAATACTGCAATGGATACTCTCTCTTCTCCATACCTACAGCCTTACAGAGGCATGGCCTGGTATGAACAATGTGTAGATCCAGCATAAGCTGAAAATTGAAAATCAGCTACATATTCATTGAGTGGGGTTCCATGAAGGAAGATCTGAGTACAATGTCTCCATAAATGCTCCCGGTGGTTTACTCTATATATTCTGTGAGAAAAGAAGGGACCAATAAAGATTTAAGTTGGCTTCTTGTTCCTTAGTGTTGCTGGCAAATACTAGCACAACCAAATTCTTTCACCTCCCCTCTGCTCCATAAAGTCTGCAGGAAAATAGGTTGTTTATTTCAATGGCCTGTGGTGGCCCGAGAGACTTTTTTAAAAATAGTATTTACCCAGATCTTCACAGAATGATTGTATTAGGTACAGTTGAGATGGCCACTCTGCCCTTATTCTTAGACAAATCCAGAATTATCACACTCTTTTTTTGACCTGGCCTTAATCCTAATCCCAAATAGATGTAAATCTTTACAATCTATGAGTAAAAGTACATTTGTGACAAAGGGACTAATTTGGAATAGCTCAAGGGAAAATTAGTGATAAAAATTTAAATCTTGGTTGTAGTTCGATCGTAGACTGAGGTTTTTGGCTTTCGTTCTATTTATAAGTTGTCATGAAACATTAATTATGGTTTCAGTGAAAAAAAAAATCATGTACCTTAGGCAAGAATCATCACTGTACCTCACTGTCAGTAGAAATAGTGCTCCAACTTTTTAAAAGAACATATAAAGTATAAAATAAAATGTGCACCTTTTCATGATTTACCATTTTTTTAAAGTGCATCTAAGAGAGCAACTCTGTGTAATTCTTTGTACAGTTTTTGCTTCTGCTGCCAAGAATAACTGCTGCAAGTAAACCTATTTTTTATATTGTTGCCCAATTTCAAGAAGGGAATTATTTACCTTTCAGATCCCATGGCACACAATTGTTAGATGGAGGGGGGGGGCTAAACATTGCAGGACTGATCCAAGGTAAGGAGATTCTAGAATAGCCAGAGGTGACATTGGACATAAGCCAAATACACTAGGGTATCTTTCATTACCTTTTAAACTAAATTAGATATAGTCTTCTCATGACACCTATTCAGAAGCCATATTTCTTTCTTTGATAATGTCAGACAGGGAGAATGTGACTTAGTGTCAGCTCTTTGAGAATGAATAAATACTATGAAGATTAATACAGCCTGAAATGTTATTTCAGGAGTCTCATTTGCCTCTAGATCCTTCTCCTTCTGTTTTCCTAAAGGAATTAACTTTTTAAAACTCCATCATAGATGTTGAACAGCTTTTCATATATTCATTGATCAATTGTATTTCTGAGTGTCTGCTCAGTTCCTTAGACCATTTATTGATTGGGTTATTTGGTTTTTTTAGGTTAAATTTTTTGAGCTCTTTATATATCCTGGATATTAGTGCTCTATCTGAGGTGTGAATAGTAAAGATTTTCTCCCATTCTGTGGTCTCTCTCTTCATGTTATTGATTGTTTCTTTTGCTGAGAAGAAGCTTTTTAATTTGAATCCATCCCTTCTATTGATTCTTGATTTTACTTCTTGTGCTTTAGGAGTCTTGTTAAGGAGGTCAGGTCCCAAGCCAACATGGTGAAGATTTGGGCTTAGTTTTTCTTCTATTAGGCACAGGGTCTCTGGTCTAGTTCCTAAGTCTTTGATCCACTCTGAGTTGAGTTTTGTGCAGGATGAGAGATAGAGGTTTAATTTCATTTTCCTACATATGGATTTCCAATTTTCCTAGCACCATTTGATGAAGAGGCTATCTTTTCTCCAAAAATGTTTTTGGTGCCTTTGTCTAGGATGAGAAAACTGTATTTATGTAGGTTAGTCTCTGTGTATGCTATTCTGTACTATTGGTCTACATGTCTGTCCTGGTCCCAATACCTTGCCATTTCTGTTTCTATGGCTCCATACTATAATTTAAGGTCTCTTGCTTCACTTTTATTGCTAAGGATTGTTTTGACTATTCTAATTCTCATAATTTTTCCAGATGAGTTTCATGATTGCTTTCTCTATTTTCATGAAGAATGTCATTTTAAATTTTAATAGGAATCTCATTAAATCTGTATAATGCTTTTGGTTGTATAGCCATTTTGACAATATGAATTCTGCCTACCCAAGAGCATGGGAAATCTTTCCATCTTCTTAGGTCTTCTTCAATTTCTTTCCTTAGTGTTCTGTAGTTTTCACTAAAAAATGTTCAACATCTCTAGAAGTTAGAGAAATGCAAATTAAAACTACTCTAAGATTTCATATCACTCTAGTCAGAATGGCAACTATAAAGAATACAAGCAACAATAAATATTGCTGAGGATGTGGGGGGAAAGGTACACTCAATACATTGCTGGTGGGACTGCAAATTGTTGTAACCATTGTGGAAAGCAGTATGGAGAATTCCTCAGAAAACTTGGAATGGAACCACCATTTGACCCAGCTGTCTCATGCTAGGTTATACCCAAAGGCCTTTAATTCAGCATATTACAGTGTCACAGCCACACAATGAGATGTTTATAGCATCTCAATTCACAATAACCAAACTATGGAACCAAACTAGATGTCCTTCAACAGATGAATGGATAAAGAAACTGTAATTTATATATATATATATATATATATATATATATATATATATATATATATATATATATATATATTTTTTTTTTTTTTCCCTATCAGGCTGGCCAGAATCTTCTTAAAACTATATTGAGATATGAGGTTCTTCCTACCAAATCTATCCTTCTTTACCCGCTTTCTCAGGTACCAGTTACTGCAATAGGAATACTCTTCTACTCCTGCTCTCTCTCCATTTATTCTTCATAAGTCTTGTTTCAGGTTGAATTAAGTCTCTACAAATGATACATGGAGATCCTAAACCCCTGGTACCTGTAAATGTGACCCTATTGGGAAATCGGGTCTTTGCTGATGTAATTAAGTCATGTTCATTAGAGTGGCCCCTCAATCCAGTATAACTCCTGCCCTAATATGAGGGAAATTTGGAAAGCACAGTGGGAAGAAGACCATGTGAAAACAAAGGCATGGTGTTATGATGCCAGGAGTGAAGAAATGCCTGGGGTTACTGGAAGCCAGAACAGATGAGGAAGTCCTCCCTAGAGGCCTTGGAGAGAGCATGGCCTTTCCCACACCTTGTTTTCTGATTTCTGAATCCCGGAACTGTGAGATACAAATTTATGTTGTTTCAAGCCTATTTTGTGATACTTTATTACAGGAACTCTGGGAAATAAATACAAGTATCTTCCTAAATACTTTTCTTGCATATCTTACCCTGTTTTCATAGTGGAGTCTTAGCCAACTCAAATAGTAACACTTATTCTCTAGATAGGAGATACAATACAAGCTGATATGATGATCTTTGCATGTGGGGGATAAAAGGTGGAAGGAGTAAATGGACTCCAAAATCATCCACTTCTCCTTAATTTCAAAATCCCACCACCTTTGCTAATTACATCTCACATATCAACTCTTCCATGAAGTCTTCTGTGAAACTTGAGATGAATGAGCTTTTCCTCTCGAAAATCTAGCAGTGTCTTCATAATTCTGGTGGCATATACTATTCATATCGTGTATTCCTTTTTAAATATATCTTACTGAAATTCCATTTAAAAATCATCAGTTGTTATTTCAAAACTGTTATAAGCCAATTTTATCTAGTCTAACAAATAAATGAGAATGTAGTATTCTGAAATAAGTTCTGAAAGCCTGGAGCAATCATCTGTTTAAATCTTTGGTATGATGTGGTATATTAGATATATTAAGAATAAGGGGTAATGAATTGATAGACTCTTTAAAATAAAGTATAGGGACTGGGGAAGTAGTTTAGTGGTAGAGCACATGCTTATCATATGTGAGGTCCTGGGTTCAATCCCAGGACCCACCCACCTCTCCACAGAAAGGTTCAATAATATATAAAATTAATGTTTTATTCAGTTATGACTTGTTTGGCATATGGTTTTTATTGAGATATTCACATTTTTCATATAATTTCAAACAAACATTTGTGGAATAATTAGCCAGGAATTCTAGACCAGGTCCATGAAATAGAGGGCCACTCTATGGCAAATACAGGTATTTACACTGTCTGCTTTGCCCACGTGAGCAAGCTCCTGGAAATAAAAATTAAGCTACTCATTCTTGATATTCTCTCTGCTGGACTATGTATTCACCTAAAGTAGGAGAGGAGTGACACAGAATATTTGTATTTCCAATAGTATTGTCAGAGTTTATGCTTGAGGTTAATAGCAAACTCTTCCAACTCTCAACACATCAACACATCACATGTTTTTCATTACACAGAAGGTAATTAAAGATCATGTTAAAATACTATTTATATAAAAACATATTTTCTGAAGGTGAAATATATATATGATTTGTAATAATGGCATGCTTAAATATTCAGCAATATGGAATACATTTCATTTATAACAAATATATCCTATACCTCTGATACCCAGTTTTCCTTTTCTTTGCAAGGTTTACCTTTGTAAAGTATGCAAAATATGGGTTATGAATTTTCTCATAAGTAATGATCTATCCCAAAACCATTTTATTAGCTCACGTTATCAAAAAACTTAAGCTTCCATCTGAAATCAAATATGACTTTCTTAAATGTAGAATTCAGTTTAGTTGGTTTCATGAAGATCAGGTCTAACAGATCTGTGTATATACTTTGGATGTACATTCTACTTCCTCTCTCTTCCAGTAAGAGCTTGGCCTGATGGTTTACTTTTAATGGGTAGAATTTAAGTGAAAGTGACTTATGTGTAACTGCAGAAACTAGGTCATAAAAAACACTGTGGCTTCTTGTTTTCTCTCTCGCTCTCTCTTAGATACTCATTCAGTGGGAAGCCAGCTGCCATGTCCTAAGAACACTCAGGCAGGGTGGATAGTGGCATGTGGTGAAGCACTTTGGCTTCCTGCCAACAGCCATGAGGGGAGCCATCTCTGATATAGTCTCAGGCTCTGGACAACAGTCAGACTGCAGCCCCATGTAAGACCTCATGCTGGATCCCTGGTATGTAGAATCATTGCAAAATAAAGATGCCTGTTATAATTTGCTTAATTTTAATATGATTTAACTAATAAAGATTGTTGTAGGAGCTCTCAAGTTTTAGTTTCCTGAGTTAGTTGTGGATCTTCAAGGAATAGGACATACTATACAGTATATTCCAATTTTTTTTTTAACCACAAAACTTTACTCCTCCCCCACACCCAAGTATTTTGAAAGATAGTGCTTCACTAAATATTTTTGGGAAAAGCTCACATGGAGCTTTGATACTTTATAGTCACATCAATGAGAAAGCTGATTCGTCTAGTTAAGGAACAATTTCAAAGCAGTCAATTTAGAGAAATTCAAAAAAAGCCCAGATGCTCTTAGCTTACTGGTGTGCAAAAGTTAAAAACTTCCCTAATCTTTGCTCTTCATACTGTGAAGAGGGCACAGCTACATCTAATTGATGCAAAATTATCAGGGTCTGATTAAACAGATATTGTTTTGCTAAGAGCTTTTGCCAAAATAATTCATGAAAACTAATGTTGGGCCTGTTCCATTGCTTGGTTGTAAGACTTTATCATGCTGTAAACATCAAGAATTTATAATTCAGCCTTATCATGGGACAGCATCCACAAATTAGTAGGAAATGTGTTTGTGCTTCCTCTGCTGAAACTTGTAAAGAGCCTCATTTTACTGAAGGAAATTGCTATTTGAATTTAGATAAGATTAAAACCTTTACAGGCAAACTATTCCATGGCATCAGACAGACTTCTTCTGAGAACATGTGGGGAAAGGCTGAAAAGTTTACATGAGTCTCTAGGTAAAAGGGTCTTGAGAAAAGTTTATTCCTAGGCTACTTATCTCCAAAATTCAAATGTAGTAAAGCAGACCTGTGGCAAGAATAGCAGATTGAACTGCAGTTGAACTGACCACTTCCCTTGGTTATTATGGCTATCCATGGATGGAGCAATGTAAGAATTTTGAATTACAGTGGCTCAAAAGAGCCACTCAGTCTAAACCTACTCAAGGAACTCTGTGTTTGGTACTGGAATTGAATTAAGTCAACACAGAAGGAGCTGAAGGTAGCCTCCCTCAGCATCAGTTTAATTCCATGGGTGTAATCGTAAATTTGAATTGTCAACTTGAATGGATTAAGATATACCCAGGATAAAGAGGTTTATGGGTGTGTCTAGGAATGATTGGCATGTGGGATAGCCAACTGAAATGGAGACTTTCCCAAAGCATGGGCAGCACCATCCAATAGCATGATGGCTTGGATGGAATAAAAGTTGGGAGAACAAGGAAGCAGCAGCAGTTGTAAGCTTGATTCTCCTTAGACTTTAAAAAAAATTTTTTTTGGTGATGTTGAATGACCTTTATTTCAATTATTTGTTCTTATATGTGGTGCTGAGAATTGAACCCAGTGCTTCACACCATGCTAGGCAAGCACTCTACCCCTGAGCCACAACCCCAGCCCTTGAACAGATTCTTGATTGCTGCTACAATCCCCTGAGGATGTCAGACTGTCTCTTCTTCACTCTTCCAAAGCAGACTCTGCCAGTTGTTCTCCAAAAGCCTTTGATCTCACACTAGGGTAGCACTGTTGAGTCCTCTTGTTCTGGGGCTTCAGTCCTCTTGTTCTGGAGAGCTGGCCTGCCCAGCTCTCCAGCCTGCAGATAGCCATTGTGGACTCTCCAGCTTCTGGTCATGTAAGCCAACCTAATAAATCCCCTTTTTATAATTATACTTCCTTTGGATTCTGTTCCTTTAGAGAACCCTAATACAGTGGGTTTGAACAAACTGGTAGACAGGCATGCTTCTCTGATGATGGGACTTAGAAATTTACATTTTAAGCCAAGTTTCTGGTCATTCTTAGAGACACTGAAGCTTGTCAAACAATACTATGGAAATTCAGTACTTTGTAAGGATATATGCCAGAAAAATGCATGCTTGAATCTTATTATTTTGACCTATAATGTTTTCATCAACCTAAAATTGGTGCTATACCATTATATTTGTAGAATTAATATAGAAACTTTCATGGAGATCACTGGAACTTTGTGTGTGTTTGTGTGTGTGTGTTTGCATGCATGCACGTGTGTGTGTGTGTGTGTGTGTGTGTAGGTATATTATGTGTAGGTTACCCCGAACCACTTTGTGTTATCTGTACAAAGACCTGTGTTATGATTTGGATCTAGAATAACCCCAAAATCTCATGTAGGCAATGAAGCAATGTTCAGAAGTGAAATGGTTGTATCCCTTTCCTATCTCTCTGTGTGCTTCCCAGCTGTCATGAGATAAGCAGCCTTCCCCCATTATAGCTTTCTACCATGATGTTCTGCCTCACCTCTGGCCTAGAACAATAGAGTGAGCCAACCATGGACTTAGATCTCTGAAAATGCAAGTCAAAATAAGCAATTCCTCTTCTAAGTTGCTCTTGTCAGATATTTTGGTTATAGGGATGAAAAGCTGACCAATAAACCCTGTATAAAATTTTTATTGTTAGAACTCTGTCCTGAAACATTGATATACTTTCTTATCATGGCCAATAAGAAACAAATCATTGAAAATTTTCATTTTCATTTTTCACTTTAGCTGCCCAGAAACTAAAAGCCACATAAGTGGTTCAGGGTCATCACTTCTCAATTTTTTAAAATTTAATTTCTTTTACCATAGACCTTGAACTTCTGTTCCTATGTACAATTTCTACAATTGTCTTCAAAACAGAGCCTGAGCCCTTGACTCAGATAAATGTGGTAGTTGGAGTTGTGCACTAGGAAGAAACTGAGTGAGGGCAACAAGAAAGTGCAGAGGAAGACTCTAAGCAAGGATGTGGTCTCCTTTAGACTCTAGCCACAGCCAAGGCCCACAGAATGCTCCAGATTGTAAATTGTAAGACAGAAATAAGGCCACCATAAGGCAAAGATATTTGCCTTTTGGTATCCTTGTATCAAATATTGACCTTGGGTTGCCCACATTAGGGTGGGGCTGGAGCTGTGTAACCTCCCTGTGGGTGGCTTCTGATCTGCATCACCTCCAATAAAGGGTAGAGCTACAGAGAGCAGCTAGTGAGGGGGCCAGTGGACCAGCAAAGGCCACCTGGCTCAGGCATCAACAGAATCTACTGGTGCTGACACGTATTTCCTCATTTGTAGTTTTCTAGTTTACTGCATGAGTTAATTATAATTCTCTTTTCAAGAGAAGACTGTGTCTTGGGAATATATGCAAAAATTAATAACACCAAATGTAATATTGGCAAGGTTAAAAAAATTCACATACTTATATGCTTTGCTGTTGAAAACTGTTTACCATAAAGAAAATGTGCATAGTAATTATTAAAGTACCAAGAAATGCCTTGTTAACATTTGGGTGGAAAATGTTCTAAGACTTTCTTATTTAATTCAGTTTTTTTTACCTGCAATGAAATATGCATGACATACATAGAGCTTTCAAGACCAGGTTAATATTTAGAGAGGGATTTTAAAAACAATCATGTCAACTCTACTGACTTTACTTTCTCTTTATTAACATGAAGCATTCTTAATGTCAGATATACCCACATTCATTTCTGTACCTGGGATCATTGACTCAGGCTCCTATGAATATTCTAGCTCCTTATAGAGGGTCCTCACTATGGAGATCCAACAAATACTTTAAATTTAAAACATCCATTTTATTCTCAAGTTTTTTCTTGCCTTCTCCCAGTTCCATGTTCCTAATCAGAAAAAAGGAGTCTGAGCAGTGTGGTTTTAGGTCAAAGTGCTGTGTGTGATCTTTTGGACCTAACTGCAGGCAGTTTTGAGTCTTTGCCTGGCAGGAATGGTGGGGGAAGCTGCCCTTTCCACACCAGACTCAGTGCACAGCCAATGCATTATAATTTTCTGGAGGAGCTATAGTCAAGAACTCAGGCCCAGGAGCTCCATTTGGAGACCTCTACATTTGGAGCCTCAGTTGATGCACTTTTTCTCCACTATCATTCAATTTCCACTCCTTGCCCCTTTCCACCTTCCCCACCTGCAGCCTCCATGGTCTATGAAAAGGCAGAAGCCTTGGGTATAGAATATACTAGTCAGCTTCTGTCTTGGTGACAAATAACTAAGATAAATAACTAAAGAGGAAGAAAGATGGTTTCTGTGCATGGTCATTTGGCCCCACTGTGTTGAGCTTGTGGTGAGGCCAGAACATCATGACAGGGGGTGTATGGTGAAGCAGAGCTGCTCACCTCACCACAGCTGGGAGAGAGAGAGAGAGAGAGAGAGAGAGAGAGAGAGAGAGAGAGAGAGAGAGAGAGAGAGAGAGAGAGAGAAAGGGGCCAGAGTCCCAATGTCGCCTTCAAGGATATGCTCCCAATAACCTAACTTTCTTCCACCAGGCCTCCTCAAGATTCCATAACCTCCCAATTATGTCATAGGCTAAGCCTTCAATGCATGGCATTTGGGGAACATTTAAGGTCTAAACTTCACCAGGGCTTTTCCGCACTGAGACTGCTCCACTCATCCGTTACTGGTCATTTGACTCCCACCTAACACCAATCTGTGAGAGTGGAGCACTGGGGACTTGTGCCTTTCTCATTTGTTCCCTGAGTAAGTGAATACAAGATTGATTGCTCCTTTAAATTTGGCTCTTTGTCCTAACTTATCACCCCAATGCCTGGCAGCTGGACATCTTCACCACCCCATTCCAATCAATCCTTCCAGCCTTCATTCTTCTTATTTATATATCGTGTGTTACTATGAGTTGTAGCACTTGTGTCCTAATTGGCAAATATTTGTTGATCCCTTGGAACACTCCACAAATCGCAGTAAACATCTTACATGTATGTGTTCACTTAAACCACGTAATAATCCTAAGAATTGGAACTCATGTTACCTTTTATTTTATCTATGAGGAAAATGAGGCATTAGATGTTGAAAAACAACAAAGGAAAATTGTGTAGAGTGTGGAAGGGCAGAAGGCTGAACTTAGGCTGGCTGACTCCACATCTTATGGGCTCAGGCATGCTGCACCAATGCCAGAGACCTCTGTTCAGTCCATACAAAACAACACATTAGTGCCTAATCTAGTGTTTTAATTCATATATATACATATATATATGAATTATTTTAATTCAAATATATATAAAATCCATTAAAATGTATATGAAATCCAGTGAACTTCTACATATCATGTAGATATGAGTTCCTTTCCAAAGCCTTTTTCAACTCAAGACTCATAGCTTTTCCTTCCTCAGAGTACTCGTAGAACTCCTAGTAGTTCTTTGTATACCCTTTTTTTAAAAAAATGTATTGTGTATTTAGTCACTTGTCTTCATTTCTGTCTTATCCACGGCTCTTCACTTCCTAGAGAGTTGATATGGATTTGGATTAGTATTTGAAGTGAGTGACACATTAAAGGCTCTTGATAAATGTTGATGAGGTAAACCATAAGCAGGTAATGTTTAGTTTGCACATACAATGTCATCCTTCATTCATTCATCCCCGAATTGCTCACCTAAGAAACAAGATGGGTTACTTAGATGCCTTGACAGTATTGTGATGTTGTATCTTCCCAACTCTGAAACACTTGGTCAATGACAAAATTTGAATTTGGACCAGACAATATCATTTAGTGAAGTTTGTTTTAAAAATTACTAATAAAATTCCAGAAACATACACTCTGATGTTAATAATATTTTTAAGTGTCTAGGTGTTTTTTATCAAAATGGACTATGACAAAATAGAGTACATTTTACTCACCATTAAATATATAGTTCAAAAAGTGTTACCACCTACAAAATTGAACATCAATGGAATTAAATCCAATATTCTGAGTTAATTTAAAATTTACATCATGCAAATGACTAATATTCCCTACTGGTTACAGCTCAAATGGTCCAAATAATGGATTCCTTCCCAGACTGCTTCTAAAGTTGTTTAAGCATGAAAAAGCTAAATTTTTTATGACAAAGTCAATAAATGTTCATTTAGCTTTCTACCAATAAAACACACCCACTTACTAGTATTTTCAAATATGTTTTGAAGTTTATTTCTAAGTGAAATTAGAATTGAATTGTAATTGGAAGGCTTTGATAGTATCTACTGTGAGTAAAAACTTGGAAAAGAAAATAACAAAATCCTTGTTGACAAAAAGTAAGCATGTGTAGTGCCAAATAATGCTCTCTAATGGAAGAGCTGACTTTGTTTTTTAAAATATTCACACAATTAGTAACTAGCACCAGCTTGTCAGTTACTAGAAGTAACTCCTATTTGTATATTACATTTACCGATAAGCTACCAGAAGAGAACAAATTAATGTTTGTGTAGCTGAAAAAAATTGGAATACCATACACAAAGATACTTCAAACTGTTAAAACAGTTAAATACCTGCATTTATCTTCATTCATTTCCCATACATTTTTTGATCACCTACTAAGAGTACTTTGCTAGTTTCTGGGAATAAAATAGTAAGCTAATATAAATGATTTACAACCTAGTGACATGAATAATATCAAATAAAAGTAGTGATTAATATCGAACCATAAGCTGATTAAAAGGAACAGAATTCTAAAGAGAATGTTAGAAGTGTACCTGAATTGATATTGTATAAGAGATATCAGAGAAAGTGATTCTTGAGCTGTGTTCTGAAGAATGAGCAGGAGAGTGTTAATTGAAAAAGGTTTTGAGGAGTAAAAAGAGAGTGAGCATCCCAGGCAAGAAGAACAACCAACATCTACATAAACTTGAGACAGAAGAGAGTAATCCAATAGCCTGAGGTACAGAGAGGTAGAGAGTGATATAAGGTGAGTATGGAGAAGATGGCATAAAGTGGACCAAAAGAGACCTTGGACCATTTGAGAGATTCTGGATTTACTCCTAAAATAATGAAAGGTGAATAGTATATTTAAATTAGAGAATGATATGATACAATTTGCATATTAAATAGAGCATTGCAATGACAGGAGCATGCAAAAATGGAAAGATAATGGCTTAGAATAAGGTAACAGTGATGGAGAGGTACAAATTTAAGTCTTATGTAGGCTATAAGTCATTAGAGCTTAGTGCTAGGTGGACATAAAATGGAGGAAAAGAAAAAGATATCAAAGACAATTTGCTCAGCAGACGGATGGTGGTACCACTGTCAGAAATAGATGACACCAGAAAAGGGCAATGGTTGAGGAAAGATGGTGGGATTCTTGGGTGTGTCAAGATACCTTTTAGAAGTAAAAATATCCAAAGGACTTAAAACCAGCATAATATAGTAACGCAGCCACATCAATGTTTACAGCAGCTCAATTCACTATAGCTAAACTGTGGAACCAACCTAGATTCCCTTCAATATATAAATGAATAAAGAACTGTGGTATATATACACAACGAAATATTATTCAGAATTGAAAGAGAATAAAATTATGACATTTGCAAGTAAATGGGTGGAATTGGAGAATATCATGCTAAGCGAAGTAAGCCAACCCTAGAAACCAAAGGCCAAATGTTCTCTCTGATAAGTGGATGCTGATCCAAAATGCAGAGGGGGGAGGCATGGGGAAAATGGAGGAACTGTGATTGGCCAAAGGGGAGGAGAGGGGGCCTGGGGGTAGGAAAGTTAGTGGAATGATATGGACTTCATTACCCTAGGTACATGTGTGACTGCACATATCGTATGACGCTACATGGTGTACAACCAGAGAAAAGAAAAGTTGTGCTGCAATTGTGTACAATGAATCAAATGCATTCTGATGTCATATATACCTAATTAGAATAAATAAATTAATTAATTTAAATAAAAGAAGTGGAAATATCCAGTGAGAGTTAGCTAGGTGGACCTGGAAGCCAGAGAGAAATTCAAGACTAAGTATAGAAAACATACAGAATGAAGACTAGGTAGGAAGTGAGTTTGGGATTAATGCACAGAACTATTTTGAAGAGACATACCAAATCAAAATAAAAAAGAATTATAAATTAAGACATGTTGACAAAGTAGAAATGTTTATAAAGCTAAAACTAAGGAAATAATAAATTGTTTTATGAATATTAGAAATAGTATAAGCTGGGTTTTATTGAACAAACAGCATTGAGTCAAAACAAAAGACCAGAGTCACAATTCCTGGTTATTGGAACCAATCCCATCTTTCAGGAAAGAGTAGTTGATGGGTGGAAAAATATCACAAAAGAGACTTTGACCTTTGTGTTGGGGCTGTGGATGCAAAAAACAGGTAGCTCACGATGCTTTCCTTATTAATATGAAAATAAGTTACCTCCAAAGTTTCTATCAAAAGTAACCAGGTTACTGCATGCTACCTTGAAACTGACACACAAGCGCGTTCAGAGCCAGTATGTTTCACTGTAAAAGAACATTTCAGTCAACTCATGCTAAAGCAAAATCATATATTAATTTTAATAGTTAATGAGATTCAAATAGAGACATCTTTATTCAAAACAAATTTATACTCACACTTTAGTAAGAAATGCAAACCACAAATAAGTTATGATTTTATGAGAACATCAAAAATTTAAAGCAATAAGACAAAAAAGTAAAAGTTGATCCAGACCTTTAGTTCCTAAGCAAAAATAGCTATCTCAAGTTTTCAGAATATCTTAAGTTTGATTTTTGGCATTCCTTGTTTTCTAAGTCTTTCTGAACTTCCAGCTTTAAGAATAAAAAAAATAATAAATTGTACTGAGTTTTGACACAGAGTGAGGTGGAATTTGGTCTATCTTATATGTCACATGTTCCTTGGAATTTGAGAAAGCCCTATAACTGTGCCCTCCTTTACTTTGACAGCCAAAAAAGCATGTTATTCAATTCCGTTTTGGTTTCAGAAATTTCACTTTTTCCTTCATTTCAAGAATGATATATTTTGGGGGAGGAAACTAAGGCATGTGGCATAAACCATAAAGTATATAGATCTCCACAAAAAAATTGAAAGTTTTCTAAAAGAATTACTTCTACACTTAGTTGCTGAAGGGTGGATGAGGGCACTGTCTATGAGCCATGTCTAAGAATACAGACCAGAGAGTTTCCAATTCTTTCTGGTTCTAGTACTTAATTTTATTTTTTCAAATGTCCTTCAAGGTAAAACTCCTTACTCTTATACGGCTCCACTAAAAAAATAAACACACTAGAAATTCCAGACTATGTCAAAATCCTTTTCAGTGTTCTCCCCTTAGGGTAAACCAAATAAAGTTTGAGATATAATTAATTATTGATTAACTAGGCTTTGGTAAATTTTCCCCAATCCTAAGGATATTGTTGGGAAGGGTTTTCAGATATTTAGGGAACATCAAATTGTTTTAAAATGAATCAGTAAATTTATGAAGGAGACTGACAAAATAAGGAGTCCAATATTTGAGGTCTGAGGTCTAAAAGTTTGGTTGATGACTGCTTTATGTGAGCTTCTATACTATCAGGATGCTTGGTTTCCTTTTTCTTACAAAAAATAATCAGTTGCTTGTGTTCAGCTACTTTAGAAGCAAGGTCCATCAGTGATAAAATATTGACATAATGGAAAAAATCTTGAATATATATGTTATTTCAAATATCATATTAAAAAATGAATTTCTAGCATATTTATTTAGATAAATAGCCTCCAAAAAAGAACACTCTGTGTGATTTAACAAAGGAAGCATTACTGCATCAGAAATATTTCTTGAATATTGTGAATGAAGATGCCACAAAAAATCAGGCATGAAAAGTGACATCCTATAGTTTGACTTAGCCAGAATCAGATCTAGATTCTCAGCAGCAAGCAGGAGACTCAGAAAATGCTGTCTTTCATTACAAACTTTATTTGTCAATACAATTCACAGTTTATACATGGTGCATTCCACCATATGAACTTTCAGAACAGTTGTTGAGGAAATGGATGTAGCTTTCTTTCTAAAAGAGCCTGACTTCCTAAAATTTTGGTTAGAATTTTTTTAGGTTTATAAAAGTACCTTTAACAAGTTAACAGGATATTTACATTTTTAGTTTAAATGTAAATTTTGGAAAATAACTGTCTATTAGTTTGCTTTTTAAAGATCCTGGGTTTATTTTTTTAAGAGTCTAATCTGAATGCCGCTTGTTCAGATATGTCCACCCCCCTCAAAAACAAAGTAAATCAATTTTGCAATTATATATAGGGAAATCATTTTCTTTATGCATTTCAAAAATTATATATACAATGTACAGCAGATCTGAGTATGAAAATAAAGGAAAGGGTAGCGATTTACTGAGCACAGTAAATTTTTCTGAATTTTCCTCTGAATCCTGGAAACATCCAAAGAATTACAGGATATAAAATTAAACTCAAAAGGATTATCAGCCTTTCTATTTAAAAAAAAATAACTCTCAAGATTTAAATTGTGCTATAACAGCGTTTTCTCTAATGTCAGAGACAAATTCTGCCAGCACTCTGCATTTTCCCATGTGCAAAATCACAGTGATTCCAGTTGCCACTTCTGTTCTCACACCCAGTCACAATTCCAAAGGTACCCACAGAGGGCTGGACTGCACGTTCCTCTCACTGTGTATCATCTCCCCTCGTATGGCAAAAGCCGTCAAGGAAAGAAAGTGATATAAGTCTTTCATATATCAAAAAGCAAGTAGAGACTGGCAGTAAAATGCTTATTAGCAAATACTCGTTAACACATTGTTTTGCTACTTTCTTTTCATCAGAATGAATTTGCACCAACTGTTTAAAATCACCTCTTGTAATACCTATCTGTAACAGCTTTCTTCGGTCAGATCATATAAATACATATATATATATATATATATGTATACATATACGCATATACATGTATATATATATATATGTATATATATATATATATATATTTACTTTCTTCTGCCTTTAAAAATGTATAGTTATTAATAAATGATAAATTTTCAGATATTCCAAAATACTGCCAGGGATAAAGAGACTGGTTGGGAGCAGCCAATGTTACCAGCCTGGTAATTATTATACTGTATGTATGTACCACTGGTACCTGAGTCAAATAAATACTCATAGGGCCCATCTTTGCACCTCCTTTCTCTGCAGTGCCTTTAATGCTAGAGTTTCTGAGTGTTGCTTCAATGTCTTTCAAATTTGGAATCTATTTCTTCCTTGGGCATCACCACTTCAGTCACTTAACACACTGTTTCCAGCAAGGTATGGTATTCAAAAGGGAGTACTGGGGGGAAAAGACTGCAGAGGGGAGCCTAGGGTGGGGGCAGGGAAGGGGAGACCATACGTTAGCTAGAGAGGTTCTGTTTCTTCATAAGATAAGGCACTGACAGAAAAATTTCTTAGGTAAAAGGCTGCATAAGAATTTCTTGCCATTTACAAAAAGAAATGTTGTCATCCATAAATGGTCCATATCTAGGCTCAGTTAGGTAGACCCTGAAAAGTTAAGGACTGATCCTTCAAAGCTACATTATTACCAAAAAACAAATTATAATTCATTCTGAGGCCTTATGGCACATTAGGAAAAAGGGGAGGAAAACAGTCTGGCCATAAAAAGGCATCAGACATTGCTTATCCTTCCACTCATCAAAGAAAGTGGACCATTTTACAAGCATCATCAGAGAGACAGTGCTGGCTCAGCATTCCCAATTCTCTTGATGGTACATGACCGTGATGGGTGTATCTATTTGCTTCCCCTTGTGAGCTCATGCACAATTTTTAAAATGCTACCAGCAACAGTCATAAAGAGCAGATAGCAGTCCTCACCTATGGCTACGCCTAAGGCTCTTCCAAAAGAGGGCTATTTAATGTTCTCAATAACAGCAATCTCTTCACCAGCACAGTGTGGCGTCAAACCGTTCAGATAGATACTTTCAGTCTTCAATAAGGGAGGCAAGACGTCCCTCTCGCTGGTCAGGTGATTTACCGACAGGGTCCTCCTACAAGGAGTCAGCTCCTGGTTGTGGTTCCCAGCCAGTTCTGCAGAGAGCTTGCGTTTAATGGAGGTGGCACGCTGGAACTTGTCGTAAATCTCCACACTGAGCCGCCTCCTGGTTTCTTTGAATTCGGCTGTGACATTGGCTGTCCACTCCGCAGCATGTGCTCGGAACTCTCCCACCTGGAGAACAGAGATCAGGAAGAGATTAAGGGTAGATCAAAGACATGGCTAATATCTTGTGTGTTTTATCCTCTGTTCATTTTATTTGGGGGCTTTAGAAAGAAAATTAGAGTAGCTTTTTGTAAATTTGGCAATCTGTCAATGTCATTAGTGTAATATGACTCTAAAATTAATGATTATCTTAAACACTCTACATAAAATTATATTTCACTAGATAGACTTGTGTTTTTTGGTACATGAATCCTGTCATAGAAACTTTGGATGCTGTAAATAGGCAATCTCTAAATGCTTTTAAAGCCATTTGGGGTATTTATATATTTTTTGATATGTATGTAACTTGATGAAGTATTTAAATGTAGAAAAAGTCAGTGAGACATAATAAAAGCAGCAAAGAAGAAGAAAAGAATCTGGAATATGAATCAGGTAACCTAGGTGGGCTACAGTGATGCTGTTTGCTCAGAATATAAATCCTGGTTTCAGAGCTCAAAAATAGTGTGCACAACCTCTTAATGGTCATTTAAGAATTCTATAATTCCTAAGTAAGCAATACAATATTTGGGTTTTTTTTTTCTTTCAGAGAAAGCAAAGAAATGAGAACTGGTGAGTCTATTTGGAGGCAAGCTTGGGGAACAATAAAGCCTAAGGCATGATTTGTGAATGAATGTTTGCTCAATGTTTGCAAATCCACCTGTCTGAGCTGCCAGTCCTTTGGCTGTAGAATAGGCATCTTCACTGTGCACACTTAACAGAATGGCTGAGCTAATATTCTTCACAGACTGCAAGATCCTATTTGGTGTTATGTAGTTCTCTTCAGAGGATTAAAGAGATCTGTCAAGTGCCGAGCACATGCATAGAGAAGTATCTGCTACAGGACCCTGAGCCATTTACAGGTCTTCGAAAATTATGTCTGAACTTTTGTATACTAACATAGAAATCATATCAATCCCATGAGAAACTTTATAATTACCTTCTTAACGCACCACAGTTTAGTCCTTGTGAATATTTCCTAGGTTACTATCCTAATATGTACCCACTTCTATCACTCCTGCTTCCAGTCTGAAGAGACCCCTAAATTCTGTGCTTCTGTTATTGGCTCTCTCTTGCCTGACAAGTAAATAACTGCAGCTATTTTTATTTTATTTTTCACCTCTATTGGATTTTGTTTTCAACTTTGGTATGAGAAATGTAATCAATGATTTCTAAATTTATATACTTATATGAATAATGAAAGGGGACAGATAGGTAAATTTAGTACAACATAATGTGTACATATATTTGGATAACCACAGATATAAGTGTATGTATGTGCCTGTGTGTGTTTGTGTGTGTGTACATACACAAAAACAGAATGAAAACTTCAAATATCCTTGGAAGATGGCACATGTCAGCTCCTTTATATCCATCCATAATAATAGACTCAAGGTTTTGATGATGTGCTTTTTATTTTAAAAGGTTTTTAAATTTCCTACCTGTATTACCTAACAAGAAGCAATTGCTTGTTATCTGGATCTGGCTGTGAGAAAAGCAAAGCTAGAAAAATGAGACCTCTGTGGCAAACATAATTGGCAAGAAGCAGCATCTCCTATCCACTGAGGTGACTTAGAGGGAAGCTGCAGGGGAAGAGGTTCTGAATTTCCAGCAATTTAGCCTGGAGATACTTAGTGTTCCCATTAGGTACTCGGTCCAGCTACACTTAGGTACTTAAATAATTAAATATTTAACCCTGCTTTTCAGGGACTTAGGTTAGGGAAGCATAGAGGGTATCTATCAGTGGTAACAAACTACAGATCACTCAGATTTGGCTCCCTCTGCCACTGAGCTACATTCCCAGCCCTATTTATTCTTTATTTTGGGACAGGATTAAACAAAGTTGCCACAGCTGACTTTGAACTTGGGATTCCCCTGCTTCAGCCTCCAGGGTGCTGGGATTATAGGCATGTGCCACTGCACCCAGCCTATTTTTCTGTTTTCAACCTAACTGTCTTTCTGTTTTGACTAAGATTTCTTGAGATCAGAGTCACTGGAACATATAAAGCATCTAGTGTTTAATTCATACTTGAGCACTGTCCGTACTGTTTTGAATAACACTTTTAATATAAACAGTAATAACTGTTTTAGATCAGTTTTAATTTGATTTTAAATTGTTAAAATTAGAGCATAAAGATTGAACTTAAAAAACACTAATTAATATGGTCTTGGGAAAAATGCTATTTTCCAACATTACTTAATTCTCCTATGTTGTATTATAAGCCAATAATTCTGAGCAGTGTAAAATTTGAGATTTATAATAAAATAATAATTATTGATGAACAGCTGAAAAAGTCCATCTGACATTAACTCCTAATTTACCTAATGACTTCATAAAAAGGAATTAGCTTGATCTATTTGAGAATTCATAATCTTTTAAATGTAAAAACACATAGTAATACAATGTTTTCTATGATGAGCTTTTCCTAGTAGGAAGGTTAATATAATAAAGGAAACAACATAGTCTATATTTTTTTAAAATAAGTGTTTGTGAAAAGTATAAGAATCACAAAAATATTCAATTTATCTCCACATATAAATAGTTAACCAAAAATAATTACTTCCCAGAACACATCTAAGTCTTGGAGCACTGTTTGAACTGATGGACCTAAAATTAGATCCATTCCATTGGCTTTATTTTGGTTACCAGGCTCTTACCTCACAACCAATCCTCCAAAAAGCAGAAAAGCTTCAAACACTCCTAGAACCTCCCTCCCTTTTCTTTGGTAATGGTCTCCACTTTTTTTTTAATTTAAAAAAAAGGTATTTTTGCTATAAAAGTCACAGACTGCTTATCAAAATCCAAATGTTAATCTTTTTATTTGCTAATTTTCTATCTTCTCTAACTAGAATATAAGTTCTACGCATATCATCAACATCTGATACCTGGTATGTAGCAGACTTCCAAAAAATACATGTTAAATAAACATCACTGAAAACACATGTACCCTGTTGTATCATATGCCAATGGAAAGAATTAGCAGTTATTTAGCACACATGCTACCATGGTTTTCCTTCTCTCATTACCTAGTAATCTTTCCTCATCTTCCACTGTTTTTATCACTAATATTTTTGCAAAAAAAATGGTCTTACTCACATTGTTTTGCAAATTTTTTCCCCTCAGCCAATTTTAGTCTTCTTTCTGTGTGCATACTGATTCTTCTACCTCATAGTTTGTATCAGTTGCCTAGCATTTCCCAGGATGATGGATATGCATAATTTAATCACTCCCCTAATGATGGATATCTGGGTGGATATTTGTGTGTGTGTGTGTGTGTGTGTGTGTATGCAATCACCTGCACAAGTGCATGCACACATAAGCATTATTAGAAATAACACTTCATTGAAAAATTTTGGACCCATATCTTTACCAATACAAACTAACTATTACTATAAAAACACTGGGTCAAAAGACAGGAATGTTTTCCAATTTTGCAGGCACTGAAATTTCTGATTTTGCTTAAGAGGCAGAATAACATGCTAGAGCTAGATCTCCAAGTTTGAATCGTAGCTCTACAACATATTCACTGTGTGTCTGTGTTTTTTTAATCTCTCTAGCCTCAGTGTCTTCTGGAACATGGGGGAAACAATACAATTCTCCCCACAGAGTTGTTATAACAATCAAATCAATTAATATTTACAAGAAAGCAATGCCAAGTATATACTGTACACTACAGATACATACAAACTTTTATATATTGCTATAACTTAGACCTGCATTACTGGTAAGAGTCTTTCTCATTGTGAGAGCTTATTTGGTATCATTTTCATACTTGGGATTCCTGGCAGCCTCACTACTTCCTTTCTGTATACTCAGGTGTGAACTCTTGCTTTTTCATGGAAACAAACCAAAACCCAACCAAAACAAAACCTAATTACTGGCATCTGCATCGAATGTCAAATATTTTCATCATCTATTTATTGCAAGTTGAAACTGATGCAGTCATGAGAAAATGGACAAAGAATGAAAACCTTCCTTAGCCATCATCTGAATTTTCTCCAGAAGCCAACTTCACAAAGTCACCTTGATCTTGCAGGTTGCTTTAATGACATGCACAAAACTCTCTATGGAGCCTTATGCTTCTACAAGTTAGTGAATCCTGCCGATTAGGGAAAGGCCAAATGTGAAAAAAGCTCAGACTTGTTGGAGTCATAAACTTCTTATCTTTAATTGCATTTCATCCCCGGCAGAGGCAGGTATTTTTGTCCATTTGGGGGAGCTTGTTTTTTCTAATTTCTACAAAATTCCCAACGATGTCTGGAGGTCATAAAAGCTGCAGTGAAAATAGTGAGAAGTGGGATGGGGCAAAGTGGAGGATGTTCCTGCTCTATAACTACATTCTGCGTGCCCACAAGCATCTAATTTAGCCTCTTTTGAATTCCAGGTTTATTAATATAGAATAAGGATAATAAAGCACTTCCCAAGAGAAACAAGTCTGTGTGTGTGTGTGTGTGTTTTCTTGAAATACAAAGGACTTCACAATTACTAATTACAATAAAGCTAATGTTGCCTGGTATGGTTCCCAAAGGATTATGTTAATTAGGGATTATTCCCAAAGGCTAAATATCTTTTGGAAGAGTGCAAAGCAAATTCAAAGTATATGGAAATCCACCCTATAGCAGATTACATTAGGGTGAAGATACACTGTCTTAATTTCCTAAAGCTGCTAAAAAGAGTGAATTGATCCATAAAAGTGTGCCCTTGGGCTAATCATACCCATAATAGTATGCACTTCCTTTTTTTTTTTTTTTTTTTTTTTTTGCATTTTATCTTTCCACTGCTCTTCAAGATACTGGTCTTAAGTAACATAACTGCTCAAACTCAGAGTTTGGAAATAATGGGGGAAGTAAGTTCCTCAAGAAAACAAATTAAGCACAAGAAACAAAAAATATTTATTCTCATTCCCTTAAAAAATTCAACATTTTACAATTGTAATGATATCTTCACTAGACATCAAATAACAGTATCTTAAAGTATAGACTCATTTTTAATGGTGATAAAATTGCATATTAAAGCACTAATGGTGCTTTTTTTTGTTTTTAAAGAAAGAAAAATAAGTTCCTGAAAAAAAAAAATCACATTTACATAAGCAGACTTTTTTCTTGATTGAATTGTTAATGCTTGTGGTATTCCAAGTAAGTAAAGTTAATCCTTATATGTGCAAATATTGTTTCACTGTTTTTTTTTTTTGTACCAGAAATTGAACTCAAGGGTGCTTAAACACAGAGCCACATACCCCAGTCCACTTTTATTGTTTATTTTGAGACAGAGTCTCTCTAAGTTGCTTTGGGCCTCGATAAATTGCTGAGTCCGTCTTTGAAGTTACCATCCTCCTGCCTCAGCCTCCTGAGACACGGGTATTACAGGCTTGCACCACCATGCCCAGCTTCCTTGGATTTTTATAAAAATTCTTCAACCACTTAATCAAGGAGCACTGTATCTTCATATGACCAAGCAATCTACCTTATTAGTAATAAAGCTGAGGATCAAAAAGTGAGTAAGACCAGCCCCTACAAGATCCCAATGACTGTTCCTGCAACACATGCACTTGATTGAAGAAAGAGGTTTCATCCTGGATTTTCTGTAACTTTCTCACCAGTGATCGGGTTTACAAAAAAAAAAAGCAAGGAAACAGAGAGGTACAAATAGGTGCTTGTCCTCTAGACTACTAGCACTGCTGTCGTCCTGTCACTAAACTTGGTGGACAACTCCCTGTCCTTAACTTGCCTGATGTTCACAGCTGCAAATGGTATTGCTGAGTGTTCTGTTCCTTCCAATCCGTTTTTGTCCTTAGTTTCCAATTCAGCACACTCTTGTGTCTTACTGTTCAGGTTAATTCTTGCCAATCAAGCTTGTACAATCATTTTCTTTTACTGTCCCTTCAGCTACTTTTGTTCCTCAGGGTTTGATTCTTCATCATTTCCCTGGATGATCACATACTTCCAGTTGTGTCAATTAACAACTACTTGCTGATGACTCATGAATCCATACTTCTCGGTCAAGTCTCTACGAAATTCCAAATCTGTCTCACTCACTGCAGTTTGAACATCTCAATTCAGATGACTCGCAGGCAGCCCAAGCTCAGCACATTCCCAAACGAAATAACCAAACTTCTCAAACCCGTTTTATTAAACTCAATATCTTAACACAGTACCATTAAGCAGCAAGTTTCCCAAGTTGAACTTCCATATAACCTCTCGCTCTTCCTCTTACTCCACCTTCCATCAAATCAACCCAGGTCTTGAAGATTTGCCTCTTTTCAGTTTATACTGTCAAAACTATGGTCAATCACCATTTTCTCTCATCTGTCTACTCCAGCAGTCTCCTAAATGGTCTTCCACATTTAAGTCTCTCTCCCTTCAAAGGCATTCTCTACTCAGCAGACACGATGTTCCTTCATAGACACAAATCCACCAAGTACTTTCCCTTGTATAAAATCATTTGGCTGATTCCTGCTCCACTCTCGAGAGCAACTCATGTGATCTAGGGCATACCTCTGTTCCAGCTTCGATTCTAACCACCATTCCTCTTAAACTCCATTCTCAAGAGTTGGCCTGAACATTTCTTTTACCTCTCTAAACATGCTACCCTTTCTTTTACCTTCCTTCATTCATTGCTTGTCATTCTCTTGGTCTAGAATGATGTTTCCTGGGTCCTCTCTGGGATATTTTCTACTTATTGTTAAATTGGACATCCTCACAGAGCCATTTGTTGATCCCCTAGAGTACATTGGCATCATCTGCTATTTGTACCTTTTCTTCTCAGCACACTCTGTATTTTCCTAGCATTATTCTCATAACAACTCATTACAATTACTGGCTTTATGACAGTAGAGAGACTATGCCTGCCACATCATACTGAGTATTCCCAGCTCCTACAGGAAAAAATATGGTGGGAATTCAGTAATAAATGAATAAGTGAATAAATGGCAAACAAATTGATTATGTATCTATTTTGTGGGGCAGAGAGGGTGGTGGAGATTTAACCCAGGGGCACTTTGCCACTGAGCCACATCCCCAGCCCTTTTTTTGTTGTTAAATTTTGAGGCAGGGTCTCACTAGTTGCTTAGGGTCTTGCTAAGTTGCTGAGGCTGGTCTTGAACTTGTGATCTTCTTGCCTCAGCCTCCTCCGGAGCTGCTGTGATTACAGGAATGCACTATCCCACTTGGCTTAATCAATCATATTTTGAATACATAGTAAGGTAAAAAGATTCTCCTTGCTCAATGATTCTCATAAGAATATCTTGCTTCTCTCTTGGAGGGAGATGGAGCCTGTGAAAAGTACTGACACATAGCCAGGTCTGTTTATATTAAAGGTCCAAAATATGTTTGTCAAAACTAACTCTTCAGTCATTTTGTAGAGCTTCCTGACTATTCCAAGAAGCCTGTGAGACTGCTATATGTCATCCTCACATGGAGAATCTCATGCCTGTTTCATGGATCTTGTAAATCAGATTTCCTCTTTTCCCCTTCTAATGATCAGTCCCCTGACCATTTCTCTCTCTCCCACCACTCTGCACAACAATACCTGTTAGGCTCTCCCAGAACCCGGACCTTACCATTCTCATGGCATGCATCCCAAGCTAAAGAATGGTTAACAATTTTACATTAGAGGAACCACTGATGACTTCTTCATCAACTATGAACATTTACTACAGATCCTATAGCTTTTCGATGTGTAAAGTTGACATGATTACAGAGGTCATTCTTTGTCCTGATTTTCATGTTTATTTAATGATTTACTTTTGGAAGTCCCTTTGTATCTATTCCAGGTTAATATTCATTAGAGTAGTCATTAAAAAAAAAAAAAAACTAACATGATTTAAAGAAAAATTTCACTATTTTTGGCTTGAAAATACTTTTAATTTGAAGTGACTAAATGCCTAGTCCTTATCAATTACATTTCTACAGAGATCATTTTCCTCTGGAAAAAGTTTGCAAAATGCTCACTACCTATTTTTCCAGGAATGAAATTATTTTTGAGGAGTTCTTCCTTATGTTTTCTGTTTCCTTCTGATCTATTTTTCAGCCAGGCCTCTGTAACAGGAAGACTCATCATTCTACCAATTTGTTCTTTTGTGTGGTGCTAGAAATTGAATCCAGGGCTGGGCAAAGACTCTTATCACTGGTCTACATCCTCAGCCCTACTCTGATTTCTGAAAATAGTTTGCAGGAGAAAGTTTCATTAAAAAAGAAAAAAAAAAAGTCCCCTCTCCACATGGTAACAATGGCAGAAGACTCTCCTACAGGGGGTTAACTGGGTATTAGTTAACATGAAAAAAGTTCCCCAATTTTATACAATATTGTCAAATGAGTTCTGTTTCTATAAAACTTAGCAAACAACCTCTAAGACATGGGACGACCTTGCTTTGTTTTAAATTTGCAGCCCAGTTTATCTACATAAGCTTGGGGAACTCCTCAAATTTAGAATAATTTTAAACAAAATTATTCATTTTTATTACATAATAAATAATTGGTTAATTTAAAGCCTTGCTTTGTATTCCATTTTCAGAGGTTGCCTACACTATTTCATCTTATCTTCAGAATCCTCAAAAGCTTTGTCCACCTGAAAAAAGTCATTGGCCCTTCTGTGCCTTTTCATTAGACTGGAAAACACCATGTTTTCTGCTCCAGTTTTTCACCCAGTATATTCTCCCCTGTGAGCTTTGAAATTCCACTATCCTCTCGAGATTTTCTGTTCCAATCATGATAAAAAGAGCAAAAATCCACATGTGCTAATATTTTAAATGGTCCATTTCCAAAAACTGAGTACCCCCAACAACAGCATTAGCAACCACATTAGAATGGAAATCTGTGGTATGATTTAAAAATGCAGCAACAGTGACTCTGCCAATACTTTGGGTCAGAGAGCAATTCATGCTTCCCTCCCAAGCCCCGTCTACCCACCGTTTTCTCTGAATCACTGCCTTTCTATCCTTTGTTTGTGTACAAGGAATTTTTTTATTGTTTTCAATCCTAGGATCTTATCCTAATTACCACACCTAACCTATATTCTCTGTCCTAATTGGGTTGACTCTCTTCTCAAGTTATCCTCAACTTTGAATATAATCGCCTGAGAAAGATAAGACAGTTCCTGTGCTGGATCACCAGTGGATAAAGAATTTCTATCTTTTTCCAAATACCGACATCCCACTTAGGTATTGGGTAACGCTCGTTAGCTGCAACTTTTCTTAAAAGAAAAATAAATAAATAAATAAAATAAAGAATCCTATTTTTGTGCAGATACAATTCCTGTTTTGATGTGGGTAAAGTAGCACAGGGTGCCTTTTCCCTGCTGGATGTCTTTAAGAGAATCTGAAACAAAGTTGAGCATTAAGGATTTGATAATGGTCATTTGGTAATTTTCTTTGCAAGGTATAAAACTGAAGAGGTTTACTTCATCTGTGACCAATACCTTTTTTTCCATCCTTTTGATGGGATTTCAACTTACTTTTCTCAATGCCCAGATGCTTATGTACTTTAATGCTTTGAGGAATGTTAAATATTAAAATTTAGTTAGCTGAGTTGAAAACATCCCTCTGTTTAAATTTGTAAAAATAATATGAAGCCTAATTTGCATTCCATTTTCAGAGGCTGCCTAGACTATAATTCCCAACAATTAACATTTATTCATTTTCTGAAGTATTGACATTTCATTGTATTGTTGAACTGTACTGCGAGAAAGAACAATTTAAATTATTCTCTTTACCAACCAGGTTACAAAAAAAAAAAAAAGCCTAAAAGGATTACTTAAGTATCACATCATTATCCCAACAGAACAGTAGGTGATATTTTCTTCTAGTTTTCAGAAAAGTATATGTAATATTCATAGTACCTGTAACCTAAACTACTTTTTTTAGTTAGCTACTCCTCAACTTCCTAATACAACATATATTAATATAATTGCATAAAAATTAAGCATGACAGACCTTAATCATTTTAATAAAAACAATGTCAAAAAATAATAATCTTAAAATTAATGATATTATTTTAAGTAAAAACTCACTTCTAAAATATTAATGCATGATATAGTGGAGCTGCAAAATCAAACATTTATTTGTTATGGAGTAAACTTATTTTTGATACTGAATATTCATGAAATTCTCCCCACTGGTCTGAAATTAGGGTATCTGTAACAATTCATTTGATGGAGTCCATCTAACTGATGTACCATCTTATTGTATGGTAAAAATGGGGGACAAGGAAATTCATACAACAGTAGAATAATTTATATACTTGTTATAAAATCACACCACACTGTTATATGACTGAGTTACAGTAACTAGGTATTTGTTTGATCATCAGAACAATGCAGAAATTCTACAGGTGCTACTATCTAATAATGAGGGTGTAGTGATCAGAGTTCCTAGGTAAAACACCAGTCAACTGCTTAAGGTCTCAAAGGTATGCAAAAAAAAAAAAAAATCAAGCATAATAACTGAATGGGATTGAACGTAATTCTTCAGGTATTCATCAAAAAAATGTATTCATTAGGTATTTAATGAAGGTAAAACATTAATGGAGTTTCAAAACTTGTTTAGGGAAACCTAGATTAAATAATTGTTTCTGTATAATAAAAGACCTTGTTATGTTCACTGCATGATTATAGGGCCAGTCCACCAAAAAATGTTTTGCTTCCTTCCTCTTCTTCCTTTTCTATACAACTCAGCTCCAACGGTTGCCTGGAACAGAACTAAGCAGACATCAGTGCACCAAATTTGGGGAGGGGGGTCATGGCTCCAAAGTGGAATGCTGTGGCCTGACCAGCATAAGGGGAACAGCCACACATGGGTGTCAGCTCAGCATGGGGTGTCAGAGTCTGAGAGGAATGACAAGGGAGTCCAGCAAACAGCACTGGAGACCAAGCAGGGTGATGAGGGCATCCCTGCAGGGTCGTGGCAGTGGCAGCAGGAGGTCAAGATTGGTTACATACCAGGAGACCAGTTGAGTGGTAACCTGAGAATCACAGGAATCGGGTATTTTACTGTAAGTAAGAAAGAAATTACAAATATAAAAAGCAGAAAAGTAGAAAAATTCTTTTGTATTGAAATGGAATTGGAGATGTCAACTCTGAACTCACTGTTTTCAAGACAGGGATAGGTATGTAGGCAGGTGATGATAGTGATACACAGAAGACATACAGATAGATATAAAGTAAACACACATGGAAATATGTGTATGCATAAATACAAAATACATTTCTTAGTTCTGTCTACTCAGAGTGCCTGGGAGAGGCGACTATCACAGCAATTAACATCCAAATCTTTGTCTCTGAAATACCATTAGCCCCTATTCACTAAAAGAAACTATGGTTGCTTGGAGAAAGGGATAATTTCTCCAGGGCAAGGGCAAGGGCAGAGAAACTGTGAGTTTGGAAAAATCTAATTTTTCCAAAGTGTAAAGAATTGCTTAGAGAAAGATAGGGATGTACCAAGAAGACCCAGAAGACAGTTTAAAGGTGTCTGATTGAACCAGATGATAACCCATGCATAGGAGCAGAAATTCATGAGTCTGTGCTAACATAAATAAATAAATAACAAATTGAGAGCTTGATGAAAGTACCTCCTTACAAAATCCATACTGATTACACAGGGAAAAGAAGAACTTCATGGTTGACAATTCTGGTGGCAACACTTCCAAGTCAGAGCATAAATATTGAAAACACATGCATCTGATAGGTGGCCATGAGAAGATTTTTTTCTGTTATTTGGATTTATGTTGGGCATTAATTTATTGGTTTTTATTAAAATTTATTATTTTATATTTTATTGGCATATTTCAGGAGATAGTTAACAGACATGATTACATGTCACTGATTAAACTTCACTGATAATTTCTATATCCCACCCAACTATTTAATACAAAAAAAAGAATTTTAGATTTTATCTTAAAAATACATATGGATAAGGCTATAAGACAGTTCATAAGCCAAAAAAAAAAAAAAAAAAAAGGAAGTCTACTCTCCTGGATCATTATTGGACATCAAAAGCACCAGGCAGTAATGAGGAAAGGTTTCTCTCTCAATCTACCTCCCCTCCCCCTCCTTATCCAGAACAAGAAATATAGTTCACCTTACTGTGTCCTCATATACTGATGTATTTGAATTAATAGGCTACAGGATATCACCAATGTGGTTAATTGCATAGAACACACACACACACACACACACAAAACCTTTAAATACTAACACTTTTGCAATGCTAACTAATAAAACAAGATGTGGCCATAAAAATCCTATGTTCCAACACACTAATTATCTCGTAATATAACCCTTAAAGAGCCCCTCTGCATTTATTTTTCTTAAAATCTGATGACCCGCTCTGTGATGACAAGTGTTTTTTGCAAGATGCAACCTGGAAGATATTTTTAAACAACCCAAACCATCAAATTTAATCCCTGAAGATATGTAAGCTATGTGAAATGACGTCAACCGTTCAAAAATGTTTTTTGAATGTGTACATGGAAGGGGGATTTCTTAAGTGTATTTGAAAACGTTGCCCTTGTTACATGTGTCCAAATAAAGAGTGTGTCACTTATCAGATCATAGTTAACAAAACTAGAAGAAGGATTTTGCAAACTGTTTAAAAGTTTCCCATAGAAAATGTTTCAGATATAGAACATGGACTAACCTTAAATGTCAGGGGAAATGAGTATTTTCTGGCTTTAAAAAATCATTTGCACATTTAGTGAGTGATATCGAGAACTAAATACAACGTGTAGTAGGCAGAACCCAAGATGTACTTCTTTCATTTGGATGTGTACTTCTATATAAGTTACCTTTCAGCCATCAAGAATTGAAATAAACTGCACTATGAAGCAGACTAGGATTTGCTATCAAAATTAAAAACAAATTACAAAGACCATATAGATCATACTGATATTATTATTAATTTTGTGAGAGAAAAATGTTTTGTATTATTAATAATTGCAAATAAAATATTTAAAACTATTTCACATTAATTTTTTAATATTTGTATTCTTGAACACATTTAAACCATGTATCCAACATTGTAGTACAGGAACACAGTAATGCATCCATGAAACTTATAAACAAATATGTATATAGAGGAGGCACATGCTCAAATTTTTTTTTTTACTAGTGGTGATTCATGATTAAAAAAAAATAAATTGAAGACCACTGGAGAAAAGAAATGGACTGATGCAGGTGAGGAGAGAAGCAGGATGTGTAGTGAGAAGGCTTTTGTGGTAGATCGGGTAGGCTAAAATGGTCGTTGGGAAGCATGCATCAAAGTGACGGTGTGGAGAAAAGCTATAGAGAAAAGCATTTATACATGCTTTGGTCATGGTATCCATAGAACTTATGATACACAATCTATGTAGGTGACAAAAAAAATGTATCAAGAATGACTGAAAGAATTTTGGCATGAGCTACTGGATGGACATTAGGTGATATATTTTGAGAACTGACAGTAGGATATTGTAGGCATAGGTAATCTGGGTCTCATGAGGTTGATGCTAACTTTGAAATAGCAACTAGATGGCTGATTTATAAAGCATTACATTCCTTAGCAGCTCCTACCTTCATCTTGGTGGAATTTCATCCTCCATGTGATTGACTCATTGAACACAACAGCCTCTCTAAGCTCTGCATCCAGCATGCTCAGTACTTTAATTTTTGCTGTAGGTCAACATTCTTCCACATGTTTCTATCTTGGACCTGATCTCTAACCATACTCCAATTTTTCTAGCTGTTTTACCCTATTATCTGTACTGGGACTGCACTGAGTTCTGTAGACACGGGTCCACTGGTGCCTTAATCAAGTGGTCCCCTTTTGACGCCTTCCCTCATTATTCTATTGCCCAGGACTCATCTACTTGATGTCTTCCAGCATAAAGTGGTTTGTGCTCTTTATAAAAACATTATTTGCAGATATGCCTCTTCTATGTTGTGGTTACTAATTTATGTCTACCAAGTTTCCTGTTCTACCCTGGTCATTGAAGGTTGAGACTATGTCTTATTTACCTTTCAATCTCTAGCATCAATCTCAATGCCTGAAATAGAGTGGCTGCCTAACAGAACTATAAAAAATTAAATTATGCAGATAAAAATCAACTGCTTTTTCTTTAAACTATTTAAATATGTAACAATATGTAACTCAAACATATCAGTGTTCAAAAATCCAGTTTAATAGATAAACTATCTTAAAATTTAAATCAATAAATATAGTTTGTGGTCATTAAACAAAAGCATACTGAAAATTTCATTCCTAGCAGTGCTAGCAGGCCAGATGTCTATTCTTTTTTTTTTTAATAAAACTCATGAGAAAAATTATTTCTGCTTTGCAGGCTAAGCCAGTCTCTGATCAAGTGCATCACCAGAATAGTGGCAGTGAAAAATTACAGAAGAGCATCTGAAGAATTTAAGAGTATGAAAAGGAAGACAAGTTGTGAGTAAAAAAGAAGAAAGATAAGAACCAGTTTTCACTTTAGGTTTGTTTGTTTTGATTTTTTTTTTTTTTTTGGCTATTGTTTTCAGAGGTTAGTGCCCTTATCTCTGAATATATGCTCTACTGATTTTAAAAATACCTTTATCACATTTAAAAGTTCCATAGTGAAATGTCAGGTAAAATATTCATATGGTCTAAGCAGATTCAGAAAACAATTACTTTTCCTTTTTCCGAGGAGAAATTGTTTCTAGAATTTTCTTTTATAATGTACAATGCATGCTTGTGGATGATCGGCATCCTCTGAAAAAAACTGACGATCCATGAATAACTGCTCACTTTGACACAGTGGTTGAAATGCAGAGGGATAAGCAGAAACAGAAAACCCAAAGAGATTCTCCAAGAATTCCTTCAGCTGGGGGGAAAAAGTTAAGTGATGTGAATTTACACATTATTTCATGATCTTAGGGGTTTGTCTTTTTCTCTTTTTAACTCCTTGAAATGATTTTAATTAAAGAAAATACAACTGATAGGCAGAAAAATACAATCTCTAATCAGCACAGGGGGAGCAACTTCATGGGATGGTTAGTGTTACAGATTCTGATCTCAGTCTAGAGCTGGGCAGCCACCATCATCAGTGAGGCCATCAGGAAGCTCAGACATGACCATCTGCTGTGACATGTACTGTAAGTGCAGAATTCACTAGGTTTTGAAAACATTACTAAAAATATAAAATATCTTACTCATAATTTTTACTTTATTCAATACTTATACATTACAATGATAATAGCTTCAATTCCTTGTATTAAATAAAATATAATATTAAAATTAACTTCACCTTTTTTACTTTGTTAATGAGGCTATTAGAAAATTTTAAATGCAGGATTGTTTTGCATTTGTGCCTTGCACTATATTTCTATTGGAAATAGATATGTATTCTATATTCTATTCAGTAGTACATTATATATGTAATCTATCTTTGTTACATATTCTCATACACAATAACATTTATACTACATATGAACATTATATACATTATTTTACACAATGGTATTATATAATCTATTTTATAATATGCATTTTGCACATATTGTTATATAATAATACATAGTGTATTTGTGGTTCTTTTTTGGAACACTGGTCCACAGAATGCCCTTTCATCGCCATTGTTAAACTGGACCGAATCATGTTTGTCTTTTTTATGAATGTGTAGAAAATCTTTCAGGAATAGCCAGGAATACAAATAAGTATAAGTGGTCATTCATTATTGGAAAATAAGGCAAAGCCAGAAATGAACCCCACATTGCAACAAGCAAATGTAGCAGAGAGGGTCTAATAATGCAGAGTGTTCATGCAGGCTGAGCGAGCTCTCACAGCTGCCTTTCCCAAGCCAAATATAGCACCGCCAAATTAGTTCTACAGAAATTCTGCTCAGTGAGCGGGACATGCTCTGTCTAACAAGCATGTGGCAGTATTTTAATTAACTTGGCTAAACTGTAATGAGGCTGCCTAAGAAACAGGAAAGAAAGGCAAAAAATAAAATAAGAGGCAATGGAAAATATCGTAGATTGACACAAAGACAGGACTAGCCTCTGACCCCGGAGGGTGCATATGCCCTAAGCCAGTCTCCCCAGCTGTGTCCCCTGATGGCTTATGATTTTAGAATTCGGGGAAAAAAACAGTGCCTCTGAATGTGAGCAGAAAATATGGGAAGTTTCCACTGTGAACAGAAAGTCAAGGATCCACAGAGTCCTCTCCTACCCTTTCAATGAATCCCTCTAAACTGTGTCTGGATGACAGCGTTTTGAGCACATGTCACCAGTTGCCTGAGGCAACTGGAGCTGTCCAGAGGAACTACTTACACCACAGGAAAATAAAAGGACCCTGCTAAGACAACAGAATGAGACAGAAGCCCTTCACTAACTGGCCAGTCTCAGGCAGATTGACTTTCCCATACAACATTTATGATACTGCTTTATGTTTTAGAGAACATGGTTTGAACTATTTTTATTTATACCCATGCAACAGAGAGCAGTGTTATCACAGATTTCTGTTATACCTTGCTCTAGTTATTTTATGAAGTCATGTTATATCGTGTACTAAAGGAACAAGGAATATTCAGGAAGGTGAGAAAGCATGAAAAGTTCAAATGCCTCTTCAGGACTATACTAGGATTTCCTGCTTGTTTTTATTTGATATTGATGAAAATAAAAAATATCCAGCTTCATGGGCTCTTACATTAAACTAATACTTAGACTACATGGAATGAGATGGACCCTTTGCCTGTGTCTGATTCTAACATCTCTGCGGCTTATGTGAGAGGCTTTAGAAGCTTTTAAAGAGGCTCTATTTTCAAGTTCCCCTCTCACTAAACTTATCTTCTTTTTCTTTAGATGTGAAAAGTTGGTTGCTCAAGCATTCTGCATGATGGAAAGTGAAAAACTGAGGAGAAAAAGAAGTGGGAACTAACTGATTCATTGTTCTGTAGTTTAAAGGTATCCTCAGATGGCCAGGCTCCTCCAACAGGGAACACTCTATACTTATTTAATTGGTTTGTGCAACACAATACCTGAGGTCTTTAATGAATACAAGAATATGATGCTGTTCGTGGTTGCTGAATGTGTACAGATGGAACATATTTGTAGTAATAAACAGGTTCAAAGAGACAATAATGTAGAAATATAAATCTAAACTTGTTTCTAGCTCAATGCACAGTATCCAATTAGGGATGAACACAAAGATTCACAAATGGACGATAGAACAAATGAACTAAAACAGCACATTTATCATAGAAAAAATTCTAAAACTCTTGATATTGCTCAAGAACTTCTGAAGCAACATTTTTGAATAATGTGCCTTTTATACAAAATCTATGTTTTTCATCAGAGAGCCTGGGGTTCATAGATGAGGTAAAAGACCTAGAAACAATTTTCAGTTTATAATCCTAATACTTTGTTTATTTTAAGGAAGTGCTGTGATATGAGATCCAGCTTTAGCAAATCACTATTTAAAAGAGTCATCATTTCTAAAAAAAATTCACAGCTTAATACTCTTTTGTAAGCTTCAATCTGCTTTTTTAAAATAAGGAGAGTGCTCTAACCTGGCAAATGTGTATTAGGCCTCTACTAAAAAACCATTAACAAAGGCATCACCTTTCTACTACACTAAAAGAACTGTATGAAGCCTGAGAGCTTTCCCACTGGCAGAGTGTCTACCTTGGATACAAAGCTATGAAGTACTTTTCTATTTCTGATGGCCTTTAGGCTGCATGATCTCTCTAAAAGCCACAAACACATTTATTCCAGGTAGGCATAAGCATCCCTCCAATTTTTCCCTCTCAAACTATAAAATCCATACAGACTTTATTTTACACGTAGTCACTAATATCTAGATTAGAACAGAAGTGTGAGAAATAGTATCAGTACTCCCAGGACTCTTTAGTAGGTCAAGCTGTCCAGGGAGGGAGAGGCAGAACTCTTGTTCTGAAGTTGCGTATTCAGAACTCCTAAGTGGACCGAATGCCATCTCAGACGCATCTTTTCCAATACAGAACGTTTCTGCTAAGTTCCATTGGAAGAAGACCTGGGCTATTTGAAATTAACCATCATTTTGAAGGCAGCACTTTTTGAGCAAAATATTTGTAATCAAAAATAAAAGCAGATGATGATTTAGCATCATGCATCCAAGGTAACAATATTGTCTAATTGAAGATCTTGGAAAACCTACCAATTCCTCTTTGGAAAACCGTAAGGAATCAATCACATGCTAAGAATATTATTTCTCTAAGCATCTTTCCCCTTTAATGAATAATACATTCACCAAATACTAATTAAAATCATAGTATTAGTTATTTCTATGTGTTTTGGTCTCTAGAAACATACAAGTTATAAACCGGTAGCCCTTTCTGCCCCCATGTTTTTCTTCACTGTGCATTAATTTTGCTTTTCAATCAAATGAAGGCTCTTAAAATTAACAATTTGTCATTTTACATAGCTTAGAAAATTTGAAAATATTAAAACCTTTTAGAAATATTCTTAGTGTATAAAATCGAAACAATTGCTATAAGTAGTATTTTACATAGGGGAAGAGGAGTACTTTTTAATTAGCAGCAGCGAATAAACAATAAAAACTGATTATTTTTCAAATAAAACAAAACAACTATAACAACACATTAAAAATATCAAGAAATTTCCCATCATAAAACCATTACCTCAGGAAAAAAAATACAATTTTTATGCTACTAGAGATCAGATTTTGAACTGTATCTAGTTTGAGGTATCAACCTTGTATTGCATCTTACAGGAATTACTCAAGAATTTTTAAACTATGAAATGTTTCAGTGTGTTGAAAATTTTAAATAGCTTATATGCCAAGCTGACTAATTGAAGTTGATCATTTCTTAAATATAAATTACAATTTATTAGCATCTATAAGCAATAATACAGTAAAACTCACTCAAATAAATACACTTTGATTCGACTAGAAATGGAAAAAAATGAATAAAATTAAAGTTTTATTTTTGATTTGATGGAGAGAGAAACGTAGGTCTTCCTCCCCGCAACCACCCAGTGTTGGAGATCATATCCAGGGCATCACACGTGCCAGACAAGTGAGCTACATCTCCAGCCTTAGTCCTTCCATTTTTATCACTGAGGTAATTAAACATGTTCTCATATCACTGTTCAAAATATGCTAATAGGTCTCTCTGGAGCTTTCTGAATTCTGAGCCCTTTTCTCTAAATCCTCTTATCTCTACAGTTGCTCATTCCTTCAACTCAACAAGCCCTGGAGTGCCCATTATATACCAAGCACCATTTCCTTCCCCTTTGAAGAGTTGGGAAGAGAGACAGTGAACTATAACACATAATAAAGTTAAAGACAGATAAGAAGTTACACATTGGTGAATATGATGGAAATGTAGCACAGGGCAAGGAGAATCAAGGGTAGTGGGGGTGGATAGAGAGCACAATTTTAAGCGGGAATGCCAAGGTTAATGTTACTGACAACATGGAAATGATGTAAAGACTTGACCCTGGCGGGAAGCACCTGGATGATGGGGAACTGTCTGTGCAAAGTTCCTGCAACCGGAGCCTGTCAGGTGTGCTAGAGAAACAGCAAGGGAGGCGGTAAGGCTGCAGCAGAATGCACAAGGGGAAAGAGAAGAGGCGAGGCCAGAGTAATGGGGGCTGCATAGCACAGAACATTTCATGCTACTTTATAGACTAATTTGTACTCAGAGGACAATGGGAAGCTACTGAAAGCTTCTAAGTGGAGAAGAGACAGGATGAGACTCATGTTTCCAAGGACGACTGAGATATCAATGTGGAGAATAGATTTTAGAGAAAAGGTGAAAGCAGGGACTCATTGAGAGGCCCCTGGAATAAGTGTGTGAGTTAATGGTGGCAGCAGAAGGGATAAAAAGTAAGAAGGGGTTGGATTTTTTGATACATTTTCAGATCAGTGTTACAGGATTGCTTGATAGACTGAATGTAAAACAGGAAAGAAAGAAAGAAAGAAGTCAGGGTGCTACCTTCTTTATGCCATTTTTCCTTAGTCTTAACAATTCCCATTTCTGTGTGCCACTGCACACAAAGCATCTCCTTTTATTTCTATTATAGTTTCTACGCCATATTAATTATTAGGAGATGCACATGTACTCTTACTCAACCATAAATTTCTCCTTGAGGGCAAATGCTATGGTATGACTTTTAAAATATTTTACTAAGTCAAGTGTTTGAAGCCATGGGTCACCCAAATATGTTTGATGACCAAACGGATCAATGACTTTATTGAACATGTTGTGTGCTGTGCCCCTTTTGTGGGTGGTATAATAGTCCCCAACTTGTATACTAGCAACACTACTCAGTGAAAACTTCATTTATCCTATATTAAAAAACAAGATTATCTTGTTTTTAAATGCATTCATATGTATGACAAACCTTCGTGTTGCAGTTCTTGTGGTTTCAAAAATAGTAAAGCAATTCTTCTCCTGTCCTGGTTATACACCCCTGCTGCTTTGCCTAATCATTCAGAAACATGTATTAAACATTTTATAAGACATGAATTAATTTAGTACCCCTTAAATTGAATGGATAAGCAGGTTGAATCTAGCCAAACAGGTTCTCAAATGATGGTATAAATGGCAAGATTAAAGATGAATGTGTGTGCTTATATGTACAACTAGATGACATCAATATACCCTCACTAAAAGAAATCACTTTGTCACAAATAAGTTCCAGGAAATTGAAGGGGTCAATGAAAGATGACAAGCCTTGGCATTTGTGATAAATCCCATGAAAAACATCATCATCTTCAGACCTACAGTCTCCAATTTTGCAAATGAATTCCTTCACACAGTGAGATTTCCCAATGTTCTACCTAGCTTTAGGGTGACATTTCATGCAAAGCATTTTGCTTAGAAGACACTTAAGTGCTTATAGTTGTGAAAGACTAAAAGATAGCAAATCCAGAGTGGTCTGTACTGGAAAGATAAACAATTATGAGATGTGAGAAGCTTTTCCACTTTAAATTAAAGGTGAAAGAAGCAGACTTCAGAAGATCACAAGCAGCCTATCACTCTAGTGAGAATGAGAATGAGAATTTATCCTTATATCTTTTATGATAAAAGTGATGGTTTTGGTGAGCGTCTCTGTTTGAACTTCTGCTTGATTACTCACAGACATGTAAGTCAAATACCTATCCACTACACTTGGGAACAACCTTACTTTAGGAAGCAATGCAAATGCAGTTGCTTCAGAGCAAGGCCTCCAGTATCTTGCTTAATAATTAAAAAGGTTCTCCCAATCTAGGGGAGTGTATATTTGTACATATGTTTCCATTGTGTTGACTGGATCTTTGGCTGGTCTGGCCTCTGCATTCAGAAGAGAGACTATCTAGTTGAATGAATCCTCTGGAGTGATAATCAGACATAACAACAGGACTGCACTTAGAGGGCTGAGGAGCGAGACAGGCAAGAGTGGAGCTGTTGAAAAGAAGCCAAGAGACTCATGGAGCAGCACTGCCTGACTGTCCAGCATAAAGGTGTCCTTTGCTGCCTGTCATTCTCTTAAGTGATCCTCAAGCCTTCCATAATGTTGCATGCTGTGCCAGCCTTATATTTGCTGAGGGAATAAAGTGAGAAATTTGTACCCATGATTGGTGCAGTGGCCCAGAGAAAGCTTCAGCACAGGAGAGCAGCTGTGACATTGCCAGGTGAATAGTGGAGAGGAAATCTGGAGTCAGTCTGCAGAGAAGGGGACAAGTCCAACAGGGAGAGAGATGTGTGCAACATGAAGGTACAACCAACTCTTGTGAGTTGAGATGAGATCGTCTACAGGGTATATATAATCCAAATAGAATTCTGATTAATGAAAACACAGACACAACATATCGGAATCTATGGGACACATTGAAAGCAGTTCTAAGAGGAAAATTCATTGCGTGGAGTTCATTCCTTAAAAAAAGAAAAAAACAACAAATAAATGATCTCATACTTCATCTCAAAATCCTAGAAAAAGAAGAGCAAAACAACAGCAAAAGAAGTAGAAGGCAAGAAATAATTAAAATCAGAGCTGAAATTAATGAAATTGAAACAAAAGAAACAATTGAAAAAATTGACAAAACTAAAAGTTGGTTCTTTGAAAAAATAAACAAAATCGACAGACCCTTAGCCATGCTAGCGAAGAGAAGAAGAGAGAGAACTCAAATTACCAGCATACGGGATGAAAAAGGCAATATCACAACAGACACTTCAGAAATACAGAAGATAATCAAAAATTATTTTGAATCCTTATACTCCAATAAATTAGAAGATAGTGAAGGCATAGATAAATTTCTTAAGTCATATGATCTGCCCAGATTGAGTCAGGAGGATATAGAAAACCTAAACAGACCAATATCAATTGAGGAAATAGAAGAAACCATCAAAAGACTACCAACTAAGAAAAGCCCAGGACCGGATGGGTATACAGCAGAGTTTTACAAAACCTCTAAAGAGGAACTAATACGAATACTTTTCAAGCTACTTCGGGAAATAGAAAAAGAGGGAGAACTTCCAAATTCATTCTACGAGGCCAACATCACCCTGATACCTGAACCAGACAAAGACACTTCAAAGAAAGAAAACTACAGACCAATATCTCTAATGAACCTAGATGCAAATATCCTCAATAAAATTCTGGCGACTCGGATACAAAAACATATCAAAAAAATTGTGCACCATGATCAAGTAGGATTCATCCCTGGGATGCAAGGCTGGTTCAATATACGGAAATCAATAAATGTTATTCACCACATCAATAGACTTAAAAATAAGAACCATATGATCATCTCGATAGATGCGGAAAAAGCATTCGACAAAGTACAGCATCCCTTTATGTTCAAAACTCTAGAAAAACTAGGGATAACAGGAACATACCTCAATATTGTAAAAGCAATCTATGCTAAGCCTCAGGCTAGCATCATTCTGAATGGAGAAAAATTGAAGGCATTCCCTCTAAAATCTGGAACAAGACAGGGATGCCCTCTCTCACCACTTCTGTTCAACATAGTTCTCGAAACACTGGCCAGAGCAATTAGACAGACGAAAGAAATTAAAGGCATCAAAATAGGAAAGGAAGAACTTAAATTATCACTATTTGAAGATGACATGATTCTATACCTAGCAGACCCAAAAGGCTCTACAAAGAAACTATTAGAGCTAATAAATGAATTCAGCAAAGTGGCAGGATATAAAATCAACACACATAAATCAAAGGCATTCCTGTATATCAGCGACAAATCCTCTGAAATGGAAATGAGGACAACCACTCCATTCACAATATCTTCAAAAAAAATAAAATACTTGGGAATCAACCTAACAAAAGAGGTGAAAGACTTATACAATGAAAACTACAGAACCCTAAAGAGAGAAATAGAAGATCTTAGAAGATGGAAAAATATACCCTGTTCATGGATAGGCAGAACTAACATCATCAAAATGGCGATATTACCAAAAGTTCTCTATAGGTTTAATGCAATGCCAATCAAAATCCCAACGACATTTCTTGTAGAAATAGAGAAAGCAATCATGAAATTCATATGGAAAAATAAAAGACCCAGAATAGCAAAATCAATGCTAAGCAGGAAGTGTGAATCAGGCGGTATAGCGATACCTGACTTCAAACTATACTACAGAGCAATAGTAACAAAAACAGCATGGTACTGGTACCAAAACAGGCGGGTGGACCAATGGTACAGAATAGAGGACACAGAAACCAATCCACAAAACTACAACTATCTTATATTTGATAAAGGGGCTAAAAGCATGCAATGGAGGAAGGATAGCATCTTCAACAAATGGTGCTGGGAAAACTGGAAATCCATATGCAACAAAATGAAACTGAATCCCTTTCTCTCGCCATGCACAAAAGTGAATTCAAAATGGATCAAGGAGCTTGATATCAAATCAGAGACACGCCGTCTGATAGAAGAAAAAGTTGGCTACGATATACATGCTGTGGGGTCGGGCTCCAAATTCCTCAATAGGACACCCATAGCACAAAAGTTAATAACTAGAATCAACAAATGGGACTTACTCAAACTAAAAAGTTTTTTCTCAGCAAAAGATACAATAAGAGAGGTAAATAGAGAGCCTACATCCTGGGAACAAATCTTTACTCCTCACACTTCAGATAGAGCCCTAATATCCAGAGTATACAAAGAACTCAAAAAATTAGACAATAAGAGAACAAACAACCCAATCAACAAATGGGCCAAGTTCCTGAACAGACACTTCTCAGAGGAGGACATACAATCAATCAACAAGTACATGAAAAAATGCTCACCATCTCTAGCAGTCAGAGAAATGCAAATCAAAACCACCCTAAGATACCATCTCACTCCAGTAAGATTGGCAGCCATTATGAAGTCAAACAACAACAAGTGCTGGCGAGGATGTGGGGAAAAGGGTACACTTGTACATTGCTGGTGGGACTGCAAATTGGTGCAGCCAATTTGGAAAGCAGTATGGAGATTTCTTGGAAAGCTGGGAATGGAGCCACCATTTGACCCAGCTATTCCCCTTCTCGGTCTATTCCCTAAAGACCTAAAAAGAGCATGCTACAGGGACACTGCTACATCGATGTTCATAGCAGCACAATTCACAATAGCTAGACTGTGGAACCAACCTAGATGCCCTTCAATGGATGAATGGATAAAAAAAATGTGGCATTTATACACAATGGAGTATTACTCTGCATTAAAAAATGACAAAATCATAGAATTTGCAGGGAAATGGATGGCACTAGAGCCGATTATGCTAAGTGAAGCTAGCCAATCCCTAAAAAACAAATGCCAAATGTCTTCTTTGATATAAGGAGAGTAACTAAGAACAGAGTAGGGTCGAAGAGCATGAGAAGAAGATTAACATTAAACAGGGATGAGAGGTGGGAGGGAAAGGGAGAGAGAAGGGAAATTGCATGGAAATGGAAGGAGACCCTCAGACTTATACAAAAGTACATACAAGAGGAAGTGAGGGGAAGGGGAAAAACAATACAAGGGGGACAAACGAATGTCAGTAGAGTGAGCAGAGAGAGAAGAGGGGAGGGGAGGGGAGGGGAGGGGGATAGTAGAGGATAGGAAAGGCAGCAGAACACAACAGACACGAGTATGGCAATATGTAAATCAATGGATGTGTAACTGATGTGATTCTGCAATCTGTATATGGGGTAAAAATGGGAGCTCATAACCCACTTGAATCAAATTGTGAAATATGATATATCAAGAACTATGTAATGTTTTGAACAGCCAACAATAAAAAATTAAAAAAAAAACAAATAGAATTCTGAAAATTTTTAGATGAGTAATGACAAAAAATATATTATAGATGATTTTCCTTAATAAGTAAGTCATAATTTAAAGGATAGATTCTATTATGAATTTTTACTATTTGCAAATACAGTTTGTAAATATAGTTCCTTAGAATGGCAGGTTGAATCAAATGAAATTTTGATTCTTAAGCTCAAAAACAGTTTGGTATCAGCAATATCATACATATTCATCTAATAAATTAAACAATAATATTAGATAATGATATCCTATTTTTGTATATCTGATTACTTTGATATTATATATAGGTGTGATGGGACCTACCTTCAGTTAGGTATATAATTTCTAAAAGATTTCTTTCTATAGATTCAGTATCATCAAACCAATCCTAAATGAGTGGACAGAAGCAAAGACAGATGCAGGAGGGCTGAGAGCAGGAACTACCTTTTTACAGGAATAGGAATCTCCAGATGAACTTAAAGTCCATCTATAATTTCTTTAAAAAGCAGGTTGAGCCGGGTGCAGGGGCACATGCCTGTAATCACAGAGGCTCGGGAGGCTGAGGCAAGAGGATCTCCAGTTCAAAGCCAGCCTCAGCAACAATGATGAGGCACTAAGCAACTCAGTGAGACCATGTCTCTAAATAAAATGCAAAATAGGGCTGGGCATGTGACTCAGTAGTCGAGTGTCCCTGGGGTTCAATCCCTGGTACAAAAAAACAAACAAACAAACAAACAACAACAACAACAAAAAAGAACAGGTTGATCCTTTTTACTTCAATTCTTACCTGATGTTCTGATTTAATAAGCAGATAATCTAGCTAAGCTTGTTAGAGATTTGGGAGCTAATATAAAACCAAATATGAAAGTGGCACATAAAGTTTAAGTATCTCAACTTATGATTATTACTTTAATCTTTCCTTGAATTATATTATTAATATAAGTACAACACATAAAATTTGAATCTCCCAAATTATTATTATTTTAACTCTTTCCTTGAATAATACTCTTCTTATCATAGCATTATTTTTACTTTGTTTAAATTAGACAAATAATAATTATAGTATAGTATTTTATGAAATTATTTAGAAAAAAGTAGATTATAATACAGAACAAACAGTCCCCTAATCAAGCAAAGGTTAATTGCTTGTGGATGCTAAGTCCCCAGGCCAGGCAGGGACCCAGACAGAGAGCAGCATGCACTATCTCCTGTGGTGACTGGGCCAAAGGCAAGCAAACTCTTGAGAGGCCCATAAGAGAAATTAAATTTTCTTCCTATTTTCTCCTATGCATTACACCCATCAACTCACTGGCCAGATCTATTCACGTGACTCACCTACCACAAAGGAAGAAGGAGCTGTAACCCTAAGGTGTATGTGGAAGGGAAGACAAACGAAAATATTTCATGAATAGGACTGATGCCTAACACTTGTTCTGGAAGAAGAACAGGCATTTTTTCTTATTCTGAAACAAGAGATTGTGTGTGTGTGTGTGTGTGTGTGTGTGTGTTTATGCATTTGTGAATGTGTGTATATGTGCACATACACACTAGTAACTGAAAGCTGTTCTTTTGGCTTAAATCATGTTTGAAGCAGAGAGAGCTAAGCTTCCTTGATACAATTGGGATGCTCTCCACTGAACACTGAACAGATCATCACACTTTGGTGCAAAAGATGATCAGATAATTCCAATTAAACTCCAAAATGTTCTCCCTACTCTCAGCCTCAACCAACCACAAACTAACTAACATTGATTTAGAAAAAGTCTTATATGAAAAGGAGCTAAAACCAAATTTGTCTGCTGATCCATCTTTGAAAACACATGCGCTTGTGTTCTCAGCAAACACTTTTTTTTTTTGTAAATGTGATTGATTTTAGCTCTGACTATGAGTAAGCACAATATTTTAGGTTGAAGAAAAACTCTAAGAACAATTTCAAGAGCAAAGTTCATGATGGCAACTTTTCCTGACATGAAATCTTGGAACAGATGACAGTTCTAAAACAGTCAAAAGAAACGGATAACATTATATCTTGATGCACTAAATTCCTATAATGTGATCTCTAACTACAGAAAATGTAATTACTTAGAGCTTTGAGGCAAAAGCTATCAACTTATTTTCCTATTATGTACAAATGAATAGAAAAAATTACTCTGAATTTCTATTACCAGATGGCGTTCCATGAAATACTTGAAACAAAAAGAAGGCATGATTTATAAATAGTGAGGTTCAAACTAAAATCTTATAAAAACAAAAAGGAACCTTCCTGCATGTTTTTTATGTGTTTTTTGTGGACTGAAATCAGGGGCACTCGACCACTGAGCCACAACCCCAGCCCTATTTTGTATTTTATTTAGAGACAGAGTCTGACTGAATTGCTTAGCACCTCACTTTTGCTAAGGCTGGCTTCGAACTCAAGATCCTCCAGTCTCAGCCTCCCAAGCCGCTGGGATTACAGGCATAAACTATTGCACCCAGCTGTTTTTTATGTTCTTAAGGTAGCAATTGAGCTAATTATACTTAGATCAAAAAGGGGTAAATTCATGTGAATTTTACTTCCTTTGGAACAGACGGACACCAGGAAATCTGTGGGTGTGATTCAAGAAAAGAATTAAGACAATAGTATTCTGGGTTAATTTAAAGAACATTTCAGGTAGAAACTAGTTTTCAAGTCCATAGAACATCTAACATATTTGAAATTTCTACACTCATTTTTCCCTGTGCTCTTTACGCACTGTTTTTTTTTTTTATTAAATTTTAGCAATACATGTACCCTCAAGGTTTTCTTATTTATTTGTTGTATGCTCACTTATTTCAATCAGATAAAAATTTTTAAACATAGAAGTAATTACAGTATCTTATGCTTTCTTTAGAGCAATATATTATAATATATAAAAGATAGTCTTAGAACTTTACAGAATTTTGTATTTGAGATAACAATTTAATACCAAGTTCTTGAGAGATGCAGGTGAAAAAGAATAAGCATTTAATACTACCATGTAGGTTCATCACACACTCTAACCACAGCATCTTCATGTTCCATAAAGGAGGTACCCTTACTTTTATTTTATAAGAAAATGAAGACTCAGAGAAATCTGGTATTATCATGTATTGTGAAGTCTGCAGAGCCAGGAAATAGTTGAGTTAGAATTAAATCTCAGCTCTCTGGGACCCAAAGCTCATAGCACTTTTCAGAAATAATGCAAATCATATCCATCCCCTTAAAAGAATGTCAGAACAGATTTCAACATGTCCTTGATCCATACGTAATTAGTGACCACATTAAATTTTTAATGCCCTTCTCTGTAGTTACACAGTGATAAATAGGTCAAATTTGGACGCTTGTTCTTAATGAGTTACTATTATCCACAAACAGGAGGTAGAGGAGAAAGAAGAGGAGGGGCTTAACAACAACATATAACCAACACTTTGAACACCTGGGAGGCAGCATGGCAAAGGGTGAAAAAAGTAGGGCCACGGGGTCGAGTCTCCTGGGTTGCTGACTGACTCCTCCATTGCAGAAGTTGTACAAGCATAAGCAAGATACTACACCCTTTGGTGGCTTCCATATTAGCCATCGTCATTTGATAGCTGTTTACTTTAATCATGACCTCATTTAGTATTAAAAGATAAATTACTTAAAGTGTATTCTCTAAGAAAGGTCTTCCAAATTCTATTTTATTTTCAACATATATTTTGATTTGTAAAAATGTCCCTAACACTAAACCCAAAAAGGTTCATAATATCAACATAAATACCAAAACTACACAGAGATGTAATTTGGAGTCTTGGTTCTGCAGAAATGACTGACCATAAAATTCACCTAGAATCTAAATTAGATATGTACTGACTCCTGGCAATTACTGTTGTTTTAAGGAATAATTTAAGTCTTATATTGTTATTTGTTCTTTTATTTTTATTCTCCTTCCCAATGGCTTATTTACTAAATAAATAATAACCTGACAAGCTCAGACTAGGTTTGGAAAAAGAAGAAACTTTCTCCTTGGCAAAACTAGGCAGAGCCAAATGTTGGCCAGCAGATGGGACTTTTCTATAAAACTGTGACTTCTCTGTCTTTTCCCCACAGCACGGTGAGAGATACTCCTATTGACAGATAGGAGAAAAGGGTCCTTTTATGTGCCTTCATTTTAATAGCCTTTACTTTATTTTTCTCACCCTTTGGCTGAAGCAGAGTTATATGCATTAAATGCAAATCTGAGAAGTTTTACGATCACTGTATTCTATGCCCATAGTCCAACTTAAAATGGTGATTTTTAACTACTTTAAATACCACCACCGAGAAAAAAAATCGTACTGATCAGTATTTTGCACTTCCCTGCCATATGTTACCAATCAAAGACATTACCTGAAAGTCTGATATATAGTCTTAAGACAAAAGGAAGAAAGGTGGATGCGAGGAAGGGGGAGTACATGGCTGGAAGGAAGAAGAAATAGTATAGAAAAAAGCAAAAGCAGGCTATTTTAAGAACTGATCTCTAAATCACAGGCTAAGTACCTTCTTATTCCAACTCCAATTTCTATCCTAAAGGAAGAAAAGTCAAAATGAATGTAGATCAGGAAGGAAACACACCACCTGTGGAGTCTTAACCAATAGGCAGACTGACCACAAACCACCACAGGCAGAGTATTTCCCAGCACCCAGAACAGCTTCATCAAATCTAAGCACTTTATTGGTATTTTTCAAGGAATGAATAAATAATTTAGAAATGAATGAGATATGATACAATTCTAATCCCTACCTCATCTCCATGCTCCAGGTCTTCCCCTTGCTGGCAGGTCCCACCATCATCATAGCTCACTCCCACCCCACAGACATCCATATTCACCATGTATGCATGCACAAGAACTCCTGGGATCAGGGCCGCTCCCGGATGCACTCCAGAGGGAACAGGTTTCTCTTAGTTGGGCTGCACAGGCTCCATTTCCATAAAAGCACTGTGAATGTTGCCCATTGGAATTATGCTCGATGTACCTAAGAACTACCATATACACACTGCATTGTACAAATTCTAAAGCATGATATTTGCACTGTTTTATAAGAACTGGCAGCCCTGGAGCACAGCTGCAGAAGGAATTCTAGCTACTTTGTTCATCTATTGTATGTTATTACATTGGCCTTTTATCCAATTCCTTTTCTTCACAACTGTCATTAATAAATTGATCACTTTCACTACTCTCTCTTCAAAACCTCACCTTCCTTGTCTTTTCAACAGACCCTACTATAAATCAATTTATTTAGCCACATAATTTCCTAAGCAGTCCTTTGGTGTCTCCACATCACTGAAGGTGTTATTTTGTAGCCCATTTTTAAATCTATTGTCGACTTATTTTAAAAATCTTTATGAGGTAAATTCATCTATATTCACAACTTCCATTACCATTTATGTAGTGAAGACTCAAACTCCCAAACTGTCAATTTTCTAGACTTGAATTAATCACCTGGATGTCAAAAACATATCAGTCAATCAAAATTATGTCTACAATGAAACTATCTTATTCCTCCCATCTACTCAAAATTTTGTTTTCCTGTATTCTTTCCTGTGTTGGATAATCCTTCCCAATGTTAGAATTGTGTCATCTTCTCTGGATTTCTGCCAACAGCTAATAAGTTACCAAATTCTATTCCTTGGGTCACTAAATGTTTTTAAAACCCATACTTCTACCCCTCTCTCACTGCCACCATAGACTCAGTTCTCTATTACCTGGATTCCTGAAATAATCTCTCCCAACTGAGTTCTCTGCATCCAGCTCTGTTTCCTTGTAACCTTTGTTTCTCACTGCTGCCAAGAGTATCTATTCTGCTTACTTAAAATCCTCTAAGAGTTCCCTAAGGTTTTAAGCTATTTCAAAATGGGATATAAAATCTTTCATATTTAAAGTACATCTCCTATAAGAAAGGATAATCACACATATTCTATTGCAAAATTTCCAGGCTCAGACTGTGACTGTTCTCAAATTGCTAATTTCTGGCCAAGATAAAGAGCAGCTCTTTCACTGAAAGGGTCACTGTTATGATGAGTGAAGTTCAGGGAAGACCAATGCTACTGTCATCAGGTAACCAACAGAAGAAAACTATGCCTCTCTACATTCCCAGCTCCCTTCAGCATACTGGGGTCAGAGCAGGAATAGTTTTTCAAGGTTTCTTTGCATTAGGATTCTCCAGAAAAATGGTTTTTCCTTACTTTGATATAAAGCCAGCTCTTTAGAGTGAGTGTCTCTGGTTGCATATGCATCTCCATACTAAAGAAATAATATAATAAAAAAGTGTTGCTTGGTGCTACATTCATTGTGGCTGGATCTTTTGCCAGACAGCCTGACAGGCCTAGCAAGCTGTGGTAGGGGCTTTGCTGGTGTTTATCTCGTATGGACACAGAAACATACCAAACACTGTGGTGCATTGAAATGGATCTGGGCAGTACATAACACATCACAGTTCTCAACCACAAGAAATGTAAACCACATGTAACTTGAGCAAGGCCTCCGTGTAACAAGGACACACTCTTCCCTGCTTGCTTCTTAAGCAAGTGGAGGTATCACCTCAGTTTTGTGGTTACATTTTTTAAAATATTTTTAGTTATACATGAACACAATATCTTTGTTTATTTTTATGTGGTGCTCAGGATCAAACCCAGGGTCTTCCACATGCCAGGCAAATGCTCTACCGCTGAGCCACAACCCATCTTATTTTCATTACACCTGCCTAAGGAAGCAGTTATAGTGTGTTATGCAGAACACCTAAATAATCTTTATCTTCTACATGGAACCATCATTTCCTCAGAGGACAGTACATAGGCTTATAGAAAAGATAGCTAGTTACATTAATCTTTACTGTTAAACATATTCCTACTTCCCGTTAGAACTTTAAACATAACGAGACAAACACTTTTCAGAAATGCATGTCTCCAGGGAAAAGTTATTCAGTTTGTTATTGTTTCCTTGAGGAATGCAGATAACTATAGTTATGTGTGGCACTTCTGAAACCATATAGTGTTTTTCTGTCTAATCATTTGCTCTTCAAATATTTCAGATGTATTAGCTATATCAACATGTTTTATTTCATCATATTGACAGAAAACAGTATTTTTCCTAACTTTCAAACATCATAACTTTATTAAAAGTACTCTTCATTGAAAATAGCATATGTTTCATTTAAAAATGAAATAAGGCCCCATATGATTAGCTTTGTATGAGTATATTTTACTAACATGGTTAAAACAGATTTCTTTCTGAAAAAATAGCATAAGACTGGGATTTTTTTCATTAGCCTGAATCTTTTCATTCAGGGAATGTATGTGTCTTAGTAATATCACTTGGGAATCTGATTCTTTTTTATATTCTATACTAGTTACATCTGTGTTCTCTCTCTCTCTTTCTGTGTGTGTGTGTGTGTGTGTGTGCGCGCGTGCGCGCGCAGGTGTGTATGTAGAGGATCCTCAGTTATTAAATTTTTTAGCATTTTTATTTCTAAAAACTGAGAACTAGAAATACTCTTTTGGGCTGGGGTTGCAGCTCAGTGGTAGAGGCCATGCTTTGCATGTGTGAGGCCCTAGGTTTGATCCCCCATGCCAAAAAGAAATAACCTATTACTTCTGAAAATTATGAAAAATTTTAAAAGATGGAATATCTCGAATGGTTGAGGCACAAAAAGTAAGGAATACATACTGAACAGTCACCTGGCACCAGTTCATCCATGTAAAGATGACAACTAAGGTACATTTAGTTGGTTTTAATTTAATTATACCTTTGATTGGGTTATTTCAAAGTCAAAATTATTGAATAATATTTTTATCCATTGCTATAAAAAATCTGAGTAGTATTTCATTTATAAAATTTTTGTCCCAAATAATCTTCAGATAAATTCTAAATTGTCTTTCCCTTTCGTTTTTTCACACTCTGTTGAATTTGTAGCCCCATTCTGCATTTCCCTAAATTGCACTATAAATCAGAAAATACACATCTGCTCAAATTGAAAATTCTATTTCAACTGTCTCAGCCATCCAGAGCAGCTGCAGCTTCAGAGGGTTCACATAAACTTTTGGTCATGCCCTTTACTCATGAGAGCTTTCTACAGATGCAATTACCAGAAAGTACATGTTACTCAAAACACTAGGTAGATGCCAAAAGATTTGTGGTAAGACAAAAAAAAAAAAAAGTTTCCTTCTTCTCCATGTTTAATTGGCATGAAAACACACTCATACTTCAGCCGAAAGTCATAGTGATCCTTCAAAAGTGGGTACACGACCTTGCTTTTCATATATACTAAACCAGTTATGCAGAAGTATAAACTTATTTGAAAGAACAGTGTCTTGGCCTGAATTATTCCTCTCAAAATTTATATGTTGAAGCCACAACCCCCAATGTGACTGTATTTGGAGAGAGCACTTTTAAGAAGGTGGTTAAATGAGGCCATAAGACTGGGGCCCGGATCCAATAAAACTGGTGTCTTATAAGAGGAAGAGACACAGGAATTGCTCTCCAGAAATGGGCACAGAGGAAAGGTCATGTGAGGACACAGTAAAAAGGTGCCATCTGCAAGCCAAGGAGTAAGCCCTCACAGGAACCAGCCCTGCCAGTGTAAGAGTTTTCAGAACTGAGAAAATAAATGTGTGTTCATGCCCCCAGTCCATGGTACTTTGTTGTAACAGCCCAAGACTATTACAGATGGTGATCTCATTACTCTGGAAAAGTGTGCTAATATTTTATACCAGATTGTCCTATCACAAAAAAAAAAAAAAAACCACTGCTTCTTACTGATGCAGATTTCAAACTTCAATCAAATATTCTATGCCAATTTGATCAAGACTGAATGCTCTCCCCCTGTATTACATATGCCTTAGTGGTTTTCACACTTTATGACTTTGATCCACAGTGTTAGTGGATATGTACGTAACACAGAATATATTTATCCTACACATATGTGTGTATCACCAAATAAGATTTTTCCTAATTATCAAACTATATTGCATATGTTCTGGTAAAGGCTGTTTTACTTAAGAAATGAATTTATGTGTGTGTGTTTAAATTCCTTTGAAAGTCACTTTTTTATGGCTGGATGTTTGAGCAGTTCTCATTTCCACTGTTACCCAAAACATATTCTAGCTACAAGTTCCTTTTATTCCTTAGCATATCAAGATCCTTAAATGTGCCCATGAAGTTAGAATAACCATTTCTCTCTCTCTCTCTCTCTCTCTCTCTCTCTCTCTCACACACACACACATATACATACACACACACACACACGCACACACAGAGTAAACCTGATTAAGGGGTATCCATACTCAGGTCCATTCAAAAGAAGACTTTTTAAGCTAGCATATCCGGCATACTGTCTTGCTGATTTGTTTATAATAAAACAATTTTGATTTTATGGTACAATTAATATACAGGTTAATACATAGAGACTAAGTTAGTGATTTCCTAGCTGGGAAATATGAAAGGAAGCATTGGATAAATTAAACTCTTGCCAGTAACTATAGGTATCTTGGTATTTATTTAAAACTTGTACAAATTTAAAATATGGAAGAAACGTTTTGTAGATAGAAATTAATTTCATTATTAATTATCTAATTTCATTTTTGGCGAGTATATGTTTAAAGAACCTGTGTGTGTGGCAAAAATTTGATCCTGGTGTCTTGCGGTCTATGAATAGCAGATAATGAAATGGAGAAGAAAATTAAAGGAAGACAATGAGTAGTAGAGGTGCTGATGTTACAGATTTGTTATTCTCTCAAAGTTGACGAAGAGCCCAAAGTAAAAAGTACAGAATTCATTAAAAAAAAATACTACTCATTCATACTCCAACTTATAGTACCTATAGACATGTAAATAAGAAACTTAAGCCAGGTGTGATGGCACACACCTATGATCGTAGGACAGAAATATCACAAGTTTGAGGCCAGCCTCAGCAACTTAACAAGACCCTGTCTCAAAACAAAATAAAAAAGGGCTAGGGATAAAGCTCATGTTATAGTGCTTACAGGTTCTGGATTAGACCTTCAATACCACATACACATACACACACAAATCAAAATTTAATTTCTAAGAAATACCATTTCAAAAGCAGTATTTCAATTTTAAATTTTTCAAAATTTTGTGTTATTAAAATTCTAACGTCCATTTCTATATATATACAAAATAAACAAAAGGGCATCTTTCTGGACAGTTGAAATATGTACACAGAAGAAATGACCATAATGCATAAAGCTTTGGAATAAATATGTGTGTGGACATATGTCCTCATGTACACATTTATAAAGTCATAAGAAATATGAACTGAACAGAGCAAAAACTGTCAGCATTATATAAAACATTTACTATTTCATACTTAAGATATCTTTAAATAAATATTTTCCATTATATTGTTTCTTAAAAGAATAAAATTCACTTTGTACCCTTGAGGAAAAAAAGAAAACAAAAAAATTAAGAAAATATTTCCATTCATCTTTTTCCATTACAAATTAACCTCAGATCTTAGCATCTGGCACATAAAAGATGTGTAGTAAATATTTTTAAGTGATGAATTATAACTACGATATATTTTTCCTTTGCCTCATACATCAAATTAACACCAAATGCATATATTAAAAATCTTAAATAATGCTTAAATATTTTAAAATGTACATATTTTAAAAGTTAACCTTTACTGAATGAACCAAATAGAAGTGTTTTCCACACTTCTTCATTCTCACCTCTTCCTTTGTCTTTTTAGATATCACTCGGAGCCAATCTCCAATCATGCTCAGGACAGCAGCAAAGTAAGCAAGCCCTACAAGTATCCAAAACCACACAACAGGCTTGTAGAAGTCTAGATACTCAATATCTGATCCGCCTGTAAGAGAAAAACAAAGTAGAACAAAATAACTTCATATTCCTAAAAGTAAACAATCTAGATATTTGCTAAAATTATCAACTGACCCTTGGCTTGCATGACATAGAAATCTAATATTGTTATCAAATTGATCCATATTTTTTCTTCACATTGAACTCTCATTTTCACTCATGTAATCCTTATGTCTTTCAAGATCAGGTGAAATAAGTACTTCTTAGTGAGACCTTTCATTACTTTCTGAGTCATAGTGATTTTTCTTTGTTCCAAGTTTCTTTTTCATGTTATTTACTGTAATCAGTCTTAACTAATCCAGCACTTAATTATTGCATGTGTATACTAATGTCTCTTTCCATTTCTAGTGTAACAAGTAGAAAATAGAGCGTATACTTTTTCTGGGAATGCAACTACTTTATATTTTTACCTTACTGCCAATAAATACATGCTACCCAATTGATTTATGACCGAACTGAACAGAAAGTGAGCAACTCCAGTGATGGTTCTTATTTCAAAGTCATTAGTACAATCAATTGGATTGATAACCAGTGCCAGAAATAACACCTTCATAGATTGATTGAGAACAAACAGCAATTTTCAGGTAATTCTGCCATTCATTATTCTCTGACTTTTCAAAGGAATTCCCGTATTTTTCATAAATTGAAATCCCTAGTTCTCAAGGAAGATTTTGGCAAAGGAGGTCTTTTCCTCTACTCTCACCCTTGAGGGAATTCTCCATTTATTTGGTACAATAACTTCACCTATGAAAATCTGTATATATTTCAACACAATCTTTTATTTTAAAGGGACATTTTTAGGTACACTCAAAATTTTTCCTTTATTTTCCTAAATTATACACACACACAAATATATATATATATATATACACACACATATAAATATATATACACACATACGAACACATATATATTTGTATATACATATATGTTTTTATTAGAACTTTATAATTGTATATAGCACTTGGGTTCATCCTGACAAACTCAAGTATTCATTCTTTATTCAACACATATTAAAAGTAATACATATTAAATTCCTAATACTAAAATCGTGGCTTATTTTCACCAGTGAAGAATTAAGTCCCTGTCTTTAGAAAAGCAGAATTTAGCCTAAGAAAGCCTCACATGGAAAACCACAATGGAATACATCAAGTAATGGCAAAAAAAGAATTAAAAAGTGCTATGAGAGGACACTGGAGAAAGGAATTCTACTTCTGGAAGAGGGAGAGGGAGAGAAATCGAGTCTTAAGTACTGAGTACCCAAACATGGAATATTCCTGCTATGGTTTAGGTGTTTATGGTTTTAGGTGTTCCTCCAAAAGCTCATGTGGGGAACAATGCAAGAAGGTTCAGAAGCAAAATGTTTAGATGATGAGAGTTGTAACCCAATCAACAAATTAATCCCCTTATAGGAATTAACTAGGCAGTAACTGTAGGAGGTAGGGTGTGGTTGGAGGAGGTAGGTCAGTGGGGGTGTGCCTTTGTGGTTTATATTTTGTCCCTGGTAAGCTGAGCGCATGCTCTGGTGAGCTTGTGCTTTCTCTCTCTCTCTCTCTCGCTCTCGCTCTCGCTCTCTGTCTCCTGATTACCATATCCTGAGTTAGATTTCCTCCTCCACAAACACATTTCTTCCATGATGTTCTGTCTCTGGTCCAGAGCAATGGAGTTACCTGTCAATGAACTGAGACCTCTGAAATCATGAGCCCCAAAAACCTTTTTCTCCTCTAAAATTCTTTTCAGGTCTCTTGGTCACAATGACAAAAAAAAAAATTTCAGTTTGAAAACATATGGTCTAGTCAGAGGATTTTTGTAGTTGATGAAACTCCAAATGAGTGGAGAATAGGGAGTAGAAGGGAGAACCCTGGAATTTAGAAAAGTAGGTCATGTCAGATTGTAAAGACTTGATCCTAACACAATGGCAAGTCAGTAAAAGGTTATAGAGAGCTTGGTCCTATATTCGTGTTTGACTCTATGAGCAGAAAGATCTTAGTGACAGAGAAGGATTGACAGCAAAGCCCCAAGAGAAACTTTTGTTATGATCTAGCTGAAAATTGTTGTCAGATTTAGGGCAGGCATGGGAAGAAGAGTCAGTTTAGAAGCAGCATCGGAACCGATGACCAATTATTTGGTGTGACAATTGAAAGGCAGAGCTCTCTGAAGATCAAAGACCATCACAAGGGAGATAATGCAGTAACTTAATAGAGGACTGGACAGTGACCAAAACAAAGAATAAGGAATGAGCACTTTTGGATCAACAGCATAGAATCTAGGGATGTGTAAACAGTGGTCATGGATTTACTCAATTCACAAAAATTCAACTCACCAATTCAGAAGAACAGCTGATAAATAGCTACTATATATTAAGCACAAATATTCCAAGTGTTACATTACATTAACTATAGTTGGCCACAGTGGCAGCTTTCAAATACTAAAGGGCAAGCATTAAAAGTCGGTGGGGGGCATTTTTCTATTAGCTAAATCATGTACATAGACATAGGCTCACCTTTCTTTTGGGACAAATAATAATTTTAGGAATACAGTTTTAAAAAGGGACAATATTGCCTTCAAACTAGAGTTAACATTTTTACCTTGGGCAGAACTTTATTTTTAAAAATCATTTATGGGAAGGATTAGGGTAGCTAAATGAATTTCAGGATGTTTAAGACTTGGCCCATGGAGGATACAGCTTCACAAATTCACAGAACTGATTAAGAAATGTGTGTGGAAACCTGTTATATGATAGGCTCACCAGCAAATTCCATTTTTCAAATGTTTCCATTTCAATGAAACCAAAATGACATTTTTTCCAAGTACTTTCTCTTTCAAAAACCAGAAAATCTCCATCCAAATACTTGTGACTCAACACATAAGTTCACCAAGATGTGGATTTTAGGAGAGCTAGTTCATGATCAAGATGACTTTTTATACATCTTCTTTCTTATAAACAGGATGTTACAGTTTGAAAAGAGTAAATTCACTTAATCACTAAAAGGCCTATATTTGGGTAAAATGTTCAACCCACAAGTTTTAGTGGATTCTAAACCTTGGGAAAAACTGTTTTTCTTTTCTTAATTGCCACTCTTGAAATAACTGGCAGTCAGATGATCTAGGAAAAAAGAATATATATATATATATATATATATATATATATATATATATATATATATACATTACAGATATGCTAATCTTGGGTAAGAGTCCTGAATCAAGTGGATTGATTAATGTGGAAATTCATTTATAAGTCTTATATATCAGAAAGTAAGATTTGTGAGTTGTTTAACAATGCTCAATATATAAAAAATTGATTACATATATACCTATGTATGTATTCAATTCAATTTATATATATTGAGCATTGTTAAACAACTCACAAATCTTACTTACTTTCTGATATATAAGACTTATAAATGAATTTCCACATTAATCAATCCACTTGATTCAGGACTCTTACCCAAGATTAGCATATCTGTAATGTTTTAAATTTGGAATTTCTAAAAAAAATTCTTGAATGTTACAAGCATTAATTTCCTAGCTACATTCGAGAGACTTATACACGTGTCTTTTGTTTATTAAGAATCTAGAGTAATTTCTCTATCCTTCCCCACCATTATCTCTACCACTCTGTTTTTGCTCTTTTGTCTTTCTGAGATTCAGGCTGCAGGATGCACTGAGCAGCTCTCACCTCTGGGATTCCCCACCAACCTGACAGCAATAGTTATATCACAGTTCCCCCCCCCGCCACACACACCTCTTGGTTGTCATAGAAAATATACATACATACACAAAAGTTTTTGTTTTCCCCATTGTAAGAGCTTTCTAGCTGATCATTAGAACATACAGATGGTAATAACAATAGCAAAGAGGGGTGAAATTTGAAAGGTTTCAGAAATCTTACAAATGTTTCCAAGTAGATAAAGTAAGTCTAATCTTTCTGAGTCACATGGTATGTAGTAGCCTTTTTTAGATGGTGTCCTCTTTCTCTGATGCTTACAAAAGGAACTCAGCCAGAACCTAATTCAATCTAACAGATCAAACTAGTAAATATATAGGAAAGGTACATGCTGGCATTATTGCTAGGAACCAATATCTCCATAAAGTAGGTTCCTAAACATTTGCTGTGAACAATCCCTCTGCCCAGCATTAAGACAGCTCTTTCCTACCTGGTCCCAAAGAGTCACTGACTAAGGGTCAGAATAGCCCCAAAGGCCATGGGCAGGTACCTCCTAGGAAATTTTTTCTCATTCTGGCACTCATAGTTCTGTATAACCCAGTCAATATGCTCATTTCAGCTGATATACTGGATGTTCAAAATCTGATTGGGAGAGAGGAGTGAAAACTAAGGCTTACCAATCATCCACACAAATAAAACAATGCCATAGATACTGAGGTGAATTGTATTTCCACAACTCACATTTTTCTTATGGACCTAGGACAGGACTATTAGTAAGCCTTATTTCCAATGCCTTTTCACTACTAAAGCTGATGATTGAATTAACCTCACTCAGTCTGTTCAGAACTCAAGAGTGAAACCCCAGTCTACATTGATCCCCCAAAATCCTACTTTAATGATTACTTTAAAATAGAGACGTCACAGTCTCAGTAGAGTAATTAATGTGGCAGGTCACACAGGAAAGTATGCAAAGGAGCAAACCCAGGCCTGCCCCGATCCAAAAAAATCACTCTTTTCTTTGGACCCAGTTGTCTATGCCACCTAGAATCTCAGGCATTATCCTTCTTATCCTTTGTTCACTGCTTAGTCTATTTATGCTGCTCTAACAGTATACTGAAAACTATTCATTTATCTCTCAGAGTTCTGGAAGCCGGAAAGTCTAATTTCAAAGCACAGGTATCTGGTGAGGGCTTTTGTCCTGCCTCATCTTATGGCAGAAGACATAAGGTTAAGGGAGAGAGCAAAAGGGACCCATACTCTTCCTTTTATGACAGTGTCTATTCAATCAAAAAGGGTAAAGACCTCATGGCCCAATTACCTCTCAAAGGTCCCACCTCTTAATACAATTACAGTGGCAATTAAATTTCAATCTGAGTTTTAGAGGAGACTAATATTCAAACTATAATATCCACCAACCCGTTTTACCCATATTGCATAGCAGATACTTAGCTCAGGCTAGAAACACAAAGTCCAAACTCTTCTCCTCAGAGTTCTTACCTGAAAGCCCTGTGAGTCTGCGGACAAGCACTATTTTACCAGAAATTTCCTTGCCTTTTCCTGTGTTTACTCCAACAGTTTCCAACAGTTGGTCTGAAGAACTTGAATATGCAACGCCCTTTCCCTCATATTTAATTTTCTTTATCTGTGATTTTTTTTGGAATCACAAAATATTTATTTAAAAAATATACAGCCTGGTTTTAGACAATTATCTAGTCCTTCTGGACTATTCTAAGCCCTTCCTCTGGTTTTCTAAAATGCATATGAATTATAGAATGTAGACATGGACATATAACTTCATCCTAAAGAAAAATGGGTGTGTTAGCTTTATGTTACTAAAGCAAAATATCTGAAGCAATTAATTTATAAAGAGAAAAGGTGTATTTAGTTCAAATGTTCTGGAGGTTCCAGACCAAGATCAGATGGCCTCATTGTTTTGGATCTCTGTTGAAAGTGCCAGATAGCAATGTCAGGGAGAATGTGTCAGAGCAAACTCTCACGTCATGAGCCAGGAAGCAAGACAGATGAGACTGGGTCCTATCATTCCTTTTGAAAGCACACTCCTAATGACCTAGAAACCTCACACAAAGCCTCATTCCCCAGTACCTGGGGACCAAGCTTTTACATACGGACCTTTAGGGAAACTCATCCAACCAATATTAATGGTAGTCATACCTTCACGTTTGTCTACCAGTATTTTAGTTTATATACTGAATACTGATTTCAAATTTTTGTTTGATTTTATTTTTATTAATTAAAGCTATCTCGCTTTAATATGTGGGACATTATTTCTCTTGTAGTGTATTTTGTTAAAGTAACTGAACAAAGTATCTACCATTACTTCAAGAACTGAGAGTGTCTTTCAATGATACTGTAAAACTTATGTTCTTTTCTGCAAATGGACATATGGCTTCAGTACTAAACAACAGCTCACTTACTAAACCAAATTTTTCATATATCATTGAGTTAGAAAAATATAAGGTGAAATGGTAATCAAACACGTCTACCATTTGAACCTGTATGTTTGAATTTTAAATGTCAGAATTCAAACAGTGGCACATTTTCTTCTATGTACTTGATCTAAAATTAGGAAAACTGCTATTAGAAAAACAGCAGTCTCCTGATCCCAAAAAGAGGTTAAGACATTTTCTTACTCATCCTTTGCAAAGATGAAAATCTACAGTATATCAGATTAATGCAATTGTTAATCCCTAGAAATACCTTTAAATCTCAATATAGAGTAATTTGGAGTCTTTTTTTTTTTACTAACCTTTGTATAATTTACTTCTTGCTTCAAGAAGCCATAACTATCAATCACTATTTTCCTCCTCATACTTTTTTCTCCTTTGTTTCTGCAATGATTCTATATCTCAATCCTGAAATCTAAAAATTACTAGCTCTCTAATTTGTCCACAGTCACAAGGCTTTCTCAACTGTTTGGATCCAATTCCATTAATTATGCAGATAGATATCAATTCTCCTGTTACTGGCTGAGAGATAAATGACCAGACCCTCCCAGAATTCTCCTGTATTACAAAGCAGAAAGAGAAGGCTCCCCATTTAATTTTTGCTCCTGGATTTCATTTATCTATCCTATAAGAACAGGAAGCAGAGCAGTCATCACATAGTGCTGAGAGCTGTATTTGACATACAGTGTGTGATCACTATATGTCTGAATGAATGAATGAATGCAGAATATAACACATCTCCCTGGCAATTAGACAAACCCTCTTTCTGATCAAAGCAATTCTTCTGAGCCCTCCTGTGGTGATGGCAGTAGTAGTGGTGACTATTCTTCAAAACACCTCACTCCTCATCAGGTACTTTTTTTGCTATCTGATGAATTCCTGGCAAATTTTTACTCAGTGATCTGCATAATCACAGCATGTTAATAACCAGTCTCTAACAGTTGCAAAATTCTTCGGCAACATCAGGTACTGTTTTCTAGTGGCTCTCTGCTAAGAACAACTGTTCTGGGAAAAATAAAAACTTGCCATGCATTTTAAACAGAGATTTACATGTTTTCACAATAAAATGCCCTTTAATAAAGTAAGCTCCCATTGAATGAGTCATGTTTTTACAGAAAAGCAATAGTTTGGTTAGTAAAAACTACATTTCTAATAATGATTTTCTAAAATACAATTCCAAGAAAACTTAGTTCTTAATATGAGACCTACAAATATGCTTTTGCCATGTCAAAAAAAAGTGATGACAAATGATCATAGAACTGAAAAAAATTATAAAAATGTAGTAAAGGTGAGTGTGTCAGGGAAGAAGAGTTTTAACTGGGTAAGTCCCAAAATGTGTTTCTTATAAAGGGAACACAAGACACTAAGCATGAAATCTGTTTAACCTAATAAGCACTCAATAGCTACATGTGTGATTAAGAAAATCTCATCATTTAACCAAATAAACTAAATTTCACTGGTCAGAATTCCAAGACAATGTATTTGGATGGCTGAATAAAATTTTTGTTCAAATGGAAAATGTGTTTTCACAGTATCAACCATGAGGATTTCTTAGAATACCCAAATTTCTTTTGGCTAAAATTTTGGGGTTTTATTAGAAAACTAGGTAATGCAAGGACATTGCTTGATGGAAGTGAACAATTGTATCTGGCTTTTTCCTCATTCATTTTACTGCTTGTGAACTAACACAGTTTGGGCGATGGGCAGGGAGGTTGAGGACTTCATTGGGCAACTTCTAAACAAAGCTGTGGAAATGTTTCTTAGCTTGCATGACCCCCTTTAATCCTACCTGCTGTTACATTAAAGGAAACACCAGATTCAAAAGGAATTATAAATTGTTGCCGCAGTCTGGCTGGGCACACAATCACGAGCCACCACACAGCTTGTAGATTCAAACAGCAACTCTTTATTCCCGAACTCACACCAGCCGTCTACAATCACGTTCTGGGGAAATCCACGTTCTCTGCCCAAATCCACCTCCACTGGGCTTCTATCTCCCAAAAAATACTGTCTGAATCCCGTGAGAACTCAAGGGGAACTCAGGCAGCAGGATATGCCCTATTCCCAGCAGGAATAATCTTAAACCTGGAACGCCCTAAACTGGGAACGCCCTAAACCCGATTATCCTAAACCAGGAACACCCTAATCCGCCCTGATCCTTGAGCAAGGTCACCTACATGCAATGTCACTGCAAAATGTCCTATTTCCACGAGTCCTTCCACTAAGCAACATGGGGTACGCTGGCAAGGAAATTGTCATACCTACTTGGCTAATGGCTCCCAGCAAATTGTGTTGAACTAGGTCATTATTTGGCTTTCCTTCAATTTTTTATTATTGTCAACTAATAGTTATTATATTTTTTACAGTCATGTATGGAACAAGAGAGCAAGTTGTGAAAGCAAGCCTGAATAAACCAAGGATAATTTTTCACACATTTCTTATATGATTAATATTACTTCTTAGCTCTTAAAGGAGAAAAGCTGATTCAGATCTGTTTATAAGGCAAGTCTGAGGCAAACATGGGTTAACGATGTATCATCCCAGATTTCTGGACAAATGAATAATAAAACAACTGACATTAAAAACAGAACATAGAAAACCAACATTAATTCTCAAATATAATTAGCTTTACAACTAGAAATTTGACCGTAAATCACAGGCACTCATAAAAAATCAATCAAGGGACATTTTGTTAAATCATTTTTTCTCACATTTTAGGGAATCACGGGGTACTCACTCCTCTTAGCAATGAGGATGTATTTATTCATATATTTTAAACCCTGTGACCTCCCAAGTCCCTTTTAGCCCCAAAACACTGGTGAGAGGACAAAGGGCTATCAAGAAGAATTAGATACCAATCACTAAGGTCATCTGCCAGCCACTACAACATGTCCCCTGCAGAAATAGAAACGGAAATATAAAATTGAAAATCTGCTGGGAGATCTCTTTATGCAGAAAATGTACTCCCAGCTGGGTTCCTATATTCAGTCAGATACACAGAGATCCCTGAACACAGCCTTTTCATCTGTCCTGGTAGTTTCTAAATGCTTTTGACTGAACATCGCCAGCAGTGGGAAAAGTATTACATGAGCAAATCTAAATATATATGCATTTAAGAATTAGAAATGTGTTCCACTTTAGTGTAGTCTGGTGTGGACATGGAGAAACATAAAAAATTAAAAATTACAACATAAGGAATGAGATTTAAAAATACATAGAACAGAACTGTCCTATTTTCTACCCATGGCAAAAAGTCTACCTGCATGGACTTTCTTCCTCCTTCTCTGTGGAGGAACACTAGTTCAGAGCCCTGATCTACATCTCTTCATCACTTGCTATTCTTGAGACGCTCCTAAGGATGACTTCTCTATTCAGAAATACGGGTATATTGCAACCTGTCTCCTAAACATTTACAGATCACTTTCCAAAATTTAATTCTTTCCCTTTAATGACAAACACCTCAACTTGAAAAAAATATGTTCTTTAAGATGTCTTCAGAGAAATTGAATATAGCAATGTAACTGAACCCTAATCCTATTTGGAGCAGGTTTTGCAGGCTTTGAGGGCACCAGGTGGTAAGTACACAAAATGAAAGGTAGAATTCTGTTTTCTTTTAAGACTTATAATCCAATAGAAAGATGAAAAGGTTCAGGTGTGAGTAATGCTTCTTGTTATTCCTGGGGGAGTGAGGGGGGGGGAATCTCAAAATTAAGTGAGAACAATGTCTACGTAACCTCTAATTGCAAGAAGGAAGGTTCTTAAAAGTAAATAACCTGATATTTCCCAGCTGGAGAACTTGCCTCAATTCAATGGATAATTTCTTTTTCTATTTAGCTCCCCAGAAGCAAAGGCTAATTTTGTGTCCTCTACTGAACTATATGAGGCAATTCCTTTTCAAAAACCTTACAATATTTGGTATCGGGAGTTAAACTCAGGGGCATTTAACCACTGAGCCACATCACCAACCTTTTTAGTTTTTGTTTGTTGTGTTTTTAATTTTAGAGACAGGGTTTTGCTGAGTAGCTGAGTTGCTAGGACTTTGCTAAGTTGCTGAGACTGGCATTGAACTCAAGATCCTCTTGCCAGAGTCAGTGGGATTGTAGGTGCACGCCACCACACCCAGCCAATTTCTGTTTCTCCAAAGATTCTTACACAGGGCACGATATTCACCCAGCCTTTGCCACAGGACCCCCCTTGTCTCTTTTCCAAAATTGGTCCCTGGGCACACAAATCTGGCTTGTGATTTCTGGAGTACCTGGAACTGAGTTCTATAGTTTCACAAAGAGCAAAAGAGCCAAAAAAAAAAAACAAAGAAAAGAAAAAAAAATAGATAAAGAGATGAGTTAACAAACCTGGTGTTCATCAGCCTCCTATTTAATTTATCTTACCCAGGATTTGTCATTTTAATCATCAAATTACTATGTAATAATTAGCAACATATATTTCTACCATTTTTAAGTTATTCCCTTTGTAAAATGAAAATTAAATGAAAGCAATTCACTTAATGAGGGTTATAATATCATAAAAGCCTGGTAACAATAGTGTTGTTTCTAGATTATACTTAACTGCAACCAACTATCATTTTGCCACCCTGTTCTATGACACTGTGCTATGACGCGGAATTCAGGGTCCCACCAAGACACACAAGATTATTTTCACTGAACTCCTCTCCTCAGTTGAGAGTGACCACTAATAGACCCACATGATTCAGCCAATTCCAGAATGTTGATCTCTTAAGGTGAGCTAAAAACAAATTTTCTTCATCTTCTACAAAACCATCAAGTAAAAATATTCGGTTTTCCCCACCAAGTCAGTTTATATAGTGGTCACAAATACAATATTATTTTAAGATTCCACCCACACTTTTTTATTTATAATTTTTAGGTTTTTTTTTTTAGAGAGAGTCTCAGACCAAACATACTGGGTTGACACAGTCTGTCAGTAGTTTCAAATAACATACACCATATGAGTCTGTTAACCTAAAAATATGAAACTTCCACATAATACCTATATATTCCACAATTGCTATAAGACCTTATAAATTGTATTTATAAAATCATAAGACATCCCGAGATTAATGAACCTGAAGTATACTTTCTGTTATCAACTGTGTCTTACTTTCTCCAACATTAACATTACTGTTTATTTCTTGGGCCAGTTATACATCTTCAAGGAGATAAAGGAAGAATGGGTATTTTAGGACATAAGCTTGTCTTCTTACATGCAGTTAAAACGTCTGAAATTCCGTTTTACTAATTATAAAACTAAAAGTTCTCCAGCAGAATTCTCCTTTACAGCCCCTCCATCCTATACAGAGACATAGTATTTCTGACCAAAAGCAAAGCTTTGGTTATGAAAGCATCCCCAGTCTTCAAAGACATTACACATTCCCCACAAAGGAGGGGTTTGCCAGGTTAAATACTAGTTAACAAATCAAGAGAAACAGAGAACTATCAGCCCTCTCTAAGATTTTATAGAACTGCAAAACATATTTTCTTTCCTGAAAACATTTACGTAAGAAATTTAGGTCAAGAAAAAAGGGCAAATAGCCAGAAAAAAAAAAAAAAAAAACCTCTCTTAAAATTTAAATTATGCTGTTGAGATGACTCTAGAATGTTTAATAACATAGTCCTACTATGTTTACCATGTTTTTCTATTACTTCAAAAAGGATTTTTTTAAGAATGGTTTATATTTGGGGGAGCTAGTCAAAATGATCCATGAGGAACCATTTTCACAGTTATTTTCACAACCAATATTATGATTTACTTAAGGTTGGAGCTGTAACAATACTATTGGTTAATGTAATTAGGAAAATGAGAGTTGAAAAATAAGAAAGTAAAATCTAAAAAAGCAATGATAAAGAAAATAATGGTTTAAATACATGTAAAAGGATAAATCAAAGAATGTAAATAGAAAAATATAGACACTACATGATCTTCTTTAGGTAAAATCAAAAATACCATCCTAAGAACTGAAAATTAAATGAGTAAATTCTACATAGAAAAGGAAGTTTTAAGTAGCCAAAAATGTCATCTAAAGTTTGCATCTCATTTTAAAACTAAGGCAAGAGAGGGTGTAAGTAGAAAGGGCAAAAGATAAGTTGAACTTGAATTCCTATACTGCTAGGGAAAAAAAAATTAAGAGGCAGATGCGTGGTTTCTGGAATTAAGGTAGAAATGTGAAATTCTGCACAACCAGCAATTTACATTTCTTTCACAGAATAAAAAAATGTGTTCAACCACATCCTTCTGTTTATCTCCAGTGTAACAGAGTCACTTTTGTCTTTGCCAGTATTATGAATTGAACTGTGTCCTCAAAAAGATGTGTTGAAGTCTCAACTCCCAGGACCCCAGAAGGTGTCCTAACATGGAAATAATGACATCTGTAGATGTCATTAGTTAACATGATATAGTGGAATGCAGTGTGCCCTTAACCCAATTTGATGGATGTCCTTGTAAGAAGAGGGGAGTTTGGACACAAAGACAGAGACAAAGGAAAAGGCTATGTGACATCAGAGGCAGAGATGGCAGGAATGCAGTTCTAAGACAAGGATCCCAAGGTCTGACAGCCTTCACCAGACACTAGGCGGAGGCAGTGATGAATTCTGCCTAGTGCCTCAGGGACCATGGCCCTGCTGACACCTCCATTTCCAGTTTTCATGAGAAGGACTTTCTTTTATTAAAAGCCACCTTGCTTGTGGTACTTTGGTATGGCAGCCCCAAGGAACTCATGTAGTCATTGTGTTTCATTACAAATCCAGGTGAAAAATCTAACTAGAAGACATGGGTTAGGAGAGCAATGGCAGTGCCAGGATAACCTACCTGCCACATAGTCACCAAATCCAATGGTTGTTAGGGTGATAACCACAAAATAAATTGCATCCAGGGCACTCCAGCCTTCTATGTGCTTGAATATGATCGCAGGCAGAGCCACAAAGAGGACACAGCCAAACAGTATAAATATGATGGTGGAGATGATGCGAATCTTGGTCTGACTAACATTCCACTTCTAGAGGGAGAGAGAGAGATATTGGTGGATTTATTATTGATATGCCTACAAAGCTAACCTATGCACAGTTAATCAGCAATTGAGCATGTTATTTTGTTCCTTTCTATTCTTAGTTTTCAATTGTCTTTGCTTATGAAAATTGGGTAAAACATAACCAACTCAAAACAACCAATGCTAGTAATTATGCTACTTTAATTTACCCTTACGTAGTTTTACAACAGGTTAAATACTTTCAAAAGTATGTTACATTAGCTCTGAGAATATTCCATTTTTTTAATCTGAACTACTTTTGAAATATATCTACTCTATAGGCATACAACTAATTATGGGCCAAACACAATCTAGAAATATACAGTAAGAGGAAATTGAAACAAGAATTGCATACTTATAATAGTGTATTGGTAAACATTAATCATGAAAGTAATTCAGGTGAACCATCCTCAGTTCTATGGTTTTAATCTGTACAACCGTAGGCAAGCATATGTCTTCAACAATCTTGAGACACAGCTGTCCTCAGCACACCTATGTTTTTCTGCCTCCTCTCCAATAAGAAAGTGTAATGCACACTATAATGTATTAAATGAAGGTTGTGCATATATCATCTAGGTATATGTCCTGTGTACAGTAAAAATTATAGATCATATCCTGTACCATGGGAAAATCACTGAATGTTAAGAGTGTAAGAATGTTTTAGAGATAAAGATCTATGAGATCAGATCATAGAAAGGGATCACAGGAGACTCTCTAGCCACCATGTTCCTCTCATATGTGAGGGTTAAATGAATTCAGGTTTAGAAAGTTCTTCAAATGTTGTTAGTACCAAATGCTGAATCATGACAGCTGGAATAACATCATTTATGAGAGCATAGATTATTTCTTTAATGCACTGACGTAGATGCTACATGGGAAACGTTACTCAGCATGTGACAGGAAGTCAAAAAACTTACTGGATGAATGAACAATTCAACATTACCAAGTTCATGCCACTTGATTAATATAAATACAGGAGGTTTTGAATACCTATATAATACCTGTCTTATTCTACTCTAATAGTAAGAATATTTGAGCTAACTTTGATCTTAATTCTGAAACATAACTAAAGCTACATTTGGACTAGTCATTTAAAGTGAAGACTAATAATTAAAGGTTTTATTTCACCAAAAGAGTTACATGTAATTATTTTGTTGAACTTTTGTGTAAAGGTAAAACATTACTGAATAATAATTAAAATGTATTTGTTACTACCAGTAGGTAATTTGCAATCCCATTCTTTATCATAGTCCTCTATAATTTGATTCAAGAACATAAGCTTATAGGCTGGGGGTGTGGCTCAGTGGTAGAGTGCTTACCTTAGCATGTGCAAGGCTGGGGTTCAAGTCCCAGCACCGCAAAAAAAAGAAAAAAAAACTTATAATCATAGGTATATTATTATTTTTTTCTTACAACATTGATAAAAGAATTTTGTCTTATTAATTTTTTTCTACTGAATATCATGCAACCATGAGCATTTTCATGTGTACTACCTTTGGTTCTACTGAATTCCTTAGATAAATTTTTATTAATGGCATTCTTAATTAAGTGACATGATCACTTTTTTTCTGTAACTGCTTATTATTACACCCTTCCCAAAGGGGCTATATAAGTTTAGAGTACACAAAGTACTAAAGAGTACACAAAGATACTAAGGCAAATGTTTAAATAACAAATTATTATCAGTCATTTACTACCAACGTTAAGGTTTAATTTATCCTGCTGCCAATCCTGAGAGTATTGTCTTATGGTACTTTTACTCATATTATTAAACTGAAAAGAAAATGGAAGTGTGAGGGGAAAATACATCATTTAAAAGAATATAGGTAGGAGACAGTACATCTGGAATTTGAACCTAGAATTGTTGGATTACTACTTTGTATTTCCCTGTGTGTACTTTTGGGTTTTTCTCATATAATAATTGATTCACTCAAATAAGTGTTAATTTGATTAAAATACAGTGAGTTATATGCTAAGAGAGACACATATAATCTAGTATGGAAACTCTAATAATTAAGTTTTTCTCTCTATCTGAGGTGGCAGAAAAGGTATAATATTTTTTTAAAAAATGAAATAATAAATATATGTAGCTTAAAATCTATGGTACTCACAATAAATGTATCTTCCACTTTGGCAATTCCTTTTCCAAATATGGTCCCTAGCTGATCTCCAACTCCAGCCAACAGAAACCCAAAGAGGGGAATTCCCAGTAAGGCATAGATGATACAGAATATTTTTCCGCCTTCTGTGCGTGGTGAGATGTTTCCAAATCCTTAAAAGAGGAAAATATTCAGTTGTTTATAAATGAATCATTTAAAACATATGACTTCAAGACTGATGAAACAGAAATACCCAAATCATATAACATACCATTTATTAATTTTAAAGTTAAGAATCTTTTTGCATTATATAAATGTTAACATAATTAATATGCAATACTCTGTTTTAAGCAAATATTTCAATAAAATCCAATGTAGAGCTAATGTTGCAATTGAACTTTGATAAGATGATGAAAACTGAGGTGCTAACACATGCAATGAAGTCCTCATTTTCACCCAGTTTGCCTCCCTCTCACAAGCACTGACAGTCCCGCTGACTCTAAGGTTTTCATTGTCATTGAGAACACACTGAGAAGAGCACATTGCCCTCATTTACAAGCATTCAAATATGCTTAATTTATTTAGATTAAAGCTGAGTAGCACTTTTTAAATCTTTTATTCAAGTGCACTCCACAAAGCCATAACTAAAAACTTTCTAAATTTTTTTGAAGTTCTGAAGATTTTGAAGAATTTCCAGTTTTGTGTAAGGATATCAGCTTGATTGAAGCAATTCAACTTCACTTTTCTATAATCACAGAAACACTGTCCACACACATACCTGGGGCAGAGAACACCCACTTTTAGTGCTTAGCATGCTTCTCTTGATAGATAATCCTCTTAACTGCACTTCCTATTAAATTAATCTGGAAATTTATTCGTTTTCTCCTACTCAAAAAAGGGGATAGAAATTTTAGATTGGCTTTTGGTTGTTACTTTCTAGTTTTTTGAATATTGTAGTCAGAGATGATGGAATGTATGATTTTTACTTTTTGGAATCTATTGAGATTTATCTTTGTGGTTTTATTATGGTAAATGTTCATATCTGTTTCATTTTTATTTGAAAACAGTATGGATTTTTATTTGTCGAATAACAACATACATATGTGGGGCTCGGGTGAGCTAATATTTGGTCATTTTAACCCATACATTTTTCTGCCCATATCATTTCCATATTCCCTTCTTCCCCTTCAGTTTGGTGTTTATTGCTAATGAATTCGTCTGTGGAAGGATTTTATTTTTAAGTATCCCTATTTATGAAGAGATTTGAGGCTGAGGAAATAGCTCAGTTGGTAGAGTGCTTGCCTCATACCCACAAGGTCCTAGGTTCAATCCCCAGCATCACAAGAAAGAGAAATTTGACTTTTTCCAGGAGCCTGTCATGAAAACACTAATTACTTCCATTTTTTTTGTTTCGTAGTATTTTGTTACTATTAACTCAATTCTTTGAGTGAAGTCCTAAATTTCTGTTATGTAGGTGTCTTAGTTAAGCCGTTGAGAACTACTAGTCATATTTTTACACTTGAAAGCATAATACAACACTAGATTGGTTCACATTTGTAGCTGAAATTTACTTTCCAGCCCCAGTGAGAACTGTGGTTCATTTGGTGGCATACAGAAGGTTCTGGTTCAGGCAGCTGAAGTGGTTTTCTTGGTCAGGGAGAAGAGACTGATTATCTCCTGTTCAGTGTGTACTTCCCTGACTTCCAAAAGCAGCACCTCCCAATTCTTGATGTCAGCTGCCAGTTGACAGCTGCTCTATTGTGTTTCAGGACCAATGGTCCACTCTGGGGATGTCTGTACATAACTGTCCTAGAAAAGCTTGTATTCACAGCTTTATCCTGGATGTAGACAGGAAACAGCTTCTCTAACAGTTAAGATTAGCGGTTCCACAGAATTTTAACTACTTTACAGGTTGACTGCCCACAAACCCATTTCTTTTTTTTTTCCCCCAGTGGGAGGTGGTGGTTGTTCTCCATTAAGTTACAAAATATATCCTGTCCACTTGTGGGAGACATTATTTATAGAAGACATTGGTAAAATCATATGAATAACATAAGGCAACTTTTTACATATAATGGTTGAATGGATTGAGGGTATTTTGCTGAAGAAAAGACTAGGAATAGGAGGAAGCTGACTAACTGATTTCAACTATTTAAATGATGAAAACATGGAAAAGGAATCAGAGCTACTCAGATGCTTTGGAGCAAAGAACAGAAGTAATGTGTAGAAGCTGCACAAGTGAATTCATATTAAGTAACTGCAGCCAAAATATAGTAAATGGCTATAAGAGGTAGGCAGAAGCCAGAAAATCATTTTCTGTGCCTAAAATTTTAGACTGATGTTTGTTTTCTAGGTTTCCTTATAATTCAGTAGGCAAATGTACATAAATAAGAGGGTTCTCTAATATTGGCTTTCACCATGTGTATAATTGCTTATCCATGTGTTTAAAACATTAACTGATCATCTACTACTTTGTAGGCAGTATGTTAAACCTTAGGGATGGGACCATGAAGCAGGCAGATTTAATCTCTTAGAGTTTATTACCCAGTGAAGAACAAAGGCCAGGGACTGACACATGTATGTGTGATAAGCGCATACTACAGAAATTACAGGATGCTCATGATGAACATGGATTGAGGAGAATGAGAAGCTGCACATAGGAATGAACCACAGCAACCATCTGAAACTTGAGTAGAAGTCACCTAGAAGGCAGAAAGAAGTAAGGTTCATGACAAGGCTGAAGAACCACAGATGTAAAAATCTTAAGAGGAAAAAAAAAAAGAGTATCTAGCATCTTTGGGAAACTAAAAGCATTTCAGTTTCATGGAAAGCAGTGGGAGAGTGGCAGCAGATATAGAAAGAAAGGCAACCGGAGGCTGTGTGATGAAGCATGACATCTGTACCATTTTTAGTATACTAAAAAATAACCAGATTTGAGGAGACCAAAGGCAAGATCAAGGAAGATAAGTGCTGTGGTTAGGAGAAAGAGTCCCCCCAAACCTATGTGTTATAAACATGGTGCCCAGTGTATTAACACTAGGAGGTGATGGAACCTTTCAGGTGTGGGACCTAGTGTGAGATAACAAGGACATACGGAGGGCTTCCTTGAAGGAGACTGTGGGACTCTACCCCTTCCACTCTCTCTTTGGCTCCCTGGATCATGATGTAAGCAATTTTGCTCTACCACACACTCCTCACCAGGGCCTTGTGACTTCCCACCCTCTGAGCAATGGGTCCACCCAATCTTGAACCAGAATCTCCAAAACTAGGAGCCAAAATAAAATTTTTTCTCCTTATTAGTTAATTATGTCAGGTATTTCATTATGGTAACATTACACACTGACTAATACAGCAAGGAACATAACGATTTGGAATAGGTTGATTTTGATATGCCAAGTGGAATAACCAAAGAAATCCAGTGCATATTGTATATATGAGTCTGAAACCCAACAGAGAGCTGAGCTGGAGACAGAGATTATGGGGTAGGTGAGACACACAGAAAAAATATGTAGATTAAGGAGATAGTATAGAGTGGAACTCGAAGGAAACCACCAACATTTAAAAGGCAGAGAATGCAGGAAGAACCTCTAAAGAGACTGGTTAGAAAATGAAGTGTGTTTTCAGGAAAGTTATAGAAAGAGCAAATATGAAAAGAAGGAATGGTAAATGCTTTCAAATATTTCTTAAAAGTCAAAAAGATAACTATTGGGGAACATCCAAGGATCAGCAACAAATTGGTTATCAACAAAATGGTCATTTCAATGGACCAGTGGGAGGAGGAACATACAATTAATCTCCTTTTTAAAAAATATTTTTGTAGTTGTCGATAGACTTTATTTTATTTATTCATACGTGGTACTGAGAATCAAACCCAGGGCCTCACATATGCCAGGCAAATGCGCTACCACTGAGCCCCAGCCCCAGCCCCAGCCCCAGCCCCAGCCCCAATAAATCTCTTTCTTGGAGCCTGTTTTTCCTTTTCTTTTTTTCCTCTTTCTCTTTCTCTATTTTTCTCCTCCTCTTTTTCTTTCCATCCCTTTCTTTCCTTCTTCCTTTCAATTTTGAAATAAACTCTCAGAAAAATTGTAGGGATTATCCACAGAATTCTGTTATATGTTAACATTCCCCAACTTTGCCTTATCCCTCTCTCTGCATAAGTACATTTTTTTTTCTGAACCATTTCAGAGTAAATTGTGGAGATCAGGCCATTTCATTCCAACTTTCTTTCCTGTGTATTTCCTTTTTCTTAAACCATTCTCTTAACTATCTACAGTACAATTAGCAAACCCAGTAGAGTTAACATGGATTCAAGATTATCATCTAATTTACAATCCACATTCAAATTCTGAAGTTCTATTAATGTCTTTAGTAACATATTTTCCCTGTTCCAGGATCCAATTCAAGATCTTACACTGTGTTGACTAGTATATCTCCTTACTCTCCTTTAATCTCCTGGAATAGTTCCTAAATCTTCTTTCATTTTTTAAAGCCTTTCATGTTTTTCAAAGAATAGAGACTGTTATTTTACAAAATGTTCCTCAGTTTGAATCTACCCAATTCTTCCTCACAAGTAGATTCAAGTCATACACTTTTGGCAGGAATACATCTTTCTCAGTACATTGCATCTGGAAACACATAACAATGGTTTGTCCTATTGATGGTGACATTAACTTTGAGTACTTGGCTAAAGTATGTCTACTAGGTCTCTCCACTGAGAAATTACTATTCTTTCCCTTTGCAATTAATAAGTCATTTACAGGGAGATTCTTGGAGAACATGCAAATATTCTGTTCCTTCAATTTTTTCTCACTAGTTATAGTATGAAGAATAAACAGAATGCAAATAGTGCTAAGAAAAAAAATTGCAATGAGAAATAAATAGCATAGTGAGATAATTCTCATTTAAAACATCCCCAAGTACATTATGTATAGAACAGAGATACTCTTTTAAAAAATACATTAATGTAATTTTTTACTTTATGTAGAACAAAAAAGCCCAGACGCATCCCCTACCTATTTGAGGAAATCCTAATGAGAAAGAAGAAATCAGAGAAAGAACAAGTAAAGTTCTTGTCCAGCCACTAACAACTCAGTGAGATGCAGATAACCTGGATATTCTTTTTTTTATCTACTTTGCTCTGAAGATGAGGAGGAAGCCTGGAGTCAAGATAAAGAGCCTGCCATGGCTGGCATCCCAGCCCTAGGAAAATCTGGCAGGACCGTGGACTCTGTCATAACAAATCTATGCATTTCATCTGTCTGTCTCCTGTCTGCTCTTGCTTACTAATGCCATGGAACACTCTACAACAGAGGAATGTGAGCAAAGAACCCATCCCAGGCAAGTGTGATGAAGCCTCAGAAAGCATGTATCAAGATAATTTAAAGAATAAGGTCATTTTGATTACAGAAAGAAAAGCCATGGAATCTTTAAATTTATTTATTTGGGATTGTGCACTATTTCTGTACACTGGGCCAGCGTGGAACTCGACAACTTCAAATCCATCCCCTGTTCTAGCATCAGTAAGCAAAGTACAAGAAGATAAAGGCCTTGCCAAGTCAGCAATGTGTACTCTTTGGACATGGGTCCTGTGAGAGTCCTGAAAAGATCCAACACTCTCCTTCATTACCTTCTCCAGATGAATAGCGCTGGGAGGTGGGTAGGGCAATCATTTGGGAATCTCATCCCATTCCATTCTCTTATTTTGAATGAGGAAACAAATGTCTTTACAGTCATAATCATAAGAAGTAACCAGTTTTCAGGAAGTTTCAGGGAAGAAAAATAAATGATACGGCTTTTACTATTTTATTTTTTTATCCTAAATGGTGCATCACTACAAAAAGGCTTTACTCTTTAGTAATACATGCCAAGCTGTCGAGGGAACTCAATTTGATTTGCTGCCATGCAAGTTAAAAGGGCATAAGGAATGATAGCTCTAGGTTATCATTAATCGCAGATTTAGATTTAGCCTAGAGGCTACCACAGAACATCTTCAGAAAAGCCAACAGAGGATTTCCTCAGGAAATCCAAAGAGAATTCTAGGTCCCTCATCCAAAGAGAATTCTAGGTGTAAGAAAAGCCAGTTTACCCTTCTCGGATCACTAAATGGAGACAAGTCTCCTGTGGTGTACCTGCACTTCATTTCCATTGTGTTTATGACCAAGTCAACAGAAGGGTGACCTAAGGGAAGAGAAAGGAGGAATCCTGACAGAATCCTTCTCTTAATGTTCCCTGTTTCATTTTCAAAATATTTCTCTACCTGTCATTATGCTGAGTTCCAAGGCTGAATCTGTACCTCAGAGGAGGCATGCCTCACAGGGCTCATACAACTTCTCAGTGTACACACACAAAAAAACAGTGACCTGGTAGTTTTCTGACATAAAGGGCATGTCTAGACCTTCTGAGGGACAAAATCCAGGGGTAGTCTGGAGGATGCCTCCTATTTTCTTCCCTCCACAGATTTACCCCAGCTCTAACCAGTAAGTATGGACCTGGGTGAAGGACTAGCCACCATGAATAGTTGTAGGAGCTCCAGATGAAAGATAACCTTTAACTAAAAGCAGGACAGTAAACTAAACTTCTAAATTGCTAATATTTGTGATTATCTGGATTCCCTGGTCAGTCAGCAATACCTTCATGACCACAAGGTAAAATAATACTGCTGTAGCAAGAAGATAAAAATGAAAAAAAAAAAACTGTATTAAGTTTGATTTTGTTTATGTCCTAAACTAAGATGCTTATACTCAAAATGTTTCCCTTGAAGAAAACAAGGTTTTTGGTTTATGGTCTAACATGTGCATAACAGGAAAATGGAGAGAATGACAGTCAATCCATCTTCCAAAAGGTTTGAGGAAACAGAAAAGATGGCGGACTGATGCACACAATCTTGCAGGAGGTGGGCTTAGCTTGGCCAGCGCCCAGAGAGAACAGGAACCGGAAGGGATCCGAGGAGGCATTGATGGTATGCTGGAGTTCATGTGTGAAAGGAACTGTTAAATTTTCAGGAATTTTCCAAGTTAGCTGACTTCATATTAACATACTGAAACTAGGAACAGTGGAAAGAGTCACACCACAGAAACTGGCAAGCACTGTAACTCAGGTCTTTTTTTCTTCCCTTCCTCAGCTAATGTTTACCAATACATCATCAAACACAGTAGAGTCAAATTTCAGGAATTGTAGGTAGTTTGTGCCAGAGAGACCAACGGGAGCCAACCTAGTGCATAGAGGTCAAGGAGCCAACCTAGTGCATAGAGGTCAACCTTTGACATTTGAATGACAGGGATATACAGAATTGCTGTCATCTATTCACATTAATCTCAGGTAGGGGCCTTCCATGTTCAGCTACTGTGTTCACTATAATTAGATCATTGGCCAAAAGCCTGTATGTGCCCTTTTCTGAGTACTCCAAAATAGCCTATGTTTCTGATTAGAATTTATTAGTACCAAAAATAAATAAAGTCCTCTTCAAGCACTGTGTATAGCTGTGATTATATAATTATTTCCACAATCTGTCTTTTGTCTATCTTCTCCATTTGAATATGAGTCTCACGAGTATAGAGACTAAATTATTACATAGATAATAGATGATAGATAGATAAAATGATTATAACTCTGGAACCTTGCCTAAATACGGGCTTAACTATTGCTTAATTGACAAACAATAACTATATCTTGACTGACTGATTTACAGATAACTACAAACTCCCAAAACTTGGTGCTAAAGGTGGCCAAGATCCACCATGTCTGCACTTTTGATTGAGATGTTCTCCCAATTAAGCCTTTTACTATAATTATTTAAACCTTGAATCAGTAATCAAAAATATACCTAGTTACTAGAAAATTTCAAGTACCCATCATGATAAATCAATAAGCCTGCAACATATTATTAGTGATGTGTACTCAAAATATTTAATGAAAGCCTGTGAAATAGTCAAATTTACAAAGGAGTTTATCTCCATTGAAAGAGGTCAGGTTTAATTTGTAATAAGCAACAGTTTTGGTTATCCAAAAGTCAAAATAGCATTTTGACTCTCTGTGTATGACTTGCTGAACTTAATTGTGTTGAACTGTTTATACTTGTTGGCTGAAGTTTTCATGAACTGCCTAATGTCAGGTAGAACTAAATAGTTCTACCTGACATTAGGCAGTTCATGAAAATCCTGAATTTCTTAGCCATTTTGCAAAGTGTTGGAAGTAGTTAATATTTATTAACAACACAGTAATGATAAAAGCAACAATAAATTGAGATTGCATTCACATAGAACTTTCTAGAGTTAAACACATTTTTTAAAAGTCACCTATGTAATTCTAACCAAAATGTTAGAAGAGAGAACTAAATTACTCTAATCATATGATGAGAAGCTTTAGATAAGAAAAAAATGTATACTATTGTTTAACTCTGATAAATTCTATGTCTAAAGTACCAAATTCTCCATAGAAAAGAAGAAATCAAATATCACCAACACAACCAGTATAATTTAATTCTGCCCAATGAAAAAGTTTTCAATGAATACCATCACTGTGTTCAATTCTGAGGTCAAAAAGATGAAGAAAGCACTATTCCAAAAATTTCCAAATTATCAATAAAATCTACTAAATGTGTCACCCACACTTAAAGATATATAGGTATAAAATTTTGCCACATTAATGAAGGCAAACAAATGGGCAAAGACTTGTTACATCTACAACCAAGGATGATGGTGTGTGTGTAAGAAACATTCCTATGAAAACACTCCACTTTAAAAAGCTAGGACAGCAAAACTTGGGGCACCTATTTACTGTGATCTCTGAAATGCAAAAGCAAGTTAATTTGGAAGGAGAGAATAAAATGTTTTTCTGCTGTCAATCATGGCACACGATTTTTGCATTGTCTAGTAATGTCACATGTCTCATCTCTGCCACCTGTATCACCACTGACTGTTAAGTTAGGCCTAGTCACACGCTGCATCTGCTCAGCAACCACAATTACTCTCAATGTGCGGCATGTAAGCACTGACAGAGCAGATTCACATAGCCTTGAAATAACTCCACACCAGGACAACATAAATACACTGGATCAGGAAATTCTGCAGGGACCAGAGGAATGGGGAGTAAAAAGGAGCATGAAAAAGAGCAGAACAAAAGCCTTCCTTCTCAGCATAAGCCTATAAACACGAAGTCCACAAAGAAATCAAATAAGAAAGACAGTTGCATACAACCAACAGTTAAATAAATGGGGCAGTCTGAACTAACAGAATAAGAGTAACAAGGTGGGGATGTTTAATAAGTTAATTAAACATTGTTCAGCTAAAATGACTGAATCCTTGCCTCTCACAGCCCAATTTCTACACTCCCATGTTGTGGTGTGAGCTGATAAATACAATCAATAAGAGTGTAAGTTATAGGTTATAAATTAGTAAAAAAATATAGATTAGAGATTTAAGATTTTGATAAGTGAGATAAGACAATTATAAAGCAAGAACTGTCACAGGCCTAAGACTCCATTTTGATGCCTTCTATTTAAAAAAAAAAAAAAAAACTGTTACAAGAACTCTTTCTGAGAAAATGAGATGAAAGCTGTTTTCTTATAATATATTGTTTTCTGTACTTTGTACCCCACAAAATGTACTCAACCCAGGATATGGTGGTCTTGGTAGATTCTCACCCCCACTAACCACCTGTTCAAACTCAGGATACGGTTGTGTAACACCTGCTTGGACCCAAGATGTGGTTAACTGAGTTGCAAGCCAACTGCTTTTTTAGCTTCTGGAAATTGCTTGCTGACGGAAAATTCCAGTCCTGCTTAGGACTCGCAGGTAACTACTGTTTTAGCGTCTGTGATTGGCTTGCTTGCATGACGCTGAGAAAAGCCCTTGAGCTGTGGTTTTCTTCCTTAAGTTCCCAAGACACGGGCCAGAAAATGGCTGTTCTCTCACAGAGCTTCAGTCTCTACAGGTGGGTGACAGACTCTGGCCAGGTAAATAAAGCTCTCTTTGATTTGAATTCGGACTTAGAGTGTTTTCTAAAGCAGCTTCTCATAATACCCAAAAGAGCCAATTTATAAGTTGTAATTCAAAACAAAAAATTCCAATAACAAAAGCCAGAAAAATCTCTAAGAATAAATATAATATCATATAAGTATGTTATGGATAAAATTACAAAACCTTAAAATGACAAAATAGAAGATCTGAAGAAATTAAAAGATATGTAGTTATAAAAGTTTGCCACATTCATGTATAAATATAATTGCAATGAATATTTTGAAAGGGTTTTCAGTGGACATTGATGAACTTCTATAAAAATCCTACAAGTAAAACACCAACAATAGGTAAAAAATAAAAAATACTAGGAAAAAAAAAGAATTGAAGTTGAAGGACATGTCCTACATGATATCAAGACCTACTTTAGCTATTAAAATACATTATGATTTATAGAATGTGGAATTAAACATGATCTTGGACAGGGAGACAAAGAGCAATCAAGTATAACAGAGCTCAGAAACAGATCCAAACACGTCTGGAAACATCAGCAGCTGCCAAAAGTAGGAAGATCAACTAGTCAATGAATGGGTTGCACAGGTGACTGCAATGAGATTGGGAAGGGCCTTCAACTCTCTGCATTCAGTTTTACTTAACAACAGTAACAATAAAAACAGCATGAAGCAAAGTTAAGATGGGATAAAGGTGGATGTGCAGCATTATTCTCTTGACACTTCTACATATTTGAAATATTGCATGATAATAAAAAGAAAAAATACTAGGTATATTTATAGATTAAGGCGGTAATGGAAAATACTAAAAAAAAAAAAAAAGCCAAATGTTCTCTCTGATATGTTGAAGAGAACTCTACATTATGCAGGGAGAGAGAAGAATAGAAGTTCACTGGATTAGACAAAGGGGAAGGGAGGGGAATGAGAATAAGAAAGATAGTATAATAATCAGATATAACTTTCCTATGTTCGTATATGAATGTGTGACCAGTGTAACTCCACATCATGTACAACCTCAAAAAGTTATACTCCATACCCATTTCTTATAATTGTTTTAAATCTAGAAATAGGAAACTATTGTCTTGTCATGACAAAGAATATCTATCCCAAAACACTTAATATCATGCTTAATATTAATGTACAGCAGGAAGAATGCCCTTAAAATCAGTAAATAAAAAATTATATCCATCTTTACAACAATTATGTATTATTATTCGGAGATTTCCACCAGGTGTAATGACAGTATAATTATTATAAAAAAGACAAGTATGTTAGTTGTGGGTGGAATTAAATATCTAATAAAAACAGAATAATATTGAAAAATGTTAAATAAAGAAAAACTTGGTACAATAGCTGAATGCTTGATAAATATGCAGAAACCAAAAGCATTATAATGTTTTAGCATTATATCAGATATGTTAAATGAAATGGAAAATATTTATTTATGATATTAAGGGAAACAAAAGTAATATCTAGAAGTAATCTTCAGAAATCTGCAAAAACTTTACAGAGCAGCTTGGTCTGGTATAGAACAGGATGGAGCAAAACAGAAGAGAATAATGTCATTAATTTTTAAATGTGTCATTTAAAAATGCAAGATGGATAAGCTGGAAATTGAACAATTATTCAATTAGCAATACCAAGGATATTAGTTACTATTTTGAAGGGAAAAAATCATTGCAAAAATAAGTATCAGGCAAAGGAGAGGCAGAAATAAATTAATCAAACCAAACTCCTTCCCTTATAGATCCCATTTCCTGCCTTACCTTAAATGCACACCCTCCCATTCCCATTGCTCTTCATCTGGTTCACGACTAAAAATCATTCCTTACTTCGGTTAGATATCGATTTCTTCCTGAAGCCATAGTTGTACCCTCACTACCCACTAGAAGAGATTTGCCCCCTCCTGCATATTTCCCTCTTCTGAGACCTATATCACAAGATGTGATAGATTAGATTTATAATTAAAAGTTCCAAGGTCAGGGACTGTGTCTTAGGGGATGTCATCATCCCCTGGTACATTTCCATTGGATATCTAAATAAATACATGCTTCCTGAAGCTCCCTTTCTAGTCTGTGCCTTCCTGCAGCCCTCTCTCCATTCTACTCTGGTAGCTTCTCTTCATAAGTGTTGAAATTTTTATTTTTCAACAGTGCCTGATTAAGTTTTGGAACTTGGACCCAAAATGTTCTCAAAGAGCTGATCAGTGATGACTTTCATGGAAATGTTGGGTTTAGAAAAAACATGTCACATGAAGATACCCCTATACTTTTGTGACCGTTCTAAATATGTTCTGCACGTAACTTTTGTTTGCAATTCCTATTCATTAACGGAACTGTTGATTAGTACTTTTCCTTTTAAAAATAGTATACTCTTATTTCATCTTTCTTCCTATAGTAATTCAGGGTTTTTTCCTTGGTGAATGGCTAGCAGGCTGACTACTATAACATTTCATCTTACCGCTCTCTTTTAATGACTCCTTTTAAAAGTTCCTGTGGATTGCACTACAAACACCTTTTTTTTTTTAAAGAAGCATCTTTTCATAGAGACTGCCTCTACTCTGGTATCTAAACTCCAGTTGACAAATATGTTGAGGAGGCTCCAAACTGTGTGCTCTGGCCAATACCCTAAGTCTTTCCTCCTCCCCAACACTCAGGTCCTCAACAACACGATGGTGTTGTGTTTAAATTAGTCACCATTGGCCAGGAATCTCAAGTCTCTCTTGTTCTCACATCCCAAAGCCATATGAAAGCAGCAAGGCAGACCCTTCTCATGACAAACCTTTCCATTCTTCTCCTTCCTTCTTAACACTTCTACCTCCACTAGCTCGAGGCCTTGAAAGAGCATGTGTTCTTCTCTCACCCGAATCCACCTCATAATAGCTACTTCTCCCTAAAGCACAGCCTTGATATTCTGAAGTTTTAAGCCCAGAAATATCCCAAGATCTTTAAGTGCAAATCACCACTCTTTATGTCCCCAATACTTACTGATGTGCAATTACCGTACATTCTAGTAACACCCGAGTCATCATGACTCACTGAAAAAAAAATAAGCTGAACTTTTCTGTTTTCCTCCATCTTTTATGTTGCTGGCTCCTTCCAGCTGGCATAGCCTGGCCCTCCGGTTGTCATACTGGAGTCCTGTCTGTCCTTTTTGTCCACACACCAGTGCTTCTAATACACAGGCATTCCTCACCCTGTCAATCAGCTGGGATCTTGCCTTTTTTCAACACACATGATGCTGTCTAATCCTTTTAGAGGAATTATGTCTGGCCCCAGCATGAATTCTCACCATTTGGCTATAGGCTTTTGTCCCTATTCTAGATCATAAACTCTTTGGGAGCAGCAAGTAATAAAGTAATCACTTTGTTTTCCTTTCCATGTCTTGTGTGGGAATTTGCTTCTAGTAGATGTTCTAGAAAAGATGTTGAGTTGAAATGAATTGCATATAGAGTTTTATCAATGCCAATATTTTAATTACATGGACATACTCAGATATAGGTAGCTCTATGGCCCTAATTATTTCTAATGCTGTTAATTTGACTCAGGATGACAAGGAAAAACAAAGTTATTGATCCATACAAATCATAAAAATCTCCCTTAAAAGCAATAGTTAAGATGCTATTTTAATGCTAAACAATATATGTTACTTTAAAGATATAGGAATAGAGCATAAATAATACAGAAATATATGTGTTGTGCACTGGCCAATACCCTAAGTCTTTCCACCTCCCCAACACTATGGTGTTATGTTTAAATCAGTCACCACTGGCCAGGGATCTCAAGTATCCCTTGTCCTCACATCCCACAGCCATATGACTTTGAAAGCAGCAAGGCACACACGCTTCTCATGACAAACCCTTCCATTCTTCTCCTTCCTTCTTAACACATCTACCGCTAGCTCCAGACATTGAAACAGCCTGTGTTCTTTTCTCACCCCAATCCACCTCATAATAGCTACTTCTCCCTAAAACACTTTTGTTTGCAGTTCCTATTCATTAATGGAACTGCTGATTAGTACTTTTCCTTTTAAAAATAATAGACTCTTATTTCATCTTTCTTCCTATAGTAATTCAGGGTTTTATCCTTGGTGAATGGCTAGCAGGTTCACTACTGTAACACTTCATCTTGCCATTCTGTTTATTCTCTTTTAATGACTCTTTTTTAAATTTCCCATGGATTAAACTACAAACACTTTTTTTTTAAATGGAGCATCTTTTCATAGAGACTGCCCGTTATCTGGTATCTAAACTCCAGTTAACAAACACATTGAGGAGGCCCCAAACTGTGTAAAATATAGGTGTTGGGGTGAGAAAAAGAATAGCAGATATTCAGGAAATGCTCACTTGGCAATATAAAAAGAGAAAGACTTTCAAAAATACAAGTGAACAGCAATCACATCTTATCTGTTTAAGAGAGCTAGTCAAAGCCTAGTTATGATGTTTGAGGGGAAAAAAAACCTAACCAAACACTGAAGAGGAAATATAGTTCCACAAAATTAAGAATTTGAATAATGTCTTGATAAAAATGTATTCATTTCAGAACTTCCACACTTTGTACTCTCACAGGTTTTAAAACAAGGATGCACATCAGAATCATATTTGAAACTTAACTGTTCACCCACCAACAAATAAATTACTGTTTTCCACTGGGAGAGGAGAGAGATGTACATATTGTATTTTAAAGTATCTACAGAAGTGATTCATTCTTACACTGCTGTAAGAGATGCAGTCTGTGGATCTAAAGCTGTGTTATATATAACATTTATATTTATATAATATATAACATACATTTATAGACATAACATATTTTTATATATAACATATATTTATATAAATATGTTATATGTAACCTATTTCCCCTTTCTGAGACCTATATCACAAAGCTGTGATGATTAGATTTATAATTAAAAGTTCTAAGGTCAGGTACCATGTCTTAGGCATCATCGTCCCCTGGTACATTTCCATTGGATATCTAAATAAATACATGATTCCTGAGGCTCCCTTTCTAGTCTGTGCCTCTTTGCAGACCTCTCTCCATTCCACTTTGGAAGCTTCTCTTCATAAGTACTGAAATGTTCAATAGTGCCTAATTAATATATATTGGGGGTTGGGGGTAACAGGGATTGAACCCAGGGGCACTTAACCACAGAGCCACATCCCCCAGCTCCATCCATCCATCCATCCATTCATTCATTCATTCATTTATTTATATTTTGAGACAGGGTATTTGCTAAGTTGTAGGGTCTCCCTAAGTTGCTGCGACTGGCTTTGAACCTGCAATTCTCCTGCCTCACTCAGCCTCCTGAGTCCCTGGGATTATAGGTGTGCTCCACCATGCTGGGCTTCAAGCTTTATAATCTTAAGGGAGGGGCTCCTTAGGAAACACAGAGGAAAACTTAAGAAGCAGTAATTTGGTTTAGCCTCAAGGTAACCTTTGAATGATTAGCATATCTCTTCTAAACTGGCTATGGCATAACTGTTTTCCTGTATTTTCGTAACCAATAATAAAATATATAAAATAATCTTCATTACCAAAAAGAAAGAAAAAGGCAAACATCATTATTAAACATTCACTCTCTCAATGCATGCCAGATAAAGTACTAATTCCTTATATATTATACTTAATTATATTTAATTTAGCTTCCAAAACAATCCTGTGGGGTTTAAATACAACTAATTATCCTCAATCTCTGAATGTGAAAACTGGGGTTTATCAAAGTAAAGTCATGTGTTGAAGGTTAAACAATTACTGAGATCTAAATCATTAACTCAATTGCTTAGCGCAAGCTTTGGGGAATCAAGGCTATAGCAACTGCTTCTCAAACTCAACAGATTTTCCTCACTTATATAACCAACGTGTGTATATATCCACACCTAGACCTGTCATCCTGCAAACATTTGTTTTTTTACCTAGTCAGACTGGAAAAGAATGAAAAGGTGCATGGAAAATCATGTATCAATAAAAGTTACTAAGTCAAAATGTTGTTTTGACATATTGTGTTAACTTTAATATCACCAAACTTCCTCTTGGCCCAGATACCGGGAGCCTGCAGTTCAAACAGTATTTCACAAGATGGCTCCCTTGCTATTTTTAGGTGCAACTTACGTAATAAAATCCAACATTACAGCTGTCAATTTGCAAATCTATAGAAAGCTGCATATTTCTTAAGTTACTTTTAGAATGAGCTTCTACCAAACATTTTTTGCTCACAAGATGAATTTATATAACCTACAATTACAGCTTAAAGTTGAGGGGAAATTCCCATACAAAGGAATTTTGCCAAAGAACAGTAATGATGTGTCTGCATATTATTTCCTAATTTCCCTAGTTGATTCATTTCTGGAACTACATGAGAATCTTCAAAGACCTTCTCAGTCCCCACATGGCTTTCACAGTGAGAGCATCTAACTGTTCTACCAAAGATTCTAAGTGTTTAAGGAGATGCACTTTTGATGAAACATGAGCAACAAATGTTGGCAAACTACTTTTTATGAATTTCAAGCCGATGAATAGAGATCTGTTCAAGGTATAATGAAATTCTATTTCTACAAATGGCTTTAGATTCATCTGTATTTAAATGCCTGATGATACAATTCTCTTCTTATCCCCAAAAGTAAGGAAAATGATTCAAAGGTGTCAAACAAACAGTTATTATTTCTTAATAACTATTCCTTATTAAGAAATGTTAATACCTTATGTTTTTCCATGTATTGAGAAGAATTACAAATCAGAAATCTGAACTTCTACATAAAGCATTTCCTGAAAATCACTTTAAAGGTTGTTGTTAAAAGATTTTTCTACAGGAATTTCATTTTAATTTGATATTACATTTCTGAGCGAGGTCGAACAGTAAACTATAAAAACAATAAACAAAGCTATATGACTTATAAGCATTAAAATTTTAAATCAGCCAGGTACAGTGGCACATGCCTGTAACCCTAGTGACTCAGGAGGCTGAAGCTGGAGGATCGAAACACAAATGCCTGGAGGTGTGGCTCAGTGGTTAAGTTCCCCTGGGTTCAATCCCCATACCAAAAAAAAAAAAAGAAAAGAAAAAAATTAAAACTACAATTTTTCTTTCAACTTGCTCTGCAAGTAATATATAAGATAAAGTAAAGGCAATTTTTATGTTTTTTTCATTTCAGAAACTTGAAGCTTTTTGGACAAAAGGAGTCAGAATTGCCAAGAAAACTATGCTGTCTTTCATTGATAATAATTTTTCTCAATTGCAAACACACAAATGTATTTTCAAGTATACTGAAAACAATTTAGCAATGGTTAAAACTATAGGCTGTAGAGCCCCCAAATATGTAATTGATTCCTAAATCAGTCACTCTGTCCCTGATAAGGTGACTAAATCTCTCTGTGCCTCAGTTTCACCACATGTAAAACAGCACTGAGGATACTAGAATATGCATAAAGAATTTAGCACATGGGAAACAGTCCATGAGTACTAGCCAGCTAAGGTCACTTTCTCTGCCACAAAGCTTAAGTCAGGCACTACCACTGATGCATAAGTGTGTGTTGTTGATAAAAATAAATAAATAAATAACCATGCTAATGATGGGGATGTTAATTATGATGGTGTGTTTTCTCCTGAAGTATATTTAAATTAAGGAGGAACTAAGCCAACATTCTCTTTGCATACTCAAATTAAGTTTTCATGTATTATATGTGGTATGTTATGTTTGGGGAAAGTTGACAGAAAAACTATTGTTTTACATTTTAATGCTCACAGGAAGTTCAGCTTGTTTACTGGCTTTATGGTTTATTGTTTGATGCCAAGTTCAAAAATATAATAACAAATTATACCAGTGTTCCTATAGAAAAGTCTTTCAACAACAATCTTTAAAGTGTGATTTTCAGTATGCAAGGTAAGAAAACAGCTACTTGATATCTAATAAAATAATTAATGAAGTCAAGTGCTCCAGTCACTGCAGTTCACCTGTCTTTCTCTCAGCCAAAGGGGCATTAGCAACAAACAGTAATTCTTTATCTGCTCTTTTGATAGAGCTACTTCAATTTCTCTCGTAGGATTGCCAGTTTCTTGTTTGAGATTGTACTTCTGTATTCACAATATAAAGTACTGTGAATTGAGGGGAGAAAGGCTGCTGAATTTATTTAAAGCAAATTAGGAAACATAAGAGTTGGAATGGGCAATAGAATTCCAACATACTATTACACAAATATGGAAAATCAAGACTGAGAAAAATTGAAGTATTGATAATAATTAGGTATCATAGCTCAAATAAAATACAAAGTTTTCAAATATTGACTGCTGATATGTCATAAAATTTAACATGAAATTAGGGTGTGAGAAACTGTCTTGGGGCAGTAATTCAAAACTCATCAACTATTGTCAGTCTTAGACAAGAGGAAAGATACATAACTAAGGAGACACTGAATTTGAGTGATGACAGCTGAAACTGGGTCATTCAGAGTAAAAGACATGTCACTAAAACCACTAAAGAGTATCCATTCGTCTCTAGTATGGGATCAGACAACCTTGTGTTCTTTTATTTTGAATATTAAATATCTTCAAACCAAATTGTTTGTGTCTTATATTTTAAAATATACACTATAGATAAAATTACATTTTATATGCACTTAAGTATCTGCACACTTAAACAATACACCCTCGACATCAACAAAAGTCATGCCATCGAGTTTCAATATCACCCCAAGTGTGGTAAACATAGATACACATCACTGAATTCAGTATTTAAAAATTCAGTAAAAAAGAGTGTTGGAAGCTGTATCAGAGAGATAATCTTGTGCTTTTCAATTATTTGCAGAAAGTAATTTTCCAAAATAATATTTTTTACTCATAGTAACTCTTTTCCAACGAGAACAGTTGTACAGTTCTTCTACTTAGAAAGGTAGATCGTAGAAGCAAGTTTCTAAAAGGAAGAGACAGATATCATCCATTCTTGCAAAATACTGGTAAAACATATATACACTCGCTTTTCAACATATGATGCAAAACAGGTCTATCTCACCTGGCCACTAAAGAGGTCAGAAGTCAGAGGTTAAAGTGCCAGTACTGCAGCCAGGACCTACAGGTTTAAAACCACAATGTTTGGTACTTGCTGCATAACTTAGGCACACTGTCTAACCTCTCGATGACTTACCCCCAAATGAGAATAATGGCAGCAACTCCTTTATAGAGTTGTTGCAATGATGATTTTTTTTTAAATAAAGTAGTTTGCTCATCCAAAGGGAATGTCTGAGACCTCCAATAGTACTGAACACTATATGTTCAGTTTTTTCCTATGCACACTACCTGTGATTAAGTTTAATTTATAAATATGGCATAGTAAGAGATTAACAACAATAAGTACTAATACAATAATGATAACAATGTACTCAAATAAGTTATATTTAAAAATCTGAATTATTTCCAGAGTTTTCCATTTAATTTCAGTCCACAGTTGACCATATATAACTGAAATCACAGGGAGTAAAACCACAGAGAAGGAGGGACTACCGTATACATAAAGCACTTAAAACAGTAGGTAGCATAAACTATTAGCTAAGAGACCATTTAAGAAAAATCTTTCAGTCTGTTGCTGTAGTTTTCCGGAGTGCTCAATGTCTCTTAAATTTTATAGGTTTTACCAGTCTACACATCTTATCTATTGGTGTCAAGCAAAAACCCATCTAAAAGTACAAATAATTTACTCCATAACTTGCAAAGGATATTAGCCTTTTCATTGGTTCTGTCCTACCTAAGGAAATTCTGGCTTTATGTGAGGAATTTCCTTTACTGTCTAGAGTTGATTTGACACAATTCCTCAGTGAGAGCAGAATGAGTACCATGAGCCTCAGACTTGGGGAAAGATGGTGGGAAGATCCATCCCTCACCCTCTGCCTGAGAAAATGTGACCTGAAAAAATGTAAAAGGAACTCAGTGCTGATAGAGAATCTATTATGAGCAAAGCACCATGGTATGCTTGGCACGCTAGACATTTTTTTTTTCAGTTAATTCCCAAAGTAACACTCTAGGAAATGTGTTTTTAAATGTATCTATACCAAGGATTGGGATGTTTAAAGGCAAAGCGAAAGTGGGACCACCAGTGTTTAAAAGCAGCTCAAATTCCTGCCTATAGAAACAGGTGGCTTCCCTTACACACAGACCACCCCACCATCCCGACCCACCATACACATACATACATGCAGGTATATGTGCAGGTGTGTACACACACACAGTACACACTAACAGATCCACTTATCTGTGTTTATACATGTCAGAAATTCATTAGTTTTAAAGAAAGGATTCTAGGGAGGTGGGAAGCTACAAGGTAGTTCAAAAACCACCATTCCACACCTGCGTTAATTCTTTATGGGCTTACTCACTTAGCCTTGAAGGGAAGTACAAGCACAAAAAAAGATGATTATGAAAAAGTTTGGCTCTGTCTTATATGTGAATTTTTAGTGCATTTTCTCCTTTCTATAATCTGTTCACAGTGAAAGTGTTTCTTGAATTACATCATTTACAATAAATTTAATCTATTCATAAACTTCATCCCACAACTGAGACATTAATGAGGTCAGCAAGAGAGCCCCCAGGACAACTCAGAACCACAACTAGGAAACTGCTACGGCCTTGTTTCCAAAACCACTCAGAGCCTAGGGAGAGGACATGGGAGAATTCTCCACTCAGCAGAAGACCACGCACTGAAATGTGCTAACTTGGAACTCAGAATTACTATGCTGCTTCATCAACTGTTTAAATGGACTGGACTTCTGAGGTCCTTAACCCCATTCCATGTCCACAGGTTAGGAATGCAAATCCAAAGTGAAAACAAATTCATGTTGAAAACTTGAAAGGAAGTGTCATCTTTTGGGCTCCACTAAAATTGTTCCTTCCACTTCCAGCCTGTTCCTGGTCTATTTTATTCCCAAAGCTTTATAACTAACACACCACACACTATATTATTTGCTTTCTTATTAAGTTCCTCTCTAGATTTTGTCTGTTAATTTGATGTCCTCTAACCACCCAGAAATTGCTTCATGAAAGCTAGGTAAATAGGGCATTATGTAAAAATGTGGATGTGTAACCGATGTGATTCTGCAATCTGTATTTGGGGTAAAAATGGGAGTTCATAACCCACTTGAATCTAATATATGAAATATGATATGTCAAGAGCTTTGTAATGTTTTGAACAACCAATAAAAAAAATATTTGCTGACTGAACAGATGAAAATTGGTAGACTATAGGACACTTGAAAATAGGAGAGAATATAATGATATCTATAAAGCTTGGGCTTAAAGTCAACCAAAAAAAATGAATTCACTGGAACTTAAAGACAAAGTAAAGAAAATGAGACTGGTAAGAACATAAATTGGAAAAGAAACAGTGTACAAATGTAAAATTATAACCTATGTTCCAGATAATTAAAGAGTAGAATAAAAATGACAGAAATTCTAATCAGTGCTGCAGGTTACAGAACACAAAAGGTTTCCCAGAATAATAGAACAAATAAAGGTGAAAACAGTTTTTAAGACTGAAATGATAGAACTGAGAATCGAGCACCAACTTAAAAATTGTTGGTGGCCCTGAATATGGAAAAATGGAATTATCAGAATAGGCTAATCTAAAGTATAATTTAAAAAATACTTTTTCTAGAAATAAATAACTAAATTAAATGAAACAAGTGGAAGATTTAAGGGAAATCTCTAAACAAGAACATAAAAATGAAAAAAAAAGTGTCATTTTGAAAACTAGTCATCAGTAAAGGAAAAAAAATCAGAATGTATCACAACTTCTCCTGGGCACCAGCAAATGCCAACAGACCATAGAAATAGAGTTGTGATGGGAAAAATTATGATCCCAAAATTTTGTATCTAAATTATGTTTCATGTGCAAAGCAAGAGAAAGTCATTTGCAAATATGCAAATATTTATCAGACCCATGTGCCTTTGAAAAAGTATCAGAGGATAAGATAAGCCAATTGTGAGAAAAAGTTTCAAAATGCCAAGATATTTATATGGCATACACTTCATTTCTGCACAGTTTAAGTGACACATTTTGGATCCTACATGGATGATACAATACTTGAGATAAATGGATCACCTTGCCTAGAAAATAGGTCATCAAAAACTTGTCTTCCCTTTACAAAAGTAAAGTAGTATACTGTAACTAGAAAGAATTGTACCAACAAATAGATTAAATGATGACTTCCTGTACGTTTGAAGTTCATATTAACAGAGCTGAGTTACTACTTTATTTTTATTGTTTAATTTGAAAGTCATTGAATGGAAATTAGAAAATCCATGAAGATCATGTATATTGGCATGTTAAGTATCTCTAAAACCAGTGATTATATATGATATCAACAATGTCAAGCAGACACATAGTAGCATTAAGGAAATATGGTCAGATCTAGTGATTTTCCTTTTTTATACATTTGGTATATTTATACTTTAATATTATCACATATTATCACATGGGAAAAAAGATATACCTATATGTATACTTTGATTTTTTTTTTAAAAAGTCTCATAATCATGATTTTTTTAAAAAAAATCACAGTAAAATTACTGTTAAAAAGTGGTACCAAAGCCAGGCATGGTGTTGTATGCCCCAAATCTCAGCAGCTAGGGAGGCTATGGCAGAAGGATCACAAGTTCAAAGCCAGCTTCAGCAATTTAGCAAGACCCTAAGCAACTTAGCAAGATCCTGTCTCACAGTAAAATATAAAAAGGGTGGGAGATAACTCAGTGGTCAAGTGCCCCTGGATTCAATAACAAAACAAAACCAAAACAAAAAACAAACAAATGGTACCAGATAAAGAAAAATGGAACTGTATGTATAATTTAAATATCCAGTACAGTTCTGTTCATAGTGGCAAACAGTGAGCAGTCATCAATAGGGGATTAAAGAAATTATGACAGATCCTTAAAACAAAATGCTAGGTAGTTGCTTCAATAATAAACCAAGTCTTCAAGAAATGACAAAAATTTTTCATGATTTCTTATTATGTGGAGGTACCAAGTTACAGAGCAAATTTCTCTTGCATAATAAAGAAGCAAGTCTATATCGATTACAGACACATAAACTGTGTCACACATGCATACATAAGCACAAATGATATCTAGGTTGATAACAAGAAATGGTATCAGTATCCATGGCTCAGTCTATAGGAGATGAGAGACAGGGCAGGGGGTCAGACTGAGGGGAAGGACTTATCTGTCATACTACATATCATGTCTATATTCTTTAGACAGCTTGCTTGGTTCTCATCTTTTTGTTTAATTCATGCACATGTCTTTCGTACTGATTTTTAAGTGAAAGCATACAGCATTTGACTTCAAGTGAGCTACCATTAATTCCTCACTATTTTCATATCCAACATTGCCATGTAAAATTGATATTCTTTCTATACTGACATAAGCAAAACATCTATCTTGAGTTGTCTCTATTTATAGATCCTTCCTAGAGTTGCCATGAATTTTAAAAGGTAGTTAGCACTATACATCTTCAAACTCTCAGCCAACATTTGTAAAAGTCGACCAGGAAACATTGCTTAAAGACAGAGCTTATCATTATCCATATTAACTGTGTCTTTATCATAACAACCTCCTACTTATTGTCATGAACTGAAATTTTAATCCCTGACTTAGCCCCCAAACAACTTATTGACTTATTTTTCCAGCACTTAGATTTCATTTCCTTCAATTTTTTCATCAAATTCTGATTTTGTTTTTTAAACCCAGGATGTCATAGATTGAGATCAGTAGCGCTCCAGTTTTCTAAAATACAACAGATCTCACCATGCTTACAGAAAACAACTCAGAATCTGTAGGAATTGAGGAGAACTGAAAATATCTGACACTATAATATCACTCAGATCTAAACATCACAAATAGGCTTTCTAATTTTTAAAAATGCATTTTCATGGGGTCTCCTGAGCATTGGACTCAGCTCTCAAAGCAGTCATGTAGTGGTGGCATCCACCTTACCACATGGCTACTATGTTTCCAATGCAGTGTTTTTTCTCAATTTTTGAAGATCCACAAAAATAACATTTTTTTCAAATTCCATCCACTTTTAAATTATTTTAATTAATTTATTTATTCTAATTAGGTATATATGACAGCAGAATGCATTTTGACTCATTGAACACAATTGAAGCACAAACTTTTCATTTCTCTGATTGTACATGGTATGGCGTTGCACCATATGTGCTGTCATACATGTGCTTAGGGTAATTATGTCCAGCTCATTCTACCATTTTTCCTTCCCCCACCCCCTCCTTTTCCCAAAGTTTCTCCATTTATCTCATGCTCTCCCACCCCATTTTTATGGATCAGCATCCACTTATTGGAGAGAACATTCAGCCTTTGGGTTTTGGGAATTGGCTTACTTCACTTAGCATGATGTTTTAAACTCTGAAAATTTAAGTAGAAATTATTCAAGTAAATGGTGGTAAGCATGGCCTTTTTGAAAATCTGTCATGCACTGTGGACTCTCCATAAAACGTAATTACAGACCCTGGAAGCTTATCTAGGTATCTTTCAGAGTTCATAGAAATTAAGTCACAAGTCTGATTTGAAACTTTATTAAAGAAATTAAATGCAATCTGCTCTTAAAAATGATCAATTTTATTTGCATCCTTGGTTATGAAGCATTGTTAAATACATTATCTTTTTGAGTTTGCATAAAATTCCATAAGACTGCACATGCAATTATGGTTAAGCATCTGTTAGAAAGTCATTTAGGCTATTTATGTGAAGAAAACAACTCAGGAAAGTTCAACAATCTGGTCAAAATCACACAAATGAATAAATATTAGGACCAGGATTCAAATCCACACCTTCTGTTTACAAATCTTACTCTTCCTTCCCTTCCCTTACATTCTTTCCTTTAGTCCAGTAACTGGCAAACTGTTTCTGAAAAGGGCCAGATAGTAAATACTTTCTGCTTTGGAAGTCCTCCGGTGTCTGTTATAGCTATTTGATTCTGCCATTATAGCATGAAAGCTGCCAAAGTCAACACAAAAACAAATGGGTGTGGCTGTGTTCTATTAATTACATAAAAGAGGTGGCAAGCTGGATTTTGCTCACAGGCCACAGTTTGTTGATCCCTGCATGATTTTGCTTCTACACAGTAAGTAAACTAAGCCTTTTCATTTATTTTTCTAAATAGTTTGAATGTTTCATCATGATACTGAACTTGCTAAATGGTCACTGCCACAAAACCCTAAATGCTTATGGAGTCGCTACATAATATCACCAATAACAATAAAATCTTTGCCAAAAAAAGATATTAGTAAGACTTTACATATTCTTCTTTTTTCTTTTTCTTTCTTTCTTGAGAAGTATTCACTGGTAAAGTCGCTGTCTAGAAAGGTCTTTTTGAAACATCATCTCCCTCAGTAATGTCAACATTATGTAGGAAAAATAAAACTTTCACAGTTATAGAGTCAATGGGACATATTCTGGAAAATCAAATTAATACATAAACTATTTTTCCTATTAAATATTATTAAGTTTAAATATTGAATAACATTAAAGGAAGGCAATCAACTAGTAGATTAGCCTTAAAAGAGGTGATAATAGTCATCTGGGCTATCACCATATATGCTGTTTTTTTCTGAGCACACAGTAGGATTGTGTTTCCCCACATATGCTCCTAAAATTGGTCTGGTCAGTGTCAAATGAGTCAAAAATATCATGCACACTTGTATGAAGCTTGATTAACCAGTATGCATGTGCTCTACAACCTCCTTACTCCCACTGATCAGGACAGGAGCCAGAGAGAGGAAGCATCATTGGCAGAACACGAACAATGAGCAGAGACCTCTTGTCTATCACACGAGACATTCAGTGTGAACAAAAAGTAAACTCTGATTTTGTAAAGTCACCAAGATGTGAGAGATTGTCACAGAAAATAACTTAGCATATCCTTCCTAATATATTGACTGATAATGGACTTTCAAAAATTATATAGAAAAGAGGTTTGTACTAATATCGATTTTTAGTATATCAACCCTTCAAGATGACATTGCATGTTATTTTGACAATCATATTTTGGATTATCTCTTTATCATTAAAATAATCAGTGGGTACATTTCATTAAACCAAAAATAAAAATTAACTAGGTGAAGAAATTAGTCAAGTCTTATACAGCATTGAAGAAATAACTGGTTTAAGAATGAATCTAATTACATTTCAAATATATTAAACACAAATGGTGTTGTGAAAACTAAACAGCCATATGTAGAAAAATGAAACTGGATCCCTATTGCTCACACTGTGCAAAAGTCAAATAAAAGTGCATCAAAGACTTAGGAATCAGACCAGAAAGATTTCACTGTTAGAGGAAAACATAAGGGCATCACTCCGTCATATTGGTGCAGCCACCAACTTCCTTAACAAGATTCCTAGGCTCAAGAAATAAAAGGAAGAATCAACAATCAGGATGCCATCAATTTAAAAAAAAAAAAAACAACAACAAAAAACTTGTGCACAACAAAGGAAACAATATCATGAAGAAATAGTCCAAAGAATGGAAAAAATACCTTTGTCAACTACTTCTCTGACAGAGATTAGTATCCATATGTAAAAAGAACTCAAAAAGCTTCACACTAAAAGAACCAAATAACCCACCCAATAAATGGGCAGAAGAACTCAACAGACATTTCTCAAGAGAAGAACATGGCTAACAAATATATGAAAAAATGTCTAACTCACTGGAAATCATGAAATGCAAATCAAAACTACACTAAGATTTCATCTCACTCTGCTCAGAATGGCCTTTATCAAGAATATGAATAATTATAATAATAAAAAATGCTAATGGGGATGTGAGGAAAAGGTACATTCATTAATTGTTAGTGGGACTGAAAATTAGTACAACCACTGTGGAAAGCAGTAGGCAGATTCCTCAAAAAACTAGGAATGGAACCCCCATATCACCCAGGTATCCCACTCCAAAATATCAAAAATCAGCATACTATAGTGATATAGCCACACCAATGTTTATAGCAGCACAACTCCCAATAGACAAATTATAGAAACAGCCCCAATGCCCGTCAATAGATGAACAAATCAAGAAAATTTGATATGTATGCACAATGAAGTGTTTATTCAGCCATAAATGGATGGAAATGGAGAATATCATGCTAAGTGAAATAAGCCAGGCTCAGAAAAGAAAGGGTCAAATGTTTTCTCTCATATGTGAAAGCTGCAGCAAAATAAAGGGAAAGTGGGAGGGGGGAATCAGATAACCTAAAGATATAGGAAAGATCAGTGGAATAGAAGAAGTTTTGAAATTGAGAGGGGAAAAGAGACAGAAAATAGGAGGAAATGTGGAATGAATTTAACAAAATCACACTATGTAAATGTATAAATATGCCACAGTGAATTCCACCTTTCTGTATATTATTAGGCACCAATCAAAAATAAATAAATACACAAGTGAAAGGAAGATCAATTGAGCAGAGGAAGGAGAAGAAGGAGAGAGTGGAGAGTAGGGAAAGGAGGGCACTTGGGGACTGAAATGGGAGTAAATCAAATTCCATGCATGTATACGTTTGTCAAAAATGTTCATTTTGACAAACTTATACATGCATGGAATTTGATTTACTATTATTTAACTATAATAACTATAATACTCTAATAAAAATATATTAAATAAAATATTAAGTCATGTGAAGGAAATAATTGAAAGAATTTAAGAATTAATATATATTGATAATAGCTTTAAGAAATGGTGTATTTTTTCTAACTATTAGTGAAATAAATAAGTGCATAAAAATACTTTTGGCTTCCTCCAATATAAATATTTCACATATTAATTTTATTTAACCTTCACAACAATTCTGATCGTGAGAAATACTGACACAAATTGACAAATGAAAAAAAAATTAAGGATGAAAGAACTGTGATTTGCTTAAATGTATAACCCTTGCAAATGAAAAATCAAAAATCCAAATTTAGGTTTTCTAAAATGAAATCTAAAGTTCTTCCATATCACTCATATAAAAAATTCTGGAGAAACATTTTTATTCAAAGCTTTGTAATTGAAACTAGTCTCTGTGAATATGTACAGCACATTATTTGGTTGTAGTATAATATTAATTAGGTCATGTTTACAATCCCTTTTGGTATCAAATAAAATTAAAACATAGTTTCATTAGGTTGTCCACAAGTACCCCTGAAATTATCTACTAAAACATAAATTCTATAAAAGGTAGGTACTTAGTACTTATTACCCCTCATTATATTGTGATTTATAAGAAGAAATACAGAGTTAGGTCTTCATCCCCAGTTCCTGGCTCAGAGATCCTAACACCCTGATAATTCTTGAGAAATAGGAGTGCTAGGAGAATCTTTGGCTCTAATGATTGGTCTTTGACCCTGGTTTTGACACAGAGCTGCTAATCTCTTGTCATTTCCTGGGAGACAGGAGTCTTCATTTCTAATGAAATAGTTCTTCATGGGCTCCTGGATGGGGACTGGTCACCATAAAGCCAAAACCATGCTTTGAAGCTTAGAAACTTCAGTTGCATGCCATCCTTTAAGGAGAGGAGAGGACCTGGAGAATCTGTTTATTGTCAATCATGCTTGCATGAGGAAGCCTCCATAAAAATCACCACACTACAGAGTCTGGGAGCTTATGGGTTGCTTCCACTTCCCATGCAGATGCTGGAAGAACCACCCTTCTCTTGGAGAGGGCAAGGGCACTCCATACCCCTCCCCACATAACTTGCCCTATGTACCCCTTCATCTGACTGTCATCTGGATCTTTTGTAATACATTTGTAATAAACTGATAAATGTAAGTAAACTGTTTCCCTGAGTTCTGCAAATGGCTCCTGCAAAGGTCAAACCCAAGGAGGGGTTCATGGGAACCTCCAGTTTACAGACTAGGTCAAAAATAGAGGAGGCTGGGACTTGTGCCTGAAATGGGTGCAGTCTTGTGGGTCTGAATCCTTAATCTGTGTAATCCTACACTAACTCCAGGTAGACAGTGTCAGAACTGGACTGAATTAGAGAACACCCTGTTGGTATCTGTTGGAGAACAGCTTGTGTGTGATAGTGGAGCGGGGGTGGGGGGGGGAGCTGCACATCTGCTGTCAGAAGTGCTTTGAGGTAAGTGGTTAGAGTAAAGTGGGTGAAAACAGTCAGTTCACTATTTTTCCTTCACACCCCTTTTTTTCTTTTTTCTTTGCCTGTTGCTTGCCTTGGATAATTGCATTCTTTGTTAGCATCTTCAATAAAGGAAATCTAAGCCTAGAGAGAAGGTAGACATACCAATTAAACCTGGACACTTGTTTTGCTGTTTTGGTTTTTAAAATAAAGTTCGAAGGGGAAGAAGTTTAAAATTAGTAATTAATGTGCATCTTTTGGATGACTGTGATTTTCAATAGTTCATATTGTCACTGTTACCCCCAGTGATATGTTAGAGCCAAGAGCTGGCTGCATGAAACTTCTTTTTCTTTAGAATTAGTCTTACTTGCATTATGCTTTACTTTTTTGGTAAACATTATGCAGTATTTACAGTACTATATAACAATGCCAATTTTCCAAGAGTAAGATTGCACAAGTCTAAAAAAATTCAAGGATAAAAAACAGAAATGAGGAAAAAATGAATATGTACATAATTACTAGCTAAAACTAAATAAGCCTGGACAAATGTCATTACATTCCTTCGTTATCAAGTGGAACACTTGAGACACTCCCAAAACATACTTTTCTGATAATCACCTCACCTAGTTTTGGCCACATTCAAAACAAAACCTGCATACATGGTGGTTGGTCCAATGCTCTATAAAATCTTTAATCTAGGACAAACAGTACTGCATTTCAGAGGTTAGGCAGGGGAGAGCCAAGAAAAAAAAAATAGATTTTTGCATTTATTCAGGCCATGACAATTACTTGCTTCCAATGTTTTGGTTAATTTCAAGATCATGACAGTTGACAGTGATTTCTTTCCAGAAGATTAAAATATGTTACTGCAAACTTGTCAAAAATATGCAGAAATATAGGAAAAAATGTGTTTTTCTTCCAGGATACAAGCAATTCATAACTTGAAAAACCCCTAGATAATGATGATAATGCTAAAATCCGATGGCCAGCTCTCCTCTTGCTGAAATTTTTACTAGATCTATACTCTACTGTTCTGAATTCTCCTATTAAAAAAAGAAAGAAAAAATTACCTAATTCCTGGGAAGGTTATGTCCCTAATGTTTCCAAATCCTTTTTCAACCAGTGCAGGACTGAATACTAGGTCCTCTGATTCGAATCTCTTTATGCCTGATATAACATACATTTGCAAAGAGAAGAGAAGATGACTAATCTATGACATTACTGGCTTAGGCATCTACAATACAATTTATGAAATAATTCAGCTGTGTCGCCCATCCAATATAATTTTGTGCTCAGTAAACTTAACTTCCATCCATAGGCGTTTTCTCTGACAAATACATTTTAACTTAGAAAATATATAAATCTGCATACAGATTTTGAATGGCAGGAACATATGTTAACATCTTGAGATATGTTTTATTTTTATAAATGGAAGGGCATGGGAAGAGTAACAGAGAATCCAAGACCCAAAACAACTTAATTTCAACTTCTGTATTTCAATTACACAATACCAGAATTATATCTTTAAAAAAAATTATCATCTTCTCTAAGAAACTGGTACAAAGGGAAATGTAATAGCAGAGTCAAAGCAGAAGGTCACCTTGCAAAATTATTTGCCTTTTGAGTTGTCTGAAAGAGCCCTTAACTTTCATTTAAAATGGACTTCCAAAACTCAATACACAGTTCTCTAAGGAACTAGTGAAATGCCACGGAGTTATGAGTGTATTAAATTAACAAGTTAGCACTCAACACTCAGTGCTACAGGGTATCTTCCCCTGGAGAAATGGTGACTGTCAAATTCTACATCATTGCTTCAAGGCCATTCATTTCCAAGTTCAGGTAGCGAGTTTTGTGGTCACCCAGCTGGCCTGAAAACACTTGAAATTTTTCTTCACTTTTAAGTTATAGTCTCCTACTACATCCAACAGAAAATAAGATTAAAGTTTCATAGTTCTCAACATACTCAGTCTTTCTAAAACACACTGCCTTTTATCTGGAATTGCTTGTTAAAATTACTCCAAACCTTTCATTTGCTTTTTCTCTTTTTTTCTTCTTTTTCTTTTTCTATTCCATTACACATTATGCCATACTGGAGAAAAGTAAGTTTGCAATAACTCTGTGATTATTATCATAGTAGCTTTAGCAATTCAATCTAGCTAAAAGCAACTTGAAAACCCCAGTGGCTAGCTCAAAATATAGAAACAAAAATTTAAAAGATAAGTAAATAAAAAGCATAGAAGCTGCATAGCCAAATTTAGTCTCAAGTGGTAGAAAATAAGAGTTCTTCGTAAACATGAGAAATGTTACGCCAAGGGGATGTTTTCCACTTGGACTTCACAAGAATGCTTCGGGATCTTACAGTCACTGCTGACCACAGTGATGTCCTTGTTATTTGCATCCTGACGCTCAGAGATCAGGACAATTAAGTGAGTCACTTAGGCAGATTCTGACTCTGCAGTCCAGTTTATTTTCTATTGTGGAAAATTTTATTATTTTAATTATATAAATTATATTAATTATAAGTATATGCTAGTATAATTATACATTAACAGAATATATAATTTTATTAATTATAATTTTAACACCCTCAGGTAGTAAAATTATCTTAATTTTTTTCTAATCCTTAAACTGTCCTCAAAATCTAATACTGTTGTCCATTACACTCTTCCAACGGAAAATCCCAGAGTTTTTCTCATAATAACTGATTTCTTATGAGATAAAATATAACTTAAAATTTAAAACATTAACCTCCACAAACAACTTAATAATAAACCACTAATCCCTCAAAGCATGATTCCAAGAAAAAAACAGAACCTCATCTGCAGACTTTCTAAATCATTTCTCTATCCACTATTTACCCTTCTCACTGCTATCTTCTTTTTTTTTTTTTTTTTTTTTTTAACAATTTTTGTGCCAATTTTATTGAGGTACAATTAACATACAGTAAGATTTGCCAGTTTTTGTATGGGCATGTGGTGCTGGGGATTGAACCCAGGGCCTTGTGCATGCGAGGCAAGCACTCTACCAACTGAGCCAAATCCCCAGCGCTATCTTCTTAATATCAGCATCTTCTGTTACACGGATAAATGAAATAACATCCTTATTAGGCTTTTCCTCCACCCAGTTCTCTGACACCACATGGGTGCCCAACAACCAATTAAATTTGGGAGGGGCTTTTATGCTTTGGGTATTAGGTGTCCTCCAAAAGCTCATGTGTGAGACAATGTAAGAATGTTTAGAAATTAAATAAGGGCTATGAGAACCTTAACCTCATCCATGAATTAATCCCCTAATAAGGATTAACTGGGTGGTAACTGAAGGTAGTTAGGGTGTGGCTGGAAGAGGTGGGTCATTGGGGGCAGGTCTTTGGTGTACATATTTTCTCTCTGGTGAGTGGAGTCTCTGTCTCTCTGCTTTCTGATCATCATGTCCTGAGCTGCTTTTCCTCCACCACATACTTTTGCTATGATGTTCTGCCCCATCTCAGTCCCTGAGGAATGGAGTCAGCCATCTATGGACTGAGACCTCTAAAACTGAGAACCAAAATAAACTTTCCCTCCTCTAATTGTTTTTGTCAGGTCTTTAGTCACAGCAGCAAAAATGATAACTAAAACAGATCATGACCCTCAGGCTGAGGACTCAGTTGTATGGGACTGCCCCATGTCAGGCACCAGCTGCAAATGGCAAGCCCAGGCTGCCCACACTTCTGCCCAGCCAACTCCACATTCAAGAGTTCTCACAACCCCTCTGCAGGTTGGATAATTCCCTCAACAGACTCAGAGAACTCAGGAAAGCACTGAACTTGCTAACTCTGGTTTACTATAAAGGTTATACCTCAGGAACAGCCCAAAGGAGAGATGAATAGGGTATGCACAGAAGTGTGGAGAAAGGGCAGTAGAGGTCTTGAATTTTCCATGCCTTTCCCTAGCACACCACTATCCTACCACCTCAATATATTCACTCACTCCCAGGATAATGATACTGATGCAAAGACCTGGGAGACTTTTAAGAGGTTGGTGATTAGGTCATGAAGTCTCTGCTCCTATGACTGGATCAATATCATTATCATGGGAGTGGGTTTAGCTCATTTCTCTCCTTCCTCTCTCCTCCCTCCCCCCCCTCTCTCTCTCCTCTCTCTCTCTCTCTCTCTCTCTCTCTCTCTCTCTCTCTCTCTCTCTCTCTTTCTCTCTCTACCTCTCTCTCTTTCTCTCTCTACCCGCCCCCCTCTCTCACACACACACACGTGCACACAAATGTGCCCACACATGTACCCACATACACACACACACAAAAAAAAATCTGTTGTCTTTCCACCATATGCCATGGGATGATACAGCAAGAAGGCCCTCGATAGATTCAGCCCCTCAATCTGGGACTTCCCAGCCTTCAGAACCATGATCCAAATAACCTTTTATTGTTTATAAATTATCCAGTCTGTGGTAATCTATCATAACAGTAAAAAAAAAAAAAAACAGACTAAGGAAGTTTTTCTGGCTATTGTCCCCATTCTAAAAACATCCAGGAGCTTATGAGGAGTCACCTCATTACTACAAACTCAGGTATGGTTGAAAGGGGCTCATTATGAATAACAGAGGACATTCCCATCACTCAGAAAATTCTGAGTATTTTAAGAATTCTGTGCCAGGGACCTGGGACCAAGACAAATATATTTTTGTATTATATGGTTTAGTTCCATTTGGGGTTGCTATAACAGAATACCACTGATAGAATAATTTATAAAGAAAAGAAATATATTTGACTCATAAGAGACCATGCAGGAGACAGTTAGGAGAGAGAAGCCAAACTCAGCTTTTGACCAGGAATCCACCTCTTTGATTAGAAAGCAACTTTCACCATAATGGCATAAGTCAATTCATGAGGACTGAACCCTCTGATTCAATCATTTCTTCAGTGTCCCACCTCTTGACATTGTTGCATTGGGGATTAAGTTTCCAACACATGAACTTTGGGGGACATATGGTTTGGATTCGAGGTATCCCTCAAAAGCTCCTGTGTTAATGCTTGAATATGCAAAGATGAAATGACTAGATTATGAAAGCTGAACCTAATTGGTCCTTCCTAGTTTGAATGGACTAACTGGGTGGTAACTGCAAGCAGGTGGGGTGTGACATTCCCTGGAAGGATGCAGGAGCAGTGTTCTTCCTTTGTGACCTTCAGTCACAATATTCTGCCTCAACTTGGGACCAGAGCAATGGAACCCGCTGAGTATGAACTGAACCTCTGAAACCATGAGCCTCAAATAAAATTTTAATCCTAAAAGTTGGTCAGGTTGACTCTTTGGTCCCATCAACAAAAACCTGCATAGATAGTATACCATACTCCCTGTTGGCCTTCCTGCTTCAGCTTTTGCTTTCTGAATGGCAGCTGAAGTCACACCAAAGTTTTCTCTCCTGCTTAAATCTTGCAGTGGCTTCCCACCAAATGCAGAAAGCCACCATGACGAACTGAGTCCTGTGTGCTCCTACTCATCTTGCTACCCTCACTTCTTCCTCTTGTTCCCTTCCCTCCAGACCTCCGGGGTCCACCACATGACATTGCCTGTGTTCCTTGAACATGCCAACATCCACCCTGTGCCCTCTGACTGAACTCATCTTTCCTCTCTCTGTACATAGCTGATTTCTTTTCATCCTTCTGGTTTCAGATTAAATGTCACCTCCTCAGAGAGTTCTTGCATCAGCCCCTTCAGAACAACTCCCACTCCCTGCTCTGGTTTCTCTCTATTATTGCACATGAGTTTCTTTTGTTGCATATACTGCAATCATTCATGGTCTTGTTCATTAATGTTCCCATTGGTCATTTATCTTTATGACCTGGATGCAAGCTCCAGGTGGGAGCAGAATCACTGTGCATTTCTAGTCTGGCTGAATGAAAGAATAAACCAACAAAAATGGAGGGAGCAAAAAGCAGCTAAAATAAAGTTTCCTAAAATAACACATAAAATTTTGGCTGTTTTTTTTTTTTTTATTATTGCCTTTCTCTTAATAGGAACGACTAGTACTCTCTATGAATTACAAGTGTGCTGCCTAAATGTTCATTTCACTTTCAACATTTTGACTTCCCTCTCCTCATTCTATTAGTCACCACGACCAGGTGATCCCTGCATCTAATTCTTTCGGTGTTTTGCCTTCAAAACCAGCTCCAGTTCTCCAACTGACACTCTTATCCTCCTCCTGTAGGTCACAGCAAAGACCTTCTCTTTCTTCTCTTAGTTCAACCATCAGTTCAACTTCTCCTCTTCCTGACACATACGTCTTCTAATGTCACTGTGAACCTTTCACTTCACTTTCCCAGAAGATTCATGTTCTATCTTAGTATAGTAGGTACAAAGATCCTCCAAAATTGAATCATATTCACTACTTTTTTCCCATCTCAAGCAGTCAATAATATTTCCCACTATTTCTTTAAATAATTCCTTTGGTCTCCTCAAATGCTTACCTTTCTATCCCCCAAATATATCCTGTTCATTACTCAAATATATCCTGTTCATTACTCATTCTGGATTTTTGCTTCATCATGGCACAGATGGGGGGGGGGGGGCGCTGGCGCTTCCCCGCTTCATCAGCTGAAATCAAACATTTTCTACCGAATACAGTTCAGTTCCAACATCTTCACTTTAGCCTCCCCTCTCAGTTCCACCCACACGTTCTTGCCTTCTTTCCCAGTTCTTATAGCACTTAAACAATTGTTCCAGGCAACATTTGATTGGCCCGTGTAACATTTGATTATACAAGACTTACATTTTGTTCTCCAGTTATTTCATATGTGTAATAGTTTCATATGAGACTGCAAGCAAGGACTGTACCCTTACTTCCTTATACTCCCAGCAGTGGAAAAAATAGTGCTGATCCAACAAGAGCCTCTGACATTGATATTGATTTGCATGAACTTGAGGATGAACCCCTTCAACTATAACCGTTATAATCTGCAGTACCCAGCAGACCACACTGACTCTTACCCGGTCTCTCCTGCATGACTCTCAATGTCTGAAATGTTCCCTTTCCACCTTCATTTACCTGGCAAATCCCTAATTCTCTTTCCATTCTCAATTAGGACAACATCTACTAAGGAAAGGCAAGTACCCTTTGTCCATTCCTTACATACTCCCCTACTCTGATATCTATGCAAAGCGTCACCCTATACATTCCATTAAATGTTCTTGATTCATAGCACCTGGCACACTATATTATAAATGTCTATTAACCCTCTGGCTTCCTAGACTAATTCATGTGCTACTTATGGTCAAAGAAGTTATCTTTTTTTTTTCTTTGCAGCAGCAGAGCATAATGTTCTGTTGATTGTTGAAAAACTAAACGAACAAATAAATTGATAACAAAATCTGTTAAAAAAAACTAAAAATTTAGAGCATAAATATCACTTGAGTGTTAAGAAATGCCCAATATATCCCATTCATACCACTTAAGATGGCTATTTGTTTTTCATTCCAAAAATCCTTAAGCCCCCAATATGTAACAGCACTGGGGAAACAGAAAAGACCCAAACAACTACAAATCCCTAACCTCTCAGACCTTCATCTTTCTAGTTGAGTCAGGCAAGCTCTGACAGCTGGAAACCACAGATGAGTTCCAAGCAAGTTTGTGCAATGATGCTAAAGTGAATGCCAAAATAGTGGCAGTTTAAAAAAGGTGAGCAGTAGTTAAAATTGGATCTACTTTAAAGGCAGAGCCAGCATAGCTGGCTGATGAACTAGACATGGGTTAGGACAGAAAACAACAGTCAAGGATGGCTCATATTCTGTGGTATATAGAATAGGATTTGTGAAAGGTTTGGAAAGAACATGTAGATACATGAAAAGTTTCTGTAAAATGATGTTTTAAATTTTAATATGCAACAACTAACCTTCCCTTGGGCATATTTTGAAAGAATAGCAAGGGTCACATTTGCTTCTTAGACAAATTGATAAAATGGAACAAAAAGACCCTGGACAATTGTTAACAGTCTAGCTCCATGAAGCACTGTGTATACTAAGTACCCTAAAAAAGCCACTGAAATTTGTTTACTATAAGCCTCCCAAAATCTATTTTTAAAATGACCAATTCAATGTAGCTAATACAATAGGTTACAATTTCTATGACTTCTAATAGACACTTCAAAGCTCACACAATTATTATCATTAGCAATATTAATAATTATACCTTAAATTATATAGAACCATAATTTAGATGTCAAATGGACACATGATAGAGGCCAAAGCTTATGCTTGTCCTAAATCATAATCTAATACAAGGTGATGCGAGAGGGTTTTGACCTAGGAGCAAAAGCCTATGGAGTAAGAAGTCCCCGTACAAGTGACTCAGAATGACTTAAGCCACCTAAGACTAAATACTGAAAGAAACAGTGGGAGATTTGGGCTGTAAGGCAGCTACTTAAATAACCCAAATAATCAGCTACTGTGCTTAATGGCTATAATTTGGGGTAAAGCTGGTAATAATGGTTTATTTTTTTTCATGCATTGAAGTATATGTCTGAAAAACTTACTGAATCTGGGGATTTAAACAACGAGACTGTTTATAAACATATGATGCAACAGTAAGTCTGTATAATGACTGAGTCTCTTGCAAAATAATTCAGTGGAGGTCATGATGAGTTATAACTTGGACTCTGGAGTTTTCATTGGGCAGAAACAAGCCATTCTCACTCAAGTCTGTGAGCTCTCTTTTTTTTTTCCCCTCACAGACTCTAAGTAGTTTACACAATAAATAGTTATTTCCATGGTAGAAATGGCCAACATGTCTAAGCCTCAAGCTTAACCCTATTATTATGGTTAGAAATCAAGGTTGCCCTTCTTCCAGATTTTCACAGCCACACAACTTTTGACCTAGCTGATGGAAATGTAAGAGTACATCGTTTCCTGACCTCCTAACACAGGCAAAAAATCAACATGCTAAGGTATTTATTTTGCTGACTAGTGATACAATGCGCAGAGGCACTATGGTGGATTCATACAATAGCAACCACTATAGATTCCTGCCAAAGAAAGAATTTTAAGCCAGAGTTTACCCCTATATTTTCCATGTTCTCTTATCGAGGACTTTGCTATAAAACACAGATTTAAAAATTTCCCCCACTTTATCACTGATGGATGACATAACAGAATATAATTGAAACTTTCAGAATCTCAATGTAATCAATCCCGGACAGAAATTCTCATTGTTAGCACATGCAGAAGGGAAGAACTTCCCTTTTCACATAGATTTTTCTCCCACCTAAACATCATTCTTAACTCTGACAAGTGAACTTCTTTCTCCCTTCTTAAAAGTTATGTTTTAAACTCACTCCTTCCCTGAGCAGGAAGATGATAATCTTTGCTAAACCCCATAGGATGGCAAACATGAATTCCACTGTGGGATCTGCATTTAATCTGTTCTGGGACATTGACTGATTCACAGAGAGAAGACATCTTCTACATGTACCTATTCTGCTGTGTCATTAGCAATATTAATAATTATTCCTTAAATTATATGGTATAATTTAATTATATTATATTATATAAGGTGTGGAAGGTACTGAATGCATGCATGATGAAGCTCAAGGACAAAGCCATGATCCCTCTGTGACCCTTTTCAACATTAAACAAATGGTGGGATTAGGAAAAACCTCAGGGGCCTAAATGACCTTGTTTTTCTAATCCTTGCATTTTGGCTTGACCTTTTTTTTTATGTTTATGCCATTGACAAAATATAACATATTAAAAAACGAACCATGAAAAGAATCATACCCATGAGCATGAAACAACACTCAGTTTGTTGAAATGAAGAGTTAAAATTTACAAATTGAAAAAGTTGATATGAAAGAACATCATGGAAAGAGTACTGAAACTGTAGTCAAATCCTTTCCTGCAACACTAAAGAAATAAAGACACAAAAGAAAGTAAAAACTACTTGTCCTAAGAAATCATTGTTTCAAGCCAGTCTTGACATTACTATGCATTTGTTAAATGTCTCTACTGGGTTGCTCCAGAGTTTCAGATATATTTTAAATATAACTCGGCGTCCAAAAACAATGACTAATTCATTTCTATCACTCCAATGTTCAAAATTTCAGGACTCCTTTTCAGAACCAACTTATCACAATCTAGTTTTCTACCTTAGGAAGACCTTTTTTTGCTCAACTATATAAATAAATTCAAACAAATGAATTTTAGGTCACAAACTATACCAAAATAAAACACAAAATAAGTTGTCTCCTACCTATGGTTGTAATAACAGTGCCAGCAAAGAAGAAGGAACTTCCCAAATCCCAGTGACTGATTTGATTGGAGGTGTTTCCTAAGGGTATAATCCCTGCATTTATTGCTGCCACTATTTGCTGCAAGTTTAAAAAGAAATTTATCAGTGCACATCAATCATGGAGAGGCATCAAACAGTATCAATCCCACCCCAGAAATGACTAGTTAGACAAAGAGAATCAATTTTAAGGTTTTAATTTTCTATTTAAAATGAAAGTAGATGTTAAAACTTCACAGTAAAGAATTTCATAGCAGTTCAATAATAAGAAAAATACATTTGATATCAAGTGAATGCATCTTTATGAAGCTTCTAATAAACAATAGGTACAACTAATGTGCATTCATATCATCAATTAACATAGTGGCACATTGAATTAAACAACTAAATATAACAATGTTCTCTAATAAGCACCACAGATTTCTTAAAGTTTAAAATATCAGATTGCAAATTACAATTTAAATAACATGTAATAGTTTCATCAATAAAGAGTATTTCCAAAGTGGTAATCATTTCAAATGTTAAACATAGGCATCCAAGCCTGAGTTGTCTATAATTGAAGTGACCATATATTAAAAAGCTCTCCCCCCTAAAAAAACAGGCTAAGTGGAAAGAAAGAAGGAGAAAGAAAAAAGCATAGCAATTTACTGTCAAGCTTGTCAATCCAGTTAGATTCAGAGTTCTCAAATTTCACTACATTCTTATCAATTTTATAGCAATGAAAATCAACAAAGATTAACATCTGCACTATTTAAATAGGGACCATTAGGATCTAGATTCTTCTCCAGCTATTACTGAGGGGTAGACAGAAAGATGACATTATAATCCCTTCTTCAATCATCAGATGTTGGAGAAGGAAAGGAGAAGATACTAAGAACAAATAATAAGAAAACATGTGAGATGAAAATGTACAGAAGAGAAATATACAGATATATACAGAAGAGGATATTTATGTTGTAAATAGAGTTTTAGAGGTCTTTATCATTTAATTTTCAGATTTTTAATATCTGAAAGAGTTTCATTGAATAAGAAGATCAAAAATCAAGAAAAGAGTGACTGGCTTAGTTATATAGTGTTATGGCAAATGGTCATTAAGTACATTCAGAAAATAGAGATAGTTTCCCAAGGAAGTGACTAGAAAAAAAAAGATGGAAAAAAACAGGAAACCAAGAGGTGAAACAGAATTTCAAATCCCATTTAAAGCTGACTCTTACAATATCTGATTTGTATTCATCTGTGAATGGAAACTCCTATACTTGTGAAAAAAATTAAGACACTATGAAAATGCATTGAAAAGATAATTTAAAACTAAACATATAATTCCTGAATCCTGAGATAACCCCAGCTACTGTTAAAACAGTATAGGTATATACTCAAGGTAGTTTGATATGCTTTCTACATAGTTGGATCTGTGAATTATATATTGGATGGTTGGATTTGTGAATGATATGAAATGTTGCATTCTCTAATCTTAACATGATTCCACTGCAGATTTTCTTTGTCATTAGCACATTTACATAATCATGGTCCAATATGTTGATGCATATGTTGTTCTAAAATTTGTCTCATTATAAAAAAACATGTTGTTTTGAATATATTTGTGTATACATGCTTTCTATTTTTGAACACTCCCTCAGGAGATATTGTTAGAAATAAATGTGCCACACTAAAGATTATGAAGGCACCTGAGGTACAGTAGCAAATAGTTATCCAAGGAGGGTATCACAACTGACCCCCTACAATTTATGAATGCTTAGCAATACCTCTAAAATTAATAACATGTTATCTTTACTGGACTAGTGAAAATGTTTACATTTATATATTGCTTATTGAGAATATTGTTTAAGTATGCTTCCTTTATTCTATGTTAAATGTACACAAATGGACACACATAGACACCCATGTACACAGCACACAATGAAGCGAGTTTTGAGAGAGTTCATTCTGTTTACCTCTCTATGGTAAGCTTCATACCAGATAAGGCAGTTCTCACTTCATTATCCTCCTTTCAAAACATGTTCTTTACAGTTATTGCCTTTTTATTCTTGCGTAAACTTTACAATCATTTAGTTAAATTTTATAGAAATTTTCATTTCCATGGGTTTAATATATTTTCATTGAAACATGTCACATATTTTAAAATTGAAAATATGTAAAACCTATAAATTAATTAAGGAAAACTAACATTAAAATAGCTGAACTTCTCACCATTGAACATGGCATGTATATCTATAGCATTTTAACATATTACATATAGATCTATACATTTTTTCATAGGTATTTTCTTTTTCCATTTTAAATTATAATTGTTTATTACTATGGAATATATACATACATGTCATTCATCCTTTTTACCAGCAGGTCTCAAATTTGATATCTTAAAACTACTTTGTAGTTCCAAAATTTATTGAAGACTTTTGTTTATTGGATAATAAGTATTAATATTTACCATATGTTGTAATTTCTAATTTTCAAATGTGTTGATTAATTCATATACAAATAAAAAGAAGCTCGTGTAAGTAATCTACTTTTACGAAAAATAATTATGCTTTCCAAAGCAAACAAAATACGTAGTAAGAAGACAAGCAGTTTTATAATTTTATAAAGGTCTATAAAGTCTGGCTCATTAGATAACAATTCTATTTTAATATATGCTTCTGCATTCAATCTGACAAGACAGCATATCACATAGTCTCTGGAAAACTCCGGTGCACCTTCATAAGACAAAAGGCAGAGTGCTAGCTACTATGGACAACGAAAAAACATAAATACTTTAGTATTATTAAGAAAATAAGGTTTGACTCATCAAACCTCTGACAGTGTCTTGGGGACCACATTTTGAGAACCACTGCTTAATACTAAACTCATTATTCCCTTTTCTTTGTGTGTTTGATTCAACTAAAACTAAAACCAAATAAGTCGTTACTTACAAATCACGACATTTAATCTCATCTTTCAATAGCTACATTTTATTACTTTTCATTTCTTACTGCATTGTCCACTTTTTCCAGAGCCAATGCTAAATAAGAACATTAAAAGCAGATTCTTTGTTCTTAATCATATAAAATCCTCAATGAATACTTTATCATTTAATATCTTCACTATTGGCAAGAAAATGATGTTTAAGTACATTATGAGAGCAGGCATTAAAAAGACAAAACTTTAAAAAAATAAAATTGCCTTCAAAAAATAATTTAATATAGCAATAACCATATATAGGATGTAATAGGTGAAAAAATGAAAATTATTCTATTTAAGCAAAAACCAAATGAAAATTATAGGTTCATGTACTCTAACACTAGGAAAAGCATAGCTTATGTAGCTAAATAAATAAATCAAGGTATCACAAATCTGAAAGGGCTGCTTATGATAAGTCTGCTATTAGCTGGTTACTCTGGAAGAAAGAGCTTCACAGTTAATAAACATGGGGATGCCACGCCTTTGCATGTGCTGGCAAACACTGTAGGCATAAGCCCCAGGAACACTAGGGTGTCACTCCCAGGAAAAGCTAACACTTCCAGTAAACATTAGGAAAGAGGAAGGTTTAGACAGATTGTAAACGCACACATAGTATATTGTAATATTTTACAGACATTTCTTTAACACATTCATTTATTTTTTTAAAAAATGATTATTAATCTATGGTGACAAACAACTGCAAAGCAACAGCCAAGTAAAAACATAAATGATAGAAATATAAATGAGAAAAGGGAAGGCAAGTATTCAGACTTTACCCAATAGAATTGATTATCTTATTGGCTAAAGCAAGCAAATTTCGCCAACAATTAATTTAATACAGCTTTTATGGCCAACACCATTATTTGATTTTATCCCCTCCCAAGGGTTGAGGGTGTAGCTCAGTGTTAGAGTGCTTGCCTAGTGTTCAGGAGGTCCTGGGTTCCGTCCCCAGCACTGAAAAATAAACAATGGCTTTTATTTTGTTCTTTCCTTTGTCAATGGTGAGGTGCAATGTTGCTCAGTCAGATACTTGAATAAAGTCCACAGATTATTTAAATTCAAAAGAAGCATATCCAGAGCTATAACCAGAAATGGCAGTGTCTGGCAATGTGTGGGTTGTAAATAGGCATGGCAGAGCTGTGATTATTGAAACAGAGGCTTGAGATCAAACTAAAAATACATCAAGTCACTATGAGAATGAATCTACCATAAGGTCTTTTCTCTAGTTCTCATAAATTTATTTTATATTTTTGAACAAAATCTCTCAGTCAACATCCACAGGAAACTAAATGCCCTTTCCTACACAGACTTAGGACTCCTCAATTTCATCCTTGATTCAGATATCAGAGCACTTAGCAAATGTATTCAGGAGAACTGTTTCCAGTTGTGCTGTATCACATGACTAAAGTAACATGTTCACTTAGTAAATAATAAAATTCACTTTTCCATTAAAAGAAACTTTTGTAAACAATCATGTTAATGTTGACAACTGATGAACAGGTTGATTTCTTTGGGTTAAGATAAAGAAAATGTGCATTCCTATGCATTTAATACTAATAGAGGATTACTTCAAATGTTTTAAGGAAGGGCTGCTAAGATTAAACCCTAAAAATAGTACAAGATAATGTTGATTGAATTCACATTTAATTTTGCTCTTCAGTTTATAAATAAATATATAGAGTGTGCACTAAGGAAAATAAGTTGATTACAAGGTTCTGGTTAAGAATAGAGACTTCAACTTAAGAGAGGACTTAGAGGCTTACAAGCACTCAGATGATAAAAACAATAATGCATAAAGGTAATTACACAAAATCTTGGTTTCCGTGACAATAATGGCTTCAGATTCAATGTGTAGAGAGCTCTGCTGTGAATTTGTGCATTCTTGAATTATAAAAAGTTGATCTCTCTGGGTCCCCTGGCCTATTGGAAATATATTCAGCTTTAACACCAAAGTTGATAAGACACACTACTTTGAATTATATACTAGCACAAATGATATTCCAGGAAATCATGGACAATCATAAAATCTTTCCATGAGTCCAATGCTAAGAACCAACTTTATGTGTGTTATGTGGTATTAGAATGACTACTTTTTCATAAAAGGAAAAAATATTGGAAATTAAGCAAGCTCTAGAAGGCTGAAGGATGAATTATATTCAGAGTAATCTTATAGTGGGTCTGAAAATATATGACACCAACAAATTCTAATTCCACTCCTTTTTGGAATATTCAGTTGCTGTGTTCCTCAAAACAACACAGAATGTTCCAAATGTTTTCTACAAAATCTTCTTATTAAAATCATATTCAAGATTTCATTAAAATATACTACCACACCTATAATACTAAAAGTTGAGTCACAATAATTTGAACATATTAAATGATATTCTGAACTGCAGGTATAAGGTGTCAACAACCAATTATGTTACAACAATGATGTGTGTATAACTGATCCAAATGACAAATTTTTTAATTGAATATTTAAGAATGTTCTTATTTTTTCTCCTTTTTCCCATTATTTCCATTTATAATTATACTGACACCTGTATAATCATACCATTCCTCAAAGAGTAATATAGATATTGTCTTGTCAAAAATATGTTAGGTACGACTATAGATCTTCATTTGAGACAATATCATTGTAGGATATCAGTTCCACCTTGAGAGCAGCTAGTCTTCAGAAATCCAATCACACATCTACAGTACAATGTCTGACCATTTCAACCACGTAAGCAAGGTTACTTTGAAAAAGTAGAAGAATGCATAATGAGAAAGACAAAATAATAAATGATGCTCTTGTCAAATAACTTAGTGAGCAGATAATTAAAGGTGTCGTTATGATTCATGTTTACAACACAAAAATAGTCATCACTCATCAAAAACAGTCTCCTATGAGTTGTTGCTAGAGGCTGCAGGATCCTCATGCATCTCACTTTTGACCCCTGGCTAAGTGACAATGTTATGATTCCATACTCCCAGAAGACATGACAACTTTGAAAGGTCCTGCTAATAAAACCAGAGACTATCTGAAGATGGGCCTTACTCCTTACAGGCTCAGAATCCACACACAGCACAGGCAACCTCAACTGGCATGTTTGAATTGATGAAGATCCACATTGGATTATCCATTTCCTAAGCTTTAAAAAAAATTACTGGACATATTTATCTGGAATGTTATTGATGGGCATAATTTACACAAGAAGCATCTCCTCTCTTATCCATGACAGGTAGAAGTCTCAATCACTGGGGCTACTTCTTAGAGGCCATTATACGTATCAAATTAGGTTCCACCAATGGGCAGCAGCATATGGCTTGACAGTGAATTTACACAGAAAACTATCCCTTGACACATCCTTTGCACCACTAGGGATAAGCCCCAGAAACCAGACCTTTCTTCTTTTTTTGGTTCTTTCTCCTTTCACAATATTCTGGAAATTAAAACAATGCCATAGGCTTCCTTGAATAAAATGGTATTTCTGTTAGAGTGCCACTCAGGACATGATATTTCTGTTAGAGTGCCACTTAGGGCAAGGGAGCACGCAACTTCTTGAAAACCACATTATATCAGCACATTGCTCTTCAAGAATATTTCATGAGAAGTCTTCAGCTAATGCATATAGTACATTCAACCATCTAAAATTGCTAAACTCTGAGCATTTGGGGCCTTTGAAATGGCATTATAATATCAGCATACAAAAGGATGGTACTTGTGTTTTGATGAATAGTGTGTAATAATATACCAGATTTCATTGCACTGTGGTATTTATTATTACAGAATTAAAGCCAATTCCCATAACTAGAAAATTGGTAATGGATCAATCTGTTAGGACTTTGCTTACAATTCTACAGTGAAGAATATGTACTTACTAGGTTAGGTTAAATCTTATGTTGCTGAGAATGTTACTTCCTGAAAACATAAACCAGCTGTTAATTCCTTGGTGGAAACTCAAATTCTGTTCAATTTTTGCATATTTCTGAGAAATCCAGAGATACTAGATAATAAAGATGATTATATTGTGTCAAAGTGAAATTTTACATTCATGACTTGACATCAAACATTCATACTAATTAGTATAAATTCTAACCTAATTGAAAAAAAATGAACATAACAGGAAAAATAGAGATAGTTACATAAATCCAAATAGTAAACAACATCCCCAAATTACATTTTACAGTTAAATAATTGTTACAAGTACTGATAAACATTATGCTTTCTAAATCTTACATCAACAATACTTCTTCTTTTATAAAAAGCATAGTTCTGATTTCACACAGAGAAAACAAAAGGATTAATAGTTTCGCATTTTTTATACAACACATAAGTGTCCGCTGCCACTATATTTAGAAACCGGGAAAGAAGCACATTTTCAACTTTTCCCCAAAGTATATTTTCTAAGTAAGAAAGGTAAAATATAGTAATATTTTTAATCTATTTTTTATTGGAAACAATCTGAGTCAAAATATATTTCATGTTTTTTTCAAAAACGGTTTTAAAAGTCCCAGAGTGTATTTTCAAGTAAAAGGAGACCTAAATTTAATCACACATATATTAGAAACTTCTTATGAAAAAGCAACCTTTTTTAAAAAAAATGAAATCTAATTTTTACAACTTAGAAAAGAGAGTATTTCCTTCAGGGGAGGTGGTGTTTTTTTTTGTTTTGTTTTGTTTTTTGGTGCCAGACTAAAATCTGCTGCCTTACCTTTTCATGGTGTTCCTTCTATTTAAGGATTATGCAATTGCATGTCAATGCTATTTTTACAGGCTAATGAAGTGTACAGCTTTTTTCTTGTTCTTTTGAAAGTGTGAATTTACTTCCTATTAGTAGAAACCAAAATTTAAAATCTAAAGCAGGGAACAACAGAGTTGGGGGTGGATGATATCAAAAAGCCAGAAAGCCAAAGACATACTGCTGGGTATGAGAGCTATCTGGGTATCTGGTCCTATCTACGTGGGAAGGTTTTCTGATCATAAAATAATCTACAAGTAATTGGGTATTTTGGAAAACAATACTAAACGGACAAAACAGTCCCTTAAACAGTTTTTTTTTTTGCAATATTCATATATTTAATTTTGTTTTTTGTAGCTGTAATAATCAAATGTCTTCAACAATTTTCCTATAATATAAGCATGTTCTAAGCATCTGGAAGTTTTCAGAGCTTCAAATGACCACAATATCTCACTGAGTAGCTACCTGCAATATATTTGACATGATCATGGCTCTATCATTGAATAAATCTGTATAATGGTGTCCCAGGGCAAATGACCATTTACAGAGTTGTTATAGAGAAGATTTCATACATCAGACAAGGAATGAACTTGAAACACTAAAATCCTTTCATTCTTTGAGCCTGAATAAAATGAGCATATTGTGAATAGTAAAGAATAAAATATGGTAAAGAACCTGAGTCCTTGTAAATCTGAAATAACCAGAAAAATACATGTGAAGCAACATACTAAAACCTGCATTCGGGCTAGGGGTGTAGCTCAGTGGCAAAGCGCTTGCATAGCATGTGTGAGGCACTGGGTTTGATCCTCAGCACCACATAAAAATAAACAAATAAAACAGAGGCATTCTGTCCATCTACGACTACAAAAAAAATTTTAATAAAAAATAAATAAAACCTGCATTTCTCCAGTGGTGCATTTTTCCTTGAGTCTTTCGGGATTCCCTAGCAGGGTATGAAATAATATTTTATAGAAATGTTAATTTTTGCCCATGTTTCTGGCCATCTTCTACCCTATCCGAATGGAGGGAAAAAAGATTAGTAAGGGAAAAGGAGATCATGAAGAAAGAAGGTTTTCATACAAAACAAAAAGGCAAGTAGAAAGAAAGACGATAAAGCTTATTTAAATAGCAAAATAAAGAGTTCTAGAAGAACAAGATAGGAACTTAGTTCAATTTACAGTCACTTTATTTTTTTAGAAATTTCCTTTAAAATAAATTGTCTTCAAAGTAGAATTTGAATAGGCAGGAGACTGAAATCAGGGATACAACATCTAAGAAGATATTTTTATACTATTTTGACTAAGGCCTGCTACAATAACCAAAATATATTCACACAGTATGTTTTTAAGACCTGAATTTCTAAACTGATGAGAAGAAATAAGCTAAAGTGTGACAAAGAGTTTACTCTGTCAACTACCTGCATCCATAGTTTCCAAACTTGAAACATTATGTTGGTTTGTTCCAACAGAAGGTAACTGATGTCTACTCATTTGATTTTCCAATATACTTAAGCCTTTATTTTCATATCAGATACAATTTAAACCCCCCCCAAATGTTTTATATCTATATAAATGTAACTATAGTAGAAATGGTTAAGAAAATTATTCAATTTCCATAGAAAGACAATCTGTTATAATCATAAACTTTAAAGAAAAATGGAAGGGCTGGGGCTGCAGCTCAGTGGTAGAGCACCTGCCTCACATATGTGAGGCACTGGGTTCGATCCTCAGTACAACAGAAAAATAGATAAATAAAGATATTGTGTCCATCTACAACTAAAAAAAAAGTTTTTTAAAGACAAATGGAATTTTTTTGCCTATCCATCTTCAATATATAACTAAAGAACTACAGCAAAGATTAAAACTTTCATGCTGTAGATACACACACACACACACACTCACACACACACACTCACACACTCACATCAAAGTGATAGTTAACAAAACTGGTATTTGAATCAACAAACTTCCTACAACCCAAATTAGTCATCAATAAAAGCCAAACACCACTCTACTGAAACATTCCAGTAAGAGTATGATAGACAGATCCTGTTTGAGGCCACATAAAATTTATGAATTTCTCACTTCAACTGAGTTGACTCATTGCCATTAATAATCCCACCAGAAATTTCTCTGCTTTCAGATTCCAGGTAAAATTTCTTAATATACTGAAGAGGAAGTTTACTAATGACTTGCTAACATTATGCAGAGAAAAGGAAGTCTTGCAAAAATTGTTTTAATATGTTTATATTTCTTGGCTCAGTGTTACAAAAAAAATCAAGACAGCAAAAATAATATATGAGTAACTTCCCAAAACAGAGTAATTCATACCCATCCTGTCAGCCACTTTGCTTTTCTTCAAATTTCCCCTGACTTTCTCAATTACATTCTCAAATACTCACTACAGATGGCAGATATTGAAGTGGCTGAAATCCATTTTGTTGAGAAACAGAAACCTTAAAGAATTTCTTTCAATTTTTCAAGCCAACAAGAACAGCAGAGGTACCCCTTGACACCTGTCCAGGAATTATTTCACAAAAATGCAATTAAATGCTTCCCTCGGGCACCTCTCAAGCTGACATGAGAGTGTCACACCACAGCTGTCAGCACTGCAAACAAGCTTGGCACCTTTCCTGGTGCTTTCCACAATAGTCCGTCACATAGGCTGTATTGTTCATCCTCCCTCACAGGAGACTCTTGCCAGTCTCAAGAGCATTTCGGAGCACAAAACCCATGAAAGAGAAGATGCCCTAAAATTCATGACAGACATGAAAGTGGTTGGTCTTCTTTGCTGAGAGGTCCAGAATATGAAGATGTCTCTGCCAGGGAAGTCTCTAGTGGAGGACCAGTCCAACACCTGGAAGGACCCCAAGGTGGGCCAAACATCCTCAGTAGATCTCCTGCCCCCTAATTCTCACAACCTAAGAATGTGCTTCTGCTAATGAAACAAACAGGAAGCATTTAAACTGCAGGGAGCAAGAGAATAATAACAATAACAACAACAACTCAATATATTAATGCATAGTCTCTGAGGACCCAGAGGAGGCGTGGAAGGATAAGAGTACTGGCATTTGGAGATGACCAAATATACCTGAACCTTATTGAAGTCTTCTTTTTAAACCACCTTTGCATCTGTTGGGTGTGCTTAGTCAGCTCTCTCTGCTTGTGTTAATTATTTGGACCCAGCAGTACAATTCCTGAGGGGTTTCATCAATAACCGGTTGAGAATTATCTATATAGTGTCACTTAACAGAAATCAGATGCTAATTATTTCTTTCACAAAAGATAAGGCACAGAGAGCCTAAGCGGACTATTAATTCAAAACAAGTGAAAACAATAATAACAATAACTTGGCAAACTAGTGTCAGGACTTGGAGTTATAATTTTGACATCACTAATCTCTCCCACCTCAGAACATACCTCTTGGCCTCTTTCCTTAGCTCACAGAAAACCACACACTCTAGTTGTCCTCCCCGCTCCCTGATGGCTCCGTATCACGTGTGAGCCTATACTTCTTTTCTTCTCCATCCATCCTCACTTGGAGGATTTCATTTAAACACAAAGCTTTAAATATCCTCAATAGGTTGATAACTCTCAAATGTATTCAGCTTGTACTGCTCCCCCAGCTGGATGTCTGAAAGGCAACTCAAACTAATCATGTACCGAACTGAACCCTGGAGCTCCTCCTTGAATCTTGCTTCATCTGGGTTTTTTCCCATCTCTTTAACTGCCAACTTTATTTTTCCAGTTCTTTAAGAAGAAATCTATGAATCATCTTTGACGTTTTTTGCATACAACTCACATCAAATCCTATCAGCTTTACCTTCAAAATAACCCCAAATTCCATCACATCAATTGATTTCATCTTTATACAGGCCATCAACATTTCCCCACTGGGTTCTTACAGCAGACTCTCATTTTTATCCCACTACATTCTATTCTTCACAGGACATCCACAGTGATTCCAAGTCATGTGCCTGACTCCTTTTCAAGTTCTTTCATGGTCTTTCAAGTCATTCCAAATGAAATCCAAGATCTCTTACAAAGATGTACAAGGCCCTACAGTAACTGAGCCACTATTAACCTCTTTGGTCTTTTTTCATACAAATCCTCCTTTCAGTGATTCCCTCTAACCATGTGGCCTCTGCCAATAATGTGCCTGCCTCAGAGCTTTTATACCCACTCTTCCTTCTACCTAGAATCCCTTTCCCCAGTTATTCACTTGTATATGTATACATAGCTTTTTATTGTCTTTCAGAACTCTGGTAAAACATTTAATTCCCTTATCAGCCAATTTCATTAGCTCAGGTATTGACTCTTTATCATGCACTCATACTATTTTTTCAGGACATTTGAAATTACATTATGTACTTATTAGTTTACTGTTTTTACAATTATAAGAAAATGACCTGAGTTGCTCATAACATTTATCTTAAAGTCTCAAAGAGATGCATTCATTCAGTAAGATGGTAGAATAAGAAATCCCAGACTCTCTCCTATCCCTTAGAGATACAGAGTCTACAATACACAGAACAATTCCTTTTGTGAGAAATCAGAAGCCAGTTAAGAGCCTCCTGCCCCCAGGGTCACATGAAATCAGCCAAATCAAAGTCAGCAGAAAAAGGTGTGGTGTTGGTACTCACTTGTTATAGCCATCCCCCCACACAGCCCTAGCTCAATGTAGTATAAGAAAAAAATCATCCAGTATCCAAATTCTCCATGGGGAGAGAAAAAAGGACTGAAATGTATTTTCAACATGCAGACTTTTCAGAGGGCAACCTAAGGAACTAGTTTCTGTCTCACTCAATTCATACTCAGAGCACTGGGTGGATATGACATACTCCAAAAGGTCAGGGGCCACTAAGAAGAATGAAAAGATAGGAAACATGTGGTAGCTCCAAAGAACCTGTAGTATCTGTCACATGCACAAACCAGAGGGAGCGAGAGATTACAAGCTCCCAGAGGGGAAAAAAAAAAGAGTACATTTTTCTAATTAGTACTTAAATAAACCAGTCCAAAGGATACACACCCTCTAAAAACATTGAAGAAGTCCCCAGGAGCTTAAACCAGACTTTTCTAAGATTTTTTCCTGTAAAATCAAGCATTTATATATTGATAGAGGTAACTTTTTTCAAATGTTCAGGGACCATCATGAATGTTGCAAAGTATATAAAGAAACAAGGAAACATGGCCCAATCAAAGAAACATAAGAAACCTCCAGAAACTGATGTTAAAGAAACAGATGCATATAAATTACCTGAAAAAGATTCAAAATAGTCAGCATAAAGATGCTCAATGACCTTAGAAAAATAATCCATATATGAAATAAAAATATGAACCAAAAAATAAATATATAAATAAGAAAAAAACAGAAATCTTGTAATTGAGGAGTAAAATAACTGTGCTGAAATTTTACTAGTTTCTACAGAAGACTTGACCAAACACAGAAAAAGAATGAGTGAACTCAAACACAGGCCAAATAATATCCTATCAACAGAAGATAAGAGAAGAAAAGGAAAGGAAGGGAAGGTAAAAAGGAAATGAAAGTAAAAGAAAAGAGTAAGTAAAGAAAGCTTCACGACTTATGAGATATTATCAACTGGATGGATGAATGCAAAATACTAAAGGTCATTTTTAAAAGCTGATGGCAAGCAGTATATTCAACAGTGAAAACGTGAAATCTTTTCTTCTAAGGCCAGGAATAATGCTAGGCGGTCCATTTTCACAACTTCTATTCAAATAGTACCAGACTACTAGCTATAGCAATTAGGGAAGAAAAAAAAATTAAACATATTCAAATCATAGGGAAAGGGAAATTACTTCTGCTCTTAGATGACATAATCTCATATTCAGAAATCATTAAAGACCTTTAAAAATACTATTAGAATCAATAAGTAAAATCATTAAATTTTAGGACTCAAAATTAACATAAAAAATCTGTTGTGTGACTACACACTGACAACAAACTACCTACAAAAGGACATTAAGAAAACAATTCTGTTTACAATATCACTGAAAAAATAAAATGTATAACAATAAACTTAACCAAGGAGGCAAAAAACACTTATACAATTAAAATACAAATATTGCTAAGATAAATTAAAAGTAACATAAAATAAATGGAAAGATGTATCATATTCATGAGTTGGAAGACTTAATTTTGTTAAAATGTCCATACTATCTAGAGTGATCTAAAGTGTCACTGTAAGCCCTACAAATATCCCAATTGCAATGATATTTTTTACAGAAATAGGAAAAAAAAACCTAACATTCATATGGAACCATAAAGGCCAATAAATAACCAAAATAGTCTTCAGAAAGAATAAAGCTAGATGCTCACACTTCTTGATTTTAAAACATATTACAAAGGTACAAGAATTAAATGGGGTAGATAAGCTTCTGATAAGATGCTTCAGAGAATTTCATGTCATCAGGAAAATTCAAGTTATAACAATGAGATACCACTGCACACCTATTAGAAGGACCAAAACCTAAAACACTGACAACATTAAATGGTAGTGAGGACACGAAAGAACAGAAACTCTCATTCAATGTTCATGAAAACACAAACTGGTATATTCACTTTGAAAACAATTTCCAATTTCTTATAAAATTAAGCATAGTAATCCAGCTATCCCAATTCTCAGTTTATATCCAAAGGACTTAAAATCAGCATATTACAATGATACAGCCACATCAATGTTTATAGCAGCTTAATTCATAATAGCTGAATGATGGAACCAATCTAGGTACCCTTCAACAGATGAATGGATAAAGAAATTGTGATGTGATGTGTGTGTGTGTGTGTGTGTGTGTGTGAGAGAGAGAGAGAGAGAGAGAGAGATGGAATATCACTCAGCCATAAAGAACAAAATTATGGCGATTGCTGGTAAATGGATGGAGCTGGAGAATATTTTGCTAAGCAAAATAAGCCAATCCCAAAAAAAACAAAGGTCAACTGTTTTCTCTGATAAGCAAATGCTAATTCACAAGGGGAGGGGAGTTGGGAAGAATAGAGTTACTTTAGATTAGGTAGAAGGGAGTGAAAGGAGGGGAAGGGTCTGGGGATAGGAAGGATAGTAGAATGAATCAGGCATTATTATACTATGTACATATATAACTATACAACTATACAACTGGATGAATTCTACATTGTGTATAACCAGAATGAGAAACTATACTCCATTATATATAATATAAAAAATGAAGCGTAGTTTTACCATATGATCCAAAGATCATGCTCCTTGATATTTACCTGAAGAAGTGAAAACTTATTTTCACCCAAAAACCTGCACACAGATATTTATAACAGCTTTATTCATAATTGCTAAAACTTGAAAGCAACCAGGATATTCTTCAATAAATTAACAAGCAGTAAACTGCTGTACATCAGACAATGCGATATTATTCAGTGCTACAAAGAAATGAGCTATCAAGGCCGTGAAGACACCGAGGAAACTTAAATGGATATTAATAAGTCAAAGAGACCAATCTGAAAAGGCCACATGCTACGTGATTCCAACTGTATGACATTACAGAAAGGGTGAAACTATTGAGACAACTAAAAAGGCCATTTTTTTTTTTTACAGGAGTTAGGGAGTAGTGAAGTATGTTACTCAGCTTTTCATCACTGTGACAAATACCTTAGAAAAATGACTTGGAGCAGGGAAGATTTATTTGGTTCAAGGTTTCAGTAGACAGTCAGCTGCCTCTATTGCTTGGGTCTGATGCCAGGCAGAACATCATAGCAGAAAAGTATGGAAGAGAAAAACTGCTTGGCTCATGGCAGTGAAGAAGCAGAGAAAGAGAAGAAGGGACCAGGGACAAGATATAGTCCCCAAGGGCCTGTCCCCAGTAACCTACTTTCTCTGACCATGTCCCACTTATCCACAGTTTCCACCACCTCCCAGTGATGCAGCCACATCAATGTTTATAGCAGCTTAATTCATAATAGCTGAATGACAGAACCAACCTAGGTACCCTTCAACAGATGAATGGATAAAAAAATTGTGATATATATATATGTGCATGTGTGTGTGTGTGTGTGTGTGTGTGTGTGAATTAGTCCACTGATAAAGTGTCTTCATGATCCATTCATTTTTTCAAAGCCCTGGGGACTAAGCCTTCAATATATGAGGTTTGGGGAGATAGTCCAGATCCAAACCATAACATGAGGGATAAATAGAGCACAAGAATTTTTAGGGCATTGAAACTACTCTGTATGATACTGTAATGCCATTACACATTTGTTCAAACCTGTGGAATGCACAACACCAAAAGTGAACTCTAAGTAAACAATGAATTTTGGTAAATTGATCAACTATAACAAATGTCCAGCTCAGGTGGAGCATGCTGATAATGGAGGAGGCTATAAATGTGTGCAGATGGGGTATAGAAGGAAAATCTTTGTACCTTCTGCTCAGTTTTGCTGTCAACCTAAAAATGCTCTAAAAATAAAGTCTATTAACAAGTTAAAAAGTAAAAGAATTTGGGGGATAAGAAAATTAAAACTATTTCTGAAACAAAAGATACCATATGGTAATGGAATACAGACAGACATATGGACCAACTGAACAGAATAAAGAGCCCAAAATTAAACCCACACATATAGACTCAAATGATCTTTGATAAGGGTGACAAAACCACATAACAGCAAAAGGACCATCTCTTCAATAAATGATGCTGAAAAAACTGAATAGCCACATGCAAAAGAATGAAATCGGACCCTTATCTTACACTAGACACAAAAATCAACCCAAAATGGATTAAAGATTTAAACATCAAGACCTGAAACTACTAAAATTCTGGAAAAAAAAAATAGGAGAAAACCTTCATAACTCTGGTCTTGACAAGATTTTCTTGGATATGACCCCAAAATTTCAGGCAACAAAGTCAAAACTACACTAGCGGAATTACATCAAACTAAAACTTTCTGTGCAGCGAAGAAAAGTTCAACAGAATGGAAGGAAAGACTGTGAGAAAATATTTGCAAATCATATATCTGATGAGGTGTTGAGATTGAACTTACACAATTCAATAACAAGAAACCTGGTTTTAGGCTGGGGTTATGGCTCAATATTAAAAAACAAAAAAGAAACCCGTTTTTTTTTAATGGGCAAAAGAGTTAAATAGACATTATTTTTAAAAAAGTTTTACTTGTAGGTGGATGCAATACATTTATTTAATTTATTTATATGTGGTGCTGAGGATTGAACCCAGGGCCTCCCATGTACTAGGCAAGTGCTCTACTGCTGAGCCACAATCCCAGCCCCTTAAATAGACATTTTTGGGGAAAAAAAAAAAAAAACAGAGAGAGAGAGAAAAAAGACGTATGAATGGACATACAAAGGTATATGAAAAGAGGCTCAGCATCACTGATTCTCAGGAAAATACAAATCAAAGACACAACGAGCTATTACTTCACATACACCCCTTAGGAAAGCTCTCATCAAAATAATGGAAAATTATAAGTATTGTTGAGGATATGAAGAAATGGGAGTCCTTGTGTGCTGTTGGCAGGAAAGTAAATGGTGTGCTTTCTATTGAAAAGATAGAAGTTCCCACCAAATACTACAAAGAGAACTATGATATGACAGAGCAACCCCACTTCTGTATTCAGAAGAATTCCAAACAGAATCTCAAAGAAATGTACTGCACTCCCATGTTCATTGCAGCACTCTGCACAATTATCACGAGGCAGAAATAACCTAAGTGTCCACTAGTAGATTAATGGATTCAGAAATCTCCATCCAGGACTATAAAAGAAGCAAACCCTATCATATGCTACGTATGGATGACCTTTGAGGACATAAGTTAAGTGAACCAGACACATAAGGACAAACACCGCATGTTCCTCCTTGTATGAGATATCTAAAATGGTCAAACTCAAACAAACAGAAAGAAGAACAGTGGTTGTCAAGGGCTGCTCAGAGGGAGTGTTACATTTAGTATCTGGAAGTGCCAGCTTGTGTGCTAAAGGCTTGGTCTCCAGCTGGGGGCACTATTATGAGGTGGTGGACACTTTAGGAGGTGGGGCCTAGTTGGAGGAAATCAGTCACTGGGAGCATAGTCTTGAAGAATCAGAATCCTTTGGGATCCTGGCTTCTTTCTCCTTCTTTCTCTGATTTCTGTCCACCCTGAAGGAAGCAGCCCCCTCTATGACATTCTGAGGAGGACCTCACCATGGGCCCAAAAGCTCCTGAGACAAAATGGACTGAAACCTCTGAAACTTGGAGCCAAAATAAATCTTTTCTCCTTTTATTCTGATTTACATCAGGTATTTTAACAGTGACGGAAAGCTAACACAAGGAAAAATAGAGAAACTGCTATTCAGTAGATATAGAGTTTCAGTCATAAAAGATGAAAAATTTCTAGAATCTGCTATAAAACAATGTGCCAGTCAACTATACTGTACCATATACATATAATTTTGTTGACAGGATACATCTCAAATATATATATATATATATATATATATATATATATATTTTTTTTTTAACTACAATTTAGGGTCAAATTAAGTGCCTCACATAGGACAAAAATCTTAAAAAACCAGTATATCCCCAAACTGGCATGCTATAAAGCCATTAAAAAGAAGTCTATACATCTATAGCTAAAGATATGGATATATATTCATGACTTTTATAAATTCAATCAATCACTTTATGAAATAATATGTATAGTAAAATATAATTTGGAAAAGGAAAAGAACTCATAGTCCTACACTGTGCTAGGCATGCAGTAGGCACTGAATAAATGTTTAATAAATATTTTTAATTCATGAGATTTTTCACTTTACAAATTTTTTTTAAAAAATTCTAAGTTGCCTCACTTCTCTTTACTAATGCATGCTGCATTTATTACCCTTAATCTCTGAACTTTAAAAAAAAATCTGTTTGCGACTTCATTTAGCAACTTTAGGTATAAGGAGCTTCATGAAGACACTACCCACTTTCATTTTCTTTAGGATTCAAAAGGATTCCTGTAATCCTAAAATTCTGAGATTTTTCACTCACTCATTCAGCAATACACAGAAGGCAGCCAGCAACCATGGCAAGAAAACTTGAGAAAATACATGCAAAACAATGAGTCACGCCTGTATGGCATTTGGGACAGACTGCCACTCTGCAGGACAAAGAATTCAACATATAGATTATTTACCTCAAAGAAAGAAAAAGTGTTAGACTAGCTAGCTTTGATCCCTGAAAGATGATGTTATTTATAAAAAACAGAAGAGAAAAGAAAGGGGGGGAAGGAGAGAACAGAGGAGCAGTGGGAGAGTTTGGAAAGCTAGAAGTCATGGATCTACTATTTATTCTGTCACTAACAAGTAGCATGCTCTCAGGAAAATGATCCAACTGTTTATTTTCTTAGTCATAAAATGACAGGTCTGACGGAAAAATATTTACTGTAGATCCCAAGTTCCAAATTGAATCCCAAGTTCCAAGTCCATTCCTTAGAATGTTGTCTTCTATTCCTTCAAAATATATCACGGTAGATTTTGCTAATGCCATCTTATAATTCTCTGCCTTTCTGATGCAGTTGCTATTTTTGCTTGTTTTATTGATTTTTTTGTTTGCATTCCTTTCAAACTCAATTGCACGCATGTCAGTTTGGTTTATATATAAGGTTAACTCATTTTTTTTTCTTCTTCTTCTTCAAGAATAAAAGAATCTCATTAGATCTCTACAAAAAAAAAAAAAAAAAGCTTATCTGAATCAATTTAATCCTGCATCAAGGAAGAATTATAGTGAATAAGACAGACACATGCCGACACAAACACACATACCAGCTGTCTATGGATCAGAAAACTCTATGTAGTGAAATAGTGAGTAATGGAGTATAAAGCAGGAGTTCTTGTCCTGTCCAAAAAAAAAAAATACTGATTTGCATAATAGCACAGTACAGCTGTCCAAGAAAAATGTGCCTCAGGAATGATATCATTATTATAAAATAACATCATTTACCATTTTAATTAAACCAAATCATTTAAAATTACCCTCACGAAATAGATTTTTTAGGCCTGCTCAAATCAAGAGCCAAATGTCATTGTCTGATAAAACATCTTCCAGAAATGATAACTAGTGTGAAGCTTTGGAACTTGCTAACCAGAGAGAAAAAAAATAAAACAATTATACCATCATTTTTAGTGGCGGGGAAGTCGTTACATGTCCAGAAACATCAATCATGTACAAGGTTTTTAATTAAAAAAAAATGATTTTACACAGTGAAATATACACCCTTCATCCTAAAACAGATGTTAAGAGATTTATTTTGAGAAAATAAAAAGAAAAAAAAAGGGCTTTACCACACAGAGCCCAGGCACGGAAACCATCCAAAAATTATGTGTGCTCTCAAAGTTTATCTTAGTCATAAGGAATCTCAGGCACAGTGACTTTGCCACCATCAGTTCAGAATCCTCAACCAGGCATCTTACTCTCTCCCTATATCTTTCCCAGAACTACACACATGACTTTGAACACCTCTTCTGGAAAGTTTTCTCCTCTCCTGTTATCCCAAAGTTTGTCTGCCCCTCCTCAGTCCTCTTTCTTTAAAATTCTTTACAAAACCCACTTTCATTAAAATTTCTCCAACTAATCTAATCTAATCCCTAAGGCCATCGTCTTATTTACCTGCACAATCACAATATAATTTTCCATTTCTTTGTAAGGTTTCGTAAGTGTTGAGGCCTATTGACTTCAAACCTCGACCACTTATTAAGGTCTATAAGTCTGTGGCCTGACTCCTTCAACAACTTATCTCCTATGGCTTTCCTGTCCATAGGACACTTGGCCCAACTACATCAGCATTGATACAGTCCCAGAATACGACAGGAAGACTCTAACCTAGACACATGTGCTATCTTCTCTGCCTGAAGCACTTTCTCCCCAAAATCTTCATATGACTGACTCTCCCTCATCTGAATATCATCTCAAATGATACTTCCTCAGAGAAAACTTTTCAGAACATGGCCCATCTAGGGGAATCCCAACCCCCACCCTTCTACCTCCGTAGGCCACTTTTGAGTCTTCAGAACATTAATACTTCCCAAAATAATCTTGACTGAATGCTTATCTGTAGTAGTTTTCCACTGGCATAGCAGCTTCCTGAGAACAAGACTCCTGTTTAACTCTGTGTTGTGCCCCATGCTTAGAAAAAGGCCTTTCAAAAACAGAACTGAAGAAGGGATAAATAAAAGGACTTTACTCCTTGCTTTGAGATAAGTAGCTCTTCCCTGTGCAGTATGGTGGCACACACCTATAATCCCAGGGGCTCAGGAGGCTGAGGCAGGAGGATCTCAAGTTCAAGGCCATCCTCAGAAATTTATTTAGGCCCTAAGAAACTTAGCAAGACCCTGTCCCAAAATAAAAAACAAAAAGGGCTGGTGATGTGGCCAGTGGTAAAACACCCCTGGGTTCAATCCCCAGTACCAAAAAAAAAAAAAAAGAGAGAGAGAGAGAGAGAAGAACAAAACATGAGTGGCTCCTCACACCAAGTATCTTACCTCAGATCTCCACAATAGCTAACTTGCTACCTGAACATCATAGATAAATGCAAAAATGTTTCTGATAAATGGTACATAAGACAAACTCACAATGAGTCAGATTCATAAAATTAGGCTACAAATGAATACCTTTTTTCTTGTATGAATATGTCATTTTGACCAATGATTAAATTTCATTATGTCTTCAAAAACTTTAATTAGTAAAAACTGGGAATAATGACCTCCATTTTTGTTAATTTATGTGATGGCTTATGCTAGGCTTGGGACAAATGGAAAACAGCAGCTGCCATCCTCACCTTCTGAGAGGCATGAATCAAACAGGTATTCTAAAACAACCATTACCCACCCCTAATACAACAGAAAATCGAAACATGTGCAACAATCTTTAAATTTCTTTATGAACTGTTATGCCATTAACGTTGCAAATTTTATTTGACCTGAAAGAAGCAGAATCACCCAAATAAGCTTTAGAGTCAGGACTAATGGGGCCTCTGCCAGGTTCACTGGCTTCTTCTTTGTTCAAGAAACACCTAGGAAAGGTATGTCTGGTTCATTCTGTGATGTGTATCTAAGAAGAATGAAATTAAAAATAAAGGAAGGGGGGCTGGGGATGTGGCTCAAGCGGTAGCGCGCTCGCCTGGCATGCGTGCGGCCCGGGTTCGATCCTCAGCACCACATACAAACAAAGATGTTGTGCCTGCCGAAAACTAAAAAAATAAATAAATATTTTTAAAAAATAAATAAATAAATAAAGGAAGGACGGAAGACCTAGGTTCTACTTATCTGAGATGCTGCTATATGAAATAAAGCTGTCCATTAAACAACATAATTTGTAAACCTCTTCCACCACAATTTTAAGGAACAAATTTAAGTTAACAAATAAAATACAATAATTCTGTATATATTATAGATCCATCTAATAAATATACTTCTCCTCTCTTATCCATTGGGGCTTGCGGGACTTGTAAATCTGTTTGGGTGTCCATCCTGACCCCATCATCACCCTGCTGAGAACAATAGAACACTTCAGACCCCTGGTGTAGAGATTCCTGAGTTAACAGAACAGAACCTCCCAAAGGTCTTATCTCTGAATCTGGAGGAGAGTGAGGTGGATTATCACCAAAATGTGTAAATGGATACAAACCAGTACCTCTGTACTCTCAGAGTCCCTGGTACCATTAGTATCATGTTGGTACAGAAACCCCAATGAAACCAAATGTTTTCAAATAACCTTTTATAGCATATGAACAAGAGTAACTGGAAAGTAGAATCTTTCATTTGCCCAAAAGGAACATGGCCTGTTTTAGCAATTATGAGTTCCTGATGAATCCCCTTCTTCCTCCAAGAGAATTTTAGTAAAATAATAAGAACAGATGCATAATTGTAGAAGAGTAACTTTACAATAGCCAAGAAAATATGTTGGGACCTTAAACTGGAAAATTTAAGATTAAAAGATGCTTTTAGGGAAAATGTACTTCGATGCAATCCATGTGGTCATGTGATGGTGTCTATTGAGATTCCCCCTCTCTTTCCTCCATCCTGCCAAGTTACCAGAAAACACATTATATGTTATACTTGCACAAACTTCTGGCAAATTCTGATTCCTTAGGTACCTCTCAAGAAAATACAAACATTTTTCACTCAGTGGGGCATAAATTCTGGCACTTTCGCTCAATATTACTATAGACTGAGGGTACACTATCTAGAGCTTCCTCACATTTAACAATCAATGCTAAGGAAACCCAAATTTCATGAGAAAAAATGTAAAAGCAAAACAGAGCAAAATCACATCAAGAACAGTATTTTGAACATATGCAGAAGTCTAACTAATCATGGGGAGAAATAAAACAGCTCTGCATAGAGAAGGGCTACTCTACCAAATAGCTCATGCAAAAGCCAAAGCTAGAAGAGGAGGATCAATTACATTGCAAAATGTAAGTGGTCATTAAAAGATCATCTGCCAAAACCTGATAAAAATTGATTCCTTGTACACTTGAGTATGGCTGTTCCCAGATCTAGAAGAAAGGCTTCAAATGCTTTACATGAGGTAGATATGTGTATATATGAATGATGAGTGTAAATCTAGTCATCTGTTCTGCCATGTTTTCATTTAAAATTGTAAAAGGAAACACTAAAACCTACAAAGACCACTGTGATCTTTAAGACTGTGATGTGCCCAATGGCCAGTGAAATTTTTTAAATCTCATAAGCCAGGGGAAAGAGACACAAAAAGGACAGCAGAGGTTCATCCTGGGCATGTGAAAACTAACAGATTTGAGAGAAAGTAAGCCACACTGCACTTTTCAAATTGTGGTCTCAGTAACCTGGAAGAAGGCTCAAGAGTTGCCATGACAGTCTGAGGTCACTGTTCAACACCACCAATACACAGAACCAGAGGCATCACTAGAAAGATAATAGGAAAAGCAAGCAAGCAAGCAAGCCACTCTTGTGCTAAATTTTGATTCCTTCTTTGGAACACTGCCCACAGTTCTAACTGACACTTACCAAAGTTTTAACTGAGCAGAATGTAGTTCTGAAAAGGACAACTAAAATAATCAAGGGACACTATAACTGCCAAGAAAGAGATTTAAAAACAAAATGACTAGAAAGGTAAACACCCAAAACACATATGACCATGGACTACAAAAACAAAGAGTAGAAAGGGAATGAATTCTAGATAGAGATAAAAAGACAAGGTCACCATCTTTAGAAGGGAATGATATGACCTCAGTCACAAAACTCATTAGAAAAAAAAATGGCTTAACCCTTAGAAGTTGCCATGTTCAAAAGATCCAGTCAAATAAAAAACTTAATTATTAAGTGGAGTGTGAACCACTTATGTCAAGAGAAAGTACAGGCTGGAATGAGGTTAAATTCAAAACATTTAGATAAAATAAGCCTATGAATGTTAGATCCATGAGAGAGTTTCCATAATATCATGATCTTTGGAGTACCGGCCTCTATTTTAAAGCTATGGCACTGTTTTTACATATCCCTTGGTACCTTTGTTAAGAATAAAAATACCAAGCTAAATTAATGACACAGCCATGGTATTCAAATGTTCCCCAAGATGAAAGGCAGAGAAACAGCTCAAAGTGATGAAAAGCATCATCTCACTCCCTTACTGATAAGGATATCACCTAACCTATGTGAATATTTAATTAATAAGAAAATAGGAGTGAATGGGGCCTGTGTCAGCTTCATACCACTATTAAAAAAAATAAATACCTGAGATCATCAACTTACAAAGAGAAAAGGTTGACTTTGGGTCAGGCTTGGGAGGTTCTAGCCCATGGTTAGTTGGCTCGCTTGTTTTTGGATCGGTGGTGAGACAGCACATCATGGCAAGAGCTAGTGGAGGAGCAAAACCACTCACCTCACTGACAGAAAGCAAAAGAAAAAGAGACCAGGGTTCCATAATCCTCTTCAAGGACAGGACCCCAGTGACCTAAAGATCCCCACCAGCCCCCAACTCTATATAGATTCCACCAACTCCAGATAGGGCTACCCTGGAGATCACATTTTTAACACATGGGCAATTGGGGGACATTTAAGATCCAAAGTGTAGTAAGGCCCTAGGCCATGCCAATGATATCCAGAGCAGAAAACTTCAACAAAATGCCTGAAAGGAACCGCTATTCATTCCAAAAGTGACATTATTCCACAAGTCCTCTTGTGCAATGCCTCAGGTTCTATACCTCCCTGCATGACTTATTATGAGAATGAGCCATTTGGACCCAAGAAGAACATGGGGAGATGTAAACTTATTTTACCAGTCCTCAAATTCTAAACATCCCTTTAAAAGAATCATGTAATAACCTTCAGAATTCTAGCCAACTATCCAAAAGGAATTGATACCTTCTACAGCGCTTTCATGAAAGTTCCGCAGAAGACAGCATCATCAGAAATGAAAAACAGGTTCACTATTGGTCTTATATCCCATCCAGGATCAAAACCACAAGAATGAATTCAATGAGGCAGCAGAAAAAAAGAAAATCATATGATTTTGGATGATGCCCCCCAAAAAACCCTTTTCTTGATTAACATTCACCCGCAAAAGGAGAGAGCCCACAACGAAATAGTTATTAAATTTGTTTTAAGAAAAGGAGAGGAAGGGAGGGAGGAAAAGAAGGAAGAAGGAGGGGAGAGGAAGAGAAGAAAAGGAAGAATAAAGAAGGAAGAGAAAGAAGGGAGAGGAGGAGGAGCGAAGCAAGAACATGTCTGTAAGTCTTCAACTGGGAAGAAAGCCACAACCATTAGTTTAAGAACGTTTACTTCTCCACCACCCAACTGGTTGAGATTGCCTTTACATGTTTTTCCAAAGCATTTCCCTTAGTGTAATCACATATTTTAGTCTATACATGAATATATAATTGGTCAAATTTTAATCATTATCCACAGACTAAGATAACTACGCTAAATAATTGCAGATAAAGATTTTTATAAACACATTGTTAGGTGAAAGCCCTTTCCTTCTCAGCTGATCTATTAATTACACTGTTTGCTTTACAAGTGGAAGCAAAGCTCAAAGACAGATCTCACTCAGACACTGACTTATCTATCCTGGCCCCACCCTGCTATCTACCCAAGCTCCACCCTCGGAGAACACAAAGCAAGACACTCCCTCTGTTGATGAAATAACAATTAAAGGAAAGATCATGACCTAGGATGATTCTAACATGCTCCACCCCGGCAGCATTGAACGTGATGGAATCAGAGTATCTCAAAAGCATCATGTATCTGCTGGGGAAGCTGCCAGTTGAAGGAACTCTACAATATATACTTTGGTTTGCCTTTATGCCAAAACATTTTCTTAAAATGTGTTATGCCAGCTTATGACTGTGTTGCCTATCTGAACATTTGAATTCAGAAAGGCCCATGTTGTGAAGATCCTTTGTCTCTCTACTAAGGCTGTGTGAGGTTCCCACAGATAGCCCTAAACTTTCTGCCCAGCACAAGGGGAGATATGAGTTGGTAGCCCTCTCTTTTAGGTCCCCTCAGCTAAAACCTTCACAGATCTTATCTAAAAATGAGATTTAGGGGGCAAGGGGAACTCAGTGATAGAGCTTGTGCTTAGCATGCATGAAGTTTCAAACCCAGCACCTAAATAAATAAATACATAACTTAGAATATGCCTACATCATCCCCTTTGTAATAGTGAGCAAGAACTGGAGTCTGTAAGAAACTTCTCAAAAGAAGAAACACAAATGGCCAACAAATATATGAAAAAAAAAATGTTCATCACCTCTAGGAATTAGGGAAATGCAAATCAAAACTATACTAAGATGTCGTCTCACTACAGTGAGAATGGCAGTGACCAAGAAGTGAGTATATGGAGGAAAAGGTACACTTGTACATTGTTGGTGGGACTGAAAATTAGTACAACCACTCTGGAAAGCTTCGTGCAGATTCCTCAATAAAACTAGGAATGCAACCACTATATCACCCAGCAATCCCACTCCTTTGTTTTTATCCAAAAGATCTAAAAATCAGCATACTGTAGCAATCTGGCCACTTCAATGTTTATAAGCAGCACAACTCACAATAGCCAAATTAGGAATTTACCCAGTTGCCCATCAATAGATAAATGGATTAAGAAAATGTGAAAGATGTATATATGTGTGTATACACACACATACACACACACACACAAACACACACAATGGAGTTCCACTCAGCCACAAAGAATAATGAAATAATGGCATTTGCCAGTAAATGGATGGAAATGGAAAAAAATTGTGCAAGTGAAATAGCCAGACTCCATAAATCAAAGGTCAAATGTTTTCTCTCATATATGAAAGCTAATGGATTAATCTACTGATGAAGTTAGAGCCCATAATCCAATCCCTTTCCAAATGCCCCACCTATGAACATTGCCAACCTTTCAACACAGGAGCCTTTGGGGGAGATTCCAGAAGCTTTTGAGGGAATATCCCCCTTTCCTTGTGACCTTCTCAGTCGCGAGGAACAGTCTGATCCAGGAGCCATTTCGCCTCTTTCTGACCTACAAGGTACCTTTGTTGCTTCATTTTTCAAATGTGAATTACAATATGCATGACTGAGGATGCAGGAATCAAGTAATCTATCTTCAAGTACAAAACAATATATAAATATGTGGAGAAATGCAAACACAGAAGGTATAATTCTTAGAGCCCATAGAGCCATTATCATAATTACTATTAACAGATCTACATGGGGCAAATCTCAATCTAATACTGTCTATTTGACCGTGCTTCACATTTAAGTCTGACTTTTACCTTCAACTAAATAAATGGTCAGTCAAAAAATATATATAAAAATATATCACGTGTATATGTAGAATAATTTCCCTCATTCTTAAATAATTATCCCATCCAACAAGTAACTTCCTAGATATTAATATTCCATTCAATCACATCAGCTTGAGAAATATTTTATTAATGCACAATATTCATACAACACTTTTCTAATGTTTAACCAGTTAAACCAGTTCATCTAGTGAGCCTCCATACATTCTTTAAAATTAAAATCCTTTCTGACAACGCATCCATGCTTTATAATAAAAACCTAAATATTATTAAGGAATAGTGCATGAAAATATCTCAACTGTTTCTTGATTTGCAAGAAAAACTATATCGCTTTTAATCCTTTCATTCTGAAAATCTAGAGAGCAAGAACATATGGGTAGGGAATGGAAACAGGAATGATTTATTCCACTTAGAAAGCAGCACGTGGGGAAATTCTAGAAAAATTCTGGAAACTGACAAAGCCTTTCTTCAAGACCTGCATATTTCCATTTGGCAGCCCAATCTCCTCTCCTGAAACTCTCACCTTTGAAGCACAGACAGTTTCGTGGCACCCAGTTCATGCAGCGAATCAACCCACACTGTGAGGTTAATATACATCCAAGAAGGTTTACCCATAGCACTGCTCACAGGTGCTTTTTCCCAAAATTAACCCAAAGGGCATAAAGTATGTGTAGGATATTTAGACACTTTGCAGATTATTTTTATGTCCCCCCAAATTTATATTTTATCCAAAGAGCTAAACAAAAAGAGTAAAATTACTGGTAAGAAAAGAAAGCTTTCTCATATTGGGGATTGGACCCAGGGCTGCATTACAACTTAACCACATCCTCAGCCCTTTTTAGTTTTTTATTTTGAGACACAGTCTAAGTTGCTAAGGCTGGCCTCAAACTTGTAATCTTGCTATCTCAACCTCCCAAGATGCTAAGATTTCAGGCATGTGCCACCATGCCCAGCAAGAAAGTATTTTCTAGATAACGTATTGTTGTGCCCATGATAAATTAATAAATATGATTACACTCTGCTTAAGACTAAAGTCAAATACTTCGTATACCTAGGTGCTTACACCAACTGGACTGACAGTCACCAAACCATTGTGTCCCCATCATTCAGTATCACTCACTACTACCTGCAGTCAGCTCTTTGCCTGCTCTTCACACATCAACCCGTCCCCTATACCCCTGGGAAAGCCATGACCCAAAGCATAAATAGGCTCCTCTACTCACACACCTTCAATAGCACCCATGCTTAGGTATTTTTCAAGTATCTTTTTTAAAGGATACTTAAGAGCAAAGAAAAATGAAACTTTTGGAGATCTGGGTGCACAGGGTAATGCAGTTCCCTAAAATAAGAGAAATATCCTTGAAATTTCAGGTTTTGAATCAATTGTCCACTTGCTTTTTGAGTTCTATTTCTCAGCACCTTCTACATGTGGAGTGATCTTAGGATATCACTAGAATCCCCACTCATCTCAACCTACACTCATTCTTCAGGAGATTTCAGCCAGTATTTGGGCTTGAAATGCCTCCTAGTTCGTGGTGACCTCCAAATGCACATTGCCAGAATAGCCCCTCCAAGTTCATATGTGGAGCTTCCTACTCGAGATCTTTCCTTGGATGTCCTAATAAGCATCTCAAATTTAACATGGCTGTGCTGGCCTGGAATCAACCTGAGCTATTTTGCTAAAGTACCCATCACAGCCACTGTTCTTTGGCAAGAGCCCCAGACATCCTCATCAAGAGTGCTGCTTTATGACCATGGCTTGAGGAGTTGCAGGAGGGTGGTATCACCTCACCACACTCTTTATTGATAACCGTGTGATGGGATGACTTGCACCTGGTCTCACTTGAGACTCCCAGAGAGCTCTACCACCAAGACTTATATCATTATGACCAACAAAAGTGTTCATGCACACATAAGTGGTTCCTGATCTGAGAGAGAAGCACTCCTGGTCTGGCAGGGCAAAAGGAGGACCCAGGAGCTGTCCCTGGCTTCTCCAGACCCCTTGTTGTCTGGCAGCCTTTGCCTGTGATATTTCATCTTTATTTGGGTGCTATACTGTAATGCATCATTTTCATGCAGTAAACTGTGAATCTGTGAGCACTTTGATTTGGTGTTCCATAAATCTTCTTCAATAACTGCAACCTGTCTGACACTCTGAATGCAATAACCAAAACCAAACTCCTGATATTATTCCCCAGATCAGCTCTTCCTACACTCTCCACCATGTCAGGAAAATAAGATACAACTTAGGACCAAAATGAGGGGATTATCCTTGACTCCCATCTCTTGGACTGCACATCTGGTCCATCATTAAGCCCCACAGACTTTCCTCCCCAAATATACTCACAATCTGATTGCATCTCACCACCCCTACTGCTATCACCTTAGTTCAAGGGCCTTCTTCTCTCACCAGGATTATTACAACAGCTTCCTAACTGCCTGTCCTGATACCACCCCCACACTCATGCAATCTAGTCTAAACACAGTAGCCAGAGTGATCCTGTTGATGTGTAGTCAGAACAGCATACTTACATGCACCAAATATCCAAAGTGCTTATTTTAACTTACAAGACCCCTACATGAACTGGCCCCCATTACCTGACTGACGTCATCTTCCACCACTCCCTCCCATTTTCCTGGCAGGAACTCACACCTCAATAAGGGCCTATGTCCAAGTTCATGCTCCACTCAAGTGTTAGTCCCCAGATGGCCTCTTGGTTTGTTTCCTCTCTTTAGAAAATCACCCTATCAGTGACACTTCTCTAGTGATCTGATTGAAAATTAATCACCAACACCATTCAACATTTCTTATCCCCCACCAATGCTTTATTTATTTTCCTGAAACTTACCACTATCTAACATACTGTCTTCCCCCAACAGAATATAAGCTCACCAAGGACAAGAATTTTCATCCGTTTTATTCTCTATAGTATTTTAGTGCTTAGACAATGTATATAGTAGGCATTCAATAAATGCTCTTAAATAAATGAATGAATGAATATAGAATTACATTAAACAATTTTTTTTTAAGTCTAGTGTCATTGGCATTCTAGGAAAGCCAGGTTGATATATTTATCCTGTAGTTCCAAGTATCCTCTGATACACAACTAACTGCCCACTAGGGCACAACTATTCCAAGTAGAGAACAGGCCCAGGAGGAAGCAAATCTCCATGGTACAGAACAAGAAGCCAGGGTTTACCTGCTAATGTCCCTCCTCCTCACACCCAGGTCACTCCATGCCTGTACCACCTAGACTGTCCCCTGCTCTTATCTTCCCCAGTGCACTCTGATGCATGCTTAGAATCTAATCTCCTTTCACCTCTTCTTCTTAGACTTCCCACTTGTTATAAAGTGATTAATTTCCCCCTCAGTGTTCCAATCTGTAGCACCCCAGCTCCGATCTTAAAGCACTTCTATTGAAACTACATTTATAGCTGTCTCCTCTGGTTGACTGTGACAGTGAATACCCTAAGAGAGACCAGGGTTTTTTCCATCATTTTATTTGGCTCAGTACCCAGCAAAGAGGTCAACACCTTGGAGGTCCTGAATAAAAGCCAGTGAATGAACCAGAATGAGAAGGACTGGTGCAGAGAGAATATAATCCCCTTGGCAGGAAGACGCCAAAGATCTAGACCTAAGGCCAAACGGATGCCCTTGTACAAACATGACTTATTCTTTACTCAAAAACAGAGAAAATATCTTCCAGGCCTAGATCCACAAGGAGTGGGGCTCACATTGGAAAACAAAAGACAAATATCCCATTAGGTATTTTATTATAATTCATAGATCATAGATTTTGCACTATATTTTAAATCCCAAAATTGATTCAGCAAATCTAGAAACAACTACATTGAAGAATGCGTGTGTCTCACCTTACCAGACCTCAACTGGTTCACCATATTCAAACAGAATGCTGGTGATAATCCTGCTGTCCAGGAAGAATATTAAAATCCAGGTTATATAATCTCCATGTTGTAAAGAGATAGCATACATCATTATGAAAAGAAGACTATAACTTAATACTCATTACAGCCTAATACATGGGATAACAGGGAACTTCTTTTAGAGGCAATAAACATGAGAGCTAAGTGCTTAAGCTCTAGAGTCTGTTCACCTAGGTTTGAATAACAGTTCTGCCACTTTGCACTCTGGAATATTAAGTTCCCCTGCCTCAGTCTCCACATAAGCTAAGTGCAAAAAACAAGGAACTTGCCTCATAAGGTTGTTTAAGAGAAATTATACATGTAAAGGGTTAGGGGAAATGTCTCATACATAATAAGTGCTCATTAAAATCTGGCTACTGATAATAGTTATTTATGAGTCTTAAAACAAAAAGTTTTCATATATGTTTCTATACTGACATAATATTAATTTAAATGTAGTGGGAGTTGAAAATTATACTGCTCAAAATATCTTAGGCCAGAAAAGATACTCCTGTGTTCCTATTTCTACCCTTTCTTGAACTTTGTCTTGAAGGGCTGATGGGGGCATGCAAAGGGCAGTACATAGAGCATACACACAAGCTCCTATCAGAGGACAGGCAGTTGCTGTCATCTGCCTTCATGAACCAGTCTCTGTCACCCCACCCTGTGATAGCCACAGCATAGAATCAGGTTTCTACAGTTTGCCCAGAGATGTACTTAATAACTAGGGGACTGGGACCAGGTTAGGCTAACTGCACTTGAGGTTGTACTTCTGTCTGACCACTCAACCTCCCCAAATTCCTTCTCCACCAACACTGGGATTGAATGGCTGACCACTCCAACTATTTCCCTCCTCCAGCACCAAAAGAAACTAAGCGGAAAAGCAGCCGAGACTCCTAGGACAGATGCCAGATGGGACCGCTCAACCTGTTAATGCTACAGGGGGTAAATCACTTGGACTTTCTGCAACTTAGATTCCTAATCCTTAATGCTGTGATATCACAGACTAATATAGACACTCATGAGGTTTTAAGGGATGATTGAATGGGAAAATAAGTATGAGAAAAAAAACACTTGGAAATTTAGGAGAATCATATGAATAAAAATGTAATTCTAATAAATGATGACTAGCTGGGTGGCCTTTCTCCCAACTTACATACTGACCTTGTTCCTTAAAGCCATGACATTATAACGATTTCCTTTATCAAAATAAATTATATCCAAAGAGAAAGAAAAATTAATGCTTTAAAGTTGTTGGGTTATAAAGATGATTGACATGACAATAAAGAATTTTAGCTTCTGCACTGGAAATTACTGAATAAGCACAAAAAAAGTAGTAATACTCAATCAGCAGTAACTATGATTAAAGCTAAAATGGATTGCCCATTCAGAGCAGAAAGAAAAAAATCGGGTCATGTTTTTACCAATGTTCATGCCCATTCCTAAAGCAAGGTAGGAAAAAAAAAATCAGTATTCACCACTAGATTTCCCTTCCTCAATTTGGCCTTCAAGCTATTTTCAAAGTTCTGAATAAACCTGGTTAAAACTTGACAGTGAGATCATTTTCAAATTCACACAATTTTCCTATCTTTTTTTTTCTTTCCTGACCAAGACCAATCATTTCCCTCCACATGCCAAGGATGCAACTACCTGAATCAAACTGCTACAACCCAGGAAAGGGGTAAAGGAGACAGGGGAATAGTATCAACAAACAAACTTAAGACTCTTATACCATGATACTCTCCGTGGATTATCCTTTGGAACAAGCCTACTTGGTGGGTATTCTATCCCCACTCTAGAGAGATCATTTATGGCTTAAAACAAAAAGTTGCTGCTTCAGGTGACACCTCTAGTAAGCTCTCAAACAGAGTTGAAAACACATCCTATCAAATCCCAGTGTTTAGGCTTCTATCACTGCTCCATGCCATCAAGACAACCAAGATCTCTTCTAAAACCTAAGGGAAATGAGGATTCTGTAGAAGGATATAGTCTATCCTAGGATTGTGTAGCACAAAGAAAGAATGAAGTGAAAATAATCTTACAAAGGACCAAGGAAGGGGGTAGCTGGGACAATAATGTAATATTAGTTGGCATTTTTCACTGTCAAAACTGAAAATGTCACTAACATCTAAAAATAGTAAAGAATTTGGTATATGAGCATGCAAAGAGTCTTTTCAAAACATAAGTCCGTGTGTAAATCTAAAAAATAAAATATTAAAAATTTAAAACATTAAGTCAAATGCAGAAATGTCTAAATGTGGCAGGAGCTCCAAAAGGGTCAGATAATATTAGCTCTGACAGTTTTCAATAAAGCTTACATTAAAAAAAAAAAAAAAACAGTGCATGTAGAGTAGACATAGAAAGGGCTGTGGAGGGCTGAGGTAGTGTTAGGGGAACCACTACTACCAAAATTAGAGGAAAGGTCCTAGAAACAACAACAACAACAAAAAAGGATGAAAATCAAAAAAATACATCCTTCAGTCTACTATTCCCACTCATTCAAAAACCTAAAATAAGGAAGTATGCTCAGATGATGTCTCATAGATCATTTCAGTCCAAGTGGAATTAAACCAGGTAAGAAAAGTAGGTTCTAGAGGAAAATATGTGTGTGTACAATTAAAATGTCAGTTCTCTCCTTTATTGTGCTCTGTTCAAGACTACAATTCTTGGTTTGACCAATAAATTACTTTATGCAAAAGAAATCTACAACAAAAATATAGTCATCTCCAATAAGCCTATCTAAAATTTATAAATCTTTTTGGGATTAACTTTTAAAATAGAATGTTTTTTTCATAATGTAATTGCCCTGCTATCATCAATTAAAACTGAATTAGTTGTAATTCAAAAACTATTTTTCTGTGTGGCAGTAAACTGCCTTTCAGTTGGGATTTACAGAAGCTATAATTAATCACTTGTCCCTAAACACTTTACGCAGGCAGTTAACAGTTACACCTTGGCTAGATTAAAGAGGTGAGTGACAACTTGTTAATCACAAGGGATACCCATCTCAAGAGGGTCACACCAAGAATGCATCCTTTCCATCTTAAGCTGGCCACTGCCCCTGTGAAAGCTCTTTTGTTTTTCATTTACCATGGCAATGCTTCTCCATGGGCAATGATCCACCTCACCACAAGGACCTCCAGCGGGGTAACCCCATGTCCACAGGTGTGCACTGGCCATTCTGAGACAAGGAAATGAGAAAGAATACAGGAAGAAAAAAAAAAGGAGGCAAGAAATAAATACAGAAGAGCAAGAGGAGCAGAGAGAATGAGAAAAAAAAAACAGTGGGAGAAGAAATAAAAGACGAGGGGAAGATAAGCAGGTGAAAGAAAGGAATGAGAAAGGAAAAGGACAAAGAGATTGGGGAAAAAGTCTATGCTAAGAAGCAGAGGTGGAGTAGGGCTCCTTCATTCCGGCCAACAGGTGAACACTGGCTGTCTCCCCTACCCTTTACTCCTTTGGGGGGAATACAATAGCAATTTCTCTGGTGCCATTACCTGGATAAGTTCGTCCAGCTCGGTGGAATTGACACAGGAGTGTTGGGATATGAATGTCTGCTTCTGGATCACAATGGTGGTCCTCTGAGAAATCTCCTGAGGCTGCTCCAATGCTTTGAACACGGTGGCTCCGATGATCAGATAGAGGACAACCACCAGGAAAATCGTGGAGACCGTCTTCCATTTCATAACATTAATGGCCGTGTCACTCTCCACCCGTGAAGCAAGCACTGTGGGTTTCGTGGAGAAGGAGAGCCTCGGTTTGGAGTTCTGAGCGGCAGATTTAGGATCCAGCAAGTCAGGTGCCGCCACTGACAACAACAGAGAAGGAGGGTTAGGCTGGAAGAGATCAAAGGGGAATGGGGCTGTTGAAGGGATCAGCAAGGGCTGGCTGAAGAGCTTGCTCTCCTGGAAGCTCTGGAACCTAACCCAGGAGCACTCTTATTGGATCTCCTGCAGGACCTTATAAATGGGTCCAAGGAAAAGGGGTTGGGTCTTGGTTCCTTGCTGCTATTGGTGATCCAGGTGGAAGGAAGAAAACAGGAGTCAGACCCAGAAACTTAGGAAAATAAGAGGATGTCTGAGGGCTTCCTAATTAATTTCTAATTTTATATCTGCCCATTATTTGAGTCAACGAAGACATACCAAACTTCTACGAGTTCATGGTCATGAAGAAACCTAATGGCTTATTCTTGTTCTCAAGAACTTCATAGTGCAAATGATGGATATAAAGAACACCTTATTTTTGTTATAAATTTTATTATAATAAGGAATTGTATTGTAATTGCATTAAAAATTATTTACAATCAAAACAGTGTTGCTAAAAAGAAATCGATCTTGATTTTCTCATAAAACAGGTATGAGTAAACCACTCAGTCCAATTTATTTATTTATTTGTTTGTTTGTTTCACCCAATTTCCAAAATGGACACAGTGTGAAACATCACTATTTATTTTCTGACATGTTTAAAAAATAAATGTTATTGCTGACCCTTATGGCACAATGTTAGGTAGAGAGAAGAAAAGACAAGTTCCTTCAATTTCTACAGTGAGTAACTTCAAGATAAGAGGAATTTAAACCTTTGCTCACACCTGAGTCCCTACATGCTCTGTACAAAACTAATTGCTCCATTAGAGCGTGTTTACATGCTCTCTTACAAATTCCCGTATACGCTGAGGTGACTCTAAATTCATTTATTATTTATCTCAACTGTTCAAAAATATCATTAATGGATTTCTTTTTAGAAAATACAAGAGCTGCTAGACTTCCACTTGCTAAGGGAAAAATAAGCCATCCATTACAGAACATTTGCTTAGAAAAGCATCATTGAACTAAAAAGGGTTAACAGAATGGCTAAAATATATGGAACTTAAAAACAAAATACCAACTCAAATAGAATAGTCAATTTAAAGTCTAACGTTGTTATAAGTAATACCGTTGTCATGTATATAATGTAGGTTTTATTAAATGATTACTTAATCTAAAACACACTTCTAGGTAACTATACAAGAAATCTCATGGAAATGCACACAAATATCCTACAGCCACCTGAGGATAAGATGCTCATAAAGAGTGTCAATTGTAAAACAGCTCCCTACTCTGCTCTCCTACCTAACATTGTGAGTTAAATGTAGGCTACCATAATGTGAGTTCATAAAATACATCTTCAGTTGCCCATCAAAAAGAAGCTTTCCAAACAAAGCTGTTTGAAGCCCTAGACCTAAGTAGTATTGCAAAATGATGGCAGATGATACAGGCTCCCCAACCAGGAAAGCTCAGAATAGTTTTGACATTGGAGAGATGAAATCAGAGCTGTGATTGAGGACACCCTAGCCCTGGATCCAAGTGGAGATTCCACTTGCATAGAGCTCATCAGAGCAAGAGTTCAACCTTTTTCACACAAGTATGTACAGGTTTCTCTCCTGATACATCCACCTGTTCTGAAAAACCACAAGCTAGGAGACACCTTTATATTTAAAATTAGTACTGGGCATGTGTTTAATGTTTTGATTTAAAACAGACACACACACACACACACACACACACATTTTCTAATAGAATGCTCATAATAGCTAAATTCACTGTTGTCTGCAGTCTCAGCAGCACCTTCCCCTAGCTGCTTAGTAAGTCTGAGAGAAAAAAAAAAAAAGTCATAATCTAAAATTTAGCCAATTTTGGAATAAAAATAATAGAAAATTACACAGAAGCTCCACATTATCTCCAAGCTTTCCAAGCCGCTCCTCCCCACATCTCTGTGCTCTTGCCTTTCTGATTTTTCACATCACTGGTTTGCTAGCCTGTAGAATTGGAAAACACCAGGACTGTTTACCTTGAGGCTATCAAATCTCAACCCAAAATCCCACTAAGACATTGTTATTATATGTTTTGAGGAAAAGAGGATAGATTTTAAAAACATATATATATATATATTGTGTGTGTGCCAGTGTGTTTCTGAAGGAGTTTAATCTTTTTAAGCTCCTGTTTTATTTTTTTTAATTTTTTTAATTAGCAGAATATATATAATGCACACTTGGCAGACAGAATGGACAGAAACTGGTGTGAGATATATATATGGTTGATATAGGCTGATACTTTATATCAGCCTTTTCTCTGGATCTAATATGGGAAATCTCTGGGTTTCCATACACCCCTTTTGAAGAAGAGCTGACCCTTCCACACACTCTCAGTTCCATTACTACCCCCACCCCCAGCATAGCACACTCTCCTGTTCTTCCTGGTCTCCCTTCCTCACGCTGATATGTCTTCGTTCGCGTCGCAAATGACCACCAACCAGCAGGAGAAATGAGCCTTTTTTTCAGCACCACTGCGTGTCCCACCATGCAATGGGCAACAAGTGTGACGAGGGTCACCATGCAACCTGCCTGTCGGCTACTCTCAAGGGTTGACCCTCCTCCTCCATCAGAAACTCTCCCAACGTGTTCCAAACCCATACCCAAGGCAGATGCAAAGACCCCAGGCGCCAGCGGGAGTGGGGGGGAGTTGGGGGGCAGAAGCCGCCAGGAGAAGATCCGGGAATGGGTTTGCCTCCAAATCCAGATAATGATCCAACACTTTGGACGGAAAACGAAGATCCGAAACGTCCGCTTGCTGCGAGGGGACATCTGCAGCCCTCTCAGGGCTGGCTGGGCCGGAAAGCGCGAGGCTGGGGGGTGGCGGGGAGCGTACCCGGGGGTCTCACCTCCTGCTCTATAACCAGGTCTCTCCCGCGAGGCGCTGGGAAGCATGAGGCATGCAGCATTCAAAATGTTTTTTGAAAAAGACGGACTTGAAGCTTTTTTACAAACACGCCATTGTACTCACTTCTTATTCAGAGACGGGCTGCTGCGCGCTCCGAGCTGCATGGGCAGGCATTTTCCCCGGCTTTGTTTTACAAGGTGGGGAGAGCCGGGCTGGACGCGGGAGGGGGTGTGGGGGGAGCGTGAGAAGAAACGAAATCGCGGGAAGGAGGGGACACCGGCGGGCTGGGCAGAGGGCGAGGCTGAGGCCAAGTTGGGTTCGGGCTCAGCCGCCCCCGCGCGTGCCTGCGGCCGGGCCCGGGTCACCCAGAGAGCGCGGGCGACCCGGGTCCCGCGCCGGCCAGCAGCCGCCGCCGCGGCGCGCTCAGCCCAGGGCTCCGCGCTGGCCCGGCCTCCGCGCGGCGCAGCGCGGGGGCGGTCGGTGCAGCCCAAGTGGCCGTGCGCCCCGGCGTCTTTGTGCGCGAGCCTCGCTCAGCCCCTCTTCGCATGTCTTTGTGTCTCCCCGGGCAAAACCCTCCGTGCCCCGCGGTGGGGGTGTGGCACGGTCTTGGCGCCCGTGGCTCGCCGCCCTCGCCGCTCGCCCTTCCCGGCTGGCTTCTTCGCCCCTCGCCGGCTCCTTTCCCTCCTTTCAGAACTCCCTCCCCCTCGCCTCCACCTCCCTCGCTGTCTCACCGCCTGAGCTCGCCTCTCCGCACCCCCTTCTGGCCCAATCCTCGCCCGCGTCGCCCTTACTGGTGCTCCCTTCCAGAGCCTGGCTCAGCCCGCCTCCCCGCCTGGGGCACAGCCCCTTGGCTCACCTGCTGCCTCTCCCCGTGTCAGCCCGTTCCACTATTAAACGCCACCCCCCCCCCCAAAAATACACACACACACACACACACACACACCATCTCCTCATTCTCTCTGTCTGGCATTCATATGCCCCAGAGTTCCATTCCGTCTTCTTCCAGGTCGGGCGCGGCATGTGGGACCTAAGCTCTGGAGCGCGGATACCCAGACCTTTGCAGGTGGGCATCTTCCTCATCTTCGTGCTCTCCCTCACCTGGCCAGGGTGGTATAGGGATATGCCCTTCATTGGCGCCCTGGAGTCGGGGAGGTTTGAAGTCCTACCCTCTTACTATCTGCACCTGGGAAAAGGTATTAACTCGTCACCAGCAATCCCCACTACACCTCCAAGGGTGATTGAGATGAGCCTGGAGCGCAGTTTGGCAGAATGTCCCAGGCCAGAAATGACAGGGACTACAACCGGAGTCAGGGTGAAGACATCTAGAGGTGCAGAGGGGAAAAAAAGAACACCCTTTGCCCTGGACACAGGTTGCTAAAGGCTGTCCTTGGGAGCCTCGGAGTGGGAAACCTCCGACCTCAGCTGGAACTCCAAGTTCCCAGTCCCCTTACCCCTTCAGGTGCCAGTTTGACAGGTACAAACCACGCCCAGACACGAAGAAGGCAGCTCAGGGAACTTGTGGCAACAGGGATTTAATAGGCGAATCCTCTCACAACACACAGGATGTTGTGGAACTTCAATCCGTTTGTAAACTTTCTCTTCCCACTTTCGCTGCAGGAATCCCCTGCTGACCTCCATCCTCCCACCCCACTGCTATGTATGAGTTCATCTTCCATAACTGCTGCTCAGCCAGTTTGGATTATTTTCCCAATTAACAAGGAGAACTTCCTAGTGAAAGGTATAGACGTGACTACAAAAAGAAGCGTATGACTCTTTTGCAAGACTGTCCCACCATCAATAATAAAAACACTATGTTATTATTTTAGATTCTAGACTAGATTCAGCACCTTCTTCCCTATTAAAATATATATTATCCATCCTGTTGGAATTGAAGCAAGTTTTCTAAACTTCTGCTCTCCATAGTAACACAAGTCCTTTCTAAAATGTGAATCTAATCTTTCCACTCCCAGAAACTTAAAACCCTTCCAAAGTCTCTAGGTCACATATAATGTGCTTCATGATCTAGCTTTTCATTCCAGCCCTTTCTAGATATCATCACCTTGCCTTGCACTTTCCCCCACCACACACATACCTCACACCTTACATGACTAAGGTATTTGCCCAAGAGAAACAGGAAATGTGTTCATTCTCATCCCCCTTCTCTCCCCCGCCCCAACACATATACACGCATGATAAAAGATTTACTTTAAAGAATTGCTTCACATGATTATGGATGCTGGCAGGTCACTCTCAAATCTGTAGGGCAGTTCTGGCAGACTGGAAGGAAACTCAGGCAAGAGTGGATGCTTCTGACTAGAGCAGAATTTCCACTTTTCTAGAAAGTCTACCTTTTACTCCTAAGTGAGGCCCACCTGCATTATCTAGACTAATCCTCTTTCCTTAAAATCAACTGGTTGTAAATATTAGCTACATCTGCAAAATATCTTCACAGCAACACTTACATCTTCATTAGAGTTTGACTAAATGACTGGGTATTAGAGCCTAGCCAAACTGACATAAAATTAACCATCTCCAGTATTATTATCCTTCAGATTCTCCATGCTATCAGAAGTTGTCCAAGAACCCTGGAAAATGAGGTGTCTTACCAGCTATTTCCCAATTCACCCTTTTTTTGGTTTTGTTTTGGTACCAGGGATTGAACCCAGAGGCACTGAACCTCTGAGCCATATCCTCTTTTTATTTTTTATCTTTTCATGTTGAGATAGTCTTGTTCAGTGGCTTAGGGCCTCACTAAGTTGCAGAGCTGGCTTTGAACTTGCCATCTTCCTGCCTCAACTTGTACTTCTATCTTTGCACTGTCACAGCGTGTTGTGCTTTGTTAAACTAGATTGTAAGTTCATAAACCACAATTCTCTGTTCATTATGATCTATATAACTAGTGACTGATGCTAAATAAGTGTACAGTAAACATCCAAATGAAAGTATGATCACTAGTAAAAAGCTGACATTATCATTCATCTGGTCTTCCTCCAAGATTTGGAACCAGGATAACACACACACACACACACACACACACACACTTTGATCCCTTGTCAATGGTCTACCATTTACTACAGTGGGAGCTTGATGAACAGTTTAAAGATGCCTGCTTGTTATTTATGTAGGTCTGTATAGTGCTTCCATTTTTCCATACTCACAGCATGTAGGTCTCACCCCCAATCTCAACTGCTGAGTTTTCACTTTCCCTATGACTTCATATGTAAGAGTTGTCTTCCTTCATGCATCACATGCATGTAGGATGCTTGAAGTGGGGGTGGGTGTGAATGAGAGGTTTACATGGAAAAGAAGGGAAGGGAAGAACAAGGGAAGGGGAGGGAGACTCCAAACTGTAACAGCAGGAATCACTCCAACAAGCCAGAAAGCAAAGGTGCAGCCTCAAAAATAATTTGAAAAACCAAGAAACCAACCAATCACACTGACTCCAGTCTGCTTTCCATTGCAACCCCATAAAGTCCCCATCCTTCAGTACTCCTGCTCATTTAAGATCCCTCTTGTGCCAATACATTCTTACAGTGTTGAATTAAGAGGAAAAAAGGAAGTAGACTACTTTGTCTATCACTGAAACTGGAGCAACAGGGAAGTGGGATGGATTATCTTGTTTAAATTTATGCCTGCAATGCATACAAATCCCATCAAAAGTTCAATAGAAAGGGTAGATGGATTCTATTTCTTCCATGTTGCAGGATTACTGAATATCCCTTGACTTCATTTTAATAGATAAGAAAATCTGAAATATATAATAAAGAGCTTTAGCTCCCCAAAGTCTATACTGCCCTTATTCTAGTGCTTTCAGATCCAATTAAGTACTGTGAGATCAAGAAAAACTCATTTTTATGTTTATTTTGCTTTTTGACCTTGGCCTATTCAAAATGCCATAATGAAAAAAATAAAAGTAAAAAATAAGTATACCACTTTTTTTTCATATTCCCATACATATCTGGGATTTTGGAGTCAAAGATTTCTATGGGTGACCTATCTCCACCACTTCTGAACCATGTGCATTAGAGGAAGTCACTTTATCTTTCTGACCATCTGATTCCTACCCTATTAAATAAGGATAACTCACTGAATTCACAAAGGCTATTGCAAAGATCATAGTGAGGCAATCATGTATTTTTCAGTTTCATATTACTACACTGAAATGTTAGGGAAAATTAACTTATGAAGAGGAAAGTTTTATTTTGGTTTGTAATTCTGGGGGTTCATCCAAAATCATGTGGCCCCATTCTTCAGGCCTCTAGGAAGGGTAACACATCATGGAGGGAGCATGTGACAGAGATACTGCTTATATCGTGAGCCAGGAAGAAAACAAGAACAATGGGATGTGCCAGGATTTCACAGTGTCTTTTCTCTGGGAGGGAGGACACACTTCCAATGATCTAAGGAGTTACCCAAAGACCCTCACCTCTTAAAAGTGCACAGCACTTCCAAATACTGCCACCCTGAGGAACAAATCTTTTATGCACAGGCTTTTGGGAAACAGTCAATATCTGATCTATGGCAGCATTTATGTATTCAATATTATTGATTCCCAAAGGATTTTTATTCTCTCCTTTGCCTGTCATAACCCCATAAATCAGAGAGTTCCTGAACAAGTAAGACCACCAAGAAATTCCAATTCTGTAATGAATTTTGCAATTCATGTCATCTTCTAGGTAACATCATCGCACAGATAAAAGAAAAGGAAGAATAAATCACCTCCATCCAAAAAATATTTACTGAGTGACTACTGCATGCAGGAGAACTATGGTTAAAGTAAGGGCATTGCCTTCAGAAACTGTGTGACCTAGATAGAGTAGGTACTGGACAAGTATAAAATTCAAATTCTGATTAAGTGACCTAAAAAGTTACCAGGTACTATGAGAGTACTTGGTATTAGAAATTCAGAGAAAACCTGTCTAAAGAAGTGACACTGAAGTTGGTCCCTGAAAATGCACATACTGTTGAGCATTAAGCATAAGAAGCATAATGTATGCAAAGAGGCTTCTCAACAACAAGCCTGTAAAAAGACTGTAGCACAAAGCAGCTGGGAGAATCTGGAGAGCTCAGAAAGCAAGGATTGCTGGTGGACAGTGATCAAGCCAGAGACATAGGGAGAGACCTGGTCTTACAGCTTCTGGATTTTAATGAATGGGATATTGATGAATATTCATCACCAAGAAATCTCATCAGACATTTTTTTTTAAGAATTCTTCTGCTTGCTATATGGAGAACAGAAAGAAGGGAAACAAAAATATAGGGGAACAAAAAGTGTAAGCATATGAATTTAGACATTATTACTCAGGTCTAGATGAGAGAATCATGGTGATTTGGGTGGTGGTATCAAAGACACAGAGTTGGAAGGAGATCAGTAGGACTTTGTGATCCGTGGGGCATGGGGAGTGGGCATGATGGAGAGGGGTCATTTTCTTAGAAGTTCTACTCGACTGCAAACTCAGTCAAAGAGGACAATATTGGTAGCACTTTGGTGAGATGCCTGTATGACATGGCCTCTTCCAAGCACCTACCTTCTGCTTTCATGGCCGTTGGTTTTCTTGTGAGACTCATCCCTGATTGTAGGTAGAGTATGCATGCTAGGTTTCAGCCAATACAGTCATGATTCCCCAGCCTCTTGACTGGTTCAAGTATGGGCCTGTGACCTACTCAGCCAAAGGGACTTGTGCCACCCACCATTGGAGACTTCTGTTCTCATCCAATGACTTTGAATATGAATGATCTGAATGTCTTAGAGGCTTCCATTTGAACAGGAAAGGAGAAGACACTTGAGAATGGAGCCAGCACAGAGCAAATCAAAACAAGATCACCAAGTGCAGGTGACAGCATCTAATCAGACACCTATATCATGCCACACCTTGAGATACACACATTTTATTTTTATATAAGCCAGTTTGGGTTGAGATTTCTGACACTTGAAATCAAGAGCCCTAATTCAAATACTGCAATGCAAGGAAGAAGAGGAAATGAAAATAATTTAGTTTTGTGAAGGTCTTTAAATTTGAGTCTCAACGAGTCATTGATTCCTGCCAACTAACATTCATGCTCTTGTGCTATCCCCTCTCCTTGCATTTGGACTATATATACTGACTTAATTCTTTTTAAATTTTTAAATTTGTTCTGATTACTTACACATGACAGTAGAATGCATTTTGACACATTATACAAAAATGGAGTATACTTCTCATTCTTCTGGCTGTACATGATATAGAGTTACACAGGTCATGTAATCATATATGCACATAGGGTAATAATGTCCAATTCATTCTCCTATCATTCCCACCCTCATACCCCCTACCCTCCCTTCACTCCCCTCTGCCTAATCCAAAGTACCTCTATTCTCCTCCACCCTTATTGTGAATTAACATCTGCATATCAGAGAAAATATTCGGCCTTTGGTTCTTTGGTATTGGCTTATTTCACTTAGCATAACATTCTCTAGTTCCATCCATTTACTGGCCAATTCCATCTTCTTTAAGGCTGAGCAATATTTCATTGTGTATATAAACCACATTTTCTTTATCCATTCATGTGTTGAAGGGCACCTAGATTGGTTCCAGAGTTTAGCTATTAACATTGATGTGGCTGCATCACTGGAGTATGCTGATTTTAAGTCCTTTGAGTATAAACCTAAGAGTGGGATAACTGTGTCAAATGGTGGTTCCATTCCAAGTTTTCTGAGGAATATCCATGTACTGCTTTCCATAGTGATTCTACCAATTTGCAGTTGATATATACTGGAAATAATTATATTGACTTAATTCTAATAAATAGAATTTGGCATAAAGAATGCACCTTCCAAGATTAGGATATAAAAAGACTGTGGCTTCCCTTTTGTGTGCTCTCTTTTAGCCCTCTCCTGGCTCGAATATGGTTGCCTTATTGAAAGATAACCCTGTGGAATGCCCTGCATGAATAAGCCTGGGAGGAGATCTCCTGAAGTCTTCCTGAACTTCAAAGCAGATCCTTCCTCAGTCAAGCCTTGAAATGTCTATTGCCCCACTCAATACCTTTGGTAGAATCTCTTGAGAGACCTTCAGCCAGCGTCACCCAAATAAAGTGCAGATTCATAAGCCTCAAAACTTTAAGATCATAAATGTTTCTTGTTTTCAGCTGCTGAGTTTGGGTGTTACTTTTTATGCAGCAATAGATAATTAATGTAGCCTCTAAGAGTCAAATTCTAAGCAATCTTATAAAATGTCAGAGCCAAGCTATGTAAATTAATATAAAACAGCAATTCATCAAAGATCAAAATTTGTTCATTTTAAAGAATTAATATCTTCTAAATTAGAATGTGCCAATCAGAAGGTAAGTCGGAAATCATTGTTAGAAATGGAAAAAGGAATTATGAGGTAGATGCCCAAAGAAGTATGAATACAGCAGAAGTTCTCAAACTTGAACAGGCATCAAAAATATCTGGATGGTGGTTAGAACACAAATTGCTGAGCCCACCCCCAGTGTTTCTGAATATTATGTCTAGGGTGGGGCTTGAAAAGTGGTATGAATAATAAATCCCGAGATGATGCTGGTGCTACTAATCCAGGGACCACACCTTGAGAACCATTAGACAAGAGGTAGGATCCAGGCTCACTCTGCTCAATAGCTTACAGCCAATGAAACAGTTTCAACAATGGTGATGTCTAGATGGCAACAGAGTTGGCAAATCATGGCAGGCAATGGCACATATCAACATCCACTCTCAACCATGAAGTGAGACATTCAAAAACCTTTCCATTTCCAACGTCACTTACATGTCATATGTCATTGATGGTATAACAAATATATTTATTCACTAATTCAACTGGAGTTTAATTAAACATTTACAATGTATCAGATATTTTTACAACATTTGGGACTTAGAGCAGTAAAAATCACCAACTCTTATCACAATGGAGCTAATATACTTAGGAAAGAATGACACTAGTGAAACTATGTTCTTATCTATTCAGCAAAACATCACTGGATTACCGAGAGAGTTTCAGATTCAAGTGTTTCACCGTGAAGGAAGGATCAGATGTCATTTTACCAGAATTGCGAAATTCATCAAAACTGGCTGGTTCATTTATAAAAAGAAATGTAGCCCTAAGATATACAATACTCAGAATTATCTTATATAGTAGCTTTGTGTACTTACTTACTTTGAAACAAAAATACACAAACATACTTAGGTAAGTTTTTAATTGAAATATTTTTTTTTAATAATTGGAGTACTTAGTCCAATATTATCTCATTTTAGTGTTGAAAATTCATGTAAGTCAAAGCACCTGTGTTCCACATAGAAAGACCAGTGTTTTAATTAATGTATACACAATAGTTATTAACTAGTAAAAAAGCTAATATTAATATTCAGTTTTCCCTGATAGGGAATAAGAGCATTATGAAGGGAATGAACCCTTATAACAGGATACTCTGTTAGAATAAATTCAGAAAACGTTCTCATTCATCTGATACACAAAGAATTCAGGGACAATATCCTTACACCTGTCAAACATGAGTAGCATAACAAACTATCACCAGGAAATGGACATTAGGCTGGTACATATCCAGATGTCAGTATTTTCTACCTCTGATATCATAGGTCAATCCTCCACTGACTTTGAATTCATTAGATAATTTTTTAAATTTGTCTATGTTAAGCAAGCCAATTATATCAAATGTGCTGCATTTTTAAATCAACCATAAATCCAGAGAGAACTAGAGCATTTTCAATGTTTCTTGAGGGCTTTCATTACCTAATGAATTTTTGGCACATCGGATCCTTTATTTGAAACTTGTATTTGATGTGAACATTGCCCAGTACAGCATCCTGCCTTCACCTGAGACCGCAGATTCTGACAGTACTGACTGTGGCTTTGTGAAGAACAAATCAATCCAATTTCCCTTCTAAAATGAAGTCACACCGCTTAAAGGCAATAAAGAAGCAAACAGAGAATGTGAGTATTTGGAATCTCCTAAAGACATTTTTTAATGTGTTCAGTAATCAAAGATGTTGACTTCACCGTACATACAGAATCTACTTTCCCCTTATCCCTTTGTGTGTCTATGATTGAATGAGCACATAAGGCTTGCCTAAGGCTACTTGCTGAATTTATGGAAGAACTGAGATTGAAAAATTCATGTATCACCCCAGGATGTATTTGTTCTATAAGAAAACTCTAAAATAGAGAAGAAAATGGATTTTTATTGAATTCTAAAATACATGAAGGTGGTCATGGGATTTTCCCAAACCCTACAAAGTGACCAAGGCAGAACTGCCACCATCACTTTTGCCTCATGGACCATCTCTTCCTGGGGGCTTTTGCCCCTGGCCCCTTCACTGATCTCCAATCCACTTACCACACTGCAGCCACATGGAACTTAAAAAAAAAATTAAGTTGTATTGAATCCCTAAATAAAATCATGCATGAGGCTGGTGTGGTGGCTCAGTGATAGATAGCTTGCCTCACATGCATGAGACCCTGAGACATGAAACTCTATTAGAACAAATTCAGAAGATGTTCTGGGTTCGATCCTCAGCACCACATAAAAATAAATAAATAAAATAAAAGATATCTTAAAATCATGCACTTCTGGTTTCCTATTTCCTTCAAGAAAGACCTTACAATGTCATTGACAACCCAAGGCCCCTAATATCCTTGCTTGGTCAATAAGAAGAGCAGGAATTACAACATTAGGTAATATCTATCGAGGAATTACTGAGCCAGGCATTCATTTAAACCACTTCATTACTATTGCATTTAATTCTCATTAAGAACTGTTAAAACTAAACACTGCTATTATGTCCAGAGATGCTAAGTGACTTTTTCAAAATAACATAGTTAAATAAGTCAATACACCCCTGCCACCTAGGGCCCATCTCGCCAGGCCGCCCTTTTCTCTCTGTGGTTCAGCAATTGTTTGAATTCCAGTTTCTTCAATGTATCCTACTCCCCGCATTGTTCCTCTAGAGCCTTTGCACATACCAGCTCTTCCAGCTTGGACCATGCCTGTCTCCTTCATTGCCTGCATACAACTTCTAACCATCTTTCAGACCTCAGAAAAAAAACACACCTTCTTCAGAAAACCGCACCCTTGCCAGCTCCAGATGAGGTCAGTCCTGATGCCCCAGCACACTCCTGCGGCACCCCCTAGCTACCCTTCATGACCCCATCAGCTGTAACACCTAGGTACTCACTCAAGATGTTATTCAGTAACTGCCTGTCTTCGTTTCCTGGGAACGTTGCAATGACGTTAACAAAAGCCTCGCTGGCTAAAAACAACAGAAATGTAGGTCCAGGTTTGGAGGCCAGAAGTTGGAAATCAAATGAGAGTAGGGACTGGCTTTCTCGCTTTCTCTTACAATTTTTAGGGCAAATCCTTCCTTGATTCTTCTGGTTTCTGGAGTTTGCTGGCAATCCCTGATGTTCCTGGGTTTGTAGATGCATCACTCTGCTGGCCTGGCTGTCTTCTCATGTCACTTTCTCTCTGAGTGGTCTCTCTGTCCAAATTTCCCTCTATTTAAATGATTCCAGTCCTATTGAATTAGGGTCCATCTTAAGAAAAAAAAAAAAAACTCAACTTATCTCTGTAAAACCCCACTTCCTAAAAGGGTCACATTCTGAAGTACTAAGATTAGGACTTGAACTTAAAATATATTACAGGAGAATACAATTCAACCAATAATTGTCTATAAGACTAGAATGAATTCCAAGAGGAAATGGACCCTGTCATCTTATTCGTCAGGCCAGTATCTTACACACAAAAGGTACAAAATCCAGTGTTCATTAAATGAATCAAATTCTATTTTTAAGAAGTATTATTGAAAAAAATGCAGCAGTTAATCAGGCCTCAGGTATGTATATGATGTGGGTACAGGTGTTGAAGAAAATATTCCAGCCAGCTTACTGCCAAGAGAGAATGTAGGTTCCGTGTGATAGATTTTCCGATTTCAAGAGAAATCATATATTCAAACTGTTTTAGAAGAAATTTTCCAATTTTCCAATGGGAAAAATTATATCAATTTTTGAATTGAATAATGTCAATGGCAAAAAAATAAATAAATAAATGCATTTTTAAGCTGAACATGGTCTTGAAGCCACTTGATAGAGCCTCTGTGACAAGATAACACCAGATGCCCTGTGAGGTCATATCTGAAATAAAATGCAATGATTGTATTCACTGGGCTGTATAGCACATGTTCAAAATTCTCTCTCTCTCTCTCTCTCTCTCTCTCTCTCTCTCTCTCTCTTTCCCTTGAGACAGGGTCAAAGTTGCTTAGGGTCTCGGTAAATTGCTGAGGCTGGCCTTGAAATTATCATCCTCCTGTCTCAGCCTCTGGAGCTACTAATATTGCAGGTAAGCACCACTGCAGCCAGCTTCCAACATCTCATTTTAATTGCATTCAGGCAGGGCTAGCACTGACGAGGTTCTCCCCTGTGGTTCAAAAATTAAGGAGTGTCAAAAAACAAAATAATCAAAATAAATAATATTTAATATAATATTCTGAAAAATCAACCCTAATACCAAAAATTCATGATAAAGATAGGATCTGATCGTGCCCTGACCTTAGTTCTAGCTCTGCTTGCCTGTTTGACTGATATTTACCCTCCCTACTGGATTACTATGTGAATGTAAGGCAGTTACTGAAAAGGTTTATTCTGGCCCACAGTTCTGGAGGTATCAGTCCATTATTTAGTGACCCTGTTGTTTGGGTCTGTAGTACCACATCACGGCAGGAGCATGTGGCAGAGCAAAGCTGTTCACCTCATGGCCAGATTACAAAAGAGACACAGGAAGGGGCCGGAGTCCCATAACACCCTTTAAGGACATGACCTCAATGACATAAGACCCGTCACTAAGTCCTCCTTCTTAAAGGTTTCACTACTCCCGGGCTGATGACCAAGACTTTAACACAGGGGCCTTTGAGGGATATTCCAGATTCAAACTATAGCCATCGCTATCTATGGAATCAACAATGTACTGTATCTGTTTCCCCTTGAAGTTCCAGGTAGTTTAATGCATGATGGATGAAGCAATCCCCCGACCCAGCCAAACTTCTGTACCCAAATGTGCATTGTACTGCAATTTTCATGAAGTGTAAGTCCCTTCATGACTTCTCTAGGTCATCTCTTTCCTCTGAAAATATCAATAATTTCTTCTCCTATAAGATGGTGTCTCTTACTTCTGATGCAATCATCTTAGCTATATTTTTCTCTCAAACTTCTGCTTAACACCTACTCACTTCTGCCATGCTACTCGAGGCTTCCAAAAGGACCCCATTGCTAGCCCTGTGACAGCCAACTCCAGTCCAATGAACACAGGTTAGTTACCATGGAATGCTCTTATGTTGATTCAGCAATCAGTTTGAAAAACACATCTGAAGTGTTTTGAGGCTTGATCACACAGAGAGCACTTCTGACCTTTCCTAAACAGCCACTCAAAATATAGACATTCTCAGCCATCATTACCACAACCTGTCTCTAGGAGATTTTGTGCATGATCTGGTAATATTCCAGGGCAAGATGTTGATTCAGGGTTGTCACAAGCCTCTATCAGACCTGGAGAATCACAAGAAATGTCAACATTACTCCAGAACTAACAGCCAATTATGCAAATATATTTACAGAGTGTCAAAATGACCATTAAGAAAGCTATCACAGAACCTTCACTAATACAAAATCCTGGTAATCATTATTTAAATAAAAATATGAAATGATCAAGAAAATTTAGGGGATCCCATGTTCCTGTGGAACCTGTTCTTCATACAATAGAAGATGAAAGAAACATAATTAGGATTTTTGATTATATTAATGATTGGTGAGATTGATTTATTCAGGATAGTTGCAAAATCTTCCCTGTTATTTACTTTTGATAAACTTGATCATAACTTATTGTGTGCTGATACACATACACGGCATCTTTTATACTAGTGTGCTTTTCCTGTATATATATGGCTTCCTCTACTAGACTAGGCATCTCATCTGAAATCTTTTTGATTTCTTAGCACACATAGTTGGTATTCAAATATTAGTTGAGTGATATAAAAAAAAATAACCACCATTACTCCAACACACACAAAATCAGTTCTTGTGACCTCCAAAGGATTCAATTGTAACAATGCTATTTAGAATCAAAAAGCATTTAATTCACATGAAGGTACTGTTGGTACATTGGAAATTATGATATTTCCTCCATACCCTTCATTATCCCACCAATTCTATTAATATATATTCACATGAAAGTCAGCACATGTATGGGTGAAACAGTGAAGTACCTAGATTTCAATTCAGGTTCAGCCAATTATTAGCTGTATCTTAGTTTTCTCATCTGTAAAAATAACAATAAAAATGTTATCAACTTTTTTATCTTAAAGGCAATGACTGCATCTTTTTTCTTTCACCTTTATTTATTTATTTTTATGTGGTGCTGAGGATCAAACCCAGCGAAGTGCTCTACCACTGAGCCACAACCCCAGCCCATCCATTTTAACTTGTAAATGAGACCTAAAAGAGTTAATACTTGAAAGGTGCTTATGACAGTGCTGACATATAGTCAAGAGCTCAACAAACATTAATAGACTATAAATATCACCATCACCACTGACAGCACTGAACCATGGAAGGAGGGCAGGAGATGGGTCTGAGATAAGAAATGAAAACAAAAATGAAGAGGCCAATTATGTTCTGGAGCTTGGCTCAGCAAATACTTGGAAGCTGACTGTTAGGAACCAAATGAGCAACTGCAATTCAGGACATAATTAGATAATTCAGGTTGTAAAGGAGGAAATCAAATTCCAGCTCCTTTGTTCTAGAAAAAAGAGGACTCTTTTTTTATAAGCTCTGGTGTGGGGGTAGTCGTAGTCCCCACTAGGAGAGACCCTACAAGGATGAGTAGGTGTGTGCCAATTTGGTTAGAAGGAAGACAGTAGGAGTTTTACAAGGCTACACTAGCCAGCCAAAAACAGACATAAGGGTCTATCTTTATTGTTCTCTAAGCTATGATACTACAATCCCACTTTCTCTACCAAGCATATGCTGATTTCCCTTTGACTGTAGCCCAAAGTTTTGAATTGTTGGTATCTGAAAATGTGCCTTCAATTGTGTTAATTTCTAGTTCCTTAGCAATCTATATTGCTTTAAGAACTCCAGGTGGCTTTCTTTTTTCATGCTCCTGGCCCTGAATATTGAGTTTGGGGTTAAAAAAAAAAAAAAAACTTTACTGTATTTTCACAGCACATAGTAGGCCTTCTTAACATTTCATTGTTATCAATATTATTTTCTAAACACAGATAAAAATTTTCTTTTGTCCACAAACATGTTTTTAGTTAAAGTAAAACTTTTATAACCCCAAGTTGTTGGTTGCTAAGAGGACAGTACATGCAAATAACATAAACTCAGTAAGGGCCCCAGAAAGGGTGTGTGCCATTAAGCTAACAGGTGTAATATGTATTTACTTCTGTGACTCATATTGTACCTGTTCCCTGTTGGCAGGTTTATCAGGGAGCTCTCTTATCCCTACCACCCCCGTCTCACATTATGCTTATTTTAATTATTAAAGCTGAGATGTCAGATATTTACTGGTCTATTTTTAACAATTGTTGGCGAAAATCTGTTAGCCACCAAGTGTAGCTATTAATAGAACAGACAATATTTTTTTTCCTATTGTATCTATCCCAACACAGTGGAATGCCACATTTTGTGGTGGTTTTTCTTTGGATGAAAGTTAGCTGGAAAAAATTGTTTAGTGTTTTCCTTTGATATTTTCTCAGAAAGGAGAGCCAATAGGGCATTGTTAGGATGCCAAAATCCCTTGCTGGCCTTCTTGGTAACTAATGGTAGTGTTTTTTGGTTTGTTGGTTGGTTGGTTTGTTTATTCATTTACTTTTGTTGTTCCTGTTTTTCCTTTTTTTTCCCCCTGAAATAATGGATGGCATGTGCACCACTTTAGTCTTCACATACTGTATAAGGAGATTGCTGACAATGTTGTTCTGAACTCCAGGTGGCTTTCTTCATGTTCCTGGCCCTGAATATTGAGTTTGAGATTAAAAAAAAAAAAAAACTTTACTCTATTCCATAGCACATAGTAGGCCTTCAATAAAAATTTAATCATTGCTATGGTTTGTATATGATTATACCAAAAACTCCAGATAATGTTTTATACATACATGAAAGCCATCTCTATAGAGTATATTTTCTAGCTGGTAAGACAATATTTCCATGGAAAAAATATAATAAAACATAAAGACCAAGGGACCTTTTAGGGAGTATCTACTAAGCACATAATAAACATTTATTCAAAGAGATTCTATGGAAACATTTGCTAGGTGTATTTTGATGGCCTCTCATTGCAAATGCTTTGTTTGCAACTATTCAAAACAGGAAAGTAGATTATTTTTTAATTCAACAAATATGACTCTTACTTTGCCATTAGTCTGGCTTAAATTTCCTAAATTTTACTGGGAAAGAGGCATCACAGAGTCAACCATTCTTTTGAGAAAACATTGCATATATGAATGTGATTGCCAACAATGCATTGAGGGAATCTGTTACATCCCTCTCTCCCTCTGGACAGTGACTTGCTTAGGGTAGGGACCTTGTCACGCTCGTGCTTGTACCTTCAATGTTCAACACATGGTAGACTCTCAGCAAATGTTTGTCAAAATGAGCTCAAAATAGCCTCAGAGGCTTAATTGTCAATAAATAGATGAAGGAAATGTATAGACACCATGGAATACCATTCAGCCATAAAAAGAATAAAATTCTGTCCTTTGCAGCAAAATGGATGGAATTGAAGAATGCTATGTTTAATTTACAAATTTATAATTAGGAAATATTTCCGAAGTACAGAAAAGAACTGCAATAAGAATAAACCTGGCTTTTAAAAGTATTAACATTTGCCAGATCTGTTCTTGATAAATTCATTTTCAAGGAAGGAGAGATACAGTTACAGTCCCAGTTCAGCACAGCCCTTTCTCTCTCCACAAATTAGCACTCACTTGGAGTTCATCTTCCTTGTGAGTATAAATATATTTTTCTGATAGATGTATGTAGGAATAAAAATATATTTTCAAATTTATAAATTGTATCATAAGAATTCTTTTCATATTGATTTTTTCATTCAAAGTTTATGTTGTCAAGATTTATCCATGTTGAAACAAGCAGAGCTTTCTCTGAATAATACACTTTCCCTGGTAGAATTCAGAGTAAAGATATTTATCTTCTAAAATCTACTACTTGGCCTGTACTTATAAAAACAAAAGAAGATTCCATGAATGTAAGGCAAAGGGAGGGGGAGAATCTTTCTTATACCTTTTCAAACTATCAGACTGTATTGATTACAAAACCCCTGGTTGTAGAGCCTGGGATCTGAAATGACAGGTGAGGCTTGACCCGTGTACACTGGGCCAAAGATCCACAGCAAAAACGACCAGCACCCACCAAATTCACACTCAGTTTTGAGCATTGGCAAGGAAAAAGAGGTGGGAACTTTCTTTAAAAAAATTTCAGTGGAGATATCCTTCCTTCCACTCCTCCCAACTTTTCTTCCAAAAATATATAACTTGTTAATAGCAAACCAACTCAGTGCACAACTGGCACAAAATGTCCATATTTTGCTCCCTAATAAAGATGTCTAGGATTTATAAAAATCAGTCACTTAAAGAGACTGGCTAGTTAATCATATGAATAATTATTTAAAATAATTTGCTTAGACAAATTCCCTTTAACCATTTGGCTCCTGGGCACCTAGTTCTCATAGAATGAAAACATTAAAAAAATCACAATTTACTTGTAGTCAGTAGCCAGATGCTCTCTATTAAAGATAGATCTTTAGTTTTGAGGCCCTGCCTGTTTCAAAAAATGCATTTCATATTTCTCAATTCATGAATTTGATACTTATGTTCATTTTTTTGTTTATTTATTTATTTTTATTTTGCTTTTCATTTCTTTTTCTGAAAATTTGGCTAAGGCTAAGAATGAATGAAACATTTCTTGGAGAAATTTAAAGAGCATGTGAATTTCTCTGCAATTTCTGGTTCATGGGTGTATGTACCTGAAGACACCCAATCCAAACTTCAGAAACATTTTTTAAAAAGATGGCAGCCACGGGCTGACAACAATCTGTTTGACAGAAGACATCAAATATATAACAACTTCACCAAAATGCTGCAACATTCCAACAACACAAGAAATAAAAGAGAGTATTATGCAAGAAAATATTGACAAGAAGAGGAAATCAAATTCTGAAATTGCAAAGGAATTTAAGTACAAACAATATAACTGCCAGAGATAGATTTCCACCTGGACACCTGAACAATAGAAAACCACCCTCAGTGAGATATGGTCTTAATGTTTAAGAAAAACAGCCTGGCCTCTATCTCTAACCTCTACAGATCTAACCAGCGATTAATTTGGGGTTTCCTTTCAAAATATTATGAAGGGAGAATTTTCTACCTGGCTCTGTTCTTTCACATTTTTTTCCCATGTTCATTTGGCATCTGGTCTTTTAGATTCTAATGCATCCCAGGACCCTCCGTTGTGACACCTTACTAAGGAAAAGAAGGCATTATCTTTTCTGTTCTATTCCCAATCAAAAGTGGCTTGTTCTGCATACTACTCTTTCAGAGGATCCTGGGTAAGAGACAACTGGCTAACACAGTATGTGACCTGATGATGGATGCTTCTTTCAAACAACATATGCACATTTAATGGAGGCCTCATTCCCAGAATTTAATGGAATAATTATTAGCACAGTTACTCTCTGAAGAGGCAGATATATTAAGTAGCAAATCTAAAATGCAAGCACGCATGAAGATGTGGATGGGGACTGATCAAGCAAGATGACCTGTGACTTTACCATTTTTCACCTGGATTACTGCAAAGTCTCCCAAGTCCATGGCCCTGTCTCTGATACTCTTTTTATCCCTGCTGTGATCAGAGCACAGATCTGATGATAATACAACCCTGAGAATGTGACAGTAGCTTCCCACAGCCTTCATGACAAAATTCAAGCCCTTGGCAAGTAATACAAAGCTTTTAGATTGCACATATGCCCAGCTATATGTTCTACCTTGCTACCTACCACAAACCATTGTTTCCAGCTTTGTTATCACTCACTGTTTCCCCAAATGGACATGCTTCCTCAGGTTTCAATCCTTTTGCATAAGCTCTTTGTGCTCCTTGACCTAAATGCATCTTGACCTTCAAAACTACTCCCACAGTTGAGCATTACTTTCCTTCTTTTCTTCTCTCACAGGAATCTTTCTGGACTCCTTCTAGTTCCAAGTTCATTTTTATTTTATTCTTATTCCACTGTTGTATGTACTCATTGGGTTTCTAATATGTTTACCCTTTTTAAAATTGGGGTCTATATCTTTCACTTCTTAGTCTCAAAATTTCTGGCTGGCACCCAACATATAATGGACATAGTAACAAATATTTAAAAAATGAATAGATGAATTAAGGATCAAACTGTTTTTTTAAAAAACACCAAAAGCTGGCCTTCAATCCACAATCTTATGCGTACAATGCCCTAACTATTATATTATATTAAGAGCAATAGCATTGCTATTATTATAGCATTGTATTGCATTAATAGCAATATAATAAACTTAGCCCATCCCACATCTAACTGTCATGACTACCACTTTAATGGTTTCATAGTAAAATTCTTTTTCTCAAATTTTTAAAAATATGGTCTAATTAGTTATAGACTCTATACTTGTCCTACCTTTGCCTAGAGGTCCCTTCTGGAAGACGGATGTCACTGTCATTTTCCCAGTGTGTTCCACCTACCTGTCAATACCCAAGCTGAAGAATGGCTAAGGGAGTAGCCTCCGGATTCATCAGGTTTGCCTCACAGGCGGGCCCTGGGCCTTCCTCTACAAAGTGGTTACACACTAAAAAACTGAGGGGCGGAAAAAAGAGTTGTAGCTATTCAAACCAGTACCTGCTGTCTTTGTTTGCTGGCCAGCACCCATCTCTTCTCTTTAAATTAAAGCCCAGACTCTTATCTGTGCCTTTGGTTTCCAGCATAATGCTTTTATTCCCTGAGAGTAATTTCTGGCCTTTTGAACAGGCTTAGAAAATTAACTCTGTCAGAGGCCTGTGTGGTACTTAATGAAAGCCACGTATTGGTTAGAACAGAAAGGGAACGTGTTACCATTATAATCATAATATTGTGTTGAAGATTGTAGTAGCTATTATTATAGCATACAATTCCATCAAGCTGTTATAATTTATTAATAATTTTTGGAGTTTTAACTCGGTGATTAATTAAAACATCCACAATGCCAAGATGATTTCCTTTTAAAAATAAGACAAATGAAATTCACTAATAATTTCTTTTTTATCCTACCTACCCCTTAACTATATCCTAAAAAGTCTGTTCCAACAGAAACAGCCCGAGTCACAGCATTCCAGGCTTACTCTCGGTTATTAAAACTAATTCCAAGGACAGTCATCTTTTATTTGGAAAAAAATACTTTTGGAATATTAATTAAAAATTTATTTCCTTTCTTAAAATCCATTCAGTTATCCAAACTAATTCTTTAAATATTTTTATATGAAGCCTTCAAGCAATAGTGCTAGTGAATTGATTATTTTTAAATCCAGAAGACTATTTGCATATTGGGTAGACATCACAATTTTTTTTTTTTTAATATAGGAACATGTGATGATCTTCTTTCTGAACAACAACAACAAAAAAGACAAAACAAAAGCCAAAGAATGAAACTTTTTACAGGTACATTGAAACTCATTTTGGAAAAATTAGCTATATAAATACTAGAAAGTTTCACATTTGGAACTGATTTTAAAATTTAAAGGTTTCCACATTTCATTCTTTCTACATGAAAGCTGAAAGCAAGAATTTCAAAATATTTCATGAAAATAAACAAAGACAGTATCATTTAATGGTCATAATAAGTAGTAATGAAAAATCTAGAATACTAAACTTTTATTCTCATAAAAGATAGTATCTTAGTATTTCTTAGTGGATTGGGTTATACACACAAGGTTTTGTGTATAAATAGAAGTATTTCTATCAGAAAAATGTTCTGATAAGTTTATGTCCATCATTAAAACGGTGGTAAAAAATCATAATGTATATACATTGTCATATTATATATATGCACATTAAAACTATTTTTGAAATTATCTGTTCTTATTAATATACAGTGGATGGCTAAAATTTTCCTAATATTCATGTCTTGAATAACATACAACCTATTTAGAAATTATATATATGTATAGTTTTCTAGTTGTAAAATCATATATCCCTAAATTTAATATAACCACACATAGACTGATGAACTAAAGAACTCAGATTCTGTGCTAATATTATTAATCTCATGTTTTCTATAGAAGGTGATTTGTATTCAATACACATCCAAGTCTTCAGAATAAGAAATGAGTCTAGGTTCAGCATTGCAGAATAGGTTGCAAAAGTAAACCACAGTATACTCAGGAATGTAGGTAAATGCAGATTCATAATGTTTTCTAAAACTACTCTGATCTTCCTCAAAGCTCTTACCTCTATATGGCATATGGAATTTTATTTTTAACAAAGGAAAATGGGTCTGATTAAGTTTAAAAATGCATTTGAACCAGTAATGTATACCAAGTACCTAGGTGTTACTCAGTCCTTTGGGAATTATTGCACTGACCTTTACACTCCCCTTAACCCTTTCAAAGACAGTGCCTAGAGTATGGGAGAAAAGTTCTTATCATCTCTTGGCACCTACTACTTTGTTATGCAATAGCTAATACCCCTGAAACATCATTAGCCTGGTCTCTCCTGGAATGCTCTGCTAGCACCAACTCTTCACCCCTCTGGCCAATATATCTAGAGTCTTTCTTCTCTGTGAATTGTGGCCCAGACCCTGCCTGTTCACTCAGTCTCCTCTCAGCTCTGCTAGCTGACACTGCAAACTCTTGGAGTCTCTGCCCAGTCTGCAGGTCTGCTGGCTGTCATTCAGAACCCATACCCTAGGGAAACTGAAGAAGGCGTCCTACTGCAATGAGGACATCTAAATGTCCAACCACGCTGATTTGCCCTGTCACCTGTGCTGGGTCCCTAGTCACCCCCCTCTCACCATAGCTCTTTCTTCACTAAAAGGGAGCAGATGCCAGAGGATGTCTGCCATCACATTCCCAGGCTTGGGTAACACATGTCAGTGGGCCTGGTGTGCAGACCAAAAGAGAAAAGAGATACATTTCTGACTTTCTACTTCCCTCATCTCCTTTCTCATTCATCTTCCTCTTGTTTACGACTAAAACATATGGGCTTTTCTTACTTCTTTTTGTCGTCACAGATTGCTCATAAATAAAATTCTGTGATCTGGGTTAGCCAGACCTCATGTTTTGAATTGCTCAATGAGAGTTACAGAAATTTTGAAAATCCTTTGTCTTTCCACAGTCTTTCTGACTTGGACAGCTGTTGATTTGCTGTACAATTCTGGTTTGGAAGTCATAATGTAAATTACGTTTTTTTCTTTCCCTAAAAATCTTAATCTCAACTTCACTGACTTAGAACTGTTTTTACATTGACTTTATTTTTTTAGTTGTAGACAGAAATAATTTCTTTATTCTTTTTTTTTTTTTTTTTTTTGTGGTGTCAAGGACAGAACCCTGTGTCTCACATGTGCTAGGCAACTGGTCAACCATTGAGCCACAACCCCAGCCCTACGTTGACTTTTTTTAAAAGTGTTTATTTCCTTTGAAATTTTCAATTTTTTGATTTTCATGTTGTTTTCATTAATGTTGACTTAGCAAAGTTTGCTTATTAAATTTCCAAATTAGGGGAGCAGTGGGAAGACTTTCTAGTGGGAAAAAAATTCAAGTACTAGCAAGGATTCTGTACCCAGAGCTTGAATCATTAATCCAGCAGCATTCATTGAAATATGCATGAGTTAGTATTTTCTTCTGGACATGTCTCTTGCCATTGGGGAAACATTTTCTGAATAAGAGCGGCAAGAAACCTACTGTTTCCAGGTTGAAATTCCAGGATGGGGAGATATGCACACACATTCATAGACCCACACACACCAGAAAACAGGAGAGAGAAACAAAAGAGGGTACTGTGACCAAAGAAACTGGGTAACTTTTATAAGGACTAGTGATCCAAAGCCCCTCACAGAATGATTTTAAGCTAATGTTGTTCAAGAAAAGACCAGAGACAAAAAGGAGCCTGGTATAGGAAGATAAGAAAGAAAAGAAACAACCATTCAAAGTACCCTAGAGGGGGGGAAAAACAACTTGGCAATTCAAGAAACATGGAGAAAAACAAATATCTTCAGTTGTGGCTGGAGGGTAGATTGCGGGAGAAAAGTAGAATGAAATTGGAAAGATCAATGGGGGCAATTATGTAAGGCTGTGTGAACAAGGAGAATGGGCTTGGGTTTTACCCATAGTACAACGGGGAGGCACTGGAGGGGCTTAATGGGGGGACAGGGATGATTATGTCTTTGGAGAATGATTGAAGGAGGTAAAAGTGGAAGCAAGGGTTATTACAGAAATGTGGGCAAAAGTGAGATAATAGAAATAGAAAGTAATTTCGTGCATGTCTTGGAGGTAGAATTAACAGGACTTATTGATGGGTGATGGAAAGAAGAATCAGGAAAATTTTTTTTTGCTTTTGACCTGTCTGCAAAGTCGTATAGAGTAGGACAACAGCTCCTGCTACCAATAGACAAAAGTGTAAGAGACAATTCTATTTCTCCTAAAGGAGAAGAAGGGAAATGTCACAAATCCGAGTAAGTAGTATGTACTTTGGCTGACCAATGATCAGGTAAATGGCAAACCTTTATCTAGTTGGTGGTGGGGGTTGGGGGCGGGGTCATACGGGGAAGAGAGAAAGATGGTATCCAGGGAAAAGGGTTGAGGCAAAGCTTCCGTTAGGTCCATCTGGCATTCAAACCCTACCTGTGTCTCATGGTTCCATTTTTTTTCCCTTTACACTCCACTTTCCCATTCTGCATTCCTTAGGTTTCTTCTCCATCTTTTTGTCTTATTCTTTAAATCATTTTAGTTTCACCCTCATCCTTATCACCCTGTCCTCAGTACCCCCATCATCACCACCCTCATTGCCAATATTATTGATTGACTGCTAAATGACCACACACTTACAGTCTGAAAAACTCCTTGCAACCATCCCAGGAGAAAGCTTTAGGTTTGGTGAGATGAAGCACAGTTCCCAGGGTTACAGACCAGGAAGGATTAGAGCCCAGATGTGTTTTGAAGGCATCAACTATCAGAGCTGCAAGGACTGCAGTGGCAGAGCCGAAACATAACATCAGGTCAGGATGGCTTTCACTGCACAAAACTACTAATGTACCAATGCAGACTGAGGCAGGGGCTGTATTTTTTGTTGTCATCCCTGTGGGTCCTGCCTCTACTCTCACACAGGATTTGTGCTATTTGCAGAGATGGCTCTTTCTGCCCAGACCTCCAGCCCCGTCACTCTGTATTTGTGGGACTTTTATCACATGTCAACTAGGGCTATATGTATTTAAAAGATAATTTTGTCTCTCCCTGTATCATCCACCAGGTATAATTCAAAATTAAGATGTGCTTAAATATGCATATCTTAACTTCATTTCCTCAAAGTATTTGTACCTATGCTCCACTGTTGCTTCAAGCACAGGCTTAAGCTGACTGTTGGGTAATTCATCTGTGTAATGAATATAGCTGGGAAATGACTAGGAGCAGATTAGGAAACCAGCAACAATGTACAAATTTAAAAGGGAGTGATATGGTTAAGTAATGAATCGACACTGTGCTCACTCTGAACTAGATGGTGTTAAGGCATTGACAGGTCATCCTTGCAACAAATATTTTAGATAATAACGAGTATTATTCCTATCCTACTGGTGAGGCAGTTAATTTTGCAGGATAGTAACAAATTTCCAGGAATTGGACCTGGTTCAATTGTTTCCAAAGCATCATTGAGCTTCTACCTTCAGCCCATTCTGCCTTAAAAATATTACATGGAGATTATTTCCTTGCAAACATTTTATACTTGAAGACATTTAGATACCTATGATATCATTGTCTTCCCCATTTCTCCTTTTCTAAACAAACTTTCAGATCATCATTGCATTAGAACTTGGTCATAATTCAGCACTTCAGAGAGCACTAGTTATACATGCAGTTGCCACAAAATGAGCTATTGTAGATATCCTGATGCCTCTGGCTTTCTATGCTTTTTTAGTATCTTGATAAGCCACTCCTTCAAAAAATATGACACATCTTTCAATTAAACACAGATAAATTTATGGTGTTAGGTTTTAAATGTATGCTTTGGTATTTGCAACCCACAAGCCATTGCACAGAAAAGAGAAACCTAGTCATTTGTGGGGATCTCAGACAGGAAGGGCAATGCAATGTATGATCACTGGATTTAGATTTCCATGTTCATTCGTTATGCCTGTTTCTCAGGCAGATTCAAAGATAGATAGCAGGTGGCCCAACAAATATTTCCACCAGATACAAAAATCCAACCAGAGGGAAAGGTCTTAAACTGCAATGATTGGAGACTAGGAGGAAAGTGTGGAAAGAAGGTGTAGAAAGTAATTTCTGTCTATTGAGTGGGAAGCAGTGAGACTCAAATCAGTAGGAACCTCTAAGGGGCATTCTCGGGGCTCACTTCACTTCCTCAGAATAGAAGGAAAGCACTCCAACCAGGAACGAGAAGAGTATGTCCCTGTCCTTTGGACCTGATTAAGCTTCTGAGAATTTACCTGACTTGACACAAGCAGTTCTTTGAGAATGCCTTATTGTACTTTGCTTTAAACCATTGAGCAGGGAGATGTTCCTTTGCTGGTTCTTTTAAACAACACCTTTTATACTTATGAGGAACTGATATATGTGTTACTATCTCTGAAATGGAAACACATTCTGAGCCTTTCTAAATCACACACAGTGCCTGGGAACTATCAGGCACTGTGTGTCCCTCTGTACACTGATAAATCTTAGGTCTTATTCCGCTATGCACTCTGGACACAGTGTCATAGATATGAACTAATTATTCAAGGTCAGATCTTTCAGAATTCTCATGTACTTTAGATTTCATGATAAATTCTGATATTCAAAGGACATGCTTAAACAAGCAATCCATCTCATTCAATTACCACAGAATTTTAAGTCCATGTTCATTATCCAAATTAGTGCTCTAATGCTTGAATTGTGTGCTGCACAATCAAATTAGTGACTTAAAGATATGGTTTCATGGACATTTTACTTCCTTATAATATTTGGTATCTGGTTAAGACAAGTAGGAACAAACCTTCTGGATGAACACATGAGGGGAAAAAAAATGAAAAACAAAGTACATATGTACCGAGAATAGTTCTTCTGAACAAGCCTTGATTGGTTTGTGTGGAAAAGGGCCAAAAAGCCCTCTCCGTGACTGGAAAAATGTCCCCAGTCAGGTAATATTTTCCTTGTCTCCACATATTTTTATGGTTTGCATTATCACTTTCTATTTATAGAAAGACACACTAGGTACCTTGATAGAGAACTTGCAGACTTTTCCTTCTGCAAAAAAAAAAAAAAAAAAAAAACCTCACAGTTCATGCCTTCCTGTCCCCGGCAGAGCTCAGGACACGGGTGGGTGTGCATTTTAGCCTATAGAAGAATCCACCATTTCAACTTGTGTTTGGTATTTGTCTGGAGAAGCTAAGTTACACAGAACAGAATATAGCACCTTTTGTACTCCTGTGATGAATTATGTGTTCCTGGTGTGGGGATGGTGCAGAAAACAAAGCAGCCTTTGAGACTTCTCAACCATTTTTTTTCCCATTGGCCTGGGGGCTTCTGCAGTCCTAGCTAACATTTAAAAGGAGCTGTCTATATCACCCTATCTGTCTTAGGGGAGAAAGGCTCTAAACTCCCTTTGACAGTGTCCCAATTATCTGACCCTTCTCCACCAAAGCTCACAACATGAACAACTCCAAATTAAGGAAAATTTCAGAAATCATAGATTTCTGCAGTCATGAAACTAACACTCATGGAAACAGCCAAGTTCAAAAATTGTAGACTCATATCCTATGGTGTCTATGAGATCATCTATGTATGGTGGAAGCTCATTGTGAGAAAAAACAGCTTCGAAAATTCACAACTTATAAAATTAAAATACAACAACCAGGCCTCTACCAAGATGGAAAATATCTGTCTAGGAGAAAGGTGTTCCCCAGAGCCTGGGGAGAGCAGAGGTGAAAGAGAGGGACAGAGAGAAAATGGCTAAGAAACTCAGGAGTGCTGTGGTTGGGAAGAGTAACTTAGTATTCAATACCACAGTAGGAAAATGAGGGACAAAAGGTTAACTGCATACTCCAATATAGCTAGTAGAGAAGATTTTTAAATGTTCCCAACACAAACAGATGATATGTGTTTGACATACAAATATGTCATTTACCCTGATCTGGTCATACAAACTTTCTACTTATATTGAAATATCACACTGTTCACACTGTACCTACAAATATGTTCAATTATTATGTGTCAGTTAAAATTTTTAAAATGTCTATCTCATGTTTTCATTCTACCTTTGTAATCTAGGAACACAATGCCAAAGAGAAAAAGCCTTCATTGATTTTTCAATTTTTCTGGAATTTCCTGGATATAATGGTGATTTGATTTCAAACATAGAGATATCACTTTTTGAGGTAGATTCAAAAAAAATCTTTGAAACATCTTTTAACACTCTATACATTTAGCATCTTCCCCATGTTTTATTTTGCATGCCTATTTTATCTCTCACCTCTTTCTTCATTCATTCATTCATTTGTGACTCATTCATCATATTTTCCAATGTCTGCACTAGGCTCTTGTCCAAATCAGGCCCTCAAACATTGGTCAACTGATTAATTTGATTTCTGGTACCTTTCTGCCCTCCACCCAGAACACCTAGATAATGTTCTGTGTCTTTCAAAATTGATGTAATGTGCTTATATTCACTAAGGTATCATTTTAATTAATATTGTCCCAATCCCACTATCACTAAGGAAATTGATACTGATATATCTGTTTATTCACTGTGACAAAATGTTTTCAAGAACATATTTACATCATGTTTAATTTTTCTGCAGGTTATACCCAGGCAATATTTTCCTGCCATGATGCTGGAATTTCCCCTTCCAAATCTAATAAGAAACCATATTCTTAATGGTTTTCAATCTTTTCCAGGTTCTATCTAAGAAGTTTTGAAATCATGTTTGACTTTATCATCTTAGATAATTTACAGATAATTTAATCCCTGAAACAAAGGGTCTATATGTCATTATTCCATTTTAATAGATGTTAGTTTCTCTTTTACAATAAGCTTGGCCTGAAAGTGACCTACACTCTGCTCAAACCTATGTACCTTCTTGGATCCAAAGCTTGTCACAACAATTCAGTAAAGTCAATGCTCAGATACATATCATAAGTCAAAAATTACATCTTTTGATGTAAAATATTTACATTCCCCCATTACCTAAATTATAAATCACTTATTTATTTCTAAATTTTATAATATAAAATGACATAACATTTTATTTTTATAAAATGATTCAGGTTTTTTTTAAAAGACTGAGAAATCTGATCTGAACCTATGAATATGGCCAGATGTCAACCGAACCTATGTCTGTTAATTCTAAGGACAGCCTTCTCCCAACAAAGCTGTTCATGGTATTTGTCTATAAGTTCTCAGAGTTGAGAGCACACATATCAGATGAATATTTTATATCAAAAAAATTGTCTCCCCTTATTTCATATTCATTTTTTAATTTTAAATTTATTTATTTATTCTGATTTGTTATACTTGACAGCAGAATGCATTTCAATTCATAGTACATACATAGAGCATAATTTTTCATGTCTCTGGTTGTCCACAAAGTAGAGTCACACCATTCCTGTCTTCATACATGTACTTAGGGTAATGATGTCCATCTCATTGTATCGTCTTTCCTACCCCCATTCCCCTCCCTTCCCTCCCTCCCCTTTACCCTAGCTAAAGTTCCTCTATTCCTCCCATACCCCTGCCATCTCCATTATGGATCAGCATCCGCATACCAGAGAAAACATTCAGCATTAGCTTCTGGGGGATTGGCTTACTTTACTTCATTTAGCATAATATCTCCAACTCCATCCATTTACCTGCAAATACCATGATTTTATTCTCTTTTAATGCTGAGTAATATTCCATTGTGTATATATACCACAGTTTTTTTTTTTTTTTTTATCCACTCATCTACTGAAGGGCATCTAGGTTGGTTCCACAATTGATCAAATTTGACCTTAGTCAAATATAGTCTACAACACCTGGAAAATATTAAATTAATACAGTAATAAAAATTAAAATTCATGAATTTTATACATATACACACACACATGCACACACACACACATATACACACACACTTCATCCTCTAAAGATTTTTTCTAGATACATACTTTTTTTATGCCAAAGGCCATCTCTATAAAATGCAAAGCTGCTTTATTTCTCAAATAATATTTTCCAAATCAAAACCATTTGTTGACAGAGATTTCTATTCAGCTCAGAGGATAATTCCATTAAGCTCTATTTTCCTGGCTATGACCTAGAATTTACAAATCTGAGTATAGCTTAATATTTGTGAATCACCCCTGTATTATAACCAATTCTTGGTATCCCAGATTTTTCCATAATTACTTGAACTAGTAACATGTGTATTTCCGTTCCACAGAAAGCTTTAGAATTCCACTTATTACAATCTGGAGTTGTTTTTACAATATAATGGATGTCTGTACTTTGCCAGTGGTGAGTCTTTCAGCAAGTAATTACTACAAATTGATTGTACCAATATTAGCATCAAGAGACACATTGACAGAACATACACCAACACTCTTGCAGAATCCATGCATTTGTGAGTATGACAAATTCAGAGGCAACAAAATGGAAAATTTTATTTCTAGATGAGAGTTCAAAAACTAAACAAATAAAACTTTATTGTGAACACATTGGACACCTTGGATAACTATTGAAGGGCTTGCATTGTTTAAAAAGTACTCAAGTTCAAAGTATACATAAATTGAAGAAAAGAGCTTCCAGATAATAAGCCAACGACAGAAATTTTGCATGCTGTCTCAAAAAACAAGCAAAGATTATATGCATATTTGGAGTTATTTATTATGCATTTAGGAAATACCCAAGATATGTATAATCATTTAAAAATCCTTATCTCACTATTACTCACAAGGTTGCGTTTTGATGAGAAACAATAAGCAAGATGACATTTCTCTTTGAATTTTAGTTTGCAAAAGAAAATTGTCACATTCAGAAAGGAGATTAGATCCCTTCAGTATCTCCCGTGGGGACATAATTAATGGTATGAAGACCTGAACAAATTACTCCTCGGCCTATGATTTGGTTTCATATGAGGCCAGTAATGGTTATTTTACTAAAAGTTACTGCCTCATAGTTTAGGTAATCTCAAATTTGATTTTAACTTTATTCATTGTGCTAACTCACAAATTGATATACATTCAACACACACTCGCACATACACACAAATTTACCCCAGATATCAAGTTATAGAACATCACTGTGGCTGATCATAATCTCCAATTATTGCTCATCCTTCACATCTTCCCATCACATTTTATTCATTTATAGACTTACTCTGTTAGAATCCTACTTTTTACTTCACGATTTTAACAATCCTTGGTTAATCCTTTAATTAAATCAACTGTGTTACTTTGCGAAGCAACAATAACTTCTAATATTCAATTTAATAGGCAATATCTAATAGGAAGATCTTATTCTCTCCATCTTGTAACAGAAAATTGGGAAACTCATGTCAGAGAATGGGCAATTCAAACCAAGGTCTCCTGATTGAAAAATCCCACGTATTTTCAATTACATAGTTTCAGTGAAGCTATGAACCCCTAGAGAGAAAAGACCATTTTGTTCATGCCTTCATTGTGGTTTAGATCATTTATGTCCCCCAAAGGCCTGCTGGCCAAAGACTTTATCTGCAACCTATAAAGTATCAGGAGCTGGTGGAATCTTGAGGAGACAGAGCCTAATGCGAGGAAGTTAGGTCATTTTGGTAGATGCCCTGGAAGGGGATACTGGTCCCAACACCCTCCCCTCTCTTTTTACTTTCCTGTCACCATGAGGTGAACACACTTCCTCCACCACGTGTGCCCACCACAAGAGGCAGCCACAGGCCCCAAGCAATGGGGTCAAGTGACTATGCTGAAAGCTCTGAAACTATGAACCAAAATAAATATTGGCTCCTTTTAAGTTGATTTTCTCAGCTATTGTGTCACATCAATGGAAAGCTAACATCATCTTATAACCACCTATGTAACGCTCTATGACTAAACAATGTTTAAGAGGCTGTGCTTTTCCTTAATTTACATATCTCAAGGCATAAGTTTTAAACTCCTTGACCTATCTGAAAATCAACAATGGTGAAAAATAATGTATTAATTCTATGCATCTCCTCAGGTACATATAAATTAAATAATGCAGCCATATTTTAGGGACAAATATCTAAGTATAAAACCCAGCATTTTCACCAAAATATTATCAGTATCTAACTGCATATGATTTTCTTGAGTGTTCACATTAATAATAGACATAGGAAATGTCCAGATCTCATTTTAGGAAACAAATAAAGTTGTTCTTTATCATCATCTTGGATCAGAATTATTTAAAAAAAAACAATTGATTTTCATCTCATTTTATATCTTTATGCTCTTGATTTTCACCTCATTTCATATTTTATGCTCTTGATTTTCACCTCATTTCATATTTTATGCTCTTGACTTTCATCTCATTTCATATCTTTATGCTCTTCTGCCAGCTAATACTGCTTAGTACATTTTGTGAATTAGAAACTCCTTGAAGTCCTATGTGTGCTATCATACTTTAATTCTTATTACAACTTCTGGAAGTAGTTTTTATCATTCTCAGTTTGCAGGCAAGAAAACCGAAGCTTACTCAAAATAAACTGCTAAGACATGGCAGCACCACTCAAGTCTCAAACAAAACAAAATGGAAACATGGAATGAGGCGACAGTTTCTGAGTATCTGGTTTCTGAAACCTTGAGCCCTGATGCTGGACATCTAGTGGTTTTCCTGACTCTAGCTGGAATTGAGGTGGTAGATGAGAAAGAGAGCATCAGGATGCAAATGTTTAAAAGGAAGTCAAGCCATGGTCCACACAGTGGTCCATGTTGGCTGGCTCTGATTCTTGGAACAACTACAGAGCAGTCTGCACAGAACATGGTCCTTCACCTCGGCAGAACACAGAGGTGGGGCAATGAACAGTTCCATATCAAATGTTTTATTTGATCTTCAAACAGCCTTTAGAGGTTGACGTGTCTGGTTGATACTGTAACCTGGTGTAATGCTGATGGGTACTGAAAATTGTTAGCCAGCTGAGTCCCAATTAAAGATGAAAAAAAAAATGGTTTGCCAAAGACCTCACATCCAGCAAGAGGCCACGGTATCTGTAAAACTCCCTAAGTACTTCCAACCACAAATGTCATGCCAGTTCACAGAGATAGTCTGGTCATCACTTTTAGTGACAACAACTTCCCTACCTCAGAAGCAGAGAACTTCATTAGGTGAGTTGGTCTCTGTTTATATGAAGTTCCAGATTCCCATTTAGTCACACAGTTGTGTAAATTGAAGCTCTGAGGAGTGACTATCTTTACCCATATAAGATAATTAATCAGAACCAGGGTCACGACTGGTATAATCACATAGAATAATGTCTTTAAAGTCAAACAGGACTAAGTTCAGATTCTCTTTTTCTGTTGAATTAGGAGGGTGCTTTGGGCAAGGGAGGTAACCTCTCTAATCAACTGTTTCACTATCTGTAAAAATGGAAAAATTATAGAATTTTCTTTATGGGCTATTTTAAGAATTAAAGATAATAGTAAATATTATATAGTACTAATGATATATCTTACAACAAGCCTCTAAAGTTAGTGTATTATTATTTTCTTAATAGGTGAGTATATGTCTCAGAGATACATTAAATAACTTGCCCAGTGTCCCAATTAATAATTGGGGAATTCAGATCGAACCACAGATAAACCCAGCTCAAAAATCTCTGACCTCTACAGTACTGTAATACGGAAGACTTAGCACAGGAACTAGAATATATTCGACCCTCAACCCAGGGCTTCAACTATTTTGCTATGATTATTTTTGCCCATTTCTAAAAATACCCAAAAAAGGGCATCCCATACTGCTCTACAAAGTGTATGGCCAAGTTGCTCAATCCCTAGTTCATTGCAAATAACTACTAGGAAACTATAAGAAATCCACTGTCCTAGAAGGTAACAACCTATTATAGAAAAAGCCTTCATTCATTCATCCTCTGCCCAAAGCAACCAGATCTCAGGTTGCTCAGAGCAGATGAGTTCTACAGAAGGTAAATAAAAAAAAAATGTTTAAAAAGCAAATTGGATGTGTTGACAGAGATTCAGGTACTGAACAATTCACAGTCTAAAAAGAGGTTGGGGGGGGGGAACACTAGTAGAAAGAAAACTTAAAGAGAGAGAAAAAAATACTTTATTAAATAGGACTGTGTCCTAAGTGTGCATACTCTATTTTCCAGCTTAAATTTTGTGATTACTTTTACATTTAAACCGAGTTCCTCTATCAATTTACACAGTAGCTTACTTTCAGATTTCTTCTCTTCAATATCCAATAACATATTATTTGACAATGATCCCTTTCTTGTTTGGAAGATAATGGAAACAAACATAACAACTATGATGGGGTTTATTGGAAAACTGGGAAACAATGTCCCAAGTGAAGGCTGAAGAATTACTATATAACCTAGTGGCTTCTGTGATAAGTGGCTCATAGAGCTGCCCTTCATCTTTCAAGATTAATTTTGTTTTTTCAGTGGGAAGTTTTATTAACAGATAGAAAACCCTACCTTGATGGGAGAACTATAATCTAAATCATGAGTTACTTTCTTGTATCAGGGGCTCATTCAGGTGAGAGTTTTGATTTTAAAGCCTTATAGATATTCTTAAAACAAAACGATGACTGATTTACATTTTGTTTTCCTTCAGGTACAAATGGTCGGTCTCTTTTCATTTCTTCAACATTATCTACCCAACCTAATTTCTACCCTAACTGAAATCTTAATTCTCTTCTTTTGATAGCATAATTGTTTCCATGGCAACGACAAAAGATATGAGTGTATTCTTTGCTGCAGGTGAACATAATCATAGCATATTGATAAGCCATCTTAAGATACTATTTTCATGTAAAGGATTTCATGAAAGGAGAGAGAGGGAAAAGAAATGGAATAAAAGTGACACTCAAAAGCAGAAGTGTTTGAAATAAAATGTTTTGGAGTAGTTTCAGTGATGTTAAAGAAGGGTCACATTTGGGGAGAACTTCAAATCATCATTCCTCTTGAATATGAATTGTTCACAAAGAACACTTCTTTAAAATTACTGGAAAAAATAGCAAAAAGATTCCTTATTTTAAGAATACAATCAATTGAATCAATTTCTATTTCCCTTTGCAAATTAATTGGGAACAAAATCAGATATACAGAAATAAAAATTAAAACATGATATTATAGTAGATAAAATAATAGTATTTGCAATACTATCAGTGTATGAATCTTTAGATAGACTTTTCCAGACAATGTTCCCAAATTTAAATCTAAAGAATAAAGTTTAGAAATAGCCCAGTCAATAAATGGGCAAAGGAACTGAACAAACACTTCACAAAAGAAATACAAATGACCAACAAATATACGAAAAAAATGTTCGACGTCTCTAGCAATTGGAGAAATATAAATCAAAACTACATGGAAATTCCATTTCATGCCAGTCAGAATGGCTTATCAAGAATACAAGTAACAATAAATGTTGGTGAGGATGTGGGGAAAAGGGTACACTCATACATTGCTGATGGAACTGCAAATTGGTACCACTTTGGAAAGCGGCATGGAGATTCCTCAGAAAACTTGGAACAGAAGCACCCTTTGACCTAGTTATTCCACTCCTAGGTTTATACCCAAAGGACTTAAAATCAGCAATACTACAGTGACACAGCCACATAAATGTTTATAGCAGCTCAATTCACAATAGCTAAACCATGAAACCAACGTATGTGCCTTTCAACAGATGAATGGATAAAGAAAATCTGCTATATATACCCAATGGGGAGGGAAGAAGAGAAGTTCATCAGATTCAACAAAGGGAAATGAAGGAAACGAGGATGGGAATAGGAAAGACAGTAGAATGAATCAGACATAAATTTCCTATATTCATATACGAATACATGACCAGTGAAATTCCACATAATGTACAACCACACAAGAATGGGATCCTAATTAGAACAAGTTATACTCCATGTACATATAATATGTCAAAATAACACTCTACTGCCAGGCATGGTGGCACATGCCTATAATCCCCACAGCTTGGGAGGTTGAGGCAGGATGATTGTGAGTTCAAAGCAAACCTCAGCAAAAGTGAGGCACTAAGCAACTCAGTGAGACCCTGTCTCTAAATAAAATACAAAATAGGGCTGGGGATGTGGCTTAGTGGTTGAGTGCTCCTGAGTTCAATCCCTGGTACCCATCCCCCCAAAAATACACTCGAGGGTCATCTATATCTAAAATAACAAAGTTTAAAAAAGAGTCTTCTGGGGGGAAAAAAGATAAATTTAGATCCTAAAATAGAAGATGCTATCTCCTTAACACATCCCATCTTCATTCATACTCAACTCTCATTGAAAGCATTTATTTCCTAAGACCTGATCCACCCCTACAACTGCAGCAACCACCAGGCAAGATATGCCTAGAGATATGAGCAAGAGTTGTGAACCTCCTCCATTTGAGGCCTGATTAACAAGTCTAAGTACAAGGAATTAAGTGAAGAGGATTTTAGAGAAGGCTTGCCTTCAGAGATCCTTTAACCCCTGAAGGGGGTCAAAGCCTGGTGAGACACAGGGACTCTAGTCTCTGAAGGTTCAAGAAGAGATAAACAGGTGGACTGAATTTTCTCCTTCACTACCAAGATTAGGAGACTACATAGACTATAGCTGGAAGATTATTCCTCACATCTTGGAAGAGGAATAGCAACCTATATGACTGAACATTTATAAATCTACCTTCTACTACTTCGAGTACCTTTCAAGAAAAATAAATACTAATGATCATTATTAGGAATGTTATTGATCACTATAGATTCTACAAACATTAAAAATAAAATAAGGTCATATTTTAAGTGAAATGACATCAATAAGTTTGATAACTTAGGTGAAACCAACTAATTACCTGAAATATACAAATTACCAGAAGTAAAACAGAGAAAAATAGACTTTTTTATACCAAGTATATTAATATCATACTGTTAACTATTAACTATTAAATTTTCAAATTCATAATTTAGAACTTTCCCACAAAAAGAAATTGAAAGTACAGAAAATGATTTAAAAATTATTTTATCTCATTTCATGAGGTTAATCTAACCCTTATCTCAAAACCTGGCAATAACATTACAAACTTTAAAGAAAAAGAAATCTGTAAACCAATATATGTAATAAACTTAGACCTAGAAATATTGAATAAATTACTAATAATTCAAATAGAAAAAAGGTAATTCCATCACAACCAATTGGAGTTTATCTCAAGAACATGAAATTGACTTAACATATTAAAATCACTTGGCATAATTCACCCTATTAAAATAATAAAGGATAAAATTAAAACTTGTTATTGCAATAGGTAAAGAAAAATCATTTAACAAAATTCCATACTCATGATTAAAAAGGAAAATATCTCAGAAATTTTGTGGATCCTATAATAGTTAGCTACCAAAAATAAAAAAAGAAAGAAATACCAAAATTTTATGGTTATTAGCAAATATAATGATGAATCAGTGAAAATTGATTGCTTTGCCCTTCTAAAATCAGAATACTCATTTTCACTACTTCAATATTGAACTAGGGTCCTAGCAAATGCAATAAGGCAAGAAAAATAATCAGAAGAATTGAGCATGAAAAGAAACAAAGCCAGTCTCTATGCTATCTTAGTAAATCCCAAGTTGTATAGAAAGCAAATGTTAGAGAAAAAAAGTGAATTTATCCAGGCTGCTGGATACAGGGTCTATACTCAAAATTAGTTGAGTTTTTATATATTAGCAACAAACAACCCATAAATAAAATTAAGGAAATAATACCATATCCAATACTCAAAAAAGAAAAACATGAAAGGTGAAGGGATAAATTAAAATATTTGCAAAACCTTTATTTTGAAAACTACAAAATATTATTGATGGATAAGAAATAAGATTTAAGTTTATACAGAGTTGTAGCATGCCTAAGGTTTAGAAGATTCAATACTGCTAAAATAAAATTCTCCCCAAATTGATCTGTAAATTTAAAATAATCCAGTTCAAAATCTAAGTAGATATTTCAAGTAAACAGACAAATGGATTCTAAAAGTTATTTGAAAAGAGAAAATTTAAAGACTAGCAAAAACAAAGTTAAGAAAGAATAAAGTTGGAAGACTTACACTAAAGTTTTAACACTTTCTGCAAAACAATCATTACTAAAACAATGTGATATTGATATAAAAATTAAAAAAATAGATCAATGGAACTCAATAGAAAATCCAAGTGTGAACTTAAATATTTATAGACAACAAATTTTCAACCAAGTCACAAAAGCATTTCAAAGGGGGAAAAAATGTCTTTTCAACAAAGGACGTTTAGAATAATTGAATATTCAAACCAACAAACCAACCATGATGTTTACCTCACCATATACAAAAATCTATTTGAGGTGGATAACAGACTTTAAAGTAAAAGCTAAAATTGCCACTTTTCTAGGAAAAAAAATAGAAATTTGTTGTCATAAACATTAAGTAGCAAAGATATCTTACAAAATACATAGCATTAACCATGAAATAATTAACCAATTAAAATTCATAATAATTCAACCCTTCTACTTATCAAAAGGACACTACTAAGGAAATTATTAGTTGACTAGAAAAACATACTTGCTCTACACATATATAACAAAGAACAAGCATCCAGAATATATGAAGAACATCCAAAAAAACATAAAGAACCAAAATACCAATGACAAAGATACAGGGTAACTCTTATTTGCTGCTATTAGAAGGAAGAATGCACAACCACATAAAAAGGGGTCTGGCAGCAATTTGTTTTGTGCTGGGAATTGATCCCAGGGCCTTGCACATGCTAGACCAATCCTCTAGCCCAGAGCCACATCCCCAGCGCCTGACATTTTTATTATTTTATTTGTTTGTTTATTTTATGCCAGGGATTGAACCCAGGGACACTTAACCACTGAGCAGCATCCCCAGTTCACCCTTTAAAATTTTATTTAGAGACAGGGTCTAGCTAAGTTGCTTACGTCCTTGCTAAGTTGCTGAGGCTAGCTTTGAACTCACGATCTTCCTTCCTCAGCCTCCTGAAACACTGGGATTACAAGTGCACCACTTCTCCCAGTTTAATATTTTTTATAATAAAGTTAAGCACATACATCCCATAGGAATCAGCAATCTCAGTTTTTCCTGTTAAGTATTTTCATAGGTAAATTAAGAACTTATGTTCATAAAAAAACTTGTACACTAATGATTTTGGGTAGTCTTATTCCTTGGTACTCAAAACTAGAAATGACCAGGAAATCGTTTGAAAGGTAAATGGATAAGCAAACTATGGTCCCATCTATACATAGATTGCTACCCAGGTAATACAACAATATGGATGAATCTTAAGTGCATTTTGCTGGGTGAAAGGAACCAGACCAAAAGACTATATATGTAAGATTTCAATCATATGAAATTATAAAGAAAGCAAATCTATAGGAAAAGAAGACAGATTAGAGGTTTCCATTAATTAATTTAGGAAGTCTAGTAAAAAAAATGAGATAAAGAAATTAAATATTTGACATAAATATTGGAAATGGAGAAGTAAAACCTTCTCTATTTTGCTGATATAACTGTATATTGAAATTCAAGAAAATTAGAGAGAGGCAATTACCATTGATAAGACTATTTGATGGAATGTCTAGATACAAAGAAATTCCACTGAAATTGGTAAGTTTTCTATTTTAATGTGTCCTTAAAAAAAGAAGGAAAATATTTCCTTTGAAATAATGGTGTTCATTAAAAAAAAAAACTATGACATCTATTAATCTTACTGAAGGGAATAAAATGAAATCTAAAAAACAGAATTATATACTCTGCTCCCAGGTGAACAAATTCATATAAAAAATTATAAGAATATACATATATTTATTTATACACACATACACATACACACACACACACAAGGCATTCCCAGTAGAATGGTAATCTTATGAGAAGATTCTATTGTTTTATTTTGTGCAACAATAGTATTGTTAGTGTATATTATATATTATATTAATATGATATGCTTTTAATTTTGTGAAACCTTAAAGTTCCTATGAAATGAAAATGCTCATGACTAACCTAAAACAAAAATTAAAGGGATACTTACCTAACCAGGTATGCATCAGAATATATCCTAAGGCTACTCAAAAGAAAATAATCTAGGATGGCACAACTATAAAAAAGTTCATCACAGGAACACAGAAAAAAATCCAGAATGAGATTGTACAAAATGAGAATTCAATATTTCACCAGGGTGGCATTCAATTTGAGAAGGGGAAAAAAAGATGATATTTAACAATATTTCCTTCCAAACTGGGTATCCATCCTGAAACAGTTAAAATAATAAACCTATCTCATGTCAGATACAAATAAAATAAAATAAAATAAACAGATGGGGCTGGACTTGTGGCTCACTGGCAGAGCACTTGCCTAGCACAGGTGAGGCACTGGGTTCGATCCTCAGCACCACATTAAAAAATGAAATAAAATAAATAAAAAATAAAAGTTAAATCCTTTAAAAAACAGATGGATTAAAGTCTTAAATATAGATATAATACTGCTATTATATTACTAAGATTTCTTCTAGACAGAAGCTAATAAATAACTGTTGTGTGATAGAAGATACAATAAAGACATTGAAAACAAATTGTAGATTTAGAAAACATGTTTGCAATGCAGATCAGAGATAAGTGTTTAAAAACTATAATTACATGAAGAGAGCTTTACAAATTGACAAGAAAGGGACAACAACCTAATGGAAAAATGAGTAGTGATATAAATAGGCAACTCGCAGACAGACAAATCCAAATGGCTAGCAAACCAGTTTAAATATTTTTTAAGTGGAAACTGAAGTAACAGTAAACTATCGCTTTAAATCTATTAGATGGGCAAAAATGTTTAATAGTGACAATAGCATCACTATCAGTAGGGCCATGAAGGAAATTTATTCTAAACATCGCTGGTGGCAATGTAAATGGGTACAGCTTCTTTAGAAAGCAATCTGGCAACATTTATTAAACTTAAGAAATACATAAGCCTTTTAAGCCAGCAATTGTCTCCTGGGTATATACTCCATAGGAAAACCACCACTAGTACGTAAGGATATATAAATCCAGGTGTTTATTGCAGCACTCTTTGTTGTGGCAGAACTGTGTACACAAAGGGATAAATTACAGCAATAAACAGGACGCAATATTATTCAGCCATACCTGCAGACCTGGAATGATTCCAAAAACTATTACCAAGTAAGAAAACAGAAATATACAAAAGAAAATTGTTCAATTTCTATAGTACGATGACAAGAACATACCTGTATATGTGGGAATATATGGATATGTATGTATAGGGGGTGTATATTTATTCATATAGATATATTATATGCCTATGTGTGAGATATGGGTAGGTCCTTGTTGGGAACAGTACAAAGGAATACACATAAGACCACATCGATTAAGGGGGGGTTACACTTACTAATATACAATGTCACTCAACGTGCTTTGTGTAGGAGAAGTAAATATGGGAGAGAGAAGACAAGGAGTAAGGAACAAAGGAGAGAAGAACAAAGGTAAGAAAACATCACAACAAAAAGAAAACATGATAATCTCATATAAAAATATAACAGTTTGTGTGTGTTTGCTTATCTTCCAAACTGTATGGGCAATGGGTAGCTATATTTATTATCCAGGATGCTAGTCAGGCACTTTACATGAGCCCACTTATTTAACCTCCATGGCGCCTGATGAGGTTCGAACCCCATGCCATTTCCAATTGAACACATGAGAAAATTGAGAGGTTAAGTAACTTTCCCAAAGTTACACCATTACTGAGCTCCAGGGCTTGGATTTGAACCCAGGCAGTGTAACTCTGAAATATGGACCCATAACCATTATACACATTGATTTGTAATGAATTTGTGTCCAAAACATACCATTTAGCTAAATATACAAGTTGCATTCCAGTAGGATTTTATTTCAGGAAAAAATAAAAACTTCTAAAGACACATATGGTTGCTTGAACAAGAAGAAAGAAGTTTTATTCTGTAGGATATTAAATTTGTTAGCTTTGGAGAGTGAGTTGATTAGGAAAACAATAGTAAGGCATTTTTTTTTGTTTGTTTTTAATCTATCACTGAAATATGGATGATAAGATCGTCTCTCACATAGGAACATGAAATTAAAAAAGAAGTTCACTTTTAGGAAAATCAAATCAATGAGTCACTGAGTTTTTGGTTTTTGTTTTTTCTCAGGGCTCTTTGATATTTAAGCAACACTTGTTCAGTGGGAATTGGAAGCATGAGACTCTTTATGAAGGAGGTGGCATTTAGTACATGGGTAAACTTTTAGTACATGGGTAAACTTTTGAGAAGTCAGAGGAAGGACATGAGAAACAGTTTAGGACAGAACATTGCAAGACATCTTTAAACCTATTGCTTCGGGAGCCGACCGTTATAGGATGAAAGCAGTGTTATACAGTTGGAAGACTGCATGCTGATCTATAGCCTTCGATGCCAGAATTGGAAACACATTATTCACTGTGCAATGAGACTGGGATCTTGCAACACTGGGCCTCTTCAAATTGTGCATGAACTTGAGGCAGAGGATAGAAAGTTAAAGGCCAATCTCGGCAACATAGGGAGACTCTGTTTTAAAATAAAACACCAGTAAGGGCTGGGGTTGTAGCTCAGTCATTAAGCAGCCCAGGGTTCAATCCCCAGGATGGAAAAAAAACAGGTGCCCTAACACAATGAGAAGCTGCCATGGTGGCCACAATGACATCTACCACTGCCATCTCCAAGGTTCCAATAGTGTCAATCAAATGAACCCCATTTAGACATTGTTTTAGTCCAATTGGCTCTTGCCACCTCTGTTTCATATATGCCTCACAGTCCCAGTGAGTCCACAGGGTGTCAGGGCAGGGCTGGACCTACAAAAAAGTTCTTGCCCAATCAGGTGCTTATTGCCTCCGGATGCCCATGCCACCTCTGCTCTTCTAGAAGCAAAATAAATGTTCCCATCCATAACGGGGCCATGCTTCCTTTCTGCTGCCCATTGCTTGGCAGCAGCTCTATGTTGGCACCTAGCTAAATTTTCCTAGTACTGGCTAGGAAAATCCCCAGAGCCACAGTATACAGATTTGGCCCTCCTCCTTGTTCCTGTCCTAATGACAAGAACATCAAAATCAGCAGAGTGTAGAGGAGGGAAGAAAAACAAAACAAAAGAAATAGAATATAAAATCAAATCTGGGGCGAACATATCTAAGATGATAGCCACATCACATCTAAATCAACATAGCTTTGAGCCACCTCTCCTTCAATTATTTTTTTTTCGCTTGGAAAACAAACTGCTTTGCCAAGAAAAACTTATTTTTAAAAATTGAGTTGTTCTGTAGCGTTCCTATTGTTGGTGAAAATAGATGTCAATGCAAATTTAAGAAATTGGTGCTTATTAAAAGATGTTTGTTGGCTGATGGGCTTGAGCTGTAACTGTTGAAAGCACGGCCAGCCTCCCTAACTGGGGCACTCAGCTATTGACCATGATTGTTGTGGAGTCATTTAATATAAAATGCTCTCATCGTTTTCCATTGTCTAACCACTTCAATGTAGTTCAATTCAGTTCAAACTATAAAATAATATTGAAGTGACATATGTATAGCCAGGGGACAGATTTTAAAAGGTGATTCATTAAAGGCCACTGGAGTGGCACATTCAATTACGCACAGCTGGATATGCAGCGGGGCTCTCTTTGTCAGAAGGGGAGCAGGAGAAGGTGTCTGCAGGAAAGTGCTGGATGGAGCCCAAAGAGCTTATGTATTTCCTAGAATAAATTTCCTTTCCTGTCTACCCATACGGGGTGGGAGGGAATGCTACAAAAAAGCCAACTAAGCCTCAGAGAAAGTTCCTAAAATGCAAGAATAGATTTTTTTTGGGGGGTGGTGGTGGTGGATTTACACAGCTGTTTCACAGTAGCAATAGTTCCATTAAAATGGAAAGCTCACATTTGAGGGCCACCTCCTTCAGTTTCAAAATCTGTAGGCTGTGGAAATCCATGTGTTCACAGCCGTTCTGTTCATTCTGGGATATTGCATAACTTGGCTATTTCTCTTTTCATGTCTACTAATCTCTTTTTACTCGTGTGACTCTCTGCCACTGATAAAGTCACTTGCAGACTCACAACCCCCAGGGAGGAAAGAAGAAAGATGTAAATCACCGACTTCAGAGTTTTAAAAACCAAAGTCCTTATATAGACATTAAGATTAAAGGAATAGTGAAGTGTAGAATCTAGAATTAGTTTTTCTTTTCTTTTTCACTTCAGAAAAGATCAAGATCATCTGGGCTAGAAAAAGAGAAAAATCAGGAAGAGGATCTGTGTTCTTGGGAAGGCCCAGTGCTTTCCCCCAAGCCTAGGACATCTCAGGCAGTGGGAAGACTACATACCCCATACAGGTTTGAGAAGAGCCTCTAACTAGAACTTACTGTAGCAGATTTCAATAAGGGGATGCATTTGTTAAAAACATCCTGATCAGCAAGTTTGTAGTCAAATAATGATGACTGCCTGTGTGGTCCAGCCAAAAGGGGGCTGAGAAATCCCCTGTGAATCCAGGATACCATAGAGTGTTACACATTTTTCTTGTTCCTGGAAAGGGGCTCTCAAGAATTGACAATAAAACTTGAAGAAATCAGATGTGTAGTTGCAGCTTATAAGGACTCCAGGACAAAAGATGTCATGGCAAATACTACCAAGGCAGATGTTCAGAAAGCCCAAGACCCTAGAGGCAAACTAGGATTTGTGAAAATCCTGCATTGACTTGCAAAATACCATGAAATAATGGAAGACATCCCAATTAGCCAGGGTCCTCCCAATAAACAGAAAAACAGAATAGGATAGACAGCTAGAAATTTATCACAGGAATCAGCGCATAAGATCATGGAGGCCAAGAAGTCCCACAATATGCCATCTGCAAACCAGTGAACCAATGATGTCACTGGATTGATTCAACCTGAGTCCATTGGCCTGAGAACCACAGGAGCCATCAGCTATGACTCTCAGTCCAGGCTCAAGGACTGAGAAACTGGTTGCTGGTATAAGTTCCCAAATCTAAAAGGCTGAGATCCTAGAGTTCTGATGTTTAAGGGCAGAAGGAGACAGTTGTCCCAACTCCAGAAGAAAGAACAAATTCATCTTTCCTCTGTCCTTTTGCTCTATCCTGGATCTTACCTGATTCAGTGAAGGTGAAGGTGGACATTCCTTTTCAGTCCACTGATTCAAATGCCAGTTTCTTCCCGAAATACCCTCGTATGCACAATCACAAATAATGTCTTACCAGTCAATTGGGTGCCTAACAGGAACCATTACATTGACCCAGATTAAATTTTTACCAGGTGAAAAGGGGAACATGAAATTAAAAAAGAAGTTCACTTTTAGGAAAATCAAATCATATTTCTTAAAGCTTTGAATTTTAAAACTGAGAATCAGAGACATTTTACATGATGATGACCTCAAGCAAGATTTTACTTCCAGTGATAGATGAAAATTACTATAAAGTTAAAAATTATGTTCTTAATATCCAGCATTCAACTATCATTCATCAATGAAAACACATGCTCTGTGATTTTTTAAAATTGGATCATTTAAAATTATTGAAATAATTAAGTTTCCCTGGCAATACTGAAAAATGTTGGATTATACTAGAAGATTAGACTTAGACAGACTAAGAGAATTATAAAATGAAATTAAGAGGCTATATTCCAGGGATGACATTTTAATTGGTGATTTTTTTAATAGCAATGACTTGTCTGAGAATACATGGCAGGAACATACCATGAAGAAAGCTTTGCAGAATTCACACATCCAAATTAGTAGCACCTTTCAACAATCACACCGAAGAACCACTGAGTTCTAAAGGTACTAATGTTAAAATATTTTTGGAATCCCTCTTTTAAATTTGGCTTCTGAAACAGGAGATAAGCCCCACAAGAAAGTAAGCGTCACCATTAGATTTTAACCAATTTATAAGCCATTCAAGAAAAGCAGATTTAAAGGTCTTTTGTAGTCAGCCTTTGTCTTTGATCATTAATAATATTTCTGAACTTGATGCATTTATTCAATAGACGTGATTCCAAACATTATTAACAGTGTTCACAGCACAAAGCTATCCTTAACAAATATTCTCATTGAAAATATGTGGAACATCACACTTCTGAATAGTAACTAGCAAGCTACCAAGTAGCTGGCAAAGAGAGAGAGAGAGAGAGAGAGAGAGAGAGAGAGAGAGAGAGAGAGAGAGAGAGAGAGAGAGAGAAACATTCATACCCTTTCAAGCAAGGGAGAAAATGACAGTTAATACCATGAACTTGAGCCAATAGAGCTATGATAACTTGTGGTGAATGAAATTCTTTTGGACATTTTTTCTAAATACAGTTTGGTAAAAAATCGTGACTACTATGTAAAAACAAAACAAAACTATTGTTTCAAAGAAAAGCACATGAGAAGCAAGGCAGCTGGAGTGTTCTACACAGAGAACAAACTTATTGAAAAACAGAGAAGGCAAAAGACAACCTATAGCTTCTCTTCCCTCACCCCTCCAAAAAGCATTGTGGACCATGGTATGTCCTCAGACTCTGATGTCCTCAGCCACATAGAAGGTGAATTCACTAAAATATGTTCCAAGTGAAGACAGGAAATGTGATTTTGATACTCATGAGCAGAATGAGTTTTAACTGTTTAACAATATTAGAATATAGGCACTGATCATTTGGAACAGATGTACCAATTAATGGGCAGGTACTGTGAACAATTGACATTATCCTGGGCATCTGCGTTAAATATAAATCCTGTTGTTAGGGGAAAAATAGCACCTTCTTACATAAAGTAGCATTTTTGTTTGTTTTTTTCTTTACATATGGAACTCAGTAACAAACAGTTTCTATTGCAATCCATTTTTTGAAGACTTATATACATTGATTGCTTCAGAACAGATAAAAAACAAGTTATAAATGTAAGTAACTTTACCTGTTCAGAAGACTAAAAGCCAAATTACATCACTATATTAGGCAGAATCTCTATGAAAAGGGTGTCCCAAGCTAGGTACTGTGTGTATTCATGTCTGTATTCCCAGCCACTGGGGAGACAGAAACAGGAGGACCAGAGTTTAGGAATTCAAGTTCAGCCTAGGCAATATAGCAAGAATCTGTTTCTAAAACAAAATAGCCTTATAATTTCATTATAGATATAAAAATACATGGATTCTCGGGTCTATTGCTGAAAACTATGCCACATCCAGTTACCCATAACAGTGGAGTAAGGAGGGCTCATTTTATCATATAATTAGGACACTGCAAATTTTAATGTTATTCCAGAGAGCAAAATCCTATAAGACTTGTTTTTTTCCTCAGCAAGAAAAAAAAAAACTTATTGTGTTCAATAAGTTCTTCCCATGTCTAGCTAGTTCTATCTTTCACCTGCAATGGTCCTTAACCTCATCCCTCTTTCTGGGTCTGCTTTTGAATCCTCTAATCCATTGGCCATGTTCCAGCCTGACTTAAAATACACATCAATGCATGTCCCTTCCCTGCATAAAACATTTTAAGAATATTTAGAATTGAAAGACTAATTCTTATGCATAGAAACATTGTCTTGAATGATTGGCCCTACATAATCCCCAACCTCAGCAGGAAACTCTCTCCTTTCTACCTACCCAGTCATATAGGACTGAGCTCTTCCATTTTTTGGCTGTGTATATACACTCTCCCTTTCATATTCTCTGTATCTTTCCTACATATTATTCAATTCTACTTTAGCTGTCACTCTTAAAGAGGGCTTCACTGAGTCTCCAATTAATTATTCCAAAATCCAAAGAACTTTCAGTCCCATGGATTTAGGATAAGGAGTGCTCAACCTGTATCAGATAGTTAAGAAACTCTGAAGACTAATACTAGGTCATATCATTGATTCAGGACCATGGAACCACTTGAAAAATATTCCTGTTATCTAAAAATTGGACAATTTTATCAGGGTAATAATTGCAGTGAACTGAAATTCATCAAATATTTAAACCCACAAGTTCCTGTGATAAAGAAAAAAATAACTAGAGGTTCACAGAAGGGCTTTAATAGACATAGTTAAACTAAATTGAAGAATGAATAGCAAAGAGCCAGTAAAAATGATAAGGGCATGTATCCATGTACAGCTAGAAGAATTCAGTGCTGTGTGGATGGAAGACAGTGGGTAAAACAGCGGGGATTGTGATGAGGTTGGGAATTATGTAGGGATACTCAAAATGATATTTTCATTATTGGATTTTGTAATTCTTCAAATTTTGGAATATTTGCATATACTTGATGAGATATCTGAGAGAAGAGAAAAAGTCTACACACAAAAGTCATTTATTTTTCACATACAGCTTATACACATAGCTTGAAGGTAACTGTACACTGTGTAGTATACCTGTGTTTTGACTGTGACTCATCACATAACGTCAGGTGTACCCACTTATGGTATCATGTTGACTCTCAAAAAATTAGGTTTTGTAGCATATTGGATTGGGGATTCTCAGATTGGAAATGCTCAACCTGTATAAGGTGTCTTCTGTGTTTCTTGACCCACATTTGGACTCATGCATTTCTCAAAGTGTCTTGACTTTTCTTAGTGGAAACATGACAAAAATCATAATATGGGTGTTGAAGATTTTCATTGCTACAGGGTGATTCACAATCTTCCCAGAATTTTCCACAGGACATATAAGAGAAATATATCTATATTCATATCATACATATTATATTACATATGTACTCTTATACATGTTCTCAATTGTGTACATGAAATTTATATATTACATATGTTTATAAAATACCTCATTAGTTAATGCTGTTATTCACCACTCAAATTATGAACTAAATAGTTTTTCAGTTAACTTCTATATTTCACCTGTATCTATTTTTTCCATATAAGAAAACCTGGTTCTCAAAGTCAGGGGAAATTATAAAATTAAAATGAGATTGTTCATTTTTGTATCTATGTTACTCACAGAATAGTCTTTAAAAAAAAACATTAACATTGTCAATAATATGATTACCGAGGACATTCTAAAGTTTTGTTTGGAAGGTACTATCTCCAACATTTTTCCATTTTTAAGAATTATGCTATACATTATATAGAGAGAGCATATACTTAGAGCATATTCTATTCTTTTCTTTTAATTGCAATTCTAAAGGTAACAATATATTTGAGCATCACCATGGGTAGACATTAAGTAAATAAATGAATGCTTTATGTTCAGCAAAGAAGTGAGTAAAAGTATGAACTTAGGAATCATCCAGTTCTAGAAGGGAGCCCTGTTTCACTGATTTTAAGGGCTCACCACTGAGTCTTGACTGTTCTTGCCCATTTAAATCTCAGCATGAACCCTTGTATTTCCTGCTGCTGAACTGGATATACCCCTCCCAGTTTCATCTAATGCTCTCAATTGGCCTGCCATGTTTTTCAGTAATTACCATGAACTATTTTGGTTTTTGCTGAATTGCAGAAACATCATATGACTGTTATTTTCTGCTTTTTCTCATGTAGACCTTTGAACATCTGCCTCTGTATAACCAAAAATCTAACAAAGACAAAATTATGTAATTACCATGTGTGCTATAAAGGAAAATTTAATTTCACTATGGAAGCAAGTTCACATGCTTCTTAACCTACAATAGAATTATGTCATGGTAAATCCATCATAAGTTGAGAACACCCTAAGTAAAATGCATCTAATATACTGTATTATCTTTCTACTACTGTAACAAATACCTGAGATAATAAATTTATAAATAAAAAAGGTTTGTTTTGGCATTTCATTATGTAATCCATTGACCCCCATGGTTTGGGGGGCTTGTGGTAAGGTAGCACATCATGGCAGAAGTGTGTGGCAGAGCAAAGCTGCTCACCTCATGACCAGAAAGTGAGGAAGAGGCTGGGACCCCATTCTTCCCTTTGAGGGCACACTTCCAATAACCTATGTCCTCCCATTAGGTTCTCCCTCTTAAAGGTTCTATCAGCTCCTTATAACACCATATTGGAGAATGAGTTTTATATCATGAGCTTTTAGGGAACATTCCAGATCCAAACTAAGCATCTAACCCATGAACATCATACCTAGACAAGCTTGTCTTGAACATGCTCTCAACACTTATATTAGCCTATAGTAAGGCGAAATCATCTAACAAAAGCTATGTTTCATAGCAAAGTGTTAAATATCTCATGTAACTTTATCCATACTGCACAGGACTATAGAGTATTAGTTGGTTATTTTTGGACTGTGTGGCAGACTGAGAGCTGTAGCTCTCATTACTGCCCAGCACATAAGAAAGGATCACACCACACGTTGCTAGCTGGGGAAAAGGTCAAGATGATTCAAAATTTGAAGTACAATTTTTACTAAGTGTATATTACTTATATAGCATGGTAAAGTAAAAATAATCTTAAGTTGAACCATTATAAGGAGAGGACCATCTTATTCTCAATATTTTTCTTCTTGTGCTCTTTTCCCTGTCTAAAATGTTCTTTCCTTGTGCTCCAACCATTCAAAAGATTAGAACTTTATAGCAGATAGCCAAACCCACTTCTCCTTTTTCCTGAGTTCCCAGGCTCATTTATTTCCTGAGAAAGAGTAGGGATATGCTTGAGTAAGCATCCAAGATCAGGAAAGGCCCACCATCCCCAGCATTTCTAACATACAATAGAATTATGTCATGATAATGGAAATGGAAAACAAAAACTAAAATACTTCTATAACTGTATTTCATGAGTCCTAAGAGTTCAATTTACTATTTATACATGTTAATCCAGGATCTGGAACACCACCCCCAATGGACTCATGTCTTGTCCTACTGGGAATAAACAGTGTGATTTCAACAGTTCTCTACTGGCCAGTGCTTTATGAAGCCATTTGTTTCAGAAAGCTAGACTGTATTGTGTCTGTGTGTCTGCATGCCCAATCCACCCATTATCTTTATTTCTTTTCTATGAATTTATCCTCTACCACTTTATGGGTCCCCATCACCAACATAAAAGTTGAGCTAAATTTCCTTTCAACTAAAACTTTCCCATCACATATTGCACCTCTCTCTCTCTCTCTCTCTCTCTCTCTCTCTCTCTCTCTCTCTCTCTGTTTTATTATAGTCAAATATTAAAATGCCAGTGCTCTTTCCATTTTTTCACCCTCCTTTTGCTTCACCCCTCAACTTCCTACCACCACCTCACTTCTCATTTTCTCAACCCCCCAACCATGCTTCTCCTGCCAACACCCCAGTAAAACCGGTCTCTTCCTACCAAATACAAAGGACACTTTTTAGCCCTTTTTAGACCTTATCTGTATATGATGATGACATTGAATAGAGTTGATCATTCTTACATGTCTTTCTTTTAATTCCCAAAACCATTTTCTCCTAGAGTATCAACCATGGCTCTGGTCATTCTTAGCTTCCTGGTTGACTCTCTTTTTCCTGCTGTCCATTACAAGTTTTTGGTACTGATTAATAAGCCTGCAGTCCTCTTCTCAACATGCCTCCCCATACCTGTCTTAGCTACAACTACAGTTAGTTGATAATTGTGAATTTTACCTCCAATTCTAGAGTCCTATTTCCAGTGACCTAATAAACATCAGACATCTTCCATCTCCAATCCACCTGACACCTGGGGATTTAGCTCAGTGGCAGAGAGCATTTACCTAGCACACACAAGGCCCTGAGCTCTGTTCTTGGCCCTGAATTAAAAAAAAAAATGTAAAAAGAAAAAGAAAAAAAAAACAAAAAACAGAGCTCCAATAAGGTAACAACACCTGACACCTTTAAGAAACAATATACTCTGCTTCCTTCCTCTCAGTGTATGCATTAAATTCACTTAGTGTGCATTGAGTCTATTATGTCTCAAGCATTTTTCTTGGTACAAAGGAGAACTGAATAGGGAAAGAAATTTCTGTGCCTTTGGTTCGTTCAATCTTGTTAAGGTTGTACACGAATGTGAGGTGCACATTGTGGTTTCTTCAGGGTATTCTCTGGGAGCTCATACTGAGTTGCTTCACAACAGCACATGCAACACTGTTTTTTTCACCAGGCTCACTTATCCATCTGCATATCTATAGAATCATCTAAAGTAGAATTGTTAGAGACTGTTTTCATCTATAATATTTATTGACGTTCAAAGTTATTTTCCATAAAGGTGGCACCAATTTTAACTATATGAGTAATTTATGAGAACATCTGTTTCCCCACACCTTTGATAATATAGGTCTCAAAGTGGTTTTTCATCTGATTTCCCAAATATTTGCATACAAATTAGCTATTGGTCTTTGGGAGGTAATCTGTTTCCCCCTCTGGCTAATTTTAAGCTCTTCTGCTTGACTTTGATGTTTTATGGATTTCCTATAAAATTTGAAGGTGTGGTTCTCTTTTTATTGGCCTGCTTAATGTTTTATGTATCTGTGGTTGCATGACATTCATTATTTCTGGAAAATTCTCAGTCACTACTTATTTGCATAGTGCCTTTTCCTCTCATTCTCTTGACCTGAAACTCCAATTGAATAGTTAGTGCATGTTCTTTTCTTTTTTTTTCCATTATGCATCACTTTTCCATAGAGTATTTCACAGATTCCTTTTCTTTCATTTCTGTTGCATCTATTAAATTAAATAACAGTATTTATTTAATTTGACAAAGTAAAACAGTGTACTCAACAATGGTGAGCAATATTATGTTTTGGTGTATGAATACATTGTACAAAGGTGAAAGCAAACCAATTAACATGCATTATCTCATCTACTTTTTTTTGTAATGAGACTATTTAAATCTACTCTCTCAGCAATTGTTGATAACCATAGTCACCATGATGCACAATACATCTCTTGAATTTATTCCTCCTAATTGAAATTTTATATCCTTTGGCCAACACCTTTCCAATCCTCTCAACCTTGATCCCCTTTCTGCTTCTGTGAGTTAGATTTTTTTTAGATGTCACACTGTAACTGAAATCATTCAGTGTTTGCCTTTCTGTGCCTGCCTGGCTTATTTCACTGAATATAATGTCCTTCAGCCTTACCCACATTATCACAAATGACAGAATTATTTATCTTTATGTATCTCACATTTTCTTCATCTATTCATCTATTGATGAGTTCCGAGGTCATTTTCACATTTTATCTCTTTTGAATAATGTGAATATAGATGTCTTCAACACACTGATTTCAAAACCTTTAGCTTTATACCCAGTAGTGACATTGCTGGATCATGTGGTAGCACAGTTTTTAAATTTTTGAAGAATGCTTATACTATTTTCATAGAAGCTTTACTAATTTACATTTATAGCAGAAATAATACAAGGTTCCCTTTTCTCCACAGTTTCACCAGCACTACTTACCACTTACCTTTTTCTTAATAATTCTGACAGGTATGGTGTACAATCTCTTTGTGGTTTTGATTGCATTTCCCTAATGATTGATGCTCAATCTGATGGTGAGCATTTTTTTTATATATACCAGTTGTCCATTTGTATATCTTCTCTTAACAAATGTCTATTTGGGAATTTTGCATTTTTTTATTGGGTTATTTCTTTTCTTGCTTTTGAATTTTTTTTATTATCGGCACCTTATTAGATGAATAGTTTGCAAATATTTTCTCACATTCCTTACATTGTCACTTCACTACATTGTTTCCTTTGCTGTGCAAAAGCTGTTTGGTTGGATGTAGTTACATTTTGTTTATTTTTGCTTTTGTTGCCAGTACTTTGGAGTTCTTATAAAAATAAATAAATAATTGCCCAGGCTACGGTCCTGAGCTTTTCCCCTATGCTTTCTTCCAGGGGTTTTACAGTTTCAGGCCTTACCTTAAATCTTGAATCCATTTTGAATTTACTTTTATATGGTGTGAGATGAGAATTTCATTGAATTCTTCTACAGGTTTCCCAGCCCCAATTACTGAGAGATTGGCCCTTTCGCCATTATGACTATAAATCGGTGAATTTATTACTGGGTTCTCTACTCAGCTCTGTTAGTCTACCTTCTGTATTTATCCCTGTACCATATTGCTTTGATTACTATAGCTTTGAAGCACATTTTGAACTCAGGCAGTGTTAGGCTCCAGTTTCTCTCTTTTGTTCAAGATTACTTATGTGTCCTTACTGTGTGCTTTTCAATCTTGTATTTTTCACCTCTTCAATTCCCTGTGCTCCATGCTCTGAATAATTCCTTCAGACTTACTTTCAATCCATTCATCCTTTCTTCATCTTGATCCTGTTAACTGACTTTTATGCTTCAATGATCATATTTTTATTGCTAAATGTCCAATTCATTATTGTGATATTGATTCTCAGTTATGTGACCTGTTTCCTTGAGTATTTGGTAAATTTTAGTTGCACACTCATATTTGGTCTCACTTGATCCTACGTACTTAAACTGAGATTGCTTTCATCCAGAAAGACACTCAGGAATTACTGATCTGAATCCACTTCTCTCCAAGGTTTCCACTTGATGAGGAAGTTTCCAATTGAGATGATCCCAGCCCTGGTACTGATAATCACCTCCAAGGAATGACTCACTTCTATACTTATTCAATATTCTGGTTTCAGCTCAAAGTTATTTTTCTTTGCTTTTATTTTATTCCTCCTTGAATCTCATCTAGTTTCTACTAATCCATAAGTATATCAGATAACTTGTGGTAACATTTCAGGTCTATCCCAATAAAGATAAATCTCCAAGCATTATAAACAGAGAAAGAATCAATGGTGATTAAAGAGAACTGAAGCTCCCTAGGCAAAATGGTGCAGGGAGCATGAGTCTCTGCCCCTGGGATTTTTAACAAAGAAGAAAAATTTTCTACCTGATAACCATGGGTTCATCCAGAAATGAATAATCCATCAGTGTCATAAACAAATGTCGAGTTACCTGCCAAAGATTCCAGAGTGTATATGACTTATGTGCACATCTGAATTTTGTTTTTTTGTTTTGTTTTGGTTTTGGGGGTGCAAGGGATTGAATTTAGGGGCATTCAACCACTGAGCCACATCCCCAGCCCTATTTTGTATTTTATTTAGACACAGATCTCACTGAGTTGCTTAGTGCCTCACCATTGCTGAAACTCACTTTGAACTCATGATCCTCCTGCCCCAGCCTTCTGAGCAGCTGGGATTACAGGCAAGTACCATCATGCCCAGTCCAATGTGTGAATTTTGTGTGGCTCAGAATCCCTTAGCTAAAAAGCTCATGTGAAAAATAGTTTAGAACCACTGATTTCTATAGACTATGATCTGAGGGTACCAGAAACCATTCCACAGAGAGTAAGTCACAACCTAGTGCATGCAGAGCACCATAGGAGGAAATTATTCTTGGTAAAGAGTAATTTGAGGACAGAACATGAGAGAATTAAATATAGAACAGATATTTCAGATCCCCCCCACCCCCGCCAAAGATATTTCATGCCTGAGACATTAGAAATTAGAGTGAAATTGGAAAGGGACTTTACACTAATTGTGTTTAAATTGTCCAAAGAGAAGTTTATTGATTTCTCTAAAGTTATCCAACTTCCTACTTCAAACCAAGTAATCGCACTGTAGAGTTCACTTTCATAACCACTAGAAAATGCTATCCTGACTTCCCATATTGTGCCTGAGTGAAGGGGGCTAAAATCTGCCATAGCCTGTCTTGCTCTGATTTCAGAATTTAAAGGTGGCTGTCTTTAGCTGATACTCTTAGGTATCATAATAATATCAAAGCAGCTTGCATCTGTATCATCAACAAGATAGATAGATGAATTTGAGTTTCTACCAGCCATGGAAAATCCATCTCTATCAAGTCTACCTATTATGTTGAGGATGGCTGTAGAAAAAGGAAATAAAGACACCCTTATCAATTTATGGAAAATTTTGTATAAGCAAAACTTCATGACAAGGAGGTGAGATAAGTAGTATTTCTGGCTGGCTGTAGTTTCCTAACTCACACCATATTTGCATTAACATGCTACATAATGCATTTTTGAGACAAGTTCATTGAATTTTGTTGGTTATGCATTCCACTTACTTTTATTTATATTTTATAGATTACTACCCTCTAGATAGAACAGTGTTTTTCCAGAGCTGATAATTAATTTATCTCTATTCATTTAAATGTGACATGTTACCATCCGTACACTATGAGAGTTTTGAAAAGATTTTTTGAGGCCAACATTATTCTGACACCAAGCAATAAGAAAGCAGTACAAAAAATAAAAACCTCTTGTGTTTGTATGTATGTGCATGCTCAACAAAACATTAATAAATTTAATCCAACAGTATACAAAGAAGAAAAATGTCTTGCAAGTAAGTGCGGTTAATTCTGGAAATGTAAGGCTGGTTTAACATTCGAAAGTTGATCAATGTAATTTACCATATAACCAAACTGCAGGAGAAAAAACACATGATTTTATCAGTAGATACAGAAAAATCTTTTGAAAAAATTGAAATCTATTGATAATAAAACTCCTAGCAAACTAGAACTAGATGAGAATTATTTCCTTAACCTGATAAAGAATATCTAAAAAGAAAAAAGAAAGAAAAAACTACACTATGCTTAACATCATATTTAACGAGGAAAACTTGAGATCTTTTCCCATTAAGATCAAGAATAAGACAAAGGTGCTTGCTCTCAAAACTTCTAATAAACATAGCACAGAAAGTCCCCACTAGCACACCAAGGCAAGTAAAAGAAAAAGCCACACATCGGAAACAAATAAATAAAATTGCCCCTATTCTTAGGTGACATGTTATATATTTCAAAACTAAATAATTTCCCAAAAGGAGTTTCTAAAACCAAGATGTAAATTTAGCAGACTTATACAGCACATGTCAATATACAAAAACCAACCCAATTTATATTTGTACACTGGCAATGAACATTGGAAACAAAAAAAAATACTTAAAGTACCATTTACAACAGCTCCAATAAAAGAAATACTTAGGTATGAATCTACCAAAAAATATGCAAACTCTATAGGATGAAAAACACCAAACACTGATGAAAAAATTAAGGAAGAGCTAGACAAACAAATTTAATAAGATGTTAATTCTCCCCAAATTGATCTATAGATTTAATATTTATACCAATCAGTACCCCAACTATATCTTTGTAAATACAATCAAGCTGATTCTAAAATATACGTAGGAAGGCAAATGACCTAAAAAATAATTTTAACAAAGAACAATCTAGAGGATTCATAATATCCAATTTCATGACTTATACTAAAGTGATTGTAATCCAAACTATATGTATCAGTGAAATTATAGACACATAAATTAGTAAGACAAAATGGCGAGCCCAGAAATAGACCTAAAAAAATACTGCAAATTAATTGGAAAATACTATGGATAAATTGTAGCCTTTGCAACAAAAGACACTGAAGCAATTGAACATTCATATGAAAAACACATATGTACCTTGACTCAGACTTAATCTTATATAAAAATGAATCTTAAATGGTTTGTGGACCTAAATCTGAAATGTGAAATTACAAGTATTCTAAAAAGAAAAAAATAGAGAAGAAAATTTTCATAACTTTGGATTATGCAAAAAATTTAACACTGACAACATAGTACATAAGAGAAAAAGATTGCTTGCACTTCATCAAAACTAAATCTTTTTCTCTATAAAAAATGGTTAAAGAATGAAAAAGAAATCTATACAAAAATATCTTCAAGTTACAAATCCTATATCTTTAATTTAAAAAAAATCTCTCAAAGTTAACAATAATAAAACAAATAATCAGTAAAAATGAACAAAAGATCTGAACAGATATTTCACAAAAGAAGATATTCAAATTTCAAATAAGCACTAGAAAAGATGTTCAATATCTGAAAACCATACTGAGGTAATATTATTTGCTTCTTGAAATAACTAAGAAATAAAAAACAACAAACAAATAAAACCCTTTAGAATAACAAGCGTTGACAAGGATATAAATAACTAGAACCCTCAGACCTTTGCAAAGTAGTAAAGCCATTCTAGAAAACGATTTGGCAGTTTCTTATAAAACTAAATGTACATTTACCATTTGACCTATAATTACACTCCTAGGTACTTATTAACCCTAGAAAAATAAAATCTTATATTCACACAAAAACCAGTGCTTACAGCACATCATATTTAAAACAGCATTGTTCACAGTCACCAGAAATTGGAAACAGCCTGAATGATTTTCACTGGTGACTGAATTGACAAATTTCAGTACAATACTTCTCAGAGATAAAAACAAATTATTGATACACACTACACATTGAATCAAAAATGCATTCTGTCAAGTGAAAGAAACCAGACTCAAAAGTTTGCAGACCATATGATTTCACTGATATGACATTCCCAAAAATGCAAGACTGGAAAGACAGAAAACAGATAAGGGGCCCCAGGGGTTACAGCTGGGGGAGGTTAAGACCAAAGGGACATCATGTGGGAATATTTTGGGGTGAAAAATCTGTTCTGTATCTTGAGAGTGGTTCCAAGATTCTACATATCAAAACTCACAGAACCATACACACAAAAGTTAATGAATTTTACTTGATATAAATTTTAAAAGAATTTTAAATACATGCATACTTACACACACAAAAATAATAATAATAATTAAAAAAAAAACTCTATCTAACCCTGAAGTGGGAACATGTAACTTTCTCAAAAATAAAACAAATCTTAAAAACATGAAAGGAAAGAAGGAAGAGTGCTCAGGCTCGTACTACTCAGAACTCTAAAATGTCCATGTGTGAATAGTCACTGGGTTGCTTGTACACATTACTGTTCAGTTCACTGTGACCTCTAACTAGAGTTTCAAAACAGCAAAAATGACATAATGAAAACAAAATTCTTTGGCATCAAGCTATTTTGTGACCCACAATCACACCTCCATTAGCTGGCTGCACTTAGACTATCTGACCTTAGAGTCTGTCTCTCACAAGACAAAGGTATAACAAGGGAACAATAAAGTCTGAGGTTGGCACATGCAGAACCAGAACTTCCCTGACTCATCCCAAAAAGCTAAAAGGTACCTAAGGCCTCTCTTCAATGGTTTCTTCCTGAAGCCTACATTTTCCTGAAATGCCACCAGCCGAAAGCATTTTATGCAGAATGTTTAATGGGAAGCTTTTAAATGGAAAGAAAATTAGGAGCTGAGCTAAAAGAATCTTGCATATACAAAACAACGGATGTGAAAATGTCAACATATTTAATTTTTAAATCACCTAGTGGTTTACTTACGGGAGACGTTTGGCCTCCTCTACTTTATAGTTTTCTGTTTTTCTCTAGCACCTGTAAACTATAGTCCCTGCAAGTTAAAACCTTCAGTCATACCAAGGAAGACAACTGACGACTGCACTGAAATCATAGGATATAATTATGCCACAAGTCTTGAAATCCATGCCCACAAGAGGTAGACTGTTAATCTTTGAGCTGATGCTGTCAATGTTGATTTAAACACACACACACACACACACACACACACACACAAACACACACACACACTACAGTTATCCAAATCCATGTCACACCAGCAGCCAAGGAAGATAGCCAAAAGCACATGTGTGGGCTTTGAATACATTGTAAAAAAAATTTTAAAAATATAAATTCATATAAACACCTTCACTCCCTTGAAGTATCTGGGCTATGATACAAGAGAAGACCTAAAGAATTTCAGACACTCTGGGTTTTCTGCATAACTGATGGAGGCTGAACCCAATTATACTATGTCTTCTTTGTGTCTAATTGGCTGGGCCTCTGTGAGTGGCACAATACAAATAAGTGTTAGTGCTCAAGTTTAAGATACCTATTAATGCATGAAAGAAGCCGATGAATCATATGTTTCTAGATAAAATCAAAGATGATCATAAAGCCACTAAACAAATTATATACTACATGCAAAATTTCATTTCTTGTTATCCAAACTTTTCATTAGAGAATTCTGCCTAATTTCTGGGTTTAGTATTCAGATCATGCTGCAAATGTAGTTAATGTAACTGTCCTCTCCATTTCAAGGGTAAGAACAAATGAAATAATATATGTGGAAATGTTTTTGAAAAGAAAATAGCACTACACAGAGGTAAGATAATATTTTAATAGCCACTGCTGGCGTGCTCTCAAAAATCAGTGATTTTTTTCAGATAGGAAATATAGCAACTAGATTATTTTATATCTGTGATGTGTAAACACTGCTTAAGCCAAATTGAGCTGTAGCATAAGAATGGTGGTTCTTCCCAAGTGCTTTGCATGTGTGCTTGCAACAGATAAACACAATAAATTAAATCATGAACATATACTATCCACATAAAATTTTGATTTTTGGAGGCACCATAGAAAGATGTCTTAGGAAACATTTTTAAGATGAACATTTTCAGTCCTTAAACTTTTTTTTAAAAAATCACTTCTGCTGAGAATGACTTTGCTGATTATGGTGGTGTCCTGAAATGTTTAAACAAAGTTTATATACAAATAATGAAAGGTAAAATTCATTAGCAATGGCCAATCCAGTGTTTCCACTGTCTTAATCATCGATGACTTTAGGATGGTTAATAAAATGGATATCAACCATCTAGTATACCTGAACCATTTAAAACAAACAAATGAAATCCTCTGGATTACTTTCAGCTCATGCATTCTGATTAACTTACTCATTACTGAACTTGGCTTAGGAGTCCTATGAATAGACAGTAGATATTTCTATCAAGTTAGACCTTTGGGTAACATTTAATACAATTGAGGAATTAGGTTAAATAGCTACAATCATTAGAAACTGAAAGTTAGAAAGGTTTCTAAAGCCCAAGTAGTTTAACTACCTTATCATATACTGACTATATCCTAGGCAATTGGCATAAATTATCTCATTTAATCTTTATAACAATTCCAAGAAGGAAAACTTGTTAACACATTTATATATAGGGATCCAGAGGCTTAGCATTTAGGTAATTGGCAAAGGTCACACAGTCTATGAGTGACAGATCCGAAATTCCAACACACGTGTGTTTGACTCAGAATATTTGCTTTTCTCTCTTTGCTAATCTACCACCAGCAGTGGGGAACACATTCCTCTTGGTACAACAAATCTTTGGAGAGCTCTAGCTATAGATATTTTGATATTAAATAACTAACTAGAAAAATTATAGCATGCCATAAAAATTCAAGGTATCATTTGTTAACAATAATTACATTCTGCTCTTTTCTTGCTGGGGGTGGGGGTTTGTCTAAACCTACATTTTCCTTTTGAAGATAATTCTCAAAATTATAATCATTCTACCATACATTACTTACTTGACTTTCATTGAGCATATAGTAATCAAATGCCTTCCCTTTCCTTAAGAGAAAAAAAAAAAACAGCCTTAGGACATCTCAAATGTTGCATTATTTCTTGATTGAGATCCCAGTGTCCTGCATAATAAATCCAGATGATTTTAGCCTAAAAAAGTATTCATGCAGATGATATCAACCACTCTCCTAAGTACTAAAAGAACTTTGAGGCAATTCCTACAAACTATCTTATTCTATCTTATTCTAAATAGAATTATATTCTGATAGATATGCCTGTAGAAATTACCTGTAAAATATACTGCTAAGTAGAAGATGAAATTAAACTACTAAAGGGATAATTTAAGCATATTCATTTTTATATATGATGTTACATGTGATATAATTTAAACTTGCCCAAAAGTTCCATGTAATTATCCAAAAGCATTTTTTATTCATGATAACTGTTGCTTACCTACAGCTTCCATGGGTTCCCACCCAATGGATCACACCATCATTTCTAATCAGGTGCAAAACAATCACATGTACAGAATTCTCATTTCCAAAGGGGAATGAGTTCCATTGAAGCCATGTCTATACCCAGCCTAGAAAGCATTAGAATTCTAGAACAGCGTTATCAGGCTTCATAAAGATGGAGATAGCATAACTGATGAGTTTCCCTAATCTCTCCAAGACTCTCCCCCTAAATTCCTTTCCTTTGTCCACCCTGGAAACATTCAATTGGACTCCAACAGTCTTTTCCTCCTCTCAGTTTATTTTCATGTCCCTTGCAAGTGAAAGATGACCTCCCTATGGAGGACTTAGCCAGTGTCTTGGCCTACCTACCAACCCTCAGCACAGGAGGCTCCAAAAGTGTTTATTTCAAGCTCCAGTGCCTCAAACTTGTACTACCAAGACCTTACATACTAGCTGGTGACAAATTGATACCTAATTGTTTTATGTACCAAGTTACTCCAAAAGCTTTCTGACACTTTTTCAAATAAACAGTAAGTGGGACAAACTCTTTTGCATCTCAAAAGAAAACAATCAAGAATAATAATTACTTGGAAATTCAATTTCTAAAGAAATTTCTTAGGGAAAGGGAGAGAGAAGGGAAATTGCGTGGAAATGGAAGGAGACCCTCAGGGTTATACAAAAGTACATACAAGAGGAAGTGAGGGGAAAGGGAAAAATAATACAAGGGGGAGAAATGAATGACAGTAGAGGGGGTAGAGAGAGAAGAGGGGAGGGGAGGGGAGGGGAGGGGGGATAGTAGAGGATAGGAAAGGCAGCAGAACACAACAGACACTAGTATGGCAATATGTAAATCAATGGATGTGTAACCCTGATGTGATTCTGCAATCTGTATATGGGGTAAAAATGGGAGTTCATAACCCACTTGAATCAAAGTGTGAAATATGATATATCAAGAAATTTATAATGTTTTGAACAACCAACAATAAAAAATTAAAAAAAAAAGAAATTTCTTATAAAAGAAAAAAATATATAATGTAACCTGTTTATTACAATTATAATTAAATAAATAGTATAATTCTTTTTTACATACAATTCAGCCACACCCAGGGATAGGTCCAAAAAATAAAACCCTGATATAAAATAATGACTATACAATCCTGATATTTTTTTCTGACATCATAATTTATTCAACATTCAAAAAATATCTACTAAGTATGCAGTATATGCCAAATGCTAAAAATGGGCTTTACTATATTTAATATTTACATAGGGCTATAATTTTGGTTAGCTTGATTCACATTTCCAAGAGCACAACAATATTCCTACTAGGTTAAAATTCTTATTTACATAGAGATATTTAAATAATTTTCAAACAACACTACTTATCAAATAAACTATGAAAACTTAAGAAGGAAAAAAAAGCAGGGATTTAGTTTGAGCTATCATATCTTCACTTCCCCCATTGTCAGGATTCTAAACCATCTCTTCCCTACCATGCAAATAAGACTCACTCAGGAAATAGCTAATATTCTCTCCAAATTACGAATAATATGTGTGAGCCTATACGTGAACATCCTGATTACAGGATTAACCACTACATGAAACCAAAGTAAGCATCGTTCAAATTATCAGAATCCAAATGCAATGGAATTTACAGATACATATGTTGATCAATTTTGCATTGCCAGAAGTAATACATCCCACAATAAAAGCCTGATATAACATGCCTATCATATAAAACATTCCCAAATAAACGTGCATTTTATTTCAGTGTTGCAAGGTCATGGAAAAAATTTCAGTAACTAACCCTCTGTTGGAACCACCCAATGAGTTTAATTATAGACTTGTCTATAATGACGCTTCTACATCAAATTCTTGCTTGGAAATCTACCCGGAATACTCTAGAAAATTTGAAAACAAATAAGATACTTGGTTATTGCAAAGAGACTTACAGTAGAAGCTCCTTTTTGATCGTGGGTTCATCATTTGGTGATGTTTTCATCAAGAGTCATCATGCTTTTGATCTTTAATGCCGTTCTTCCTCCAAGGTTTCTTGTCCGTAATTTCCAAAACAGAGTCACTTGTACTAACAAGCCATCGTCCCATACTGTTTCCTTTTTTGTGTGAATGTTACCCTGTAGATCGATTTCCTGTCCAAAAACACTCAAAATGAACAAGCGCTGCTGTATGCAAGTGAAAATGTGCTACTTAAATCCTCTGTTTTTGCAGTTTGATTCAGGAGGAAATTCCCTGATTAAAATGAGGAATCATGTCCCAGATGTACCAGAGAGCTTAAAAGACAGAAGTTTCTTTCTTATGAATGAACATATCAAAGTTGCCAGCTCATTTATTCTCACTAGTTTTGTGGCTCAAGTACTATTTACACACACAGCATCCATGTGCTGTGTGCAGTCTGAAGAGCCTCCCAATTGCCACAGTAACAAAATCCCAACTATATTTTCAAATCAGGCTCAGTGTGCTTTGAAGTACATAATGCTTTCCATTCCTGAAAGGACAAAGAGATCTACATTGTCAAAGTTTATTTTTAAGCTCATGTGCTTGCTAAGTGCAGTGGCAAACAGACTTTCTGTGCCTGTAGTACCATTGCTGGAACCTATTAATGCAGACAGATGAATCATTGGCTACATTCCACTTAGGCTTTTATTTTTTTTTCACCTTATCTAAATTGCATTGGTCAAAAATTTTAAAATCAGAAATGTTATCGACTTTCTGAACTTGCTTGTTGTAATTTCATCCATACGGAAGCAATGTAAGAAAGGTAAATAAGAGGAAGTCTTTGAGGAGCTTTGGCTGAGATTTTTTAAAAATGGTAATTAAAGGTAGATTTTGCTTCAGGAGGAAGGTTGAGGGACATTTGGGTACAGTAAAAACAGCAACAAACTTAAGTGAAGAAGTGAAAGATAAAGATGAAAGGGAGAAAGAGAGGAGAAAAGGCGAGAAAGATAGCAAAAGTCAGCAAAAGAGAGAAAGAGAGAGATTCCATTAGCAATAGTTCTTAACATATTTTCTTATTGTTGGGAAAGAAAATTGCTCTGGTTTGTATAACCCCCTACCAGCCTGCTCAACTCACCAAAATTAGCCCACATGTCATCTAATACCAGACTAAGACTTGTGGAAACACATTATTGCCCTATTAAAGCCCTAACAAAATGCAGCTGAGCAGTGAGCATTAGGTGGTAGGGTGACCCTGAGGTAATACAATCTGTATTATGGAATTTCTAGCCCAAATTTTAGACATCTGGTTTTGATATGGTAATAATGTGATAATATACATTAAATACGAGTGTTCAAGTAACATAATCCTTCCATCTAACTGAAACAATGAATGCTTTTCAAATTGTACAAGAGATAGTTAGATAGGTAGACTAACTCTTAGTTATAGGCACATACAAAAAAATGACACACACACACACAGCAACATCACATAAATTGTCAGCTGGATTTTGCAAAAATAAGAGGGAATTTTCACAAAGCCCTTCTTGCATGCTTTTTTTCTAGACACTCCTTTGCTCAACTGCAGTAATTTGTAGGAGACTTGTCTGAGATTTAGGGGAATGAAAAAGGAATGTGAAAAACAGTCATGATAATTGGACCAGACAAAGATGTGAACCCTGGACCTTTGCTTCATTAGTGCCATCTTGTGCTGTAATCTGATGAAGTACCCAGCCACTGGCAACCCGAAAAAAAAAATAAACAAAATCAGATTATCCTTATCTTGTTAAAACTTCATGGAAAAGAGTTTCTGTACTTCAGTTTCAAATATTACCATAATATTAGCCATTAAGTAATTGAGTGCTGTAAATAGGGCTAGAGTACAGGAGTTAAGCTCCCTTTAAATTAGCACCTTAGAATCACACCAGTTGGTGGAAAAGTACTAAGCCGGTAGCATTTGTTGACCTTTTACATTTTGCACAGGAGAAGGCTGACAGGGTGACCTGGAGGACAGAGAAAGCACATGGAAATTGCTGGGACAAAAATCACTCTGGGTATGACAAATGTTTGATCACTCTGAGGTTGAGAGATAATGTTGATTGAAGGCTCAGGTGTTACAGAAGGGAAAAAGTTTTATAGTGGTGTATTGTGCAATCTATTTCCAGTTACCAAGTATCTACAATGCCTCAGGCTCTGTTCTGGGAACACAATTTTGTATGTTACACATAATATACAAAAATGTGCAAAGTGGAGAGGTAGCAAAGATGAAGGAGTGATTGATTATGTTTAGCAAGGTTAAGGTGGATGTCTAAGCTGGGTTTGGGTAGAAATTGGAATTTGCCAAGCAGACAATAGGTGGTAGGACATTCCAGGCAATGAAATCAGCAACATTAGAATACTACAGTAATATTACAATATTACAATAGATGAACGAAATGGCCAGGTTATTCTGAAAAGGACAGACACACGTGAATTTACTGGATTCTAGAATCCTAGCAGAATTTGGGAAAGAACAAGCAAATTTGATCCCTCTCACTAGGCTGTGAGAGCTATCTAAAGGGAAAAATCTTATCTTATACACCTTGGTATCACCTGCACTAGTACATATTGAATGAATGACAAACACATCGCATTGCCCCTCTGACTCCCAGCAAGCGGCATATGAGTACATCATGCCCCAGTAGTATTATGTTCTTTCTCTCAGCAAGGAGTCTCTTTCAAAGTATGTTTGAACATCAAGAATATTCAAAATTTATTCACTCCCTTTTTTCCTCCTGATGTTCAAAGCTCTATGAGTCAGGTGAATGGTATTTGAAAAAGCTGGCACAAAATAAAAACCCCAAGTGCTCTTTCCTGGTTTGAGCCAAACCCAAACCTTTTCAAAGGCGTGAAAACATGCAGCCACATTGGTTTGGTTTTCCTTTCCTGGGCTGCTCTCCTTCCTGGTGCTGGCCAGCACCACACAGAAGTCTTGCGACATGAGCCATTTCCACGGAATTTTAAGTTCTGCCAAAAACAAGAGGGATTGGAAATTTCGTGAGAATGGTTATTCTTAGGAGATTTCCATCCCAGATTCCTAACTCGTGTGGCTCAGATAAGCATCTAAAATGCACTGCCAAACCTTCTGAGGTCCCCTAATGCACTTATTTCCACTCACATTTCTGCAAAGTAACAGTAAATGCGATGGTTTGTCGGAAATATTTTCTGCATGCCAGCCCGAGATCCTCTTACCTATGTGGAAATGGGCTTGGAACGCCACTTACTACACAAACATTGGGTTTGAATGTCCCCAGAACACGTTCAATTTTTAGAGGAGACATATTTATGTTCTCCAAAATCAAAACAACCTATCCCAAAGCAACCCTTCAATTATTTTCTGGTTTTTTGCTTCTGGGCAACTTCAAAATATAATAAGAATATTTTCTTGGCACATTGTTAAGTGTGTAACCACTTTCTTATAGGCTCATTTCTCATGAAAAAAGTATATCATAAATACAATTAAAATCTCACTAATTGGGAAACTGTAGCAATTAGCCATTGCTCTGTAACACACCTACTCTAAAACACAGGTGCCGAAAACAATAGGTATTTATTACTGTTCACCATTTGGTGGGTCAGCATGATAACTCTGGTCTTGTCTAGGCTCATTCAAGCAGTAAGTTCCATGTTATGTAGGTGACTGATGAACTTGGCTGGATCATATAATCTTTAATATGGGATAAGCTGACTGCAGGCTGGTACAACATAGTCTCAGCTTGGTGAGTTAAGCTCTCTTTGTGTCTCTTACTTGCACAAGTCTTTGATAACCCTTCAGCAAACATGTCCTTAACCTTGCTTGAGGATGATTTCAAGGCAATCAGAGGCAATAGAAGAAGTGGAAATGTACAAGCTTATTTTAAAGCCTCTGAGTAGATTTGTAAAGGTCGCACTGGCCCAAGTTAAATACAAGGTCAAGTTCAGAGTCAATATAGGAAGGTACTCACTTTCTACATTGGCATGGAAAATTAGAGCCATTCATACCAACAATCAGCCAGAGGCACATTAAAAATAAAAAGCCTGTCATATTTAATTACTTAGACAGACCTCAGACATTATCAGGTCCCTTGGACTATGAGATTTGAGTTAGCTTTCAGTAACCAGAAAGCAAAGGGAAGCCAAGTCCCAAATTGGAGTGGGTAGGAAATGTCCCAAGAAAACACAGGTGAAACACCATAATATGGTGCTTGTGTCAGAGGTTGAGTTGGAAACATGGCCAGAAATAAGGAACATATAATGGGAGCCAAATAAAATCACCAAGTATCGTGGAACCAAAGCTAACAAATGCTAACAGGTTGTTAAAAGATGGAAGATTGGTTGACAACTCTCTGGAGTAATTTTAATGAGGATGGTTTTTTGGGTAGAAGAACAGTCACAGAAGTCATTGCTGTAAGAGATGAGTGATTGAAAGGATTTAATTCAATATAAAAGAGTGGTGAGAATAAGATAACTAGAAAGTAATATATTAAAGGTACACTGTCCACTCACCTCCAGCCAATGGTTTCCTTGAAGGATAGTGTGCCTAATACGGACAGATTTCAAATCTTTTAAATGAAGACTAAAATTTTGTGCAAAATTTCCTGATTTTTGTTTTCATTTTTCTTTCTGGTACTAGAAATTGAACCAAGAGCCGCTGTACTCCTGAGCTACATCCTTAGCCCTTTTAAAATCTGTTTTGAGACAGGGTAGTTGCCCAGGCTAACCTTGAACATGTGATCTTCCTGCCTCAACCTCCAGAGTAGCTACAATTACAGGCAAGTGCCACCAGGCCTAGATTATTTCCTGATTTTGAAAAACATCTACAGGTATGATTTACCCCAGAAGCCATTAATCTATTACTACAGGTGTAGAGATTTATTTCCATAGGACAACCTCTGTCTGTGTGAAACACTCTTTACATTTATTTATTCTGGACCTACATCAACAAATTAAAATGTATGATCTGCAATCAGAACACAAACAATTAGCGCAGAAATGACTGGATCATTCTAGAATTGCTAAGCACACAACTGAAGAGCTCTTGGAAGGATTTTTACCTGTTAAAAGAGTTTCATCTCTCTCCCAAAGAATTCTTCCACTCTCCATTTGGAACTCTTGTGGACACTTGCAAACTCTATCTCACAGTTAATTGTCCCTTATTCTTAAAATCAGAGTTCTTTTAACATCTGTCACTTATAACTTTCTATTTATAAGTATATTGACCTAACAATTTTATTGTGAACCCATACATTATTGATTTCTAGCATACAAGCATTTTCCTATATAGATCTCTTCCTACAGTGTCTAGGAAATATAAGATTATAAGAAAATCATAAGATTGAGCACTTGTAATTCTCAGCTTGTTTATCCAAAAGACTATTATCCACACTGTGGTTTGCTGGATTTCAAGTTTATTGATTCAGCTTCTCCGCTTGCCTCGTTGTCTCTCTGGTGCTTTCGTTTACTCTATAGGCAACCTGGAGGGAAGCTCTTTGAAATCCAGAGATCTATTTTTTTCTCCTCTAGGAAGGCATATCTTCATGAGCATCTTAATCTTGGCATTTTGGGATAGATCATTCTGTTAATTTCCAGAAAAGCATGATTTTACTGCCAGTGGTTAATCTAAGGGCATAAAAACGGATGTAAATATAGCATTCTTTAGCTGTCAAAGTTAAGTCTTCTAAATACATCTATATTACTCTGTTTTAAGACTCTCAATTGGTTCTCAGCAAATACACTCATCGCAAAGCTCAGTATATTTTTATATTCTATTCTATATATGGTCACATTTGAGGAAGTCTTGTATATTGTTATGATGCTGTTGCTGTGTCTGGATGGATTTATTTGTGTTGCATCAGACATATCTTCTGGTCCTGTCTATCTTCTCTTAGTCCTTCCTACTTCCCAGATCCTCAGCAGCTTCTTCCATCTCTGCCACTGGACCTAAGATCTAGCTGTGAGTCTGCCACATGATTTGATTTTAGAGGCCAAACAAGCAACATTTCTGGAATCCCTGGTTTCTCACACTATTTCCAATTGTAGATTCTAGAAGAACATACCCCATAGAATAGGATCCAGTATCCCCAAAGGGACCAGGAGATATACATTCGTAAATACGGGGAGTCAACTTCCAAGAGAAAACTTTGGCTTGTAGGAAGCAGAAGGTAAAAGAGAATGGGTAAAAAAGGTTGCCTCACTTCTTCTAGAGATTTTTACATAAATCCTAAAGCTTTTTTCTTTTTCTTTCTTTGTTCTTGTTTTGTTTTGTGTTTAAGGGTTTTGCTTTAGTTTTTGCTAGTGAAAAAAATATGCAAAGTTATAAATTTTAACTTTGTAAAATGAAAATCAGCTTTAAACTTTGTGAAGTTATCAGCAAGAACAATGATCCATTAGGAAGGTAGGAGTTCAGAGTCTCAAAATTATGTGTAAATGAGATGAATACTTCAAAGACATAACTTGTAGCTTAAAATATTTTTACTCTTAAATTTTGTGGGGGCCTGAAACCAAAATTGTTTTGGCTGCAGAGCTAGCAACCAAATTTTAAAAATACATGTCCACTGACAGTTCTTTATGTTTGTGCTATATTATGTAATATTGGGTAGATGATCAGATAAGCTTCTGATGTATTTGTTCTACATCTTCTTACTTAGCAAAATATACAGATTTTGTTTTAGTGACTTGATTTTCATCTTTCTTACTTCTCAATTCTTAAAAAGGGTGTGAATAGTAATTTGCCTGGTAATTCAGTATTTTTTTCAACTAAGTCAGCTTCATTTACTTAAGTTTTATGAGATTTATTGATACAGAAATCAAACCATTTGTACTTGCTCATTCTCTATGTGTGAATAAAGTAACATTTAATATCCACTTGCAGCCTATGCAAGAGATTATATGCTTCAAAACACTGAAGAACGGTGCCAAACCTACCCACCTTGAGATAATCCTATATGTAATCTAATTTCAATCACAACTTTTCAGCACTACCCTTGTCTTAAGGGATAAGAGCCAACAAGACAATCTTTTGACAAGGTATCTTTTTAGAATGGTTGGCCCTTGGATCTTTAGCTGTTGGCGCCAGAGGAGTAAAGAGTGAAATAAGGGCTGAGATGATGTCACCCCTGAAGTGAAGGATGAAGGATTGGGCCTCTGGCCCTCTAGGCCAATAAGTAAGCAATAAGGAGTGTCCTAGCAGTCAGTCCTACCCATGAGGCTACTGGAGCCTAACAGGCTCAATACTTCATCCCACTTCCTTAGGATCAAGCCTACAGCAGATCAAGTAAAGAAGTGATCTTATAACAAGGAGAGAGTGCCCTGAGGGAAAGGAATAATGTGTTCCTGTGGTGAGCCAGGGTTGGCATGCAATAGGCATTCCATGAAGGTTGTGTTGAATGGAACAACTAATTTTAGCCCCATTTGGCAACTTCTATGTGACATTGCACAAGTCCCTTGCCACTTTTCCACCTTGAGCCTTAATTTCTCCATCTGCACAGTGGGGCTAACACTTCTTATTCTCACAATAATTTTAAGGATAAGTGCAATAATAACATGACTTTATGAATTCCAAAGTACTGAACAAGTTGTGGGATGAAAAGATAGAAAGATATATCCATATTGCTTCTTTACAAATAAGCACAGATCTTAGAATTTGTCTTCCTCTGACTACTCCCACCATCTCCTAAAAGCACATCTAAGATGAGAACTTGAATATAGGTACTTCGTTTAAGGGAATGAGAAGAATCAAGGAAGAGGGAAAAACTAATTTTCAAAGGCACTGCTGTGGGCAAATGGGACTTATTCTTTCTGGGGGATAAGCAAAAGGTATATCCATGCCTCTTAAAGTGTCTGCCTGAGGATCAACCAGGGATGCCTTTATCCATCTATTCCCACAGTGGCTGTGAAAGGAAGTGTACATATAAGAGAAGATGCTGTTGCTGCAGGTGGCATGCAAAGGCCACATCGAGGCAAAAATAAAAGCATAGAAAGAGTCATCAGAGACACTGGGTACCATTTTAGTTGCTGAAAAAGCAAGACCAATTTTCTCTTCAGCAGTCTTCTACTTAATATAGCATAGAATGTAAACTCTAGTATAACTCAGATGTATGCTGGACCCAAATGCACCACAGAAACTTTATTGAACTTAACCTCCAATATCATAGTATTGTAATAATTCAAAGTCCTACCTACTTCCCACTCCACCCCCAACCTTTAAGCCTTGATTTGTGGGACTTTCCTAGGTTTAAATTTAAGGAATCTTAACGGTGCACATGTGACCCTGCCTCTCCTCTAACCTTTTGTCCTCCAAATCCACACCCTTCCATGCACAAATGTCCATTTTCTATCTCAGAAGAGGTGTTCCACCTATACTAGGGCCTTTAGTATAGCTTTTCCTAACAAAATTGTGTTTATACCCACAAAAAGTTCTAATATAACCTCCTACAAAAATCTTTTTCTCCTATCATGAAATAAGAACATAATATTTTCCCCATTCGACTCAATAAAACAACTTTTGAGTGGGGAAAAATAAATGTGGTCATAAACATTTTATTTTTCTAAATTATCCCTTGCAAAAAATACAATACCCCTGGTAAACTAGCTCAATTCCCCTTTTTAAATGCCTACATAGCTCAAAGCAGTTCTACTCTTTGAAATTATTATATTTATAATTTTTCTTTTGTTTTTATGGCTTTTGATGTACACATCTCTTTTCCAACTAGACTTTAAACTCCAAGGCCAGTCTGGTCTTGTTTGACAATGAATTATTGGCATCTGATCCGTAGCCTGGCACAAAAGTAGATGATCAGTGCACATTTATTTTTGTTCAGTGAATAAATGAATGGAATCATATCTACAAGCTAATTAATTTTGTCTTATATATAAAGAATAAAAGAATGATAGAGGAAAAAACAAAGCTAAATACTGAGCCCAGAAAAATGACATGTCCTGGCCAAGGTCACATGGATAATTTATAGCAGAGTGACTTGAGTCAAGTTTGCTGTGCACATGTCTTCAGACCTCTTTAAGACTAACTTTAGACTCTAATTCATTGTGATGTTGCCTAACAGAACCACTATTATTAACCCAGTGCTTTCTCTCAGAGCCATATTCTTAACTAGAGAAATGTCAAAGAAGCTTTGCCCCAGCCTTCCCTGGCCTCCGATCTCTCTGTTGAGAGATACCAAATTCATTAACACCTTGCATTGAAAAATGGCACTGTAGATCTATTCTCTTTGAAATCACTGATTTAAAATGTCTCCTTTATTTCCACTGGAACATTTAGTGACTTAAGATAGGGATCATTCCAAGCATACACCAAGAGGCAACAAGGGCGAGTTTCCACTTCTCAAGAACACATGGAACAAACAGTTGCTGTGGGTAAGCACTCACAAGGTCCTGTAAGGAAGGGAGTGTCAGTCTCCTCCAGGACTTCGTGGGGGGCGGGGATCCCAGAAATTCATGAACTTGTTAAAGGGAAGTCAAGAAAATCTGCCTTCTTCAACATATTTTCAAAAAGGTAAGGATAGAATATAATCTATCATATAATAGAATAATAGAATCATTCAGATATAGATTCTTCTTATTTATTCTTTCTGTGTTATGCTCCCTCCCCCGCCCCAACATCCTCCTCCTCTCTCCCTTTTTCAGCAACATAGAGCTATTGCTCTGGGGTCCATATTGAAAATTCTTCTGGAAAATTTTGGGGATGGGAGACAGATTTTTTTTTCCCCCTGAGGATCTTCAGTTCAAACTCTACTCCTCAAACTGTTTGAAATTTGTTTTAAAATATAGAGTTCAGATAGGAAAGCCCTGTATCATTTGCTGACCCTTAATATATTTCCAAAAGATATTTACAGATGTTATCACAAGCATTCATGAAATGCAATAAGATTTCAGTATTCTACACAAAGCAATGAAACCCCATGCTCCTAGAGAGGATATCGAGATTATATTTGTTTAACAAGTTAATATTATTCCCTGAAAAGTTGCTTACACACTTTAAGTGGTAAGTCTTCCTTCCAGTAGATAATAAACCTCAACAGAGTCTCTGTAGCATAAGTTCCAAATTAGTGTGGCTAAGGTCAATGGCATTTGCTATGAATAGACTTGCAAATAATCTCCAGCAAGTGATCCCCACCTGTGGTCTCTAGCAAGTGAATCCAACATTTATATGCAAAGTTATCTGGAGTATCCTGGGCCACTGGCATTCCCAGAAGGATACTGTGAATAAGTTCCCCATGGAAAAGGTGGTCTAAGGTTTATAATAAGAGGAAAACTATGACAGTGACCTCTGTCTGCTACTACAGAGAACTTTCCTTCATTTTCCTTTCTTCTATACTATACCCTGATTTTTGAAGCCAATGATAAAAAAAAGAACTATAATAACCCAGCTTTGTAACTTGTTCCATATGTTTAACATGCTTCATAAAATAATTCCACATTAGTTTCTCCAGCCTAGTGTTTGGCTGGTAACATCTGTTTTCTCCTATGTTTTCATGATTTATTTTGATGTCCGTGTGAACTTGCTCTGTAATAGTAAAAGGAATTTGCTCCGATTCCCTTTTTCTGGAATGTCTCCTTGGTGCCTTGCAGACCCATCAGACTTCCTTCCTATCCACACAAGATCAGACAAAACCACTGTCAAGCCCAGCTCTAATGCCTACTAGCATATAAATACAAGTGAGTTGTTTATCCTCTAGACCTCAATTTCTTCATCTGTAAAATGGAGATGCTGATAACTGCTTATAGGATTTTCACAAGGCTTAAACAGATGATTATATGCATAAAGCACTTTGGTCAGTGCCTGACCCAGAGGAAATATTGACTGCTCTAGTCCTTCAAGATGAAGCAAAACAAAGAGGGTTCCTTTACCCCACCACACCTTTGCTATACTTCCATCATTCATTCACTCAACAAATGGTTCCCAGGAGCCCAGAGATACAATCAACATCAAGTAAAGCCATATTGGAAACTGAGATGAAAAGGAATCAGTAATACTGATATCTTTATTTGAAATTTTGTTAAGTAGTTCCTCAAAATTCTTGCATTAATTTTGACTATTTAGAAGTATTTCATTAAAATATATTTTATTTATATTGTCCTTTGGGTTTGTCTATCCCTCAGCCCCAATCACTGACTCCAATTAAATTTCATATCCCAAACAAGTGCTTTGGTTCCTTCATCTATTGCTCGCCCCGGACAAGTATGAGCAGAACAGACCCAGTTCCAGTGCTCATGTCGGTAACTATCAAATGGGAGGGATAGGCTTTAATTAAGTTGTAACAAAAGTACCTGAATACTTCTCCACTAAAAATGCATGAGAGTTATATTATCCCTCAGGCCTATGGATGAGTGCACATACTTTTTTTTTTTGACAATAAGAGCTCATTTTTTTTCATTTTTAATAAATATATATGAAATGCTTACGATATGCCAGGTACCGCTGTAAGTGCTAGAGGGAACAAAAGAAACATATAACTTCCACCTTTATGAAGTATAAGTTTGACCGTGTAAGACAATAAATAATACAAATAAATACAATAGACCATATGTAATAGAGTGCTGTGTTGTAAGGAGATGCAAGAAAAAGAAAATGAAAAGCAGAGTGAGACTACAGCAGGGAGAATTTAAATGTTAGATGAGGCATCAGCAGAATCATGACCCTAAAGAAATGACTTAGAGGACATGAGGAAAGGAGCCAGTGGACACCCGGAGGGGAAGTCCAGCCAAGAAGCACCAAGTGCAGAGCCGGTGCCTCAGGTGGACACGTGCCTGAGGTGTTTAAGCAAATGGTAAAGAGGGTAAGGTGGCCACTGAGCAGGAGTCAGCAGGGATTTGGATCAAAAAGACAACTGAGAGCTGATCAGGAAGAACTTGTAAAAACATTATAAGGGCTGTGTTTGGCACTCTGAGTTAAAGGGGAACTGTCTAGAAGGATTTGAGTGCAGGAACAAGGAGATCTGACTCAGGGCAGCAGGACCAGCCGAGAGCTATGTTGAAAATGAACTCAGACAAGAAAGGAAGCAGGACCCATCAGGAGGCTCCAACCCATCCCCAACTCCCTGGCTAGAAGTGATGCTACCTTGGACCAAAGTGGTGATGTTACAGGGCCAGGCTGAGCTGGGACCACCCTTGGGTTCTGGTTCTTAAGACTCCACTGGGAAGAATTTAAGTAAAAACAGAGTAACAAGCAAAGTTTAATAGAAGGAGAAGTGAGGGTAGTATGCACCATGGATATGATAGAACAAAATGGGAACTTTAGCAGTTTAAGAGCTGATGAGCTGTGGTTTAGCACGCTGACACACAGTGGTTCTGCGTACTGACATCCAACCATAGAGGCTTGCAGTTGCTAACAGGTACCTTACAAATAAATGTAGTAGCAGAAGCAGGAGACAAGGCAATGTTGACAGAACAAAACCCCTTTAGAGTTTGTGCTGTAAAAGTCCCTTAGCTGTATGAGCTAAGAGTCCCTAGGCTGTTGACAAGCTTGTACACATATAAGGAATATAGAATGCATCCTCCAATAGAATTGCACCAACTGCCTTGCCTTGATATACCCCAAGCTTGCTTATGTATAAAAGTAAAAGCCCTGCTGTGCTTTTGGGAATTATCCCTTTGAGCCATAGCACCACTAATAAAATGTTGCTTCCAGATCTCAGTGTCCTGAGTCCTGAGTCCTCATTTTCCTGCTACCTAGGAATTGCAGGGGCCACCTCAAAGAAAAGACAGTATGGTGCTCACAGGGCTGGAGTTTTTAAGGAAATGAGTCCCTTGTTCTTGCCTCAATCTCCCTGTCCCCCTTAATTGGCTTATCGCCCTTTGGATAGCCCTCAGCAAGCTTTCTTTGTGAGGATCTCGATATTCTGATTGACAGGGTGATTGGGCAGTTATGACACAGTTTTGGTAATAAGGTTCTAGTAACTAGGTTACAAGAGATGATGATGACATTTTCTGGAACCCATAGTGCCCCTTGAAGGATTTTAACTGACTATAGTTGGGGGGCAGTCATGATGTACCAGACCCCACTTCTCTAACACTTACCTGTTTCAGTTAGGGTCCCCAGCATTTTAAGTAATAATTCCCTCAGGGGGTAATAATTTTTACATCTTGGGGAAAGTGGGGCATCCCAGCTCTCGTTCCCAAACACTTACCTGTTTAGAAAAGATTTCCCACTGTTTCAGTCTCAAGACTCTTGGATTTATCTTAGTGCACTGGCCTCACATCTGTCCTTCCTTGTCCTTTCCCTTTGCTCACTTGATCATTGCTAACTAACCTGCCTAATAGCAGCAGTAGAGAGGGTGTTATGTGGTCTAATCCTGAATGCATTTTGAAGGTAGAACCAATAGGGAGGGTATGATGTCAGCCTGGAGGTGTTATGAGAGAGAAGGAGCAACCAAAGACATTTCAAGCTTTTATGCAATGTAAGGATGAGGTTCCATTGACTAAAATAGGTAAACTACCAAGAAGGAGGCTTGGAGGGCATGTATGGACATGTTCATTCAGGACACCCAATAGTTATCATCATAGATCTTGTGAGTAGGCATGTGGCTCTAGATTTGGATGTTAGAATTTAGGGTACCAGGTGAGTCTACAGATAAAAATGTGAGCATCTTTATCATATAGGTGATATTTAAAGCCATGGTACTAGATTAAAATCATGTAGGAATGGACATAAATAGAATAGGGACATGTTTAGAACCTGAGTATATTAAAAGGTCCTAGGAAAGGAGACCGAGTAGGAAAATCAAGAAGAGGTGCCAACTTGAAGTCATGCAAAGAAAGTATTTTGAGGAAGGAAGTGGGATAAGCTGTCAGATGCTCCTGACAGGTCAAGTAAGGTGAGGCGTGAACATCACTCCTTAGATTTAGCAAAGTCAAGTGACCTTGGCAAAGAGCAGTTTTAGTAGAGTGCAATCAGGAAAAGCTTAGTGGGTTCAAAACAAAAACAAAAGTTGTTTTTATAGAATTATTTTGAGTTCTGCTGTCAAAAGGAGGTGAGAAAGGGAGTAGTGACTAGAGGGGAAAGGAGTTTAAGAGCGGGTTTTCAAAAATTTTGTTTGGTAGTTTAAGATGGGGAAAGTAGTTCTTTGTACCAGGAACTGAAGACAGTGGATATTGAATACAAATAAGGTATAATGGGCAGTGAGTCTTGTCTGATCAGATGATGGTGATGATGGTGGTAGTGATGATGATGATGATGAGTGTGTGTTTTCCAGGAATGTAAATGAGAAACCCCCAGAATTTCTTCTCCAGCGCATTGGGATGGGATCTGATAATTTGCACTACTAACAAGTTTCCAGATGATGCCAAAGCTCCTCTTCCTAAGAAACTCAATCCACTGAGCTAATCACTTTCCAATAAGATCAAAGTATTGTTTATAGAAAAAAATTCTTTAAGTATGTTACTTTTAAAAATTTGTAATCAACTAAACCTTGCTCCATGTAAAATTAACTCCAATTTTATCGATTTTTTAAAGACCATGTTTATTCATCCTTAACTATAACTCTATTTTCCATGTGTCTCTATGCCATCTGTAAGGAAGTTGATTTTAAATATTGTAAAGATAATAAATGCTATTTCATATTGAGAGAAGAAAAATGTCTTCTTAATCATATTGGTGCCTACCTATAATTTCAGTGAATGGGGAGGCTGAGGCAGGAGGATCACAAGCTTGAAATTAGCCTTAGCAACTTAGCAAGACCCTGTTGCAAAATTAAAAAAAAATTTAAAATGCTCCCAAATTCCTAGTGTTTTTCAGTCCTTTCTTTTATCTACCTTTTTAAATATATTCCATGCATCTTGAAAACACTTTTCCCACAGATATTTACTAAGCACCTATTAAGTATCAGGCATCATTCTAGTACTTGAGATACAACTACAAACAGAAGCATCTGGGTTTGGGGAGGCTACATTCCTATTTGTAGAGAAAAAAGACAATAAGCAGATAAACAAACCTAGTGTAATTCAGGTGGTGGTGATTTGTATCAAGGCAACAAAATACAAAGGCTGAGGGGGACAGGAATGTAATGAAAAATAGGAATGGCAATCAAGGAAGGCCTTGGGAGGGAGGTGATATGTCACTAGAACAGGAAGGAGAGAGGGAAGTAATAGACCTAGGGCAAGACTATTCCAGATAGGAAGTAAGAAGGCTCAGGGCCTGCGGAATACCTGCTTGGCTTATGTAGAGAAAAGCAAGGCATCCGCGGAGCAGTGTGGATGGAGACAGGGGGAGTGGATGGAACCAGAGAAGAAATGGAGAGGTCAGGGCAGAAGAAGGGTGACACCCAGGGTCACTATGATGATCCAGGCAGATGAGTGAAAGCAAAGGAGGTCTAAGAAACAGTGGGGGCTGAGTCTGTAGCTCAGTGGTAAAGCTCTGGTCTAGCATGTGTGAGGCCCTGGGGTCCATCCCTGGCACCACAAAAGATAAAAATAAAACATTAAAAAAAAAAGCAGTGAACGCTGGATAGTTTTTAAGAGTAGAGCCAAGACATGCTGAGGAATTTGATGTAGGAAGGGGAAGAGAGAGTCAAGGAAAGTGGTACATTTTAAGTCTTGATGAGTAAAGTTGCCATTCACTAGAAAGTTTTGGAGTTAAGTGTGGGATATGTCAGGTGGGTACCCTCTGATCCCACCAAATAGAGGAGACAATGAGTTAGAAAGATGAGTCTGGAGTTTGGGGAGCATTATGGAATAATGCTAGATGAACTGGTATTGAGATGGCATTAACAAGCTGTGAAATTTGATAAAATCACCCAAGGATAAGAGTGATGAGTACAGAGAGGAGGGACCTAAGGATCTAGTTCTGGGTGCTCCAACATTTGGAGGATAGGATGATAAGACGGAACCAGCAAAATAGATTGAGAAAGAGAGCCACGAGGTCAGAGGGCAGTCTAGAAAGCAAAATGCTCTGAAAGCAAAGTCAAAATTGTACTTGAAGAAGGACAAAGGAATAAGCTTCCTGCACCAGGTCAGACCCCCCAACTTTTTCTCCTGTTGCACATGTTTTTTTTTTTTTTTTTTTTTTTTTTTTGTGGTATGCACAGTAAATTACATCATTAGGCAATGACCAAAGTTTTTAAAAAATGCAATCCTATAGAATGCAGGATTGCATTATTGTACGGTAAATGATGAAAAAATAATCTGCCAATTAGTACACACATACTGGACTTTCACAAAGTACACAAGAGTTAAGATGGATAGTATAATTTATCCAGTGAACAACTGACTAAACACAAAGCTCAGGACACCCCTAAAGATCATGCAACATTCACTTCCTAACTTCCTCTCCCTCACATTAAGAGCAGAAATATATTCAGCTGGCATTTAGGGGTGAGAGTCCCAGAGTCAATCTCTAATCTCATTATATGGAATTGCACTTTATTTTCACTGAATCCCTAAGTTACTTCTGCTGATTCCTCGTTCCCACTTCTTTAGATTTTTGGTTATTTTACCCATTTGCTTTTTGTGGAGAACATTCTCAGAAAAAGCTCCAGGATGTAAGATTTCTGAGAAATCACCGAGGGGTCTGAAAAGGACAACTGATCACTAATTTGTCCTACCTGATACCTCATTTTATAGGTAATCAGATTTTAAATTTCAAAAATTCCTCAGAACTTAGAAGGCTCAAGCTGCTGCTGAGGGGATGATGTATCTTCTGGTTTGCTTCATGTTTTACTGTTCTTTCTGGGGCTTTTTGTCTCTTCTTTTGCCCTTGTTGATATGTTTATGTGTTTCCTGTCATTCTTCAGGGCCTACACTGATCTCCTTTCAATTTTAAAATATATGACATTCTTGAGTAAGTTATAAGAAATTGTCTTCTATTATTGCTTTGATAATTTTCCCCCTTTACTTTTCTGTTTCATATTTCTGGAATTTCCATCAATTGAATACTGTACCTAATAACTTCTGTACCTAATATCTTTTCTGTCTCCTAATTTCCCCTCTTTATGTCTTTTACTCTCTGGGTAATGATTATCTGTGCTTTGTATGCAAATAGTGTTGATATGACATTCCAGGTAGGTCCCCCTAATTGAGAGGCATATGATTTTAAAGAATTGAGACAAATTATTGTTAATCATAAATGATAACCCAATTCACTTCTCTAAGACTACATTATCTATATGTTAGGTGAACTCATTGGGAAGAAACATAAATCTATACATAGTTAAGATGATTTTCAGATTTTTCTGTGACTTTTATCTCACATTTCATCATATAACAAAACATGGCTTCTTTAGAAATATTTATTTAGTCTGAAAGATGGCAAACAATTTTCAATTGTCTCACCTTGAAAGAGATGAGGGGAAGACATAAAATGCACACTAAATAGGTGGTTGCCAAGAATATATTTTAACAAATTCTAATTATACCCTAATTCTTGGCACCCATTTCTCCTTGAAAGAACCTAGGAAAATTCCATCTCTATTTCTATAGTTCTCAGAAATGTATGTTTTTGCAAAGGAAAACTGACATGCCTACACATCGTTAAAAATCCTCTCCCTGAAATATTTGCAGGAATTTTAAAGGAATACAAGACCAGAAATATCAAACATGGATGAATACACACATATACATGTGCGCATCTGAGGGTGCATGCTCATACACCCATGCACACATACATGTACACTGACATGCATGCACTCAACACTCTTTCAAATTCTGCTACTCCATCAATGTTTGAGTTTTCTAGTGTTCTGCAAAATTTTCTACACAAGTGTATCTTGACACTTCTTTGGTAATTATTTGTAGCATCAGCAGACTTTTTGCATTAGACAATATTTAACATTCAAATGTAGATAAAATGATCCCACTTGTGGACACAATTTGACTTCCCTTATGGTCCTCAGACTCTTTTATTCAGGTTCTAGTCATCCCAAATACAGCCACCTGATATCCAGGTGTGGAGCAGCCACTTGTCAACAGCCTTCCAAGGTCCCACCAGCACCACTGACGGTGGTTCCATTGGTAGTTTGCTTTGTCACAATTCACATGATTTCTTTTTTATCAGCTCTATCCCTGATGAGCCAGAAGAAGAATTCTATCTTCTCATCTCTGTAAATTTACAGACAAGAATTGAAATCAGGGCCCCCATGGGCCTGAACATGTTAGTTATTTTATAGTGAGATCATGGATCAGCAGATAGAAGGGGAAAGAAGCATAATTCATTTCCCAAACATATCAGTGAGACTTCTGGATGGCTGGACCATTCCTGCTCAGCACTAAAAACTACATTGTGGGAACAAATGGGTTCTGTCACTCTTATTAGAGATAATAGGGCTCAACTTTTCTCTTTGTAGGGGCAACCATTTGTGTTATGTGCATTCTCTAAACCTCAGTTTCCCACCTGGGAACCAAATTCATGGGCTTCTTTAAAAAAGCCCTAGTAGCTAATTTTAATTATTGCCATCCTACCGATCAGGAAATTAAAGTTTCAGGATGTCATAAGAACTTTGTACACTGAAAAGTTCTTTACAAATTTCGGTTTCTATTTCTCTAAACCGAGTAAGAAGACTCCTTTTCTTTTCCTTTTGCATAAAAGTATTTAAGTTTGGAACTTACTTCCTGACAAAAAGACTTTTAACACTGCACCTCAAGATAAAGATGTTTCAATACCAGTTAGGAGAAGAAGTATTCCCTGGGGAAGAAATAGTCAATACTATCATTTCAATGGGTAGATGATTAGAAAATTTATTTTTCTATCACCATATCTGTAAACCAACTGCTGATTTCCCATACTAAAGCAGCTAAACGGTATTTTCTGTGAATGGCTAGTGTGTCACTCTGAGAGTCAGATATAGATGACGTGATTGTGCTAAGAACTCCAGGCACATCACCTTCAATCTCACAAGAATCCTGTAAAACAATTGTGACATGTGCTTCTTATTGATAAAAGATCATGAACTTCTATACACCTAAAACGTTTCTCTGATTCTCCGATCTGCACCCTTTTCAGTAGGCTCTCTCCATGCAACTACAATATAAGGACAATCTAGTTCCTGCCACTGCAAGTAACTCTAAATCCCAGAGATCCACCTTTCCAACAAATTGGGATAATGAAATATCTTGGGTTCTAAGTTCAGCGAAAAAGATCATGAAGTAGTGAAAGTAAGGCCAATTTTCACACTCAACCTCACATACAGGGAACATTGTTAGGTCTCCCAGAGGTCCATACTCCTTGTTGCAATCTGACAGACAGCTGTCAGGCAGAAGCTCAACACTGGCAGGGTATGAAAAACACACCCAGCTCTCTGTGATTTATCAGGCAAAACACAGCTTGTTAGCCTGTCAATTATTGTCACCATGGTGCCAGACTGATTTGGGTTTTCTCATCATACACATGAAATACTTTGTGTTAACAGGGAAACCCTTTTGGGAATCAAAGTCCTACAGCTCTGTATTTCCTTTTTTTTTTCTTAACTGTTTCTTGGATGTCAGAATTAACGCACTGCTCCCGAGGAAGTAAACGAATAAACAACTTGTCTAAAGAATACACAAAGAAATGGACCAAAAGCATGTTTAGCTGAACAAAAGGAACACTCACTCATCTGTTCCTGTCACAACTTTTGCAGAGCACCTGATTTGTGTCCTGTCTTGGGCAGGGCACAGGAGACTTAATGATACACACAGCATGCTCCGTGCCCTGAAAGTTCTCTCTGGCAAGCTACAATGAGACATTTAATCAATTAACGACAATACAATGGTGCTCAGGTGTTCAATGTTTGGAAAAAGGCTAAGCCATATTAGGCATAGAAAGAGCAAGGAATAAAAAATTCAGTGATGCCTTGCTTAATTAAATCATTATCTGAGCAGTTCAATCTGCCAGTAATCCAAAATGAAAGAAAGTCACTGGGATGGAATTTGTCATTGCACTTGATTCTTCCTCCTAGAATAGATCTCTTGGGCCCCGTGACTTCCATCCCATTCATTAGAGACAAGATGACTGAATCGTCGCCCAATATTTGTGTACCATTCTCCTTTCAACAATTGTGGGTGATTTGTCTTATTTTCAGAATGTCCACTTGTCCTGAATGATTCTTGTTTTCCTAGTTCTTGTTTATATTCTTTTGTTTTTATAGAAGGCTCTCACTTTCTTCCTGGCTCTCCTTGTTTTTGTTGCAACTATTCAATGTCCTGCTCTGATAATTCTCGGCTTTTTTCTCTTAGATTTTTCTGGGATGAGTTTGCATTCTTTTAGCCAAAAGACACTGAGAACTAAACAAAATCAGACATATGATTTCTGACTCTGCTAATTTTGCTTTATTGTGGCTCCAACAGCAACTCAGGTGAGATTTCAACAAGGACTTGTTTGAAGCCTGTGTAAATGAAAGAGAGTGTTGTAAGTGTTGATCTGTTTTGTCCTTTCATTTATGAAATCGTGTGTTCACTTTGAAGCTGCAATTTATAAAGCACTCCAATTGATTTTGGGTCTAAATTGATAAGAAGGGAACAGATCAGAAGCCAACAGTAAGACTGAGCAAGTTGAATCAGTCACTAAAGTTTATTTTGCCACAAATAAATGCCAAGACAAAATTGGAGAAAAGAAAGCTAAGTGTTTAGAACCTGGTGTTTTAAGGGAGGAAGGAAAAACATATGAGTTCTGTTTATTAATAGCTTTTTAAATTGAAATAACTCCACTTCATGCTCTGACATATCAGTGGTGTGGTCAGATCATCTCACAATGTATAAGAGTCTGTCCACTGGCTTCGCTTTGGCAAGGAAAAACCAGAGGGAGACAAGGAGCCCTACCCCCACCCCACCCCCAGCGGATCCAGGACATGTCCTGTGCATAAACAGAAACAGCCCGAGTAATTCAAGTGCTTAACACATCTGATGAGAGGTTGAGAGAAGTACAAGAAAATAGTCCATTTCCCTCATTTATTTTTCCATCTGATTTTTTTTCTCTCCCCTTGTGGGAAATGAAGCAGAGAGTGTTCCTCAGTCATTTTCACCCACTCAACAGCAATGGGTAAATTCCAAAAAAGAAAGATAAAAATTAGTACTTCCTTCACCCTACTCACATCTGCTCCAACCCAAATGCCAATATCTATTGGTTTTTGAGCATGTAGGCCAAACACTATCTTTGTGCTTTAACTATATCTATGTACTCTTGTACTTTAATGGTCCTTCTGCAAATACATGAGGTAGGTCTTTATATCCTCCTTTCACAGAGGATACCAAGTAATTGAATGAACCATACAAGTCATCAACTGAGTTTTGAATCAAGGTCAGCATGACTCCATGTTTCCTGAGCCTTCTCGTGGCATGCATCTCTCTCCTTGTACCTGCCAAAGGCATTCTCTTGGAATCCCATTCCTGTGAGTTCCCAGTTATGTAATCTTCCCATCTCCTCAAGTCTCAGCTCATTCCCCCCTCTTTCATAGAACTTAGTTCAGCCTTTCCAGCAATTCATTCTCCCTAAATCCTAGGGTGCTTCTTTCCTTGGCATTTAACAAATATAACCTTCTGTTGTTCATCTGCTGTGCGGCAGGGGTTAGAAGCCAATGGAAGCTGTTTATCCATGGAATGTTCAGACATTGGGAGCTGTCATCTTTTCTGCTAAGGTACAAGCTGATAAAAACTGAGATTGCTTCTTCAAACACTATCCCCAAGGCCTAGCTAGCACAGTAGCCAACAGGCAGTGGTGCTGTCTGTGTTTTTATTGAATAAATATTATGCAGAGGATAGTTAAGGTGAGCTACCAGGAGGCCTAATGGCAAAGAAGCATCTTATGAAAGTAATTTATTGTTAACAGGGATTAATCCTGGCCAAGTGAATCAACATGGAAGCAGAGAAGTAGTTTCAAGTGCCACCTGAGGTATGTTGTTCCGGTTGTCCCCTGGCCCATCACACTTCTACTCCATAACTAGCAGAACTTAGCCAAAAGTCATGGGACTTAGAGTTTATAAAGCAAATAAATAAAAGTGCTGCTTCATTCAGATCTCTCTAAAGCACAGAGGATACAAAGTGATGCTTCTTTTTACCCCGAGCAATAAACCGTGGCAACAAATGGGCACAGGAAACATTTTTCTCTCTTGAGCAAGGCAGACATCCAGCAGGCAGGGATCCACGAGAACTAAGAAGGGATAAAATCACAGTAGCCTGATTAGGAAGCAGACTGATCTACAAGTAAAGAATTGCAGTGCTGGCAAGAGATATCCATGAGGATTCAAAAGCAAGAGAGAGAACATGTTAGGCTCTCAAGGTGGCCAGAAAGGAATGATGAGGCTCCTGGACTCCACTTCATAGACCAAAAATGCAAAGTCTGTGTTATTTAGCACAAATGAAACACTCCCTCCAAGCTTCCTGAACTCGTTGTGAGAAATTTGATTTGGGAATAGTGAACCAAACTATACTTAGATATAAGCTAGAAAAGATATACTACTTTGTGAACTTTATTTCCTATTTAGCCTGAGGACACTCTGGATATACCAATATGTGTCCTGACTTCTGTACAAGATTGTAATCCTCTATAAATATATATAATATATAATATATATATATATATTTTTTTTTTTTGGGTCTCCCCAAATCTTGGCAAGATGTTCTCCCTACTAAATGTTTGGCATAAAGATGGTAATGTTGAGAGCTCATTGGAAGACAACTAGATTTCTTATATGGTATTATTAACATTGAATTTTTTTAAATGTTTTGCTTCTCCTCCAAACTATTCCAGTCACAGCGTATTCATTCTGACAAGTAATTATGTATTAACCAATCAAGGTCCCCCTAAAATCCTTTTGTATTTTCAAAAGAACCTTCAGTACAAATCCTGTTGCCTCAGAGCACAACACTTTGAGGAATTCAGGGTCAAGCAAACTTGCCAAAAACCACATAAACACAGTACCCCTAGACATCACAAAACAAAGGAGAGGGCTCAACCTTTTCCAAAAGAAAACAAATACAACATGAAAACAATCTGGCCACTGCAGGGGCCCATTTGTCCCCCAGTTGACTATCAGATGCACCTAAAGCAACAAGAGCCTATTGGACTCTGTGTTGCCAGGAAACAGATTTTCTTCCCTGCACTCCAATACTTTTTTCCCCACACTGAGAAAGCTGATATTCAGACCTAGTGGAAAAAGACAACTCTTCTTCTTCTTCTTCTTTTTTTTAAATTGACAAATGAAAGTATGCATGTTTACCATGTACCACATGGCAATTTGAAGTACATACACTTTGTGGAATGCTTTATCTGGCTAATTAACTTATGCATTACTTCATATAGTTGGTTCCTCAGGAAGCCCTGATACTGTTGGTGGAAAATTAAATTAGAACAGTTATCATGGGAAAGAGTATAGAGGCTTTTATTGAGAAATAGAACTTCCCTACAATTCAGTGATACCACCAGTGGGTGTATAGCCAAAAGAAATGAAATCAATATGCCAAAGAGATACCTACATTCCCATGTTCATTGCACCACTATTCACAGCCAGGATATGGAATCAACCAAGATGTCTATTGACGAATGAATGAATAAAGAATATATATACACAGTGGAATAAGATTTGATCACAAAAAGGAGAAGACAACTCTTAATGACCCTCTACTTCCAGAGATTGAAGAAGAGTTGTGTTCTAAACGGGACTAATTTAATACTAGTTGGGCACAGTTGAGTCAGAATATTGAATATAATGGAAAACAAAAATTGGTTTGTTCTCATTAGAGCCTCCTCATAATAACATATAGTCCATTTTATTGGTCTGTGGACTCGAAGTCATTAAATTCACCAAACCAGTTTCTGTGCAAACAATATAAACCTAACTTAATATTGGTGACCCAAAGGAGTATTATTTGGCCAACTAGTCCTCTGCAAAGAGCACCAGGCTTCAGTTAGATTTAGAGAAAACAGGGGTGGAACCTAAACATAACTAGGATGCTTCCTAGTCTCTCAGGTTGGCTTCCCTCTTGAGGTCTAGCTTTCTTCGCTCAGCCTTTCCTTGCGTAGAGAGTCAGAAACATGTCAGTTTACTGCGCTGGGCTTCATATTTCAAGCTTTGCTCTTATTACATCTCTTCCCTTACTCCACTTTGGGAAGACCCTAGAATGGACTGGCTCAGTTTGTGTCCCATGCCTAAGCCTAGGCCCAGACAGGTAGGTTACTATGATGTCAGACTTCTACCAGGAACACACAGTACAAGTGGAGATTGGGCACATTTCTAAAAGGAAAGGGAAGCTATTCTAGACAGAAGGAGGGCAGTTGGACAGACATTAATGTTAATCCACTATATCATCTGCTATGCTTGGGGTGTGCTTTGTCCCTCAAGATTCATTCATGGGGGCTGGAATCCAAAGTGATGGTGTGGGAGAGTCAGGATCTAGTGGAGGGTTCTTAGGCTAGTTGAAGGCACCGCCATTTGGAAGGGATTAAGGTGATTCTCATGAGACCCCTTGGTGGTTCTTATAAAAACTGAGCCTGGTCCCACCTGGTCTGTGTCCGGTCAAATAAGGCCATGTGCTCCTGCTTGCATTCTGGTCATACCATCCACCATGATGGGATGCAGCCAAGAGAGATCAGAATCAGTGCAGGCATCATGTGCTTAAACTGCAAAACCCTGAGTTGAATAAACTTCTTTACTAAGTATCCTGTGACAGGTATTTTATTATAGTGACAAAAGGATGACTAATGCCCCATCTTATATTAAAACTCTGCTTCAAAATAAGACACGTTATTATTTAAAAACTCATTTCATGTAAGCTTCACATCATTCTACCCTTGACTTCAAATTTCTTGCATTTTTTTAACTTCCTCATGAATCCAGACAATCAAGGAACTGGAGAACAAACGCTCTATAAGCACACAGTAGAATCTCTATAAAATAAATGTAAGCAAAATACCGAGAATTTTTGTGTTGTTGTTGTTCCAGGGATTGAACCCAGGGGGACTTAATCACATCCCCAGCCTTTTTTATTTTTTATTTTGAGACAGGATCTTGCTAATTTGCTCAGGGCCTCGCTAAATTGCTGAGGCTGGCTTTGAACTTGCAATCCTCCTGCCTCAGCCTCCTGAGCTGCTGGGATTGCAAGTGTGCACCACCACACCTGACCCAAGAATTTTTTAAAGGCTAAATTTTCTCCTATCTAGAATCTAACCAGTCTATTTCTCCTGCCTTATACACAGTCCTCCCCTTTGTCCCCTGGATTGCTTCTCCTGGGATATTTTTCTCCTTGCTCCCAACAGTCTCTACCTGTTCTTTCTTTAGAAATCAAACTTGAAGTTTACCTTCCCCATGAGAATTTCTATGACCACTCTCATGTCTTCACTCAGCTCTTCCATGTTTTTGTCACAACATTAGCTCAATATCATAAATTTATTCCTAATATCAGGTAGCATTCCCTTCTATGAACATCAGTCAGGATCCCATTTCTTCTTCTTCTTCTTCTTCTTCTTCTTCTTCTTTTTTTTTTTTTTGATACTGGGGATTGAAATCAGGGGCATTCCACCATTGAGCCACATCTCCAGCCCTGTTTTGTATTTTATTTAGAGACAAGAGTCTCACTAATTTGCTTAGCACCTCACTTTTGTTGAGGCTGGCTTTGAACTCTTGATCCTCCTGCCTCAGTCTCCAGAGCCACTGGGATTATAGGCATGCACCACTGTGCCTGGCTCAGAATCTCATTTCTCAAAAATACTATGTGTAAAATCTTGGGTGTAAGCATGAGTGAGTAAATTATGCATGACTTCCACTGGTAGTTAAACAAAAACATTAAGGCAAAAATCCAAGGGTATCTAAGGAAAAATAATAAGCATATTATTTATCACTAATAAATGTCATTTATTACAATGGATATCCCTCAATAGCAAATATAAATATAAACCTCAGCTTATTTCAGGCCAAATTCAGTAAAATGTCCTAATTTTCCCAAGGTTTACTGCATGCTACCATGTGCTGAGTATTGTGTTCAGCAACCCTGGGAATACAAAGAAAGAAAAGCTCATAATCCAGCAGAGGGTGAAGAGCAGCTGTGGAATAGTTGACTTAAAGGGAGAAAATGGAGAAGGAAAGTGAGTAATGGAAGATGACCTTCCCAGGTTTCCTGGAAGGACTTGGTCGATAGTTCCAATTATATCTTTTGCATATTCCCATTAGAGCATGTATAATAGTTTCTTTCCCTGTTTTTCTCCTGTCTGTCAACCCCTCAATCGTGCCCCTACACCTACCTGGACCAAAACTATGCCCATTTATATATGTATGAAGCATTCAAGAAACATCTATCAAATGAGTAAATGAATGAACACATGTGTGCCTGCTGACATACGTTTCACATAGCAGAGAAAATGCCTGGGATGCCTTGAAGATTGGTATCTGATTCTGTAAGTGGTAGAGAGGTATCAAAACTTCTAACATAGGCATTGAATATCAGGTTTGTGTCTTATAACAAATATCTGAGCTGGGAGCAGTGGCATGCCTGTAATCCAAGCAGCTCTGGAGGCTGAGGCAGGAGGATTGTCAGTTCAAAGCCAGTCTCAGAGGCCCTAAGCAACTCAGTGAGACCCTGTCTCTAAATAAAATACAAAATAGGGCTGGGGATGTGGTTTAGTGTTGAGTATCTCTGAATTCAATCCCCTCTACTATCCCCCACCCAAAAAAAAAAGAATATCTGGTGTGAGTAAAGATGGACTGAGTGACGTAGGAAGAGTCAGGTGGCTCTATTACTATCTTAAGCAAGAGATGATTAGGGTCTGAACTATAGTAGTAATGGGGATGGAAAAGTCAGGACAAATATTTGGCTTCTGCTTCAAAATGGGGATGGGAAAAGAATCTAGGATAAAACCATTTTAACGTGAGTGAAAGAATTTTGGAAAATTCCTTGAGGATTGCCATAACAGGGATTTTTCTTGTGCATCCAGGATGCCTGATAGTGTAAGTTGCACAAGCCCACACAATTCAGCATCCCCTGTCAGTGCCAGATATTTCTTACCCTTGAATTTCCAACACCCGCAGTAAGATCAACTTGGCTCAGGTATTTCACAACTGCCACAGTACTTGTTAATTTTATAACTTATGTAATTATTCCCTTTCATATGCCTTAAATGTCAGGGTTCCTGAAGTAATAGCAGAAGAGCAAATTAAGTAACTTTTGCTGAACTTATGGTATTTAGGCAAATTTTCAACACCAGCAACTCCTACAAAACATTACAAATCCTTGGGATTTCCCCCTGAAAGGATGCCTCTAACAAGGTGTAATTATTTCTTCAATTTGGAAAATGACTTGCAAGCACTAACTTGTTGTTTCATCCATTCCCCCCCCCCAAGAAGTGAACCTCCTCCACTTACACTGGGAGCCCAGAGGTTGTTTTGCTCTAGAGGGAGTTTCATAAAGAAATAACTGGACAATTTGTTATCAGATCCACAAATAAGATGGAAGGATTAGGAAGCAGATGTCATCAGCCTGATTCTGTTCTCCACCCCTACACCAGTCTGGATAGAGAATATTGTGAGTTAAGGGGTAAAAGATTTCAGAGAAAACAAAATCCATACTACCTGTGAAAGTTAACCATTTATGAGAGAGGTGGGAAGGTTCAGGCTCAGTCCCCACGGAGAATCCAAAACAACTTTAGACCTGTGTTTGGATCCAGGATTGAGAGGATCCAGGTATTGATTTTCAAGTGAAGTCTTTGAAATGTCATTGGTTGTGGGGATGTAACCATTATAAAGTAGAAAAGAAGAGACCTGGGGACAACACAGAAAATTCTTTAGCCCCCAAAGTAGTGAGAGAGCATGCAAAGGTGTTGGACTGGGCATAGCAGTTGGCAAAAAGACAGAGTGCTGGTGGGCTGCAGGGATTGGCAGCAGGGGTGCTCCTGTAGAGGTCACAAGGTAGTGTGGCCTGTCCAGCTGAGGTGCAGTTATGGATGTTGATGAAATGCCAAATACAGTTAAGGTGGAGGACAGCCTGAGGGTCAAATGAATGAACCACAGCAAGTCACTAGGACAAATCCACATCATAATATAAACATCTCTCCTCCACCATGTGTCTTTTCCTAGGAAATGACAAGTTCAAACAACTTCAATCCTGAAATGACAGACCATTGACAAATGTGACCCGAGTCTCTGGTAGTGACTAAATTTAAATATTAGCATTGGAAACAGTGGGGGTTTGGGATAGAATTCACATTTTTATAGGCAAGTGAAATAATTTTCATACTGGCACATTTGAGTGAGTTACATAAAATTTGTGCATAACTTCATATCATAGAGGAAGAGGACAGGATCTCTGGTGTACAACAGACCCAGATTTGAGGCCAGCTCTGCCAATTACTGTGTGACCAGGAATATGTATCTTCTGTTCTCAGCCTCAGTTTCCTTATTCACTGTCTTCACCTCACTTACTGGTTTACCAAACTTAATTCCTTACTCATGTATTGAACTGATCCCAGCTAACAGATGTTAGCTCCTTATCCTCCTGGTGGCTTTTATATCAGCTTCCTTCAGGATCCTTATTTTCCAATTTTCAGCTCCAATTTTTTTCTTTCCTAGACCTTCCTAACTCAGAACGTGTCATTGCAACAATTAACCCCAGCAGGACAACTCATCCAAGTCCTATGCCTAAAAATCCATCTCTTAACATCTCTGTTGGAGTATCTTTCCGGGGTAGGATGGATGTTCTATTTAGTTAGATTCTGTTCTGATTTTTGAGTGTAGAATCCACGAAGATTTTAGGAGGAGAGAATAATGAAGTTGAAATAGTGATTGGATTAGCTGGTGCTTGTAAAGCATTTGGTGTTAAGAACTTTAGATGTCAAAGCTGTTAATAGAACCCTGTATGTACAATGAGTTCCCAGAAAATAAAATAATGACAGAAAATATTCATACCAGTGAGGAACATTAGCTCTATCAGAAGGTACAAGCTGAAGCACAGAGAACCAAGTCACGAACAACAAATGTAGAAGCCTCCTGTGTTTGAGAGTTCTCTTCACCTTCAGATTTATCACCAGTCTCTTTAGTCAATCTGTACAGTACATTTCCCAGGATCATGCAGAGTGCAAATTGTGTCATTTATATAAGTCTATACTTTACTGATTTCCTTAGATCCATTCAAAATATTACCAAGATAGCTCTGGGTTTTCCTTTCCAAACTCCCTTTCCTTTCTCCCAGGGAGAATCAGCATCCCAAGTTTGCTATTTTTGCATTGACATATATTTCTCCATGCTGTAATGCCTAAACAGTGTATAATTTTTTCAATAATGTTTTATAATTTTCATCTATTTGTAGTTTGCTTGTATTCTGACTTTTTCTACAAAGGATTTGAGGTAACTTACAGTGAGATCAGGAACTATAAAACCATAGTAATAATATAAACTTGAATTTTAAAAATTGGTAACAGATGATTGAAGTACAACTAGAAAATTAAAACAGGGGAAAAAGAGATATAAGCAAAGCAATTATTATTATACATAATGAAATAGAAAAAAATGAATTGGTAAAGAATACTATAATTTTGATATATTAGATTGTTCAGATATTAGTTTAAACTTCAGAGGGTTTATTATAGTATATTTATAATGTGAAATAGCTCACTTTCTGTCATGGACTGAAGAGAACATCTTCTTTCCCTCATCTTTCCCTATAATGGCCTCTACTGGCCTTCATCTGTAGAAGAGATGTGTGACCTCAGTAATGGAGAATTCAATCCCAGTAGAGTGCAGGTTAATAAAAATAACAATGAACTAAGACTTACTGAACATTTATTATGAAGCAGGTGCTCTGCTGAGCTCTACACACATAATCTTTGATATTATTCCATAAGCATCCTAGGTGTTGCTCTATTTTACAGAAGTGGAAACAGAGGTCAGACATTTGCCTGAAATGAAACCCTAAATGGCTACCCTGAACCTCAAGTTTTGTTGGGTTTGCTGGGTTGACTGACATCCCAGTAGCTGTGTTAAATGGCTGTGCTATCTGACCTGGGATCCCTCAATTTCCTCAGGCCCCATAAACAAGTCAGTTGGAGCATTGGATGTATCTATCAAATAGCTAGAATAATCACACCAACACATTTCATTATTTGAGTGTATGAGTGGTGTATGTGTGTGTGTGTGTGTGTGAGTGTGTGTGTGTGTGGTGCTGGGAATTGAACACAGGGCCTTTCACATTCTAGGCAAGCCTTCTCCCACTGAGCTACACTGGAGTCCTCATTAATATTTTTTATCTCAAGACTTTTCCAACTTTTGAATGGAACCGGATGTCTCATAAAAGGCGACAAAGTGCATTCAAGCTGTCCTAAACCAGTGGGTGTTGAAGCCCTGGTAATCTCCCTCTGTCTCTCTCAGAGGCCTGAGAACAACTTCTCAGACAAGAACTAGAACAACTTCTGTAGCTCTTGGTGCAATTACATTAGATTTATGGTAGGTTGCCCTGAAGATCATAGACCCTGAAATGCAACTACTATCCTGTACTTGCCCCCTGGGAACAAAATGCACACCTTGTTTTTGTTTTGTTTTTATTTATTTGCTTGTGTTTTCTTTTTTAGTGGTGGACATTCAACCCAGGACATCAAGCCCTACCACTGAGTTACAAAACCAGACCCCAAATGGATCTTTTAAAAATATATTTGGAGTTTTTGATCCTTTTGATTTTATTTTTAAGATTGAAAATATTAAGAATTTATCAATTTTACTAGAAAATATTTAATGCTGAAAATACTTCAAGAGGTACATCAGAAAAAAAAATCAGAGATTTTTATGTTTTATATTCAGCCAATTTTCCTGCACTTAATTGATTTCATTATTCATGTTTCCACACCCAAAACCTAGCTGATTTTTTTCTTAGCACTTATGCACTTCAAGAATGCATAGTTATTAATCAAAGGATCTATGTTCTCTACTTAGCCAAGCTATCCATGTTAAAAATCTTTTCATCTTCTCTCATAAATCAGTTCTTCCAGTTCCTTCATTATTCACATTACTAATAATGTCTAAATTCTTTCCAAATTGTCTGAGATGTTCAAAACTTCCCATTGTTAAAAATGTCACAGGAAGAGATACCTCACTTCCAGAGTAATGCCATCATGATTCCTAATTAAAGTTATTTAGACATGGACATATTTTGCTTTTTGGTGCTCAATTCAGGTTTAATTCTAGGTTTCAAGATGGTTGCTTTTTTGGTTTGGCTTCTTTATTAAGATTTCACTTCTGGCTAGTCTTTTTTTGGGGGGGGTGTGGTACAGGTAACCGGGGGTTGAACTTAGAGGCACTCAAGTACTGAGCCACATCCCCAACCCTATTTTGTATTTTATTTAGAGAGAGGGTCTCACTGAGTTGCTTAGCATCTCGCTTTTGCTGAGGCTGGCTTTGAACTCACAATCCTCCTGCCTCCGCCTCCCAAGCCACTAGGATTACAAGCGTGAGCCGCCACGGTGCCCAGCTTACTACTCTTAATTCTGAATTAGGTTGAGATTCTAACAAAAATAAGACTAGCTGGATGTTTAAGAACCAAATAGAGCATGAGGACTGAAACATTCAATTAAACTTGTTCATCTCAATCCATCAGAATACCAAGAGCAGTGACTCTGGAGCTCCCGGATCTCTGACACCTCAGCATGGATGTACACACAGGTCGAAGGATTGTTTTCAGGCTGCACTGACTCAGGAGTGCTCTCTGTCTCCCACATTTCCATGATGCCTAGGCCCACATGGATTTTACAGTATCTGAGTGTTGCGGTTTCACATATTTTTATGTGAAAATACCATATAATATTGTTGGCAAAATTTGGCATATAGCACCAAAATTTACAGTCATACATTGCTTAGCCACAGGGATATGAGAAGTGCATCACAAGGTGACTTCATCATTGTTTAAGCATCACAGAGTGGACTTACACAAACCTTGATGGTACAACCCAGTAACCTGATGCAGACTCTATGCAGTTGAGAAACCCAGGAAACATGAGATTCATGAGGCTATTGCTGGCATAACACTACCTACTGTTTTATAGTAAATTCTTATTTTTATAAGGAGTTCACTCTAAAAAAATTAAAAGAATAGAACAGTAAATATATAAACCAATAATAGTCATTTATTATCATTATTAAGTTTTATGTGCTTTACATGATCCTATGTGCCATTCTTTTATATGACCAGCAGGTAAGTTTTACATAATAGGTTTTACATCATCATCAACACAAATACCCAAGTACTGTATTTCACCACAATGTTGCAATAGCTACAATATAAAGAGGCAATTAGAATTGTTCAGCTCCATTATAATCTTCAGGGATCACCCTCATATATGTGGTTCCATGTTGACCCTAAATGCCATTATGTAGCACAAGACTGTAAATAGTTGTTGGTTAATACTTTACTATTTAGAAATTGATTGTTCAGTCAGTGGTCATTGTCTCCTTTCTCACTGTCTTCCTTTGTTGTGACATGTAAATGTTATTATTTCTATGAAAGGATGGGGATGAGAAATCAAAGGTAGTGAAGTAGGACTAGAAATCACTCTCAAGCCTCTTCTGTGTTTCGAGTCCTGTGCCAACAGATGGTATGCCTTGTTACCATTTCTGTTCCTCAAATATTGGCACCAGCCTTCTGTGAATCTGGCACAAGTCACTCTGCAAAACACAAAGAAAACTCTATAAGTGATAGCCAGCCAAAATATTATTTGATGTCAATTGTAGATTTTAACTACCAAATTTACTATTACCATGCTTGGCTATCAACAAGCAAGAATGAACTGTAAGTGAATCTCCCTTAGCAGAATCAACAAGCTAAAGTGGCAGTCTGTAGAATTAAATATTATCTCCTAGATCTGACCTATTAAAAGAGTCAGCATATTAGGAAAGGATGTCTTTTAGTCTGTTTTGTGTTGCTATGACAAAATATTTGAGATTGGATAATTGATATTGAGTAGAAATTTATTGGCTCACAGTTCTGGAGCCTAGGAAGTCCAAGATGAAGGTACTGGTATCTGGAAAGAGCTGGCTTGCTGTGTGATCATATGGTGAATGCAGAAAGGCAAGATCTCAAAGAGAGTGAACCATTCTGCAAATTTTTTTCATAATGTCATTAATCTATTCATGAAGGCAGAGTCCTTATAATTTAAACATCTCTGTTAGGCCCCACTTCCCAATACCTCCACTTTCGGGGTTAAGTTTCCAACACATGAATTCTGAGAGATACATTCAAACCAACGCAGATGTTTTCCACTGATATGCAAGGTTACTTGCTACTATTGTCTCTTATTAATAAGTTTGCCAACCCATTGAAGAGCAATAGGTTGGCAAACTTATTAATAAGACATCCCCAATGAAATCCTGCTATCTAAGAAAATATGAGATTTGGGAATATGATTTATGGGTAGACTGACTCTCTTTGGAATTAGAAATAATAATGTACCAATACATCCAGTGATCATGCAGACATAGTTTTACACTGTCATCAAGCATCTGTCTCTTCCCTGTATTTTTACTCAAATTATTTTCAATTATAACCAAATCATTAGTGTCCTTATTTAAGTCAGAAAAGAACATGTAAGACATAGTAAAGCTAAATTTTTCTGACAGGGTCTTAGATATAATTAGTTGTTCCTGTAAGTTTTCAATTGTGGCCTTAAAATTAATTTCCCAAGAGTCAGTATCCACCTCTGGCCCACATTCTTCATAAAGTAACATCTACTCAATAAAACCTTGATTAAATAGAAGTTCAAGAATTGGGGCCAAGATTCATCTGAATCTTCCGGGCCAATCAGAATACGAATATTACATTTATGATAATTGACATAACATTTCTTTGATTATTCAGGGTCGAGTTGTGTTCAAGCAAAATTGAGAACCTTCTACATATAAGGTTCAATACATCCTACAAAATGTCCTTTTCATGTCCTGATATGAAAATCATCTCCTAATCTCTTTCATCTGTCTTGTTCTGCAAAAGCATAAAGTTGAAAAAAATTAGTTAACAGGTCTCATTAACTTTTTACTGAACAGCATTGCTGAATTGTTTAGTATATAATTCAGTACCATGTTCTTTGGCATGAAACACACATAAAACACATAGTAGAATTATTACTAAGGATGATAGTATGATACCCAATAATTATTTTATGTAATACTTAAAGAAATCCTGCAAGATAGAAATATATTATCCCCATTTTTGAGATGAAAAAACAAGGCTCAGCAACATTAACTAATCTCAAGTCCACAGAGCTTCTAAGAGGCAGAGTGAGGAATCAAATCTAGGATTGCATAATTGCAAAGCCTGTAGATTATTCCTTCCTCATTGTTGTCTCTTTTGGGGGAACTATCAGTACAACCTAAAAGAAGAAACATATAAGAACTTCTTGCAGCTGAATTAGAATCAATCTCATAACAATTTTTCAAATGCCCAGTTGAACTTTATATTCTATATGGAAGCAGATCTGCCAATCTGGGAACTCTGGTGGAAAGGAGGAAACACACTGTCCAGGAGGGGACAAGAAAGTAAAGTTCAATGTTATTGTCATAAAAAAGCAGCATCTCTGTCCTTGAACAAGCCCCTCAAGCCACTGTCTATGTTTTTCCTGAACAACCAGCTAGAAGTAAAACCAAAATGGTAGGGCCCTGAATACCTGAAGCCCTTTGGAGGGGTATCTGATTCAGAGGGGACATCAGAGAATCCCCATCTTTCATAGGCAAAGGACAGCACTTGACCAGAGCACACTGTGGAAGTTGAGTTGGGGATCACTGAATGGCAAATGCCTTTTGCAGAACTTCCACCCAAGATGGTAATGCACACCTTTGGTTTGTGCTGAGTTAAGTTAATCAAGATTTCCTTTGCTGTCCTTTAACTACTTTAGCTTTTTTCAGAATTCCAGGCAGGAGATGGAGAAGTTCATTCCTCACCAAACAGTTCTGACAAGATTTTTGTCAAGAAAATTGAAACAGCCCGAGTAAAATTGTGACAGACAGAAGTAATGACTTAAGGGTGCATTGAGGCACTGCTGTGACAAAACTGTCTCCCAATGATGGGGACAGCACTAACAACCCTAGTGGTCTAGCAGGAGGGGCTGAAAGCCTGCTCTTGTCAAGCTAAGACTTCCAGCCAGCAGGACACAATGATAAGTCCTGTGAATGGTTCTGGCCCCACATCAAAGCATCAGCAAGTTCCCTGCTTCAAGACGTTCAGCATAACACCCATGTCTATCAGACTCCAAAGCAACAGTTTTACAAGATTCTATCAGCTGTTTAATACTATCAGTTCTTGAATACTCTCAACTCATAACTGCAACTCCTTCTTTATGTATGTGCAGGTATAGACTTGGTCATTGCACACTGCAGAACAGTAACGAATGGTTCCTGTATGCATATGGGAGAAGAGAAGGAAAAGGAGTTGTGATTTATTCTGCATTTTTCACACTGCTGTTCAGAATAAAGAAATAAAGACATAAATAAAGGATTGTTCCTCCTTCCAGTCTGCCCATGCTCTCCACTCTGCCTTCCTTCCTATTCTTAAAGAAACAAATTTAGGTCTATGCAGTCCCAATTCATTATAATCTGCATTTTTCCCCTTCAACCCCAATCCTTCCACTCCTACAAGAAAAAAGATTCCTCTCCCTAATAAGGATTTAGAACAATTGTTTTTAGCTCATTTTTCAAGAGTATGAGCAAATACCAAAAATAAGGACAATTTTCTAAATTTTATATTAATTTCATTATAGAAGAACCTAATTTTCTCCCTTTTACCATATCAAATACTCAGTCTATAGCTCACTTTAATAATTTTAGAATAGTTTCAGAATCAATATCAACTTAACCCTCTCAAGATAATGAGAAGGCAGCCACAGACTGGGGAAGAATATTTGCAACAGACAAATCTGATAAAAGACTATTATCCAAAATACACAATTCTTAAAACTCAACAAAAAGAAAATGAAAACCCCAATTAAAAATGGGTAAAAAATTTGAACAGATACCTTACCAAAGAAGATACACAGGTGATAAATAACCATATGAGAAGATGTTCAACATCAAATGTCATTAGGGAATTGCAAACTAAAACACTGAGATACCACTATTTTATTCATTATGCCTCCAGTTTGCTCTAGCAAAATACCTAAAGCTGGGCACTATATAAAGAAAAGGGATTTACTTGGCTCACAGTTTTGAAGACTAAAAACGTCTGCAATTTTGTAGCCCTGTCAATTCAGCCTCTGGTGAAGGGTCTCATGACAGATGGTATCATGATAGAAGTGCATATGAGAAAGAGAGGTTGTAAGGCAAGATAGGAAGCCAGAGAGATTCAGGGGAGAGGTCTGCTCTTTTATAACAGCTTGCTCTCACAGAAACTAACTAGATCCCACAAATACTACATTAATCACATCCATGGGCATGGCCCCAAAGGCCTAAACTTCTTTGACTAGACTCTACCTCTTAAAGGTTTTCTCAACCTCTGAAACCAGTGGGGACCGAGCTTTCAGTACATGAACCATGAAAGGACACATTCAAGCCATATCCAAACCATAGCAACTACCACTTATTAGGATGGTTTAAATCCAAAACACTGAAAATACAAAACACTGGAGCAATAGGAACTCTCATTTCTACTGGAGGGAATACAAAATAATATAGCTATTGTAGAAGAGAGTTTCTTACAGAACTACATGGAATCTTAAACATATTACAATATGATTCAGCAATCATGCTCCTGGGTATTTACCCAAATGAGTTGGAAACTTGTGTCTACACAAAACCTGTACATGGACATTTATATCAACTTCATTTATAATTGTCAAAACCTAGAAGCTGTTATGGTTTAAATCTTTAATGTTCCCCCAAAATCTCATGGCTCAGGCACTGCAGGAATATTTAAAGGTGGGGAGAAATGGACTATAGGAGCTGTAAACTCATCAGTGGATTAATCCATTTTATAGAATAATAATTAGAATGGACTGTTGAGTGATAACTATAGGAAGGTAGGGCATGACTGGAGGAAATAGGCAACTGGGGGCATGTCCTTGGGGACTTTATCTTGCTTCCAATTCCTTTCTCTCTCCCTGGTTCCTGGTTGCCATGAGCTAGCAGCATATTTCCACCATGCACTTCCGCCATGATATTCTGCCTCACCTTGGGCCCAGAGCAATGGAGTTGGCAGACCATGGACTGAGACCTCTGAAACTGTTGGTTCTAAATAAACTTTTACTCCTCTTAAGTGGTTCTTGTAAGGTATTTTGGTCACAATGATGGAAAACTGACTCACACAGAAGCAACCAAGATGTCCTATGGTAGGTGAGTGTATAAATAAAATATAGTACAACTAGACAATGGAATATTATTCATCATTAAAAAGAAGTGAGCTACCCAGGCATAGTGGCACACACCTGTAATCCCAGCTACTCCAGAGATCAAGGCAGGAGAATCACAAGTTTGAGGCCAGCCTTCATACCTAAGCAACACTCGGTATCAAAATAAAAACATGACAAAGGATGGAGATGGAGCTCAGTGGTAGAAAGCCCCTGAGTTCAGTGCCAAGTGCTGTGCAAAAAAAGAAGGAGAAGAAGAGTCATTGAGCTCTCAACTTATGAAATATAAGGAATAGTCTTAAATGCATATTACAATATGAAAACATTATGTGTTCTATGATTCCAACTACATGACATTCTGGACAAAGCAAAACTACATACACAGTAAAAAGATGAGTGATTGCTAAGGGTTAATGGAGAATAAGGGATTAAATAGGCAGAACATAGAAGATTTTTAGGGCTGTGAAACTATTGTATATGATACTGTAAAGGTATATTATTATATTAATTATTATATTTATATTATCATTATTATTATTATATCTTATTATATTAATATATCTTATTATACATTTTTCCAAACCCATAGAAAGCACTACATCAAGAGTGAATCCCAGGGGCACCAGCTTTGGACTCCCCAGCTGTGTAAAGCAGTCTCTCTCTCTCTTTCTCTCTATCTCTTTCTTTCTCCCTCCCTCCTCCTCCTTCTATCCTTTAAATAAAACTTTTTGCTCTTAAAAAAAAGAGAGAGTTGGGCTGGGGCTAGAGCTCAGCAGTAGCGCACTTGCCTGGCATGTGTAAGGCATTGGGTTTGATTCTCAGCACCACGTATAAATAAATAAAGGTCTATCGACAACTAAAATAATTTTTTAAAAAAATGAGTGAATCCCAAATGTAAACTATGGACTTAGGGTAATAATAATGAGTCAATTTAGATTCAACAATTATAAGAAATATACCACTGTGATGCTGAATGCTGATAGTTGAAGAGGTTGCATATGTGTGGGGGCAGGAGATATATGGGAACTCTATAATTTCTGTTCAATTTTACTGTGAACTTAAAACTGCTCTAAAAAAATAAAGTCTATTTTTAAAAGAAGTAATACACTTTCTTTAAGATTCTCTTGTGTCAATCTCTATGCAGGGCCTGTCCTAAATGTGATCTCAGATATAATGTCCTCACAACTACCCTGTGAAGCAACTGTTATTACACTCCCACAGATGGAGAAGCTGAGGCCAAGAGGGTATAAACATACTACTGTCAATCAAGAGGTGTGGGGTAGACAAGTTAGGGGAGAAAAAGCTAGAGCCTCAGGTCTCTTAAGCCCAGCACTCTAAAGGACACATTACCCCTCATTTCCTATGAATCTATTTCTCTAAAACTAAATTGTATAAAATTTTGTTTTATAGTTTATTATTCTTTGTAATGTTAGAAAGTTTTTGGAAGTCTCTTAAAGCAAAATTAAAGTCTAACTCTACACATAAAGTTTTAATATCTATGATCAGAGAACCTAAACACTTCCACCCATAAATGCATTAGGATGAAATAATGCCATAATAATGACAACGTTTTGCAACTTGAGGGCTTTTTTGAATTACTTACATTTCAATGGAATAACTTATGGGTCTTCCAAAGTGTCTACGTCCTTCCTTTTGAAGAACAGTATTTTATAGTATAGAACACCCTTTGCTCACACTCCTGGCAAATAAGTGGTACAGAGTTGATTCTCAGCAATCAGTCATTCCAAATGCCAGATAGAGCAAAGCCAGAAAACAAAAGCAACATATGTGTTTGTCTGAATTACCGAAGACTGCCTCTCCTCACCTTCCTGAAATAATTGTGCACAGTGCCCTTAACATCCACCATTTAAAGCTCAAGTTCAGACTTGCTGGAGACCTCCTAATCCAGCCTGTGTCTCAACTTCCTGGCTTTTGTAAACCCACTGCACCTACGTATGCTAGAGCATAACATCTGTTGAGTCCTATATCACTTGAGGTTTTGAGATTCAAGCAACAGAAGTTGACTGTGACTGATAAGGTATGAAAAGAGAAGAAGGGTATCAGGTAACCCCCAGAATTATGGGAATGATGGGGAACCAGACAGGAGGCCATCTCCAGGAACAATGGCCCAAGTCGTGAACAAAAGTGATGTGATGAGAAGATTGTGCCACCATCAAGACTTGGACACTGCTGCTGTTTCCAGGCCAAACCCCAAGCCTCACATTCATGGCTACAGTCATGTTGACAGAAAGCTGGACAGAGTGAGCACTAGCATTGTGTCATGAGCTTCTGGTTAGAAACTAGAGTGGGTGAATCTGACTGGCAGACTCTTTGTTGCATGGCTGAGCCCTCATACAGAGGTCGTCTCCAACTTTCAAGGGGAAGGAGGTCTTTGAAACATCCCAAAACTCATGAAAAAAAGAATCCTCCTAAAATTTAAAAATAAAATATTGTGTTTCCAATACAAATGGAAAATTCCCTAGCACAGTAAAGAGTTATAATATCCCTAATTTTGAGTTGATAAAATGAGAGACATAGTACCTTATTTGAATTCATAATGAGCAAGCCAGGATTGAAATACTCGTGTTTCTGATCTCAAACTCAGGTACCTTCAACAAGTTTTGCTGCTACACATTAAAATAAGAATCATCTGAGTTCTATATTCTAAACAACACAGTGATGATTTATACACCAAAATTTCAGATACCTAAGAAAATTAGAATAGCATGAGCTGTTGATCACATTTATTCAATAAAGCCTTGATAATCACAAAATAGTCATGACTGTCAAAGTATCAAATGAGCTACCTACTCCTCTACTTTGTTTAAATATGGAAAAAATATTGAATCAAAATGGCATAATTTTAGATTTTTCAATCATTTATTCCTTTTCCAACAAAGCATTAGAAAATCATCTGTGAGAGCAATTTGCTGTATTGACTGTCTTAATGTGGAGTTTTAGGTCTCTAGAATTAAAAAACACAAGTTCATTAAGCTGCAACTCAGTGCAAGGTATTGTTCTAGCACCGGGGAAGAAACAACCCATCTGCAATGAAGATGTTATAGGGAGCCGCTCATAGAACACTCAAAAGACTGAATTTGAAACAAATTAGAGGACTTTGTTTACCTGGACAGGGACTGTCACCCATAGAGACTTCTGCTCTGTGGGAGAACAGCAATTTCTTGGCCTGTATCTTGGGAATTTAGGGACAAAAAACACAGCTCAGGGACTTTCCTTAGCCTCATGCAAGTAAGTCAATCATAGAAGCTAAAATAGTAGTTAGCAGAGCAACCACATCTTGGGTTTAAGCAGGTGTTAGACGACTGTATCCCAGGTTCGAGCAGGTGGTTAGCAGGGACAAGAATCTACTTCAAAGTCTTGGGGTCACCAAGACCACCATATCCTGGGTTGAGTACATTTTGTGTACAAAGTACAGAAGACACTCTCTCTCTCTCTCTCTCTCTCTCTCTCTCTCTATATATATATATATATATATATATATATATATATATATAAATATATATAAATTTAGCAGAAAACAGCTTTCATTTTGTTTTCTCAGAAATAGGTCCTGCAGCCGTCTCTTCTCAGGGGCAATAACAGAAAAACTAAGGTGGAGTCTAGAATAGCTAAGATAGAGTCCCTATGGCCACACCTGTTTGCTCATAGTGACTCCATTCTTGCTACTCCAGCAAGGAGGGAACTGTAACAAATGACCAGGTAGTTTTGCCACAGCAATTGCTTTACATAACCAGTATTAGTAACTTATTGTATTATACCTTGTCTTACTTATCAAAATCTTATTCCTATAGTCTATAACCTATACCTATAACTTATTGATTGTATTGATCAGTTCACATCACACACAACAAAGAAGTTTAAAGACTAGAAAGCAAGTCAGAGAAGGGAAGACATAATCGCAACTTGGCAGTGATACCATACTAGGAGGCTTCCTGGAGAAGGCTCCAAGTCATTAGGGAGGTCCCAGCATTGTTCCTTCAAAGTCTTTATCATGCCCCTATGGAACAGCTCATGTGGGCTTTGCAAAAAGTTAGGTGTTCAGGACACAAAACAAACACAGTCTTCATAGCATGGTACTTAAATCCTGGAGAAAAAGACAGAAATTCAACAAATAATTGTGCTAACACTTTATTAAAAATAATTGCAAAATGTAGCATCAATGAAACATTAGAATTTTATAAGAATTTGTTTTAAGATACACCTATTGTCATCCAAACAAGTTAGTGGGGAGGTGTTGGAAGACCAGAAGATCATTCTCCTTGGGTTTTCTGTGTATATGCAGATCTTTTCTTGGTCTTTTGTTGTTTTGGTTTGGCTTTTTTACTGTTTTGTTTGTTTGTTTTGCTGTGCTGGGGATCAAACTTAGGGCATTGAACGCATTAGCTAAGCACCTACCATTGAGCTATAGCCATCACACACACACACACACACACACACACACACACACACACACACGCATCTTTTCTCAGCTTTTATTCTATACTTTCCTTCCAAGGATGTTCATGTACTGAAAAGCTTTGTTCTGGAGTTAGTGTTTACTGCCTGCTATAAAAGATTCAGGTTATCTGTGTTTCTGGGTCCCTTCCTTTCATGCAAACTATTACCTAAACAGGGGTAACCTAGTCTTCTTGGTAGCAGCTTATAGGCATTGAGGCTTTGGACATTCACATGAAAAATACTGGTACTGTGCCCACTGGTACTGCTCTACGCAATCTCTGTCTTCTACCAGCCTCCATGAAGCTATGGCAGACAAGCAAGGTAAATATCAGAGACTTCTCTATGTTTTCTTTTGAAAAATGTCTATTCATATCTTTAGCCCATTTTTAAAAATCAGGTATTTCGTTTTTTGCTATTGAATTGTTTGAATTCCTTATATATTCTGGACATTAACTTTGTCAGATATACAGTTTGCAAATAATTTTCCTCATTCTGTAAGTTGTCTCTTGCTGTTTTGATTAATTGCTTTGCTGTACAGAAGCCTCTGAGTCTGATGGAGTCTCATCATTTTTTTGTTTCTGTTGCCTGTACTCATAAAAAGTACAAATATTATGTGTCAGTCAAAAACATTAAAATATCTAGACCATTCAGTTATTTACAGCACTTTATTCTGAGACAACAAGATGTGAGACAGTAGGTTTTTGTAGTTTTGTCTTTTAGCTTTTGTTTGGTGTAGTAACCTATACATCTCCAGAGAGTGGTGCCATAAATTGAGGAAACACACCATCCACCCCCGGAATGGTACTTGGCACGACAAGAAATATAAATGCTAAAAATAATCATTGTTTTCAAGAAGCCTAGAATATTCTTGGCACAACTGTAGAGTGGTATAATGGAAACCACGTGGAGCTGATGTATTCAAGTCTGGGTTCTGCCCCATGCCAGCTGTCTGAGACTGTATGAACCACCTAATTTCATTTGCTCCTCAATTCATCACTCACTAAACAAGGATAATACAACTTATGCTTTTTGGCTCACATGAGATAACAGCATTTTAATAATAGTAATAAACTTCCATACCAAAGTCTTCTTTAAATGAGCCACCAATATTTCTTTTTAGGAAATATAGCATTTGAGAGGCACTGAGAAAAAATTTTTCAGATGAATTTACTCTTGATTTAAAACATTTTGTTATTGGGTCACTGATAGCCATATATCTGTTGGTTTTCTCTTTCCAAAAGCTCTCATGAACTCAGGGAATATGGTGAGGACAATTGCATTAGATGTCTGAAAATATGACTCCCTTCTCAAGCTCAGAGTATGATTTTCTCTTCTCTAACCAATAACCTCATAACCTGTAACACTGCTCATTGATACTTTACTGCAGTAAAACCACTGTGACTGTCTATATCTCCAGACAACCCTTAGAGGCACAGCTGCTGAGATGCCAAAAATGAAGCCATATGTCAATTCCCCAAAACACGTTGAATGCCAGTTTCTTAAAATGCAAGTAGCACGTGAGGGTTTTGTTTCTGCTTCCAAGAAGCAGTGAAGCATCCTCATTCTCAAATTGATGAAGCCAAAGCACACAGAAAGCTCAGAGCTAAGCTTCCTCTTTATGGCTTTCAATTTCATACAAATTCTCCGTTCCATTTCCATGGAAATTTTCCTTTCCATTCTGCTAAAAGGTTTTCTGACATTTGCTTGACATCATGATCAATTAGAAAAATTGTGATTAATTAAAGCCTTGCGCTAAAGATAAGCACCCACATTGGAGTGATTATTTCTTTGTTGTTTTATGAAGAGCAAGGGGACTTTTATGAGAGAAAAGGGGACTTTGTTATGGGAAGTCAGTCTGGCTGAATCTTGGTGCAATAGCCTGGACTGATTGGCATTAGGATTAAATTAGGGTGCTTTTAAATTCACCCCAGAGTCATTTCAACTATGGCACCTAATCCTTTTTCCTTTTGCCTCCATTTTAATCCTACACACATCGTTCGTATATCCTCTGTCACCTGCAGCTACTTAACGGTTTATCTGTTAGTTTCCTTCTTAATACTAGGGATTGCGTTTTATTTACCTATTTACTCTCAGTAATTAACAGCTGCTGGAATAAATGTTATGTTTTTAAATTAAATGAATGAATGAGTAAAATGTAATAACTAGGTGGATACATAAGATTCCAAAATATAAGCCAAGGAAATGTCACGAGAAGGTCCTGGGATAGTGTTGACATAGGAATCCGAAGTATGAAGACAATATTGCAGCAATCAAAGTAAGTCAGGTTTGCATTTTGAAATTTTAATTAAAGTTGCTTTCCCTTTCTTCCAAAAGAGAGAATTTGCCCCCCTGACTATTTTAGGGGAACAAAGAACAAATAAACCCTAAAGCCTTTGCCTTCTTTCTTCTATCTGTAATTACTAGGAACACAAAACTGACTTTAGAATTTTGAAAGACTAGAGAAACTCTAAGGGTGGTGGGACAGGTCTCAGCAAAGCAGAGTTCCTGGGATCCAAATAGATAAGAAATGAGAGATTGGCTTCCCAAGAATCTTAAGTGAGAGCAGATCATTGTGCTGGTCTTTCCAGAAGGGGTTGTCTCAAAATATTCACTCCTCCTCTGAGGGGCACAAACAGGCTTGTGGGTCCAGCAGTGACAGTTTGCTATGAAGAAGGCTTTAGGTGTTCTTTGTCTGCTCCTGTGCACAATTGAGGGCTTCTTTTCTTTTCTCTGGAGCTCCCAACCTTGACAGGCAGTCCTTACTATTAAGATACTTTATCATAATCTCCCAATTTATGCTCAACATTTTCAACTGGCCTTCTCCTCTCCTGTCATCTTATATGGTTCTAAATGGTAAATTTAGCAAACATTCTATGTGATCAATTAAAAAGCTTTCAACCTTATGGTTTGCATACAGTACTCATTAATCATAGGTAATATTTCTACAACTCCACTGCTCTGGTCTGAATATCTGTGTAACCTTAACTCCATATGTCAAGTAGGCAACATAGCTGAGCAGAAGCTGGTGCACATCCAAGCCCACCACTCCTGTGAGTGGCTAACTGAGGTAAGGCACTGAGTTTCCATAATGAACAATTAGAGACACAGAGACTCAAGAGGCTCCAGTTACATTAAGAACTATGACACAAACCTTCTAGTTGGGGTAATGCTTAATCTTACACCTTAGGGAAACAGAATCTCCTGCATCATTATCATAGATACACACACACACCACAGAGAGAGAGATCACAGCAAATATTGCCAAGGAAGAAGGTCCTTGCAGCCAGCTGCCTGAATAGTTTACACAATGAGATCTGGGGGAAAAAGCCAATGAAACCCTCCTGCAGGCTGAGGGAATGGAGCCACGCCCACCTCACCTGGCGCATTGTTCTCCCCACAGTGAAAACTCCACCTAGGCACATAGAAATGCTCTACCCACAATCAATCTAACCAAAGAGGTGAAAGACCTATACAATGAAAACTACAGAACACTAAAGACAGAAATTGAAGAAGATTTTAGAAGATGGAACGGAACAATCTCCCAGGGTCTTGAATAGGAAGAATTAATATTGTCAAAATGGCCATACTACCAAAAGCGTTATACGGATTTAATGCAAATTCCAATTAAAATACCAACAACATTCCTCATAGAAAGAAAAAAAAAAGCAATCATGAAATTCATCTGGAAAAATTAGAGACCCAGAATAGCCAAAGCAATCCTTAGCAAGAAGAGTAAAGCAGGAGGTATCACTATACCAGACCTTAAACTATACTACAAAGCTATAGCAACAAAAACAGCATGGTATTGGCACCAAAATAGACCTCTAGACCAATGGTGCAGAATAGAAGACACAGAGACAAATCCACATAAATACAGTTATCTCGTACTAGACAAAGGTGCCGAAAACATACATTGGAGAAAAGATAGCCTCCTCACCAAATGTTGCTGGGGAAACTAGAAATCCACATGCAGAAAAATGAAATTAAATCACTATCTCTCACCATGCACAAAACTCAACTCAAAGTGGATCAAGGACATAGACCTTATACCAGAGACCCTGTGCCTAAAAGAAGAAAATATAGGCTCAAATCTTCATCATGTCAGATTAGGTCCTGACTTCCTTAACCAAACTCCTAAAGCACAAGAAATAAAATCAAGAATCAATAAATGGGATGAACCCAAACTAAAAAGCTATTCTCAGCAAAGGAAACAATCAATAACATGAAGAGAGAGCCCACAGAGTGGGCTACCCACACATTAGTTAGAGCACTAATTTCCATGATATATAAAGAACTCAAAAAACCAAACCACCACCACCACCACCAAAAAAAAAAAAGCCCAATCAACAAATGAGCTAAAGAACTGAACAGTACTTCTCAGAAGATAAGCAATCAATCAACAAATATATGAAAAAATGCTCAACATCTCTAGTAATTATGCAAATCAAAACTACTCTAAGATTTTATCTCATTCCAGCCAGAATGACAGTTATCAAGAACACAAGCAACAATAAGTGTTGGCGAGGATGTGGGGGAAAAGGCACACTCATACATTGGTGGTGGGACTGAAAATTGGTGCAGCCAATATGAAAAGCAGTATGTAGAGTCCTTGGAAAACTTGGAATGGAACCATCATTTGACCCATCTATCCCATTCCTCGGTCTATACCCAAAGAACTTAAAAATCATGTACAACCAGAGAAATGAAAAGTTGTGCTGCAATTGTGTACAATTAATCAAAATGCATTCTGCTGTCATATACACTAATTATAATAAATAAATGAATAAAATTTTAAAATCAGCATGCTATAGTGACACAGCCACATCAATTTTTATAGTAGCTTAATTCACAATAGCTAAACTGTGGAAGCAACCTAGATGCCCTTCAATAGATGAATGGATAAAGAAACTGTGGTATATATACACAAGGAAATACTACTCAGCATTAAAAGAGAATAAAACCATGGCATTTGCAGGTAAATGGATGGAGTTGGATAATATCATGCTAAGCAAAGTAAGCCAATCCCCCACATCCCACCTCCAAAACAACCAAAGACTAAATGTTTTCTCTGATAAGTGGATGCTGACCCATAACGGAGAGAGGGGGCATTGGAAGAATGGAGGAATTTTGTATTGGGAAAAGGGGAGAAGAGGTGGGAGAGGGCATAAGGGTAGGAAAGATGGTGGAATAAGAAGGACATTATTACCCTACACATACCTAGGTTTGTACAAAGGGTGTGACTCTACATCATGTACAACCAGAGAAATGAAAAGCTGTGCTCCATTTGTGTACAGTGAAACAAAATGCATTCTGCTGTCATGTATAACCAATTAAAACATATTTAGAAAATCAATTGGAAAACAACAAAGAAGAAAAAAGAAATGCTCTACCCACATCAGAGAATGTTGGGTCTGTGGGCAGGGGATGCCCCAGAGCCAAACACTCTGCAGTACCAGGAGGTGCACAGGTTCCTAGGCCAGTGGTGGAGTTCCCAGAGCCACCTAGGTCTGTGTCGGAGGAGGAAAGGATGAAGTCATTTTGGTTAGCGTCAGATGAAGTCATTTTGGTTAGCGTTGGGTCTGCACTGCTTCTCACCTTGCACCAAGAAATCCCCGCAAGCACATAAAATTGCCATTCATACCAGGAAGAAATATGGATACTAAGCTGGGGACACCTTGGCACAGTCCCCAGGAGTCCTGCCCACTCACTGGCCTGCAACAGAAAATCCAGAGACACCCGAGTTCACCATCACTGAAGGGAGAGGCTGCTATAGAAGCTGAGCTCCACAAGGTTCTTTAAAGATAGAGACTAACTGACTTGGTCCCAAGCAGAAACCAAGGAACCAAGTGCTTTGGTCTCTGCCTCATCATATTTCTCAACAGAATGTAATCAAAGCCTATCAGAGGATGAACTGAGGAGGCTTGGACATTGGCCATGCCCCTGATACCTGGAGGATTTCAAAACTGGAAGTTCCTGAAGGAAGTCTCTTTATCTCCAACATCTCAGCAAGAAGGACTTTTCATCTTTTTTTATTTGTTTTTGATTTTGCCTATAATTTCTTCTATTTTGGTTTGTTTGGTTTACTGTCACTACTGGTTATTTCATATTTTTTTGCAATTTAATTGTTTTTTTAATTCATTAGATATTACCTCTTTTTTCTCCTCTTTTTTATTCCTCCCCTTCTCTTTTTTCTTTTTCTTCTTATTTTCTGCTGTCTCTCTTCCTTTTCCCTCACTTTCCTTTCCCCAATCTTCCCTTTTCTTCTATATAGTTTCATGTTAATTTTACTTTCTTTATTATGTAATTTTTCATCCTACTCTGTCTAATCACTCTCCCTTCTCCTTAGTGAGGGGCATTGTAGTGAACATATTCAATAAGTTTTTATTATTATATGGTTTGTTTTCAAGCTGTATGTTACTGATGGTTTTCTCTCTCTCCTCAAAGCAGTGCTGGGGATTGAATATAAGAATTTCAGCACATTGACTGGGTTTTTTGAGGCTGAGATAAACCCTCATCCCCAGGCACAGCACAAAGAAAAAAAATCCAGCTAAAAATAAAATAATAATAATAATAAAAAACCTCTCACATAACACATAACACTGGCAGAGTGTTAACAGAAGAGGAAATTGCAACATAGAAACACATAACACAGAACACATGAGAAAACTAGGCAATAATATGCCTCCAAAACCTCAAAACTCCCCAACAACTGAATCCATCAGTATTTAAGTGGAAGAAATTTCAGACAAAAATTTTTTTAAAAAAATTAATGGTTAAAATGATCAATGAAATAAAAGAAGAACTAAAGAAGACAATGTAGCATATTAAAAAGAACTTCAATAAAGACATAGAGATTCTTGAGAGGAACCAAACAGAAATCTTGGAAATTAATAGTGTAATAAGTCAAATAAAAGCTCACTGGAAATTTTCCTCAACAGACTAGATCAAGCAGACAAAAAGAATATCAGGGCTCAAAGACAAAGATTTAGAACTTTCAGATAGTAATAAGGAAAATAGAGAAGAAACTGTGGACAGAATATACAAAAGCTCTTGGATAACATTAAAAGACCAAATTGAAGACTCATAGGTCTCATTTAAGGAGTTGAGACACAGAAAATTGGCACTAACACATTAAAATAAGAACAGAAATTTCCCTAATCTTTGAATTAAATGGACATGCAGAAACTGGAGGATTTTAGAATTCTAAATAGTCATGACCAGAAAAGAACCCCTACATGACAAATTATATTTAAATGCCAAAAATTTAGAGCAAAACAAAGATTTTAAAAGCTGTAAGAGAAAAGCACCAAGTCGCTTGTAAAAGCAAACTTATCAGAAACACAGGATGTTTCTCAGTAGAACCTCTGAAATCTAAGAGGTTATTCCATTTATTTCAAACCCTGAGAGAAAATAACCACCCACCTAGATTATGATATGCAAGAAAGTTATCCTTCAGACTTTTGAAGGTAAGTGTAAACTAAAGGCATTTATGACCACTAACCCTTCAGCATAGCAGAATATATTTAACCCAATTTTTACCATCATCCCCAAAGTGGATTACCTATTAAAACTTAAATATATTATATAATTATATATTAACAATAACTACCTTGTATTATAATAAAGTAATAATTACTATACTAATAACTATAAGCTCTGGTTTATGGCTTCCAAATTATTCTAATACATCTGTGTCAATTTTATTAAAATATTCACAGAATTGAAAACTTGGGACTTAATGAGTTACAGGAATCCTACATACAGAAGTGGAAAATAAAATCCATGAGGAGAGCATATGAAGGAATAAATCTCCTTACAAGACTAGATAAGCAAATGAGAATTAGGAACAAATAAAGCATGATAGATAAGACAAAATGACAGGAAGTAATACATTCCTCTGTATAATAACATTGAATATAAATGGTCTCAATTCTCTAATTAAAAGACATGTACTGGCAGATTGAATTAAAAAACAAGGTATGACTCTAGGTTGTCTGAAAGAAACACATTGTACTGACAAAGACATTCATAGACTGAAAGTGAAAGGATGAAAAATGATATCCTGTTACCATCTAGGGGTGCTGGGTTTGTTGCATCCATTCAGCAAAGATTTGAAGAACAGGACACACAGATAGCAAGTAAGCAGTAGGCTTATTGCAAAAGTGACAGAGACAGACTTCTCTGAAATGAAGGAGTCCAGGACCTGGAAATCTGGTGGGGGAGTTTTGGCTTGTTCTTTTTATGGTCTCTGGAATTTCCTCCTTTCCTTATCTCCTCCCCTATCCATTCTTTCCTGGCTATTATTGATCTGTGCCCTCTGTATCCACGTGTCTGTTTTAGGTTTTTATTTTAATTGGATCTCCCACTTAGGACCACGAGTATTGAAGTCTGTCTGATTGGTTCACCACTTGTGTCCACAAGGAAGTTGCCCTCATTAGAAGACCCTCTCCATGTTCCCTTGTTCTGGCTCTGCCTCTGACCTCCTCACCTGCCATCTTGCCCTGGCTGCCTACATCCTTTTAGATCTCTTTCAATACTATGCAAACAGAATCTGAAAGCAAGGAAGAGTCACTATTCTCATAGCTGACAAAGCAGACTTTAAGTCAAAATTCATCAAAAGAAATAAACAAAAAAAAATCCTATATATTGGTAAGGAGAAACCTCCAACAAGATATAACAACTGTAAATGTTTATGCCCCAACCATCATCAGTATATCCAATTTCATAAAAGCAGCACTCCTTAACATGAAGACACAGATAGACCCTAAAACAATATAATTGGGTGACTTGAATGCACCATTCTCATTAATGTATCATTCAAACATAAAATCAACAAAGATACTACACAAATAGATTAAATATACTTAACAGACATCTACTGAATTCTTTAACTATAGATTAAATATACTTAACAGACATCTACTGAATTCTTCACTCAACAACAGATGAATATACTTTCTTTTCAGCTACTTACAGAACCTTCTCCAAAATAGATCATAAATTAGGCCACAAAGCAAGCCTGAGCAATTACTTAAGCACTGAGATAATGCCTCACATCTTATCATATCATAATGGAATAAAATTAGATATCATCAGCAAGAAAAAGTACAGAAAATATCCAAACACATGGAGATTGAACAATACACTTTTGAACGATGAGTGGGTCATTAAAGAAATTGGGAGAGAAATTTTAAAACCCTTGGAATCAAATAAGAATAAAAACATAACATCCAAATCTCAAGGATAGAGTGAAGGTAGTTTTAAGAGGGAAGTTTATAGCTATGAGTGCCTGCATTAAATTATCAGAAGGATCTCAAATAAATAACCTAATAGTGCATCTCAAGATCTTAAAAAATCAAAAACAAATCCATCCCCAAAACAGTGGAAGGAAAGAAATAATAAATATCAGAGCTGAAGTTAATGAAATAGAGAATAAAAAAACAATTGAAAGGATCAATTAAACAAAAAAAAGGTTCTTTGAAAAGGTAAACAAGATTGATAAACCTTTAGCTAAACTAACCAAAAGAAATAGAGGGAAAATCAAAATTAATAAAATTAAAGATTAAAAATTGGATATTTCAACACACACCTCTGAACCACTTTGAAAAATTATATTCCAATAAATTGGAAAATGTAGATGAAATGGATAAATTTCTAGATACATATAACTTGCCAAATTTGAACCAAGAGGTTACAGAAAACCTAGACAAAACAATAATAAGCAATGAGTTGAAGCAATAATAAAAGTCCTCCCAACAAAGAAATCTCAGGACCAAATGTATTAACAAATGAATTTTATAAGATATTTAAAGAACTGACACCAATACTCCTCAAATTATTTTACAAAATAAAAAGAACACTTCCAAATCCATTCTAGTAAGCCAGTATTACGTTGATACCAAAACCAAATAAGGACATATCAAGTAACAAAATTACAAACAAATATCTTTGATGAAAACAGGTGCAAAAATACTTCATAAAATATTTGCAAACTGGGTCTGGGATTGTGGCTCAATGGCAGAGTGCTTGCCTAGTATGTGTGAGGCACCAGGTTCAATTCTCAGCACCATGTATCAATAAATAAAATAAAAGTTCACTGACAACTAAAAAAAAATTGGAAACTGTATTCGGCAACATATTAAAAAGACCATACACCATTAACAAGTTGATTTCATTCCAGCGATGTAACAGTGTTTCAACATACAAACATCAATACATGTACTGCACCATATAAGCAAAATCAAGGACAAAAATCACAGTATCATCCAAATTGGTGCAGAAAGAGCTTCAATCATCTCAATAGTTGCAGAAAGGGCATTTGACAAAATTCAACACCTCTTCATATAAAAACCCTGAAAAAAACTAGAGCTAGAAAGGACTTACTTCAATGTCATAAAGGCTATTTATGATGAACCCAAGGCTAATATCATAGAATGAAGAAAAAAATAAGAAAGCATTTCCTCTAAAATCAGGAACAAGACAAGGAGTCCACTCTCACATTTCTGTTCAATATAGTACTTGAAATTTAGCCAGAACAATTAGACAAGAGAAAGATATAAAAAGGATACAAATAGGATGGTAAGTTATTTCTATTTGAAGATGATATGATCCTATACTTAGAAGACCCAAAGATTCTACCAAAAGACTTCCAGATCTGATCAACAAATTCAGCAAAGTAGCAGGATACAAAATGTACAAGAATGAATAGCTTTTCTAATACAGCCATAATGAATTCACTTAAAAAGAAATAAGGAAAATAATTCCATTCACAATAGTTCCAAAAATAAAATAAAGTACCTAGAAATGAATCTAACCAAGGAGGTACGATATCTTTACAAAGAAATTTACAGAATGATACAAAAATAAATGTTTGGGAAGATTTCCCATATTCATGGATAGGCAGAATTAATATTGTTTAAATGGTCATATTACCAAAAGCTATCCACAGATTCAATGCAATCCTCATCAAAATACCAATGATATTCTTCACAGAACTAGACAAAACAATTCTAAAATGAATTTTAGAATTCACTATTTTATTATTTCATATGAAATAATAAAAGACTCAGAATACCCAAAGAAATTCTGAGCAAAAAACAGAGCAATTCTGAGGGCATCATAATACCATATTTCAAATTATACTAGAGAATCATAGTAACAAAACCAGAATGGTACTGGCATTAAAATAGACTTATGAAATAGAATAGAAGACACAAAGACAAATCCACACAGCTATAAATACCCAATTCTTCAAAAGTTATCAAAAACATACATCAGAAAAAAAGATAGCTTCTTTAATAAATCATACTGGGAAAATTGGATCCATATATGGAGGAATGAAACAAAATCTCAATCTCTCTCTCTCTCTCTCTCTCTCTCTCTCTCTCTCTCTCTCACACACACACACACACACACACACACACACACACACACACCATGTACAAAAATAAACTCAAAATGGATCAAACCTTTTGGTACATGACCAGAAACTTTGCAGCTTCTAGAAGAAAACAGGGGGGACATTTCAACAGATTAGGCACAACTAGTGACTTCCTAAATAGGACTCCTATAGCTCAGAAAATAATACCAAGAATTGATAAATGAGATAGCATCAAATTAAGAAGTTATATGCAGCAAGAGAAACAACAGAATGAAGAGAGGACCTAAAGAATGGGAGAAAAGTCTTTGCCAACCACTTTTCTGACAGAGGATTAACATCCAGAATGCAGAAAGAACTCAAATAACTCAACATCAAACAAAGAACCTATTCAATAGATAAGCAAATGAACTAAAGAGACACTTCTTCTAAAAAGTACAAATGTCCAAGAATTATATGAAAAACTGTTCAACATCTTTAGCCATTATGAAAGCTACATATGCTAAACTCAAGGCCAACATCATTCTAAATGGAGAAAAATTGAAAGAATTTCCTCTAAAAACTGGAAAAAGACAGGGATTCCTTCTTTCACCACTACTATTCAACAAAGTCCTTTAAATCCTATTCAGAGCATTTAGACAAAAAAATGAATACGAAAAGAAGAGCTCAAGTTATTCCTATTTGCCTACAATATGGTTCTATATTTAGAAGACCCAGAAAACTTCTAGAACTCATGAATTTGTCATTTGCAGAAAAAATGGAAGGAACTGGAAAGTATCATGTTAGGCAAACTAAACCAGAGTCAGAAAAAAAAGTATAGTATGTTTTCTCTTTTATGTTGAAGCTAGAGAGGGAAAAAAAGGATGTCATGAAAGCAGAAAAGACCATTGGGGGAAAAAAGATGATCAGAGAAAGGAAGGAGAAGAGAGAAAAGAGAAGTGTTGGGGAATAAAATTGATCAAATTATATGCAGGTACAAACATATCATAATGAAACTATTTTCAGAAATTAATATGCACCAATAAAAAACCACTAAGCCAACATAATGGAGAGTTGGGCTACCAGAAAAGTGCAGTGTCTCTGGTCTAATGCCTATGTCTTTGATCCACTTTGAGTTGAATTTTGTACAGCATAAGAGATAGGGGTTTGATTTTATTCTACTGCATATGGATTTCCAGTTTTCCCAGCACCATTTGTTGAAGATGCTATGTTTTCTCCAATGTATGTTTATGTCACCTTTGTCTAGTGTGAGACAACTGTATTTACGTGGGGTTTTCTCTGTCTTCTATCCTGTTTTTGGGTTTTCATGTGTGTTTTGGTGTCATACCATGCTGCCATGCTGTTTTTGTTACTAGACCTCTGTAGTATAACTAAGGATATCCAAATAAATGGAATGGAGGTCTCCAAATAAATTTTTACTTTCAAATTATGAGAGCTTACCTGATTAAATCTAGAAGGAAATTTTCTCTATTTTCAAGGTTTGCTTCTATTTTGGAAGTGTAGAAGAGAGGCATTTTCTCTAATTCCATTGGATCTGGAGAGACATTCCCATTCACCCTGCCTCAACATTTCAGGAATTTTTAGGAAAAGCCCATATTGGGTACAGAATTTCAGAGTGAGGAGAAAATTTCTGTAGTGGTTAGGTGGAGCATCCATTTCTTAAGTACTGAGTGCTAGTGGACTGGGGAGAAGGAACACAGGTGTGACAAAAAAGCAATAGAGGGGAAAAGGTGTAAAAGCTAAAGACAGAAATAAGGGATAGGTAAGGCAGGGATGGAGGGAGGGGGTGGGAGGGGCTCCATGAAGGGGCATATGACCATGGAGGGGAGGTATATTTTGCAAACAGATGGTGTTATGGTTTTAGTGTTTGTCCCTCTCAAGTTTGTATGTTGGAATCTAAGACCCAATATGACAGTATTAAGAGGTGTGGCATTAGAAGGCGATTAAGTCATGAGGACTTTACTCTCAAAAAAAGTAATTAGTATGAATAATTATTATGTACTAATAAAAATAATAATGAAATTAAAAAGACTTTAGAGATAATGCCAAAATAGGCAAATATGTATTCTTCTATAATTTTTTTTATTTTGCTTTAATTAGTTATATATGACAGTAGAATGTATTTATGCACTTTATATATCATACGTAAACAGGATATAATTTCTAATTTTTCTGATTGTACATGTTGTAAAATCACATAGGCTATGCAGTCATATATGTACATAAGGTAATAATGTCTGTTTCATTCTACTTTCCTTCCTATCCCCATATTCCCTCCCTTCCTTTCACTTCCCTCTACCTAATATAAAGTAACTATTTTTCCCTAGCGTTCCCCTCTCCTTGTTGTGAGTTAGCATCCGCATAACAGAGAAAACATTCAGCCTTTGGGTTTTTTGGGTTGGCTTACTTCACTTAGCATGATATTCTCCAACTCCATCCATTTACCTGAAAATGCCATAATTTTATTCTCTTTTAATTCTGAATAATATTCTATTGTGTATATATGCCACAGTTTCTTTATCCATTCATCTTTTGAAGGTGCCATATTTTAGCTATTGTGAATTGAGCTGCTAAAAACATTTATGTGGCCAAATCACTATAGTATGCTGATTTTAAGTCCTTGGGTAGGTATAAACTGAATGGACACAGAGTCAAACCCATACAAATACAGTTATCTCATACTAGACAAAGATGCTAAAAAACATTCACTGGAGAAAAGATAGCCTATTCAACAAATGATGCTGGGAAAAATGGAAAGCCACATGTAACAAAATGAAACTAAAACTCTCTCTTTCACTTTGCACACAACTCAACTCAAAGTGGATCAAAGATTTAGACACTAGAACAGAGAATCTGCACCTACTAAAAGAAAAAGTAGGCCCAAATCTTTACTATGTCAGCTTAGGATCTGACTTCCTTAATAAGAATCCTAAAGCACAGGTTGATTCATAGTGAGGTAGAGAGGGGGAGCATGGGAGGAATAGACAAACTCTAGATAGAGCAGAAGGGTAGGAGTGGAAAGAAGGGGGCATAGGGTCGGAAATGATGGTGGAACATGATGGACATTATTATCCAAAGTATATGTATAAAGACACAAATTGGTGTGAATGTACTTTTTATACAACCAGAGTTATGAAAAATTGTGGTCTATATGTGTAATAAGAATTGTAATGCATTCTGCTGTCATATATAAATTTAAAATTGTTTTAAAAGAATAAATGGGATGGATTCAAACTAAAAAGCTTCTTCTCAACAAAAGAAACAATCAATAATGTGAGGAAAGAGCCTACAGAATGGGATAAAATCTTTACTACATGCACCTCCGATAAAGCATTAATCTCTAGGATATATAAAAACTCAAAAACTTAACAACAACAACAACAAAAATCAATAAATGGGCTAAGGAACTGAACAGACACTTCACAGAAGAAGAAATACAATTGATCGATAAATATATGAAAAAAATATTCAACATCTCTAGCAATTAGAGAAATGCAAAGCAAAACTACATAAGATTTCATCGCATTCCAGTTAGAATGGCAATCTTCAAGAATACAGGCAACAATAAATGTTAGCAAGGATGTGGGGAAAAATAAATGTTAGCAAGGATGTGGGGAAAAATAAATGTTAGCAAGGATGTGGGGAAAAATACACTCATACATTGCTAGTGGGAACACAAATTGGTGCAACCACTATAGAAAGCAGTATGGAGATGCCTCAGAAATATGTATTCTTGATTGTATTAATTTAGCTGTCCATATAAAATTAAAATGACATGTTAAAATAAATGGCTAAATTTAGGGGGGGGTGGAAATAGAACTAGTCCCTTTATAAAAGAACTCAAGGGAACTAGCTGGAACTTTTTGCTTTTCTACATCTGCCATGTGAGGATTCATAAAGGATGCACCATCTTGAGAGAAGAGAGTAAGCCTTTACCAGACATGGAATCTGCCAGTGTCTTGACTTTAAATTAATCAGCCTACAGAACTGTGAGAAATAAATTCCTGCTCTTTGTAAATGACCTAGTCTTGGGTATTCTGTTGTAGCAACATGCATAAACTAAGACAGATGGGTATATGCTCTTGGCTTGCCTATGATGTTGGCCCTGGGCAAAAATGGTGGCACTCATTTTAAGCATCCTTTCAGAGTCCTGACTTAAGGAAGTGTCTTTTGATAATTTCTCCCTTTTGTACTTCTCTACCCATAATACTTGGCAGGCTGCATTGACTATCTTTCTCGGCAAGAGCTCTAATGTCCACTGCTGGATTATCTTAACACTCACAGGCGGAATCAAACTTGGGTCCAAGTCTTCCTTCTCAAGGAAAATTAATCTGCTCTCTTTTGTGCCTTTTTCAATTAAATGGGCTCCTTCCCTGAGTCTTGTGTCCAAACTCTCTTTGGCTTTTACACCTTTTCCTCTCTATTGGTTTTTGTCAGAACTGAACAGTTCTGACAAGTTCCTTCTCCCCACTCCACTAGCACTCAGTACATAGGAAATGGATGCTCTACCTAACCACCACAGAAATTTTCTCCTCACTCTGAAATTCTGTACCCAATATGGGCTTTCCCTAAAAATTCCTAAAACGTTGAGGCAGGGTGAATGGGAATGTCTCTCCAGATCCAATGGAATTAGAGAAAATGCCTCTCTTCTACACTTCCAAAATAGAAGCAAACCTTGAAAATAGAGAAAATTTCCTTCTAGATTTAATCAGGTAAGCTCTCATAATTTGAAAGTAAAAATTTATTTGGAGACCTCCATTCCATTTATTTGGGTATCTATAAAGCTGTTATCATTTCTGTAAGAATGTAAAAAACCATATGTACAGTCAGTGGCTGTCTCTCTTATTTATTGATATACGCCCAGTGCCTACACTATATCTACTACATAATACATACTCATTAAAAAAAGATTAAAAGAATATATTGTATCTACTACATAATACATACTCAGTAAAAAAAATGATTAAAAGAAGTAGTGAATTATCTTACTTTATTAACCTTTACTTGCAACTTTAAGTTTGGGGGAAAAGATCCTTACAACTAATTAAAACCGGTAATGTAAAGTCACCTATAATTAAGCTCTGCTGGAAGATAGTGAACAACTTTTATCCCAGCAAGCCCAAACTTTCAACTTCTCCTTAACAGTTCTGAAAATTTGAGCTCCTGGTCCCCAGGCTCAGATCATTTCCACATTCTCCAGCATTTCACCATATATGATTTTCTTCAGTTTTATTTTACATCAGTCTCCTGGTAGTTTTTGTAATGCAATCACTGCATAAATGTGTGCTTTCTAGCTACTCAGTGAAAATCTAATTATTAATATGATAATAATAAAGTAGCAAGAGATATTTTCTGCATGGCTCCTAAAGAATGATTAGACAGTTTATGGGAATTGGAGTTTACATAAATAACATGATTCATTATAAATAAACATATTTATTTAGTTGGTTAGAAATAAAACCTAAAATTAAAATCTGCCAGAAAAAAAATCACAAATAGATGTAATTAATTTTTTTGATTTATTCCATTTCGTTGAGTCTGTCAAGATCATTTCTTTTGCTCACTAGTAAAATTTTATGCATAACATAAACCATAGCACATGAAAATAATTTCCACCACTTCACTGTCATTATGATTATCATCAGCAAATTTATTAGACTGGCTATTTTTTCTTTCTGCAGAGAAAAACTTTCTTTAAACGTGGAAAGAAATTCTATGTCCACAAAAATTCTTTTCTATCACAGAAGCTTATACACCTACTTACTGCCTCTGTCCTTGTTTAGTATTGTTTTGCAAAGTATAAACAAATGACAAGGGATAGTGAGGTACAAAGTAGCTGGTACCTCTGTCAAGGGGTGAGCTAAAACCTAAAGCTTGAGTGGTCTTGGCTCTGCTCCAGTCAAGGTGAGGCAGAGTCTTTCCCTCTCCACCTGCCCTTTTAAAGACAGAACCAGAGGGTAGAAGAATAAGGTTGGCTCATTCTTCACTGAGTGCCATGTAGCAAGAACAAGACCCCTGCCATGGACTGAAGTGACTAGAAGTCTATGATAAGGCTTATGATATGTTTTTATTTTTTTTATATTTTCCTTCCATTAGTTATATGGAATATGAGTCATTAATAGCATATAATACACTTAAGTGCTTTTACCCAATTTATTTTATTTTATTTATTTATTTGGGGCACTGGAGATTAAACCAGAGGGTTCATGCATGCTAAGCACACACTCAACCACTGAGCTATGCCCCCAGTCTTGCCCAATTTAAACTGATAAATTGTCAGTGTTAGAACTAGAGCTTGGGTTTTAGAAACAGACATCAGTGTCCTCTAGTCCTGTCACTACTACTAACGGCTGTGTAACCTTATGGCCCTGATATATGCTCTGTGGGTCAGTTTCCTCTTGTATAAACTGAGGCCATCAGTGCCTATTTGATTGAGGTCATCTGTTTTAGCAAGTTCCCAGCATTTTTCTGGCAAAGCATAGAAGCAGTAGAATCCTGTCTAAAATAGGAATCTCTGTGTTGGGGGGTAAACATAATCTTACTAATGGATCATTTCCTAAAGGAAAATTTCCTAAAGGAAAGTTTTCTAAGATGACAATAAAATAAATAAATAAATAAATATTTTGGTTGTTTACAATAAACAAAAAAGACTCAAATTCCAAAGAAGCAAGATATTGTGCTAAGGATTACCTTACCCATCACCTCCCCCCAACACCAGTTCCTGTGTTGAAACTCTAATCCCCAGAACCTCAGAATGTGATTGTATGGGGGAGATTGGATCTTTACAAAGACAATTAAGGTTAAATGAGATCATTAGGGTGGGCCCTAATCCAACAGGATGGGTGTCCTTTTAAGAAGAGGAGATCAAGACACAGGCACAAATAGGAGAAAGACCATGTGAATAAATAGGGAGGAGGGGCCACCTATAGGACAAGAAGAGAGGTCCCATAAAAAATCACTCCTTTGAAACCTTGATCTCTGACTTCCAGCCTTCAGAACTGCCAGACAATAATTGTCTGCTGTTTGTAACCCACCCATGATATTCTGGTACGGAACACCTAACAAATAAATATGGGGAAAACTTATGCAGCAATAACAGATAAGAAAGAATGGAGGAAACCCCAGATTCCTTGGCTACCACCAGAGAAAGACCATATCATCCACTCAGGCAGGGGCTGGAAGTATGAAAGAGTGGAGGGAGACAGAGGCTGGAACAAGAATGGATTCAGGACAATCATAAGCAAGGCAGTCCCTCTACAGAACTCTTCAACAAAGTCGCCTCTTTCCTTCAATCCCAGCATGACCCCTAAGGCATCACATGCTTTGTTTCAATGCTATGAAAGAACACTTCCAATCAAGGAAATTCATAGCACACTTGTCAATGTTTCCTTTTTATCATAAATATCAAGAAAGGATCTTTAATAAAAATTCCAAACAACCATTAATCTAGAAGAGGAAGAAAGAGGCACTGTGTAGGCAGATGAATTGTTTAATTAAGAAGGTCCTAGAAAGAAGTGGAAATTTCACTTCAAGGCTAAAAAGAATAATTTCTAAAGAAAGGCAAGTTCATTACAGCAGATGCTTCTAAGTAGCCATCTCTAGAGAAAAGCTCTGGACAGTAAACTATGGTTTGTGGTGAGCCGCTTCTGCCGTTTCTGCAGATTATGGTCGCCATTACAAGATGACGCTGGCTCCGCTGTGGTCTGTGACAAACAACTTCTTATCTGGGAAAGTTGGCACATGATTTTTCACCACCCTGTGAGAAAGCTCCACGCGGCAGCTTTGCATTGGGGCTTGGGATGCTTTATTAAGGCTGGGAGGGGCATCCGGGAGAGAGAAGAAGAAATATCAAGGGCCTGAATAAACTGCTGAAAGAAGATTCCTGAGTTGCGTCTTCCTTGCGGGCAAGGGGTCGCGACAAGTGGTGCCGAAACCCGGGAACCAGAACTTTCAGCAGTCAGGGGTGGTGCACCGGTTAGTCCCAGGTAAGTGGGATCCGCGCAAGCGGGTATCCAAAGGATCCGCGCGGGGTTAGTCCCTAGTAAGTGGGATCCGCGACCAAAGCGGGGCAGCTCCTCTGTAATGAAAGAGAGAGCCTTACATTTTATTGCAGCTGCACTGTGTACTTTCGCTTCTACTTTCGCTTTCTTTTTTTTGTGCTTCCTTTGTTGTTGTGTCATGGGTGCCGCATCTTCAAGTCCGCTTCTCCTGGCCCTAGATGGCCTGTTACGTTCCAAGGGACTGGAAGTGAAACGTACTTTACAGAGATTTTTACAGAAGATAGATATCGCTGCACCGTGGTTTGCATTTTCGGGCAGCCTTACTGTGCCTAGTTGGGATAAATTAGGCAAAGATCTTGACTTTGCTTCTGAGCAGGGCATATTAGAGGGTGGGGTGATACCCCTTTGGAAAATGGTCCGTGGTTGCCTTACAGATGGTAAATGCCAGGAAGCTGTGAGTGAGGGTCAAGCTATTCTTGAGCAATTGCATGAGGAAAAATCTGAAGGATCATGTAGTGAAGTGGCAGAGAGTATTAAAAGTAACAGTAGTGAGAAGGCAAAAGAGCCTGAAGATAAAAATAGGAGAAGGCTCTACCCAGACTTGACCGAATTAAAAACGCCTGAGAACACAAGCGACTCAGAGAGTTCTGAGGACCTTGATATATTGTTACAACAACTACATAAGATAAAAATGAAAAAGAAGAAAAAGGAGACACAGGGCACGCAGGCCTACTGTAAGAAGGGGAAGGGAGTTAACATCGGTCAACAAAACTCTGAGGAGGAGGAGGTAGAATATCTAGAAGAAGATATGGTGCCGATTGCCCCACCTCCGTATGTGGGGGGGAGCCAAGGTTCCGGGAGATCTTTTCATGCACAAGTTTGGAGGACAGTTAATACAGATATGGGACTTGCATACCCTGTATTTCAGGACAATAACAGGGGAAGATATCATGAGCCTTTAGACTTTAAGATAATTAAAACCTTGGCAGAATCTGTCCGCACTTATGGCATAGATGCCGCTTTCACTCTCACTCAGGTGGAGGGACTTACTAGATTTTGCATGACTCCCTCAGATTGGGCTAGTCTAGTCCGCGCTTGTGTTTCCCCAGGGAAATATTAGGAGTCCAAAGTTGGCTGTTTAATGTTTCTGGCAGTACCCAAGACTCGGAGCGAGGTAGGAGGCTTAAAATTTCTGCAAATAATTCACAATTATCTAATGCTACATTACCCTCCGCAGCAGTCCGTCTCCAATCTCCGTTCCTGTTTCTTTTGGCTAATGTTACATTACAGGGGATGCTTAATTGTTCTAATATTACCTGTTATTTGTCTGCGTGTTGGAATGGCTCCTGGACTACGGCAGTGATTATGAAAATTCCAACTTTTGTCCCGATCCCGGTTACTGCAGATCCAGAGTCTTTTCCTATTGTTGAACTGATTAGAGCCCGTAGAGATTTTGGAATTACGGCAGCTATAGTGACAGCTGTGGCGGTGTCTGCTGCTGCAGCAGTTATAGCTGGAGTAGCCATGGCCAGCCAGGTACAAACTGCTGCCACTATTAATCAGGTTATTCAACAAACATCCACCATACTTGAATCTCAAAGTAGAATTAATCAACACATTTTATCTGGGATTCTGGCTGCTAATCAAAGGATAGATCTGCTTCAAGCTCAAGTTGAGGAATTGTCTGACCTAGTACATTTGGGTTGTGTTGACCAACGTGCACATTTATGTATAACCTCTGTCAGATTTTATGATTCTAGAAATGCCTCCCGCATCATCGGAGAGTATCTATCCGGAACCTGGTCCATGGAAGCAGAAAACTTGATCCAGTCTCAACTAACTCAGATTGCTGTTCTGAATAGCACCCGTGTCGATCCTGTGACTTTGGGTCAATTCACCGATTGGATATCTTCTGCTTTTTCCTTCTTCAAAGAGTGGGTGGGAGTAGGCATTTTTGGTGCAATGTGTTGCTTCAGTGTTGTACTCTGTTTGTGGCTTCTCTGTCGCCTTAAGGCCCGCAGTGCTCACGATAAGGCTATGATCATACAAGCTCTTGCAGCTTTAGAAAATGGCAACTCGCCTCAAGTCTGGCTTGCGCATCTTAAGCAGTAAACCTTTGTCATGGTCGTTACACCCCAAGTTATTATAACATTGCACTGGGATCGACATGACTTTCCTTGTTATTCTCTTAGTGTTGGAAAGCCCTTGCACTCTGCCGGTCTTACTGCCATTGCACGCAGATGGGTTTCCACACTAGTACTTTTCTATTGCCTTGAAGTTCGTGCCTTTCTTTCAGGGTGCTGTCAACTTGTTTGTCATTATAAACAGCCACAGTTCAGCCTCAGCTATCCCCCTTCGTCCACCATCGTCACGATACAGGATGCGAGGCAAGGCACTGCACTTGAGTGATCCTTGACGTGGACCTCAAGGAGAGCATGTCCTATTGCATGCGGGTTAGACGCGTTCACGCCCCGCCCCACGAAAAAAGGCGTCGGCTGATATGGCCTCAGATCTGGGGAAGGCGCCTCCTTAGGACTGAGTCATACTATGCAGCCACTTCTGCACAGTGGGATAGGACCTCTACTCTCGCCTGTATTGTTTTTAGAAAACAGAAAAGGGGGAACTGTGGTGAGCCGCTTCTGCCGTTTCTGCAGATTATGGTCGCCATTACAAGATGACGCTGGCTCCGCTGTGGTCTGTGACAAACAACTTCTTATCTGGGAAAGTTGGCACATGATTTTTCACCACCCTGTGAGAAAGCTCCACGCGGCAGCTTTGCATTGGGGCTTGGGATGCTTTATTAAGGCTGGGAGGGGCATCCGGGAGAGAGAAGAAGAAATATCAAGGGCCTGAATAAACTGCTGAAAGAAGATTCCTGAGTTGCGTCTTCCTTGCGGGCAAGGGGTCGCGACAATGGTTCCAACCTAGAAGATTTAATGGACTTTCTGAAAGAAAATCCTCAGAGAATTTGTTTGAAAAGCAAAAGCACAAGGCATCTTAAGGCCATTTAATTTTTTTAAAACGATGGGAACAGTTGAAATTTGAATGAGAACTGCAAACTTAATGTGCAAAATCAAAAGTCACTTGAGTGATTTGGAGAGATCAAAACACAACATGTACTTCTTTGCTACTAATAAATCATGTCAGATATATTATATTTTAAGGTGTTTTAAAATAGAAATTCATTTTATAACATTCAGACTAAAATTATCCCTTCATACTGGGAAAGCTGATGCAGAAGGATTGCAAATTTGAAGCTCACCTGGGCAATTTATTGAGATCCTGTCTCAAAACAAAATTTTAAAAAAGGGATGGGAATGCCCCTGGGTTCAATCCCCAGAACCACAATACAAAAAAAAAAAAAAAATACCAGGACAATGGTAGAGTACTTGCCTAGCATGAGCAAGGCCCTGGGTTCCATTCCCAGTACCAAAAACTAACACTAACTGATTTTCCAAATGTTTTTCACATTGCTCTGAACCAGGACTATATATGCATTCTGAAGAATGGAAGTAGTTCTTGAATTTTGCCATTTGACAGAAAACATGGAAAATTGAGGATAAATAATAGAGTTTATAAAAATAGTTTTTCCTTTTATATGTATTCCTTTCATCAAAAATAGAAATTTATTTCTCAATTTGATATACTTCTGAACATAGATCCTGATTTTTAAAAAAAAATTTGTCTAGAAAATGGAAGGAGTTAAAACAATTGCAAAGTCAGAGAATTCAGAAGTTGTACCCTCATTTCGAAGAAACAATCAGTAACAATCCATCTTAGTTCCTGCAAGATGCTATAACAGAACACAATAGACTGGATTGCTTACAAACAATAGAAATTTATTAATTTATTTTTTATTGATTCTTTGCAGTTATATATGATAGCAGAATCCATTTTGATATGATTATACAAACATGGAATATATTTTATTCTAGTTAGAGTCCCATTCTTATGGACGGTTCATGGGGGTGGGATTCACTGTATTGTTTTCATATATGTACATGGGAAAACTATATCAGATTCATTCCAGTATCTGTTTTGCTTCTATCCCCTCCATTCCCCTTTATCTAATCTACTGTACCTCTCTTCTTCCCCTCACTTCCCCCATATTGTGGGTTAGCTTTCACCTATCAGAGAAAACACTCAACCTTTGGTTTTGGGGGATTGGCTTACTTCACTTAGCATGATAGTGTCCAGATCCATCCATTTGCTGAAAAATGTCATAAAGTCTTTCTTCTTTATGACTGAATAATACTTTATGGCTGAGTAATACTCTATTGTGTGTGTATATAATATTTTATTTATCCATTCATCTATTGAAGGACACCTACGTTGGTTCCATAGCTTAATTATTGTGAATTGAGCTGCTATAAGCATTGGTGGACTGTGTCACTGTAGTATGCTGATTTTAAGTCTTTTGGATATATACTGAGGAGTGGGATAACTGGGTCAAATAGTGGTTCTATTTTTTGAGGAATCTCCATACTGCTTTCCAGAGCGGGTGCACCAATTTGCAGTCCTACCAACAATGAATTAGTGTATCTTTTTTCCCACATCTTTGCCAACATTTATCATTACTTGTATTCTTGATAATTGCCATTCTGACAGTAAAATGGAATCTCCGTGTAGTTTTAATTTGCATTTCTCTAATTGATAGAGATGTTGAACACTTTTTCATGTATTTGTTGACCATTTGTATTTCTTCTTCAGTAACAGCACTAATTTCCAGGATACATAAAGAAATAAAAGAACTAAACACCAAAAGAAAACCAAATAACCAAATGAATAAATGGGCAAAGGAACTGAGCTTACAAACAAAAGAAATTTATTTCCCACAAATATGGAGGCTGTGGGACTGGGGTTGTGGCTTAGTGGCAGAGTGCTTGCCTAGCATGTATTAGGCACTGGGTTTGATTCTCAGCACTGCATATAAATAATAAATAAAATAAAGGTCCATAAACAACTGAAAAAAAGAAATTTTTTTTTAAATGAAGGCTGGGAAGTCCAGGATCAAGGTGCAAGCCCGCTTGTGTTTGATGAGGACCCAGTTCTTGGTTCACGGATGTGTCCTCATATGGTAAAAGGGGGAAGGCATCTCTCTTAATCAATTTTAGAAGGACACTAATCCCATTCAAGAACTCCCTCTTTGTTATTTACCTTACAGAGGCCCCACCTCCTAGTACCATCACATGGTGAGTTTGGATTTCAATGTGTGAATTCAAGCATGATATAAACACTCAGCCTAGAGCAGGGTCCAAGTTAATCCTGGATCAAACATTATAAGAGATTTCCTCTTCTTCTTCTTAGGAAAGTACTTTTTATATCACTCAGGATTTTTAGTTGAAAACAACAGAAACTGTTTCTGACACACAGCAGGATACCTGCTAATTTTAGGATATAATGTAGCTCACAGAATTCCCAGCTTCAGGTAGACTTCAAGTAAAAATGTCCAAAATCACACAGCAGAACTGTACTGTTGAAACTGCCATTGCTGCCAGCAAGCAGTAAATGACAAGAGTTTGCTACTCACAATCTAGAACCTGATGTTACTGCCACCACTTCCGTCACCAACCCCATTGCCTTGCTACACCAAAAGTCTCTTCTACTTCCAGAGCCACCACAGAGAGGTGCCCACCCATTCCCTTGTGTTTCCTTAGCTCACGTCATCTAACATGATTACCACTGTGCAGGACAGCCTGGATGATATGCCCTGTCACACTGTCACACTGTCCAAGGATCATTATGTAAACTGTAGCTCAATAGTCTTAATATTTGCCTTGTGTGTTGTTTACTCATCTTTCAACTTTTCTGTGTCCTTAGATTTAGATGTATCTCCTGTAATAGATGAGGTTTTGTTTTTTGTTTTACAGACTCTGATAATTTATTTTAAATGGAGAGCTAGTCCATTCACGTTTATTATGATTACTGACATATGTAAACCTGTCTTTTTGTGTTAAACTATTTCTGGGATTTTGTTTGCATATGTGTTTGTTTTCCTCTTGACCTCTTATCAATTGAACAAGATTTTGTTGCTGTTGTTGTTTTTGTTGTTTTCTCTTTTTTAATTAATTTATTTTTAATTGATTTTTTAAAAAAATAAATGACAGCGGAATGCGTTACAATTCTTATTACATGTACAGCACAATTTTTCATATCTCTGGTTGTATATAAAGTATGTTGACACCCAATTCGTGTCTTCATACATATACTTTGGATAATGATGTCTATCACATTCCACCATCATTGCTAATCGCATGTCCCTTCCCTTTCCCTCCCACCCCTCTGCCCTATCTAGAATTCATCTAGTCCTCCTCCCTACCCCACTATGAATCAGCCTCCTTATATCAGAGAAAACATTCAGCATTTGGTTTTGGGGGATTGGCTAACTTCACTTAGCATTATCTTCTCCAACACCATCATTTACCTGCAAATGCCATGATTTTATTCTCTATTATTGCTGAGTAAAATTCAATTGTGTATATATGCCACATTCTTTTTATCCATTCATCCATTCAAGGGAATCTAGGTTGGCTCCACAGTTTAGCTATTGTGAATTGTGCTGCTATAAACATTGATGTGGCTGTGTCCCTGTAGTATGCTGTTTTTAAGTCCTTTGGGTATAGACCGAGGAGAAGGATAGCTGGGTCAAATGGTGGTTCCATTCCCAGATTTCCAAGGAACCTCCACACTGCTTTCCATATTGGCTGCACCAACTTGCAGTCCCACCAGCAATGTATGAGTGTACCTTTTCTCCCACATCCTCGCCAACACTTATTGTTGTTTGTCTTCATAATAGCTGCCATTCTGACTGGTGTGAAATGATATCTTAGAGTAGTTTTGATTTGCATTTCTCTAATTGCTAGAGATGATGAGCTTTTTTTCATATATTTGGTGATTGATTGTATATCCTCTTCTGAGAAGTGTCTGTTCAGGTCCTTGGCCCATTTGTTGATTGGGTTATTTGCTTTTTCAGTGCTTAGCTTTTTGAGTTCTTTATATACCTTAGAGATTAGTGCTCTATCTGATATGTGAGGGGTAAAAATTTGCTCCCAGGCTGTAGGCTCTCTGTTCACCTCATAGATTGTTTCTTTTGCTGAGAAGAAACTTTTTGCTTTGATTCCATCCCATTTATTGATTCTTGGTTTTAATTCTTTACGTTCTTTTTTTCCCTGCCTTCAGCTTGGAAGCATATACTACATTTCTATTCTTTTAGCATTACCCCACAATTTAATATGCACACTTATTCAACAAAACAGAGGTTCTAAGAGTCTTTGAATTATTTATATATTATTCACAATGTCAATACTATCCTTTGTACAATCCAAGAAATTAGCATTATTGTTACTGTTTTACTTTCAATATTCATTTACAGTTTCCTGTAGACTTAGCAATTTCTTTGTGCTACATTCCTTCTTGTATTTCAATCTTTCTGGAATATCTTTCGTCTTCCCAAAGTACATCCCTTAGAATTTCCTTCATCGAGGGTTGGCTAGTTTTTAATTAAAGCTCTCTTTATGTTGATTTCATTCTTGAAAGATTCGGTGAACTCTAATTTGACAATTATTTTCACTTTTTACCAAAGTTAGATGTCAGTTTCCATTTTTATTGGCAAATTATCTTTGCTTTCTTTGGCTTTAAAATTTAACCTCACTCTTGCTGGCATGCATTCTCTCTCTCTCTCTTTCCCCTCTATTTACAATCTCAAATAATATGGGGCCCAGGTGTGGTTTCTTTTAAATGATCATATTTTGGATTAAATGAACTTCTTATATATAAGGATGGTTGTCAGATCAATTCAGAGAAATTCTCAATCATTGTCTTTTAATATATTATACTCTTCCCCCATTAACTTTCAAATTTTCATTTTTAGAATTCTGATTAAATTTATGTCATGTCTTTTTGTTTTTTAAATCCTGTATATGTCTTAATATTTTTTTTAACTTTTCTGAATTGTGAGGAGTTTTTTTCTTCAGATTTATATTCTACTATGTTAACTTTCTCTAGCTATCTCACACCCACTGTTAAATTTATTTACACATATTTAAATTTTGATTATTTTTTCCTTTTTTGTGTTATGTTTCCTTTATTACCTACCAAGAAAATTTAAATAGTCTTTTATTTTTCTATTACACTTTCAACTCCTCTTTGATCTCTCTAAACATTTATTTTCTATTCTCTGCTGATATCTGTGTTCTCTGAAGTTCTGTTTTGGTTTTTGGCTTTATTTCTTATGGTATCGTATGTACTTGGGTGTTTTGTGATTTTTGTGCACTCATGTAATTTTACCTTGACTTATGGGAAATTTCAGGCCTAAAATGAAAGTTCTGAGAAAAATCTTTGTTTGCTTTTACCAGGCAAACCTGAGGTATTAAAATCCAGGACTGTTTTCACCAAAAGCTCACACTAAAATGTTTGTTTTAAACACAGAGAGTAGGAATCAACAACACATATATTTATGAGTATTGGATTATACATATAAATTTTCTAAAGATTATTTTTCTCCCCTCAACTCAGTTACAAGGTTAAGATGAGCAAAATCAGCTGAGCACAGTGGTACAGCTATTTAGAATGTTGAAGCAGTAGAATCACAAGTTTGATATGAGTCTAGGCAACTTAGTGAGACCCCCATCTGCAGAATAAAATAAAAAGGGTTGGGAATATAACTTAGTGGTGGAAAACTTGCTTAGCCTTTGTCAAGGCCCTGGGTTCAACCCCTGGAGCAGGAGTTAAAATCCCTTTTTGTCACCTTCTGAAAAAAAATGGTTTTATTTCTAATTTATACAGACATTAAGGGTACAGAAACATTTGAGTTCCTAAGATTTATAAAGTCTTAGATTTATACAATTTAAAGTCCTCGTCTTGGGAGAAAAACTTATAACAACTAACATTCTAAATGTTTCTCAGTTTCATTATAAACTGAGATCTTGAGTTAAGCACATTTTAGATCTAAGCTTTACCAGTAAGTTCTACATCTTCCAATCTCAAGGTCAACACGATCTGTATGCTGTCAAGAAAAGAACAGATTTAAATGTACACTTAGCTGGTAGCTTATGACATTCACTGAAAGTGTGGTATTTTGCATTATTGAATAATTGTGATTAGTACATAAAATTCTGTACTCCTGATGCACATTAACAAATGCCTGGGTTGTTCTACCCCTTCATATCTGGGACTAACCGAGCCTGGAAACTTTGGCATCATACTGTCTTTTGTGTTAAGGCAGAATAAGAGTCACATAATTTTAGAACTGAAAGAAAGCACATATTACAAAGGCACCTGCTCTCTCTTTCTTTGCCAGTAGAGATCTTCCTTATCAACTTTGCTATATTAGTGAATACCTAGAATGTGGAAAATTAAATAATATCAGAAGTATTCTTCATATTTTTCTTTTAGTTTATATCCAGGTTAAAAAAAAACAAGAAAGAAACTCATGGCAAAGATCCATTTATAATGAGAAATAATATGTAATATGGTATCAACAATACAGATTCTCAGTAGGCCATGAGGCAATCAGAACTAGGGAAAACCACACAGGGTAGACTTCCTCCTTTCATGGGTTTTAAATGTTTGGTGAAAAAGTGAGATATTTAACAAAGACAGCATGGGTTGGATGGGAAAAGAGAATCACTTTTCAAACACAGTAATTGAAATAGAGGAATAAGTAGCAGAAAGAGTAACAGGACACTCACATATCATGACCAGTGTTCCAGCTGGGCTCCTAGATCAGAACCAGAACCTCCTCTGAGGACAAGCAGAAGGAGCAGGCTGCTCACATCATGTGGATGTTGTTAGTTCTACTATTTCCAGGCCACTTAAAAAGGCAAAGCAGAAGGGTCCCAGTGAGAGAAATCTGCTATAGCTGCTTCTTAGGGATGCCAATAGTATCAACCAGAGATGGAAGCAGTGGAAACAGAACTAAGTGAGTCTTATCACCAGCTCAGCCAGTGACTATGAGGTTATTTCATCCAAGTTTTGGCTGATTTCTTTTGCCAAAATTCTTCTGGCTCTAAAGCCCTCCTGCACGGTGGTTCTTAAACAGGGTTGCTCATCAAGATTAGGCGCCTTTTAAAATATACCTATACCACTTCTAGAAATCTTAATTAGTTTCTGGAAAGGGTTTGCACAGATCTAGATTAAAAAGCAATAAACAGAACAGTTGCCCTGGGCACCTATCAATACAGAGAACTGAAACTTCATTAGAATCACTAACAATTTGGACATCACAGAACTTCTCTTAGCATCAATATTCTCTGTGATTAAAAGGAAAAGTTTGATAAATCCTTGAATGACAGCAAATGTTTATGAAAATAAGGTGGATTTACGCACCACTTTGTTTTACTGAGCACGGTATAAAATTTTGGAGACAGTACTGATGTCCTTTGTCTATCCTCTTACATGCCACTCAAAATGTCTTCTAAATAATTACCCCTGTTAATCAGTTGATCTTGACTCTACACACATCTTTTGACTATGATGCCTCCATATTTTATCAGTATTCTAAGTAAGAGCTGCTATTCTGGAAAATAAAGCAGCACAAGTGTTGGGAGTTAACCAGCTTCTCCTCAGGAATTACCAACTCCTGGCTACTGATGATACCTCCAGTCAAGACCTATGCCGAATAGACTGACGTCATCATGGATCTGTGGTGGCAAGGAACCTTCATTGATACCGGTCTTCTTTGCCTTCCTGTGGGGGCTCCTTACTTCCCTCCTCTTTCTCCCACACCGCGATTTCAGCAGGAAGCAGCCAGAATTAGTCAACGCCCACTCTCATTTAATAACAAAGAGGGGGGAATGTTCGGAGTCTCCCTGGCTCCAAAGACTAACTTCCCCATCCCCCAAGAAGAGCCGTCCAATGGTGAGCCCTGCTGGCTCACATGATCCTGCCGTCCAATCAGACTAGCCCTGCTGGCTCACCTGATCCTTACCCACCAATCAGACTAGCCCTGCTGGCTCTCCTGATCCTTACCCACCAATCAGACTAGCCCTGCTGGCTCTCCTGATCCTTACCCACCAATCAGACTAGCCCTGCTGCTCACCTGATCCTTACCCACCAATAAAAAAGCACCCCATGCTAACTGTCAAACCACCCCCGGCTCTATAAATATGCAGAGCTGTTCCTCAATAAACGGGCATTTGCTCCGACCGAGCCTTGTTCATTCTTTCAACAAGTATTTTGTGATTCAGAATGTTCTGTATCAATGCTATATGTTTATCATCATCATCATCATTATGGAAAGGCAGTATGAAACATAATGAAAAATTGCTATTGTTGTCATTAATACTAAATCACTAGATAGTATACTTTTCTCCTTGACGATAGAGAATTCTAGAACCAACCACCTGGGCTCAAACCCTGGCTCACCTACTTTCTTCTACCTCTGCAAACGTGGGCAAATTAACTTATTTCTCTGTGCCTTCATTTCCCCATCTATAAAATAAGGACAATTATTATGCTTATTTTTAAGATTATTAGGAAAATTAACAGTGTTACTGCACAAAAAGCACTTATATTTGTGCCTAGAATGTAGTAAATATTCAGTAAAAGTCAGTTTCTTCATCATTCTCATCAAAGTTATTATGATAAATATGAATTAAGGTGTCTGGAATCAAAATGTGTGAGCAGTTTTGGGATAAGAAAATTAAAAGAAAAAAGGAGAGGTAGGCGGAACCATGAGCACCGACAGAAAAGGCCCAGTGGCCCACCGCTGGACAGAGCTTCCAATCACTCCTGCAAGGTAGGCGGGCCTGCGACCCACCGGCAGAAGAGGAGCAGCGGCCTGCTGAGAGGCAGAGCCGCCCCCTCCCCCTGCACCGGAAAGGTAGAGGGAACTGTGACCACCCACAGAGCAGGCCCAGAGCCGCCCCCCGCGCCTGCCAGGTAGGCGGAACTGTGACCACTGACATAAAAGGCCCAGTGGCCCGCGGCGGGACAGAGCTTCCAATCACTCCTGCAAGGTAGGCGGGCCTGCAACCCACCGGAAGAAGAGGAGCACCAGCCTGCTGAGAGGCAGAGCGGCCCCCCACCCCCCGCGCCTGCCAGGTAGGCGGAACTGTGACTACCGAAAGAAAAGGCCCAGTGGCCCGCAGAGGGACAGAGATTCCAATCACTCCTGCAAGGTAGGCGGGCCTGCGACCCACGGGCAGAAGAGGAGCAGCGGCCTGCTGAGAGGCAGAGCCGCCCCCTCCCCCTGCGCCGGCAAGGTACAGGGAACTGTGACCACCCACAGAGCAGGCCCAGCGGCCTGCTGAGGGGCAGAGCCGCCCCCCACCCCCCGCGCCTGCCAGGTAGGCGGAACTGTGACCACTGACAGAAAAGGCCCAGTGGCCCGCGGAGGGGCAGAGCTTCCAATCACTCCTGCAAGGTAGGCGGGCCTGCAACCCACCGGCAGAAGAGGAGCAGCGGCCTGCTGAGAGGCAGAGCCGCCACCTCCCCCCGCGCCTGCAAGGTAGACGGAACTGTGACCACCATCAGAACAGGCCAGACCTGCAACCAACAGACAGAACAGGCCCAGCGGCCTGAGGAAGGGTAGAGCCGCCCCGCCCCCCGCGCCTGCAAGGTAGGAGGACCTGCGACCCACTGGCAGAACAGCCCCAGAGGCCTGCAGAGGGGCAGTGCCGCTGCCTGCGCCTGCAAAGTAGGCAGAACTGCGACCACCAACAGAACAAGCCTAGCGGCCCGCAGAGGGACAGAGCCGCCACCCGCGCCTGCAAGGTAGGCGGACCTGCTACCGACCGGCAGAGCAGGCCCAGTGGCCTGCCGGCGTGGTAGGCACATTGCCGCAATTGGAGGAGGGGCAGAGCCGCCACCCGCGCCTGCGAGGGAGACTTTGCAACTATACAAGACCAATATAAATATATTGGGTGAAAATTCAATAGCACAACAGTTTCACCAAGTAGAAAGGAACGCGAACAGTATGAAGAGACAAGGAAAGAAAGGACCACAAGCAATGCAGGTCAACTCAACGTTAGAAGAGGTAATAGCTGCAGCAGATGGAACATCAGATAAAGAATTCAGGATATACATGCTTCAGATGATCTGGAGTCTCAAGGAAGACATCAGACAGCAAAATCAGACAATGAAAGATCACTTCAACAATGAATTACATAAACAAATCCAAGAAGCAAAAGATCAACTATACAGGGAGATAGAGGTTATAAAAAACAAACAGAAATCCTAGAAATGCAGGAAGCAATAAACCAACTTAAAAACTCAATTGAGAATACTACCAGCAGAGTAGAACACTTAGAAGACAGAACATCAGACAATGAAGATAAAGTACTTCAACTTGAAAAGAACATAGACAGCTCAGCAAGACTGTTAAGAAACCATGAGCAGAACATCCAAGAAATATGGGATAACATCAAGAGACCAAATTTAAGAGTCATTGGAATACAGGAAGGGACAGAGTTTCAAACAAAAGGAATGAGCAATCTATTCAATGAAATAATACGAGAAAACTTCCCAGACTTGAAGAATGAGACAGAATCCCAAATCCTAGAAGCCTACAGGATGCCGAATGTGCAAAATCATAAGAGACCCACACCTAGACACATTATAATGAAGATGCCCAACATACAGAATAAGGAGAGAATTTTAAAAGCTACAAGAGAAAGGAAGCAGATCACATTTAGGGGTAAGCCAATCAGGATAACAGCTGATCTTTCAACACAGACTCTGAAAGCTAGAAGATCCTGGAATAACATATTTCAAACACTGAAAGAAAATGGGTTCCAACCAAGAATTGTGTATCCAGCAAAATTAAGCTTCAGGATGGAAGATGAAATTAAAACCTTCCACGATAAACAAAAGTTAAAAGAATTTGCAGCTAGAAAACCATCTCTTCTAAACATCCTTGGCAAAACATTACAGGAAGAGGAAATGGAAAATAACAATGAAAACCAACAGTGGGAGGTAGGACAGTAAAGGGGGGGGAAATAATCAAAGAGGAAAACAAACCATGTTTAGTAACATAAATAAACAAATATGGCTGGAACAACAACCCATATCTCAATAATAACCCTAAATGTTAATGGCTTAAACTCACCAATCAAGAGACACAGGCTAGTAGAATGGATCACAAAACAAGACCCAACAATATGCTGCCTACAGGAGACGCATTTGATAGGAAAAGACATACATAGGCTGAAGGTGAAAGGTTGGGAAAAATCATATCACTCATATGGACTTCGGAAACAAGCAGGAGTGTCAATACTCATATCAAATAAAATAGATTTCAAGCCAAAGTTAATCAAAAGGGATAAAGAGGGACACTACATACTGCTTAAGGGAACCATACACCAACAAGACATAACAATCATAAATATATATGCCCCAAACAATGGTGCAGCTATGTTCATCAAACAAACTCTTCTCAAGTTCAAGAGTCTAATAGACAACCATACAATAATCATGGGAGACTTCAACAAACATCTCTCGCCACTGGACAGATCTTCCAAACAAAAGTTGAATAAGGAAACTATAGAACTCAATAACACAATTAATAACCTAGACTTAATTGACATATATAGAATATACCACCCAACATCAAGCAGTTACACTTTTTTCTCAGCAGCACATGGATCCTTCTCAAAAATAGATCATATATTATGTCACAGGGAAACTCTTAGACAATACAAAGGAGTAGAGATAATACCATGAATCCTATCTGATCATAATGGAATGGAACTGAAAATCAACGATAAAAGAAGGAAGGAAAAAGAATACATCACTTGGAGAATGAACAATAGGTTACTGAATGATCAGTGGGTTATAGAAGACATCAAGGAGGAAATTAAAAAAATTCTTAGAGATTAATGAAAACACTGACACAACATATCGGAATCTATGGGACACATTGAAAGCAGTTCTAAGAGGAAAATTCATTGCTTGGAGTTCATTCCTTAAAAAAAGAAAAAACCAACAAATAAATGATCTCATACTTCATCTCAAAATCCTAGAAAAAGAAGAGCAAAACAACAGCAAAAGAAGTAGAAGGCAAGAAATAATTAAAATCAGAGCTGAAATTAATGAAATCGAAACAAAAGAAACAATTGAAAAAATTGACAAAACTAAAAGTTGGTTCTTTGAAAAAATAAACAAAATCGACAGACCCTTAGCCATGCTAGTGAAGAGAAGAAGAGAGAGAACTCAAATTACTAGCATACGGGATGAAAAAGGCAATATCACAACAGACACCTCAGATATACAGAAGATAATCAAAAATTATTTTGAATCCTTATACTCCAATAAATTAGAAGATAGTGAAGGCATCGATAAATTTCTTAAGTCATATGATCTGCCCAGATTGAGTCAGGAGGATATAGACAACCTAAACAGACCAATATCAATTGAGGAAATAGAAGAAACCATCAAAAGACTACCAACTAAGAAAAGCCCAGGACCGGATGGGTACACAGCAGAGTTTTACAAAACCTTTAAAGAGGAACTAATACCAATACTTTTCAAGCTACTTCAGGAAATAGAAAAAGAGGGAGAACTTCCAAATTCATTCTACGAGGCCAACATCACCCTGATACCTAAACCAGACAAAGACACTTCAAAGAAAGAAAACTACAGACCAATATCTCTAATGAACCTAGATGCAAAAATCCTCAATAAAATTCTGGTGAATCGGATACAAAAACATATCAAAAAAATTGTGCACCATGATCAAGTAGGATTCATCCCTGGGATGCAAGGCTGGTTCAATATACGGAAATCAATAAATGTTATTCACCACATCAATAGACTTAAAAATAAGAACCATATGATCATCTCGATAGATGCGGAAAAAGCATTCGACAAAGTACAGCATCCCTTTATGTTCAAAACTCTAGAAAAACTAGGGATAACAGGAACATACCTCAATATTGTAAAAGCAATCTATGCTAAGCCTCAGGCTAGCATCATTCTGAATGGAGAAAAACTGAAGGCATTCCCTCTAAAATCTGGAACAAGACAGGGATGCCCTCTCTCTCCACTTCTGTTCAACATAGTTCTCGAAACACTGGCCAGAGCAATTAGACAGACGAAAGAAATTAAAGGCATAAAAATAGGAAAAGAAGAACTTAAATTATCACTATTTGCAGATGACATGATTCTATACCTAGCAGACCCAAAAGGGTCTACAAAGAAACTATTAGAGCTAATAAATGAATTCAGCAAAGTGGCAGGATATAAAATCAACACGCATAAATCAAAGGCATTCCTGTATATCAGCGACAAATCCTCTGAAATGGAAATGAGGACAACCACTCCATTCACAATATCTTCAAAAAAAATAAAATACTTGGGAATCAACCTAACAAAAGAGGTGAAAGACTTATACGATGAAAACTACAGAACCCTAAAGAGAGAAATAGAAGAAGATCTTAGAAGATGGAAAAATATACCCTGTTCATGGATAGGCAGAACTAACATCATCAAAATGGCGATATTACCAAAAGTTCTCTATAGGTTTAATGCAATGCCAATCAAAATCCCAACGGCATTTCTTGTAGAAATAGAGAAAGCAATCATGAAATTCATATGGAAAAATAAAAGACCCAGAATAGCAAAAACAATGCTAAGCAGGAAGTGTGAATCAGGCGGTATAGCGATACCTGACTTCAAACTATACTACAGAGCAATAGTAACAAAAACAGCATGGTACTGGTACCAAAACAGGCGGGTGGACCAATGGTACAGAATAGAGGACACAGAAACCAATCCACAAAACTACAACTACCTTATATTTGATAAAGGGGCTAAAAGCATGCAATGGAGGAAGGATAGCATCTTCAACAAATGGTGCTGGGAAAACTGGAAATCCATATGCAACAAAATGAAACTGAATCCCTTTCTCTCGCCATGCACAAAAGTTAATTCAAAATGGATCAAGGAGCTTGATATCAAATCAGAGACACGCCTTCTGATAGAAGAAAAAGTTGGCTACGATCTACATACTGTGGGGTCGGGCTCCAAATTCCTCAATAGGACACCCATAGCACAAAAGTTAATAACTAGAATCAACAAATGGGACTTACTCAAACTAAAAAGTTTTTTCTCAGCAAAAGAAACAATAAGAGAGGTAAATAGAAAGCCTACATCCTGGGAACAAATCTTTACTCCTCACACTTCAGATAGAGCCCTAATATCCAGAGTATACAAAGAACTCAAAAAATTAGACAATAAGAGAACAAACAACCCAATCAACAAATGGGCCAAGGACCTGAACAGACACTTCTCAGAGGAGGACATACAATCAATCAACAAGTACATGAAAAAATGCTCACCATCTCTAGCAGTCAGAGAAATGCAAATCAAAACCACCCTAAGATACCATCTCACTCCAGTTAGATTGGCAGCCATCATGAAGTCAAACAACAACAAGTGCTGGCGAGGATGTGGGGAAAAGGGTACACTTGTACATTGCTGGTGGGACTGCAAATTGGTGCAGCCAATTTGGAAAGCAGTATGGAGATTTCTTGGAAAGCTGGGAATGGAACCACCATTTGACCCAGCTATTCCCCTTCTCGGTCTATTCCCTAAAGACCTAAAAAGAGCATGCTACAGGGACACTGCTACATCGATGTTCATAGCAGCACAATTCACAATAGCAAGACTGTGGAACCAACCTAGATGCCCTTCAATAGATGAATAGATAAAAAAAATGTGGCATTTATACACAATGGAGTATTACTCTGCATTAAAAAATGACAAAATCATAGAATTTACAGGGAAATGGATGGCATTAGAGCAGATTTTGCTAAGTGAAGCTAGCCAATCCCTAAAAAACAAATGCCAAATGTCTTCTTTGATATAAGGAGAGTAACTAAGAACAGAGTAGGGTCGAAGAGCATGAGAAGAAGATTAACATTAAACAGGGATGAGAGGTGAGAGGGAAAGGGAGAGAGAAGGGAAATTGCATGGAAATGGAAGGAGACCCTCAGAGTTATACAAAAGTACATACAAGAGGAAGTGAGGGGAAAAGGAAAAATAATACAAGGGGGACAAATGAATGCCAGTAGAGGGGGCAGAGAGAGAAAAGGGGAGGGGAGGGGAGGGGAGGGGGGATAGTAGAGGATAGGAAAGGCAGCAGAACACAACAGACACTAGTATGGCAATATGTAAATCAATGGATGTGTAACTGATGTAATTCTGCAATCTGTATATGGGGTAAAAATGGGAGCTCATAACCCACTTGAATCAAAGTGTGAAATATGATATATCAAGAACTATTTAATGTTTTGAACAGCCAACAATAAAAAATTTAAAAAAAAAGATAATTAAAACAGACAGGTAGAACTATTTGCTAAAGATGTAACTGATAAAGAACTTCTAACTAAAATATACAAAGAACACTTAAAACTCAACAATAAGAAAATAAACAACACAATCTTAAAATGAGCAAGCAATCTGAACAAATAGCTTACCAAAGAATATATACAGAAAGCAAGTAAGCATGTGAAAAGATGTCAATATCATATGTCATCAGAGGAATGCAAATTTAAAATAATGAGACACCACTAAACACCTATCAGAACAACTAAACAAAACACCAACAACACAAAATCCTGCCCAGTACAGATGTGGAGCAACAGAAACTCACTCACTAGCTGTGGCAGCACAAAACAGTACAAGAACTTTGGACATAGTCTTACCGTATGATCCAACAATCATGTTACTAGGTAATTACACAAATATGTTGAGAACTCATGTCCTTACAAAAACCTGCACACAGATGATTATGGCATTTTTTTAAATAACTGCCCAAATCTGGAGGGGTCCAACATAGTTGAATAAATTAACAAACTGTGGTATAACTTGACAATAAACTATTATTCAGCAATAAAAATAAATGAGCATTTAAGCCAGAAAAAAAAAAAAAAACGTGGAAGAATCTTTAAATGCATATTGCTGGATGTCATGCTGAAAAAGTTATGTATTATATGATTTCCACTCTATGGCAATACAGAAAATGCAAAACTATGGAGAGTAAAAATCAGTGGTTCCTATGAACTAGAGGGGAGGATGAATTAACAGGCAGAGCACAGAGCACAGCACCATTTTTAGGGTAGTAAAAATTCTGTGGGAACCTGTCATGCTGGATACATAATATTATGCTTTAGTTAATAAATAGTAATGAATCAATATGACTAATAAATCATATCAAATGTTTCACATTAATGTGATACATTTATATTTTAGTAACAGGGGTTAATGAGGATTATAGGAGTTGTCCATATTATCTGCTCATTTCTTCTGTAAATGTGAACTATTCCAAAAATAAAATACATTCATAGTTTTTAAAGTCAAAAAAAAAAATAAAAGAAAAAAGGAATCCCACGAAGCAACTGAGACAAACAAACTCAAACCATTATTTTCCAGATACTGTCAGGTTCAGACTCAGGATCTAGAAACTTTATCAAGTACAACCAAGAGCAGAGAACACAGGTCCTGATTTACGGCCAACATGAGAAAAGACACCTCATCTCTGAAATCCAAAACTAGTAGAAGAGTTTAAAAGATGGAGCTGGTCTAGACACAAGGAAAGAGACATTTTAACAGCTTATCAATCAAGCAGATGTTCCCTGGCTTTTCTCCCTGGATGGGAGCAAGGTAAGAGTACCTGATTCTTCCTCAGAGCTAAATTCAGAAGACTACCATGTTTGCTAGAGAGGGAAATGACCTAGATTCATTTGATACTGAAGAATTGCAAAGAACTTTCAGGAATTTTGTGTAAATGAAGTAAGACTGTGTACATCCATATAATATAATCTCCATGTAAATGACCATAATTATCATTTGGATAAAATTAAGAATAATGAGAGTGAAATCATCTTTTTTCTTTCATTTTGGCTAAATTCTCATTAGAAAATAAAGTTGTTGTTGTTGCCTTTGTCCATTTGGATTGCTACAACAAATTACCATAGATGGAGTAGCTTAAAAATATATTTCTCACAGTTCTGTGAGAAATCCAAGGCAGACAAGGCACTGGCAGATGCATGTCTAGTGAGGTCCCACTTCCTCATAGATAACCATCTTCCCATTCTAATGTTATATGGTGCAAGGGGCAAAGGAGATCTTAGGGGCTTCTTTTATAAGGGCACTAAATCTCATTCATGGTAACCCCATGACTTAATCAATCCCAAAGATCCTGCCTCCCACAATCTTCACCTTAGGGTGAGGATTCCATAAGAATTTTGTGGGGAAGGATATAAACATTCAAATCCTAGCACTGTTTTATGTGAGCCTTAAATTTATTACCCAGGTATCTTGATTATACTTGTTCATCTTTTTTTTTCTACTAACAACCTCCTTCAACTTTTTTTTTTAAAGAGAGACAGAGAGGGAGAGGGAGAGGGAGAGGGGAGAGAGAGAGAGAATATCTTTTTTGTAGATGGACACAACACAATGCCTTTATTTTTATGTGGTGCTGAGAATCAAACCTGGGTCCCACCCGTGCTAAGTGAGTGCTCTACCACTGAGCCATAATCAATATACTTTAGGACTACAATGAGATCAGAAAAGATAGACATGAAAATGTCTATCTAGCCTAATAATATGGAATAGACTAAGCAATAACAATGATAGATAACTTCTGAAGAAATGGGAAGTGTCAGCTCTCTGTTACTTTGACAAAATACCTGAGCTAACTTACAAAAAAGCAAAGAGGTTGTTTTTTTTTTTATTTTTGGCTCAGAGTTTCAGAGATTTTAGTCCATGGTCAGTTGGTTCTGACACTTTTGGGCCTGTGGCAGCACAGTACATCAAGACATGTGCTTATGACAAGGAGGCTTATTCACCTCTTGGCAGCCAGGAAGCAAGAAAGAGAGAAAGATAGGAAGAGGCTGGGATCCCAATATCCTCCTTTGAAGGCACACCGGCAAAGACCTAAACTCCTCCCACTGGGCTCAAACCCCTAAATGCTCCACCACCTCCCAATTGCACCACAGCTGGTTAACGGGCCCTTTGGAGGACTCTGTCCAAACAATAGGAAGATGTTCCCTATATAAATTAGGTTGTAGTGTTGTATAGTATTGAGAACAGTTTTTATTCTCTGAAAATACTAAGAATAGCAATGCCTTTGTAATAGCAAGTACTTGCAATCTTCATGAAGGGAATTCTGCCAGAGGTATCCTCTTCCAAGTCCAATTAATTTTCAGTGGATTCCAACCTGTCCTATGTTAAGTACTTTATCCAGCACTATTGAGAATGATGTGTTTCCTTTTATGGTCTTATAAAAAAATGTATGACTTCCAAGCCAAAGGGAAGTAGAGAATTCAACAATAGTTTAATGGTTTATGTATCCCTAAAACTTAATCTTTATCTGACCTGTAAATATGCCTTATACTAAATAAGACATTATAATATTGAAAATCCAAACTAAAACACATTTTCTTCAAACCAACAAAAAGGAAGTTTTTTGTTTGTTCTGTTTTTTTTGGTTTTTTGTTTTTTTTTTAAATAGGAGACAAGCTCTGTGTGTCTCCCTATCTATTCTTCTGCCATTGGTTTAGTTCACAGCACTTTCTTTCTCATTTCTGAAATGTATGAAATTATTCCCGCCTTACCATCTATGAATCAAAATGACATTAATCCCATATCTCTCACCATGCACAAACCTTAACTAAAAATGGATCAAAGACCTAGAATGACAATGAAATAATCTTTTTTTTCTTTCATTTTGGCTAAATTCTCATTAGAAAATAAAGTTATTGTTGTTGCTTTTGTCCATTTGGATTGCTACAACAAATTACCATAGATGGAGTAGCTTAAAACACAGAGACTCTGTGTCTAATAGAAGAAAAAGAAAAAAGGCCCTAATCTTCATCATGTGGGATTAGGCCCCAACTTCCTTAATAGGACTCCTATAGTGCAAGAATTAAAACCAAGAATCAATAAATGGGATGGAATCAAACTAAAAAGTTTCTTCTCAGCAAAAGAAACAATCTGTGAGGTGAACAGAGAACCTACATCCTGGGAGCAAATTTTTACCCCTCACACATGGGGGCAGAGCACTAATCTTTAGGGCATATAAAGAACTCAAAAAGCTAAGCATCAAAAAAACAAATAACCCCGTTAACAAAAGGGCCAAGGACCTAAACAGACACTTCTCACAAGAGGATATACGATCAATCAACAAATAAATGAAAAAATGCCCATTATCTCTAGCAATCAGAGAAATGCAAATCAAAACTAAGATATCATCTCACTCCAGTCAGAATGGCAGCTATTACGAAGACAAACAACAATAAGTGTTGGCGAGGATGTGGGGAAAAAGGTACACTCATACATTGCTGATGGGACTGCAAGTTGGTGTAGCCAATATGGAAAGCAGTATGGAGATTCCTTGGAAAACTGGGAATGGAACCACCATTTGACCCAGCTATTCCTCTCCTCCGTCTGTACCCAAAGGACTTAAAAACAGCATACTACAGGGACACAGCCACATCAATGTTTATAGCAGCACAATTCACAATAGCTAAACTGTGGAGCCAACCTAGATTCCCTTGAGTGGATGAATGGATTAAAAAATGTGGCATATATACACAATTGAACTTTACTCAGCAATAAAAGAGAATAAAATCATGGCATTTGCAGGTAAATGGATGGCATTGAGAAGATAATGCTAAGTGAACTTAGCCAACCCCAAAAAAACAAATGCTGAATTTTTTCTCTGATATAAGGAGGCTGACTCATAGTGGGGTAGGGATGGGGAACATGGGAGGAAAAGATGAATTTTAGAGAGGGCAGAGGGATGGGAGGTAAATGTAGGAGGCAGGGGATTAGCAAGGATGGTGGAATGTGATGGACATCACTATCCAAAGTACATGTATAAAAACAGGAATTGAGTGTCAACCTACTTAAGATATAGAGATATGAAAAATTGTGGTCTATATGTGTAATAAGAATTGTAATGCATTCCACTGTTGTGTATTTAAAAAAATAAAATCAATAAAATGAATACAGACATAAAAAAATCTATGTATCTAAAATGCACACCCTTGATTAGAATTCCCCATCCTGGTCAAATGATGATAACCCTAGTAACTACCATTTACATAGTCCCAAGCAGTGTTGTGACTGCTTTACCCATGTTAATTCACATAATCAGTCAGGACAACCCCATAAGATAGATCATCCCTATTTTACCAGTATTTTATAAGTGGATTACCAGTGTTTGCAGGTGGTTTTCATCATCTCTATTATTCAGGTGAAGAAGTAGAGACATAGTAATTTGCCCAAGATCATCCAGCAAGTAAGCCACAGAGACTTGGTTCACACTGTGCTACTGACTCTCTAGCCTATTAAGGTATTTTTCTCAATAAAGTCTAATCTACTTTTCAGATTAAATTTGGAAAAACTGTTACATAATAAATACCCAACTTTTTCCTACAAAACTCAATTTAAAACCCCTTCTTAACAACACTTGTACAAAACTCCCTATCATTAATCCTCACTTGGAAATAACCTAAGAATTCCCACATAATAATCTGTTCTTTTTAAAAATCTGATTTTAAGAGTCCTTGGATTATAATTATGTCTATGATTTGTCGGCCTAACTAAACTGCAGCTTCTTGAGAGTTGTAGCATTTTTAAATAATTATTACAAAACACCCACTGAAAGTAGGAGTATTTTGAAATTATTATTACAAAGCATCTAATGTAGTGTTTTACATGAAATACTTACTTGATAACCACTTGTCAGCTGAGTTAATTAATATGTTAAGCCAAAATTAACTTTTTCTTGAGTACAGGGTCCAAGCAGTTTTCACAAATCTTTTGGGGGAAAAAAAACAAGGATTATAATAATCATAATGATAGTGACAGATAATGGTAGATAAACAGAAAAAATGAAGCAAATCTGAGTACAGTGTAGTATATACAAAGTAACTATTTCCAAAAGGATTTTGATGCTTCCCTCGATTGCCTTGCAAATATTCACTACCAATATTTGTGTAGTCACCTCAGTATTCCCTACTTATTTGACTTCTTCAATCTCTTAGTAAATTTGAGGCTAAGAAACAAGACGATACATGCAAAGCCTCCCATGCTCAATGGAAAAGCAAGACACATGCACGTTAATTCTTATTGCATATTTAAAATAATAATAGCAAGAAGTAAACATGGTGATAATGATCAAAACAAAAATGTTCATCTAACTGTTCAATAGCTTAATACTTAATCTCAGAAAAATGCCAGTGATTGTCTAGCCCCCTTCTTGGAAATGGGACAATGGTGAGAAATGTGGTCTTCAGTGGTATGTACTTGGGCTCAAATCCTGGCCCTGCTATCTGGGCAACTACGGGTAAAGCACTACACTCACTGATTCCCAACCCATGAGATGATAATGCAAATTCTGCATTCATAGAGCTGATTGGAAGCTTAGATGACATGCCAAATACCTAGAAGAGAAAGTTGTGTACTAAAAAGTGCTTAGTATTAGACACTATTTTAAAGTTGTCTTATTACCACTATGCACATCTCCTAACATTATTCAGTCATCAAGTCAAATCATATAGCTAGGTGCAGTGGCACTTGCCTGTAATCCCAGCAGCTCAGGAGGCTGAGACAAGAAGATTGTAAGTTTAAAACCAGCCTCAGCAAAAGAGAGGCGTTAAGTAACTCAGTGAGACCCTGCCTCTAAATAAAATTAAAAAATAGGGCTGGAATGTGGCTCAGTGGTTGAATGCTGCTGAATTCAATCCCCAGTACCAAAAAAATAAAAGAAACAAAGAAAGAAAAGAAAAACCATGTAATTCCTAATTGCACTACAGAATTTACGTGCATGAGTAAAGATGATGCCTGTTTGTTAATGTTCTCCAGATGACCTCTTAGTCCTTTACTTCCCTGTTCCTGAGAAGGAAATAGCATTGATTATTTATTTTTTGATATAATTATTCTGTTATTCATTCATATTTATGTATGTTGTTATTTGCCTCATCAGGTCTTTTGTCAGTGTGACTATCATATTCAATATCCTTCGGTTTGTATCCTGATATAATGCATTTAAGACAGGCATGGTCATTTGTCTTGGTATTTCTAGGCAAGAAGATAATAAAATGAACCATACAAGAAAAATCACATGGATTTTGAAAATTCATAATGGCAAAACAATAGCTTTTTAAATATCTGAAGACCTGTATATCTTTAATGTAATTCATTCCTCCCAAGACTCTAAATGTGATGCAATTTGCATATTAATTGTTGCCTCTCAAAGAATTAATTGGTTACCTCAAATACATTTGGTGGCTTTTCTAATGAATTGTCCTAAATGCTGGGGGAAAACCCACAGAAATGAAAATGAGCTACAGCCCACACAAGAAAGTTTCTAAAAGAACCTTTGCATGCTTAATTGAAATTAATCCATAGTTTTAAAAGAAATGAGACTTATTTAGGCGCAGACTCCTGATGCAATCCCAGAATATTTAATGATTCTTCATGTCAACTCAGATGCTGAGGGAAGTCTCAAAGGTTGGCAGAGCTTCACAAAAGGTCTGGATCAAGCTGTTAGACGACTCAGATCTTGACCTAAGTTGTCATCTGGTTAAACACAGATTTGTAATTTGGATCACAGCCAAACACAAGGCTATATTCCAAGTCTATCTGCAAGATCCTTTCTCCCTAGTAGTTTAGTATGTCTCAATAAATCAACATTTTTTTTCCTTCTTGATATGCTTTTTTCTTGGTATTCATTGTGTAGATTACCAACAAAGTTTATATTCTTCTTCCTTTAATGCTGAGAAAGTCTGGACTTCCTTACTCAAACTGCAACAGGTTTTGACAAATGTCAAATTGCCATGCATTCATCAAACAAAGTGCATATTTTAATTGAGTCTTTGTAATTTTGTTAATTAATGACTAATAGTTTCTCCTAATCGAGAGACCAAATATAATTGCCTTTGCTGCAATTACCAAAGTGCCATATTTCCAAGTTTTTTGACAAATGATTCTGTAACATACAAATTGATTTTACCAGCATAACGAGTAATGCAAACACTTAATCAAAATAATTACCTCTGTATTTCTGGCATTTCCATATACCTTCCTTGAAAAACTAACATGAAATAAAATAACAATTTTCCTAGTTGTATCCTTCCCCAAACTGTGGAATCACTGAGTGAACAGATTTTTGCTCTAAAACACCTGCAAAAATAGTTATACTCATAGACTTCTTCCAAAGAATTTTCATCCTGTGCAGCACTCTTTAGTATTTAACACATCAAAGTCATGTCAAATTTTCCAATCTTTTAATCTTCCTTTTACCAGCAGTAGGTGGAATATTGAGTGGCATCATTACAATTCTTTCCTAAACCAGAGATACTAAGATCTGCAAATGCCATACATATGTAATAACTCTTTCTTCTTCACCTTTATCATGTAAAAAAATAACCTGAAATCATAATGTCTGCACAGGCAAAGCTGAGTCCTAACAGGGGAAACAACTGTTTTTAAAAAGCTGTATATATAGTACAAATTGCCTGGTCTTTGAAAGCAGACACACCAGTGTTCAAATTAAAGCCATATAGAAATAATGACCAAAGTTATAATATCTAGCTTCCAAAACAGCTGTGACAATTAAAATTAGAAGATGGATATTTCATAGACTTTCAATAAATGCTAATTGTTCAAAGGATACAATTAAGAAGGTGAAGAGAGAGCCTACAGAAGGAGAGTTTTTTGCCACCTACTCCTCAGATACCCCTATATATACTCCTAATATCCAAAATATATAAAGAACTCAAAGAACTTAACACCAAAAAAACCTAATTATTAAATGGGCAAAAGAATTAAAGAAACACCTCTCAAAAGAAAAACTACAAGTGGTCAATAAATACAATTATTTATTTCTCTCGCAATCAGGGGAACACAAATCAAAACTACATTGAGATTTCATTTCACTTCAGTCAGAATGGCAATTATTGCAAATACAGATAATAATAAATTTTGACAAGGAAATGGCCATGCATTGTCAGTGGGACTGAAAATTAGTATAACAATTCTGGAAAGCAGTATGAAGATTCCTCAAAAACCTAGGAATGGAACCACCATATGACTCAGTTATGACCATCTTTGGTACATAAATCGAAAACCAGCAAACTATAGGGGTGCAACCACATCAATGTTTATAGCGGCACAATTCACAATAGCCAAATTATGGAACCAGCCTAGGTACCTGTCAATAGATGAATAGATAAAGGAAATGTGATATATATATATATATATATATATATATATATATATATATATATATACACACACACACAATGGACTTTTTCTCAGACATAAAGAATGAAATTATGTCATTTGTGGTAAATGGATGGCACTGGAGAACATCATGCTAAGAGAAATAAGCCAGACACAGAAAGTCAAGAGACAAATGTTTTCTCTCATATGCATAAGGGTGGCGGGGAGAAGAAAAGAAAGAGGAGGGCAGATCCTATGAAAATAGAAGATAGATCAAAGGAGAGGAAGGGAATTGAGGGGAAGGGAAGAGGAACTGAAAAAGGGGAAAATGGTGGACTGAATCTGATCAGACTTTCCTATATAAATATCCCACAGTGAATTTTACCTCTATGTATATACATAATGCACTGATTTAAAAACTATAAATAAATAGAAGAAAGATAAGTAGAGTAGAGGAAAGGGAACAGGGGGAGGAAAGAGAGGAGAGAACGGGGAAGTACTGGGGACTGAATCAGATCAAATTACACTTCATGCTTGTATAAGTAAATCAAAGTGAACTCCAATATTATGTATAACTACAAAGAACTAATTTAAAAAAGAAATGTCAGCTGTTTAAATTGTTTCATGGGTGGAATTCATCAATTCCTTTAAAGTCATTTAATTTGGTCTGTGTGGATAAAATCAGGAGCTCAAGTGACAAAGTCAAAATAAAATAACCTCAATCTCAGCTCAACCAGATCTAATATAAATTAGGAAAAGACTATTCAGAGAACGGAAATAGGGCTGAGTCTATTACTCTCTATTACTCTCTCAATTGAATCCACAGAAAGTCATTTGGGTAATTATTTGTTACATTCATGCATTCTAGAATCATCAGTTCAGCTGATTCATTAAGCCACTTTCCTTTCTTCCACCCCTTTCTATATTTTCCACCTTCATATGTATGTTCACATGAAAGCCAATTAACACTGATGTTATGTCATTTATTTTGAGCCAGCATAGTTTGAAATCAAATAAAAAGATGTGGGTGGCCGATACCAATGCAAGTCATATCTATGTCATCCTAGACCTGAATTTTGTGTCTTTTGGTTTCTTAAATGACACCTGATATTAAGGCATTTTCCCCCTATTTCCCATTATTTATATTTTCTGATTCTCTCACTTATATTTTTCCATTCTATTTACATTTCTTCCATCTTTAGTAATAATGGCTTTTTATTTTATTTTTTTCTGAATTATTTTATTTCTTTGCATATCTTTCCTGGCTTATCTTCCTGAAGCATTTTTTTTGTATTTTAGTGATATCATTTTCTAGTCCTATTCACCTTTAAATTGAACAGGATCCTCATATTTTCTGGAGCAGAATATTAATTGGAAGGATCAAGATTTGTGGTGTTCAGGAGATGCTGTCCCAAACTCTGAGTCCTTGGCACATTGAATATATCAGAGTAAAGGAATTTGATGAAAGGTAGAAGCACCACCCTTCTCCCCAGATAAACAGGTCCTAAAAGCCAGGAAGAATTTTTTTTGACCTTCCAGGGAAACTCTCCATAACATGATCATTTGAGAGGTGTCTTCCTAATACCTGGAGGACAAAGCATACTTCTTTCTTGAGGCACAGGGTCACACAGAGATACATAAATGAATAGGCCTTTGTTTCCCTCCATCTATTGCCATTACACTATCCTCTTCTTTTTTTTTTTTTTTTTAAGATGGCAGGCCTCCGGACTACCTTTTTTTTTTTTAGTTGGGGGTGGGGGGACAAAACATCTTTGCTTGTATGTGGTGCTGAGGATCGAACCCGGGCCACACGCATGCCAGGTGAGCGTGCTACCACTTGAGCCACATCCCCAGCCCCGACACCATCCTCTTCTTGACCTATCAGATTTCTCCACAACTCTTCACTCTTCTATGAAAAACATTCAGGTTTAACTGTTTCTTCAGGTTTTCATTTCCTTATGAACACTCACTCCAATGTCAGGCAAAACTTACATTAAGTACACTTTTCTGTATCTGTCTTTCATTGCGGGGGCCCAGATAATTAACCAAAGATAGGAATAAGGAAAATGTATTTTTTTCTTCGCCTAAAACATAATGTTCTTCAAAGATGTTGCTTTTCTTTTCTGGAAAATTACATCGACCTAGTAGCCATGTCTAGGTTAATTCTTTATATTTAAGTCAACAGGGAATTTTTTTTTAAAACTAAGTATAATTTTTTTTCCTGAATTAATCAGGTAATGAGTATTAAGATCAAAACTGAATCCTGAAGTATCCAAATTGCCACTTTACAATGCCTAGCCTAGCCAATGCCAAAAATAAATTTAAAAAAAAAAGTCCAAATACTTATTTAGGTAAAGCTATTGCCTAATTGACTGCAAGGTAAAATGCATGATGATCTTAAATTAGATTATTTATAGGTTATTTAGAAGGGATTTTATATTGAAACACTGTACTGTGAACACTGGGACCTCAGCCTCTAGACTGGCTGGATTACCTGCCTGGAGAAGGAATCATTGTGATTCCAGCCCCTTCTATTAAACCAAGATTTGCCATTCACCACTATGATCCAACCAGAGGCAGATTCATATTTTCCTGCCGGTATGGCTACTGGTTTCAGACATTGTGTATAACTGAGATTGAGATATCTACTTTCCCTCTAATTTAAACCAAATCACTAGCAAACATGGGAAACAGCCATCTTAAACTTCTTAAACTTCAAAAGTACCTCCTAACTAAGATACTTTGGTTGTAATAGACTCCAAATTACCCTGTACAGATTTTCCATGATTTATGATGGAGTAATGCCCTAGCAAACCCTTCATAAATTGAAGATATCATGCCAAAAGTGTATTTAATACACATAACCTATGAAACATCATAATGTGGCCTACCCTACCTTAAATATTCTTAGAATGCTTATTGTAGCCTACAGTTGGGCAAAATCACCTAACACAAAGTCTTTTTTATAATAAAATATCGAATATCTCATACAATCTACTGAATACCATGCTGAAAGAAAAAACAAAATGGTTGAATGGATACACTTTCACCTTATTGTCATGTCAGAAAAATCATTAAGTTGAACCATTATAAGTCAGGGACTCTCTATATTCTAATGTTTATCCTCTACCCCGCGACATATCTGCAACTTGGATTACTTGAAATATGGCATTATTTCTCATACCCATAGTGAAGACTTCACCATTTGCCCATGATCCAATAAGAGGGAACTCATGTCTGTTTTATCTCACTTATACCAGCATCTGAGTTAATCATTTTATACAATTCTAAAAAGACTTCAAAATTAAACATAATGATTGTGTAATATTGCCTAGAAACTAGGAAGCAAATTATTCCTCTATAGTCATGCATATTATTTCACCTTTTCCATGTGATAAATAATGATACAATTGTGGTTTTCTTATATAAAATATCGTCCTTTCCCAAATTTCTTCTCAGAAAAAGGATTGCTGAATCAAAGATAGTAACAACATTTTTATGCATAACACTCAAATTCTTTCCAAATGTGCTGAACCAGGTTATGCTATCAGCAATAAGAATTAAAGGTAACACTGTATCCTGCAACATTGCATTCACTTAAATATTTTGCAAATAGACATGATATGCTGATTATTTTTGAATCTACATTACTTTAGTTATTTTTTTTAAAGAGAGAGAGAGAATTTTTTAATATTTTTTTTTTTTTAGTTATTGGCGGACACAACATTTTTTTTTTTTGTATGTGGTGCTGAGGATCGAACCCAGGCCGCACGCATGCCAGGCAAGCCGCTACCGCTTAAGCCACATCCCCAGCCCATACTTTAGTTATTAATAACACTTGTCCTTCTTTATTAATCGTGTTGCCTAAAGTTAACAGTAACCATAAATGATTTAGGTCCAGAATTTGAAACAAACAAACAAACAAAAAACTGCAGAAAATATTTTCAGGATGTACAACAGAAAAAAAATATTGACCCTTTTAAAATAGGAAAATCTACATACATTGATAGGAAAATGTTAAGAGCACACAGATAAGTGGAATCCTTTGGTCTTACTATTTACTAAGAGAATTGAGAGTGATGAGAATAGAGAAATCAAGAGTTCAGTTAAAGTTGTGTTAAAATGAGCTTCTATGATCCATACAAACACAGTGATCAAGTAATCAGTGGTTTGAAATATAAACCATAGCTCAAAGGAAAACTCTAGGCTAATGATACAGATGTGGGAATTGTCAGAATATAGATAATACTGAGTGGTCTGAGTATCAGTTGGATCATACTTGGAGAAAGTATGCAAACAAAGGTGAAAGGAGACCCAGATAAAGGCAGCAAAAATATTTAGTAAGGAAAAGAGGGTAGTGAAAAGACTGAGAAGGAGCAGTTAGTGAGACAGGAGGAAAACCAAGACCCTGTGGTGTCCTGGAGGTGGTAAAAAGAGTGTTTCAGATCTGTCTATTTAACTGCAAATGTCACAAAGTCACTCTTCTTTATGGCTGAGTGATATTTCATTGTGTATATAAACCACATTTTCTTTATCCATTCATCTGGTTGTGGGCACCTAGGTTGGTTCCATAGCATCTCAACAATATGTACATGTAAGACTGGGATCCTAATTAGAATAAGATCTATGTTTGTGTAAATATGTCAAAATAGACTCTATTGTCATGTATAACTGAAAAAAAAACATTTTTTTAAAAAAAGTGTTTTTAAACAGAGGGAAGGACAGCTATTTTCAAAGTTCATGGGAAATAAAATTCAATATGTATTAATTGGATGTATATGTACTTTTCCTATCAGCTTAATGATGTTGGTTCTGTCTTCCTACTGTGATTAGAGTGTGAACATTTGAGAGCAAAGATGTTCAACGCTATTATGTTGTTCATAATACATATTCGAGATAAACAGAGGCACAGAATACAGTAATAGAAGTTTTAGAAGTTATGAGGTAAACAATGATACAGAATAGAGAACACAGAGACAAACCCACATAAATACAGTTATCTTATATTAGACAAAGGCACCAAAAACATACATTACAGAAAAGATAGCCTCTTCAACAAATGGTGTTGGGAAAACTGGGAATTCATATGCAACAAAATGAAATTAAGCCCCTATATCTCATCATGCACAAACCTCAATTCAAAGTGGATCAAGGGCCTAGGAATTAAACCAGAGACCCTGCACCTAATAGAAGAAAAAGGAGGCCCGAATCTCCATCATGTTGGATTAGGCCCCAACTTCCTTAATAAGGCTCCTAGGAGATTCAGGAGAAAACATGGCAGCTGGAAGGGAGTGAGCCATCCAGTGCCGTGCCACCAGACCCTCAGATCTCGGCTAGTCAGAATACTCCATCTCTGAGAGTGTTGGAGGACCCCTATCCGCTGCTCTCCACAGAAATCACCAGTGCTGTGACGCGGGGCTCCGGGCCTCAGCATTTGAGTAGGATGCCTGGCGTTGGAGCAGGACCCAAAGCCTGAAGTTCCAGTCCACACAAGACTTGGCGAGCACCTTAGCAGAATCACCTATCAACACATCTGCAGATCGCCAAGACTTTGCTCCGCTCCTACACAAGTCACTCAGTTACTACCTACCCACAGCACATCGCCATCGCCCGGCTCCCCCAACCTCATCAGGCCCCCCAACCTCACAAGGCTCCCCCCACCTCACCAGGCTCCCCCCACCTCACCAGGCTCCCCCCACCTCACCAGACATCCAGGCACTGAAAGCAGACCACCCACTGCCATCTTGACTTAACATTCTCTCCATATTAGCTGGGGGTAGTGCCCAGATAGGATCTCCAGGGGCCAGGTGTCAGATTTCCAACCTTCTCCCCTTCCCAGTGGCAGTAACCCAACACAGTAGCTGCCAAACACAGGTGTGCAGTGCAACCAGGGAGCTGCCCACAGGAGCCCTGGGGTGAGAGTCTCCTCAATTGGGAACTGATAGGGAGAGGGAGACAGGCCTAAAGTCTGGAGCCTAACAGAGAGACCAGGAACTGGGAAATCTCCAGACAAGAGAGGGAGATAGTACCAGGTGCTCACGTCATATGAGCAAGCGGACTGCAGTCTTTCTGCAGGGACTGGTGGGTACCACTCCCCACATCCAAGCGCCCTGAGCCAGGACCTGTCTTCCCACCTTGGTTACCTCCACCATCTGGATGGCAGAGACACCAGCTTACAACAGATGATGCCACTTACTGGATGAGAAGAGAAGCAGGAAAGATATGGATCTCTAAAGCTAGCTACAGCCCTGGCTTCTTCCTTCGAGTTTTTTGTTTGTGTGTTGGTTGGTTGGTTAGTTTTTTTCTTCTACCCCTCCATCCTCTAGCCCTCACATCCCTAACATATGTGAAACCAGGAACTTTGCATGAAACAGAACTTTGAGGACTGAGTCATCTGAATAATATAATATAGAGGTGTTGTAAATGCCCTTTTTTTCTTTTTGTTTTTATTCTTTCATTTTCCCCCCCTCCAAATTTTACTTTTTTAACATCTGTATTTTTCTAAATACATATATGTGTCTGTTTTATGTACTCTACTGTCATCCCATGTACTTGCCTACCCTAAATTACTGCCTGTCTATTCTCTTGCTACTAACCCTCTTCACTAGATTTCTCCTTCATACTTCCTAAGATATATTAACTCTATGTCCTCACATCCTACCTCCTCAACATATCATCCTAAGCCTCACCCCCAGTTTATTGTCCACTGTCAGAAACTGTAAACCTTTTTACAAAACTACTGATTATATTTTAGATAATAATTGAATCCAACATTTCTGTACATTAAGACTAAACTGTAAATGTTTTAATAACAATAAATTGCTCATAGGTGGCATATTGTTGATATTGGGATCTGTTAACATTGTCCTTCCCCACAAAGGAGAGGTCTTGGAACCCTACAAGAGCACTATAAGCCTATAGGATAAAAACAAAAAAATCTAGACCCACAGAGCTGGAAAGGAAGACACACGAGCAATATGAAAAGACAATGGAAGAAAGTGCCCCAAACAAATGAAGACACCACATCATTAGAATCATTGGCAGCCACAGCAGGAGCAATGACAGAGAAGGAGTTTAAGATATACGTGGTTAAAATGTTCTGTGAACTCAAGGAAGATATAAGAGAGCAAATAAAGGCAGTGAAAGATCACTTCGACAAGGAGATACATAAACAAATACAGGAAGCAAACGATCACTTCAATAGAGAGATAGAGGTGCTACCAAAAAACCAAACAGAAATCCTTGAAATGAAAAAAAAAAATTAAAAGCTCAAATGAAAGCATCACCAACAGAGTAGACCACTTGGAAGATAGGACATCAGACAATGAAGACAAAATATATAATCTTGAAAAGAATATGGACCACACAGTGATAATGGTAAGAAACCATGAGCCTCTGATCATGGGATAGCATAAAAAGACCAAATTTAAGAGTTATGGAGATAGAGAAAGGCATAGAGGTCCAAACCCAAGGAATGAACAAACTATTCAGTTAAATAATATCAGAAAATTTTCCAAATATGAAGAATGAATTGGAAATCCAAATTCAAGAAGCCTATAGGACGCCAAGTGTACAAAATCACAACAGATCTACACAAAGCCACATTATAATGAAAATGAGGAGAATAAGGAGAGAATTTTAAAATCCACAAGAGGAAGGAATTAGATTACATATAGGGGAAAACCAATTAGGATAACCGCAAATTTTTCAACACAGACCCTGAGAGCTAGAAGATCCTGGAACAACATGTATCAAGCTCTGAAAAAAAAAAATGAGTGCCAACCAAGAATCTTATATCCAGCAAAATTAAGCTTTAGATTTGAAGATGAAATAAAAACCTTCCATGATAAACAAGAGTTAAAAGAATTTATAGCTAGAAAACTGACACTACAAAACATCCTTGGCAAAATATTCCATGAAGAGGAAACCAAAAAAAAACAATGAAAATCAGCAGAGGGAGGTAGTACCCTAAAGGATAAGTTAATCAGAGAAGAAAATAAAGTCAAGTTAAATAACAAAAATAAACAAATATGGCTGGGAATACAAACCATGTCTCAATAATAACCCTGAATGTTAATGGCTTAAACTCACCAATCAAACAACATAGACTAGCAGATTGGATTTAAAAAGAGATCCAACAATATGCTGCCTCCAGGAGACTCATCCGATAGGTAAAGACATACACACACTGAAGGTGAAAGGTTGGACAAATCATACCACTCACACGAACTATGGAAGCAAGCAGGGGTTTCCATCCTCGTATCAAATAAAGTACATTTCAAGCCAAAGTTAATCAAAAGGGATAAAGATGGACGTTACATACTGCTCAAGGGAACCATAAACCAACAAGACATAACAATCATAAATATATATGCCCCAAACAATGGTGCAGCTATGTTCATCAAACAAATTCTTGTCAAGTTCAAGAGTCAAATTTATCACAACACAATAATCTTGGGTGACTTTAACATACCTCTTTCACCACTGGATAGATCTTTGAAACAAAAATTGAATAAAGAGTCTATAGAACTCAATAATACAATCAATGACTTAGACTTAACTGACACAAATAGAATATTTCAACCTGCATCAAGTAGACACACTTGCTTCTCAGCAGCACATGGATCCATCTCTAAAATTGACCATATACTATGCCACAAAGCAACTCTTAGCAAATACAAAAAAGTAGACATACTACTGTGCATTTTACCAGATCATAATGGAATAAAATTGGAAACCAATGACAAAATAAAAAATAAAAATTACTCCAAAACCTGGAGACTAAACAATATGCTACTGAATGAACAATGGGTTGCAGAAGACATCAAAGAGGAGATTAAAAAATTCTTAGAGGTAAATGAGAACATAGACACAACATATTGAAATCTCTGGGACACTATGAAAGCAGTTCTAAGAGGAAAGTTTATTGCATGAAGTTCATTCCTTAAAAGAAGAAAAAGTCAACAAATAAATGACCTCACTTTACATCTCAAAGCCCTAGAAAAAGAAGAACACATCAACAGCAAAAGCAGTAGAGGCAAGAAATAATAAAAATTAGAGCTGAGAGCAAATCACCCCGCGGCTAGAGTCTGCGGCGTGCACTGGGAAACGAGGAGATAGCAACGCAAAGACACAGCGCTGCAGTTTCCATGGGCTTCTGCCAGCTGTGCAATCACCGTACTAAGTGCTGAATTCTGGGTTTGAGACAGGGGAAGGAAGCGGTCCAATTCGGTTCTCCACACCGGTCAGACCACAGAGGAAGCCAGCGGCCACCATCTTGGAGAGCTGACGTCACCATCCCTGTTTTCGACTGATCGCAGCTCATTCAGCCATAGAACAGGTAATTTCAGGCTGACATTTGCCTGCGGCTCGCAGACAACTTACTCAGGCTCAGTGCTAATTAACCCGCGGAAACTGCTTCTTGGAGAATGCTCCTATCAGAACATACACCGAGCCCGGAGCGGCCGAATTCCAGCTCCCGGAACTGCTCTGGCCCAGGGCTAAAGAATCCGAGGAAACTGCTTCTCGGTCCGGGTCCTGCTGAATACTGTGGAGGTAAATACCAACCGAGCCTTCATAGGCAGTGGCAACAGGACTGAGACGGGGCTTGTGAGGGCCAGTCAGGACTCACCCGTTGCTTTGGTCACCCGGCAAAGGGAACGAAATGCTGCCATTCGCATAGGATACCAACATGGCAGAGATCTGATGTCATCAGAAAGCGGCGGAGGAGAGAACTTCATCAATACCAGCAACGACAGAAACAGTTGGTCTCCTGGCAAAGAAAGTGAGTCACAAACACCAGAGTCTCTCTCATTTTGTCATCAAGCCAGAGGGGCAGAGCAGAGCCGCCACCCTCACCCAGAACAGGCCCAGCGGCCCACCGGCGTGACCCCAATTGGAGTAGGGGCAGAGCAGAGCCGCCACCCGCTCCCGCAAGGTAGGCAGACCTTCGACCGACCGGAAGAACAGGACCAGTGGTCCGCAGGCATGGTAGGAGGGGCAGGGCAGAGCTGCCACCCGCACCTTCAAGGTAGGCAGGCCTGCAACAGACCAGCAGATCAGGCCCAGCGGCCGGCTAGTGTGGTACACACGTCACCCCAACTGGAGTAGGGGTAGAACAGAGCCTTCGCCCGCGCCCATATCAGGCCCAGCGGCCCGCCGGTGTGGAAGTCATGTAACCCCAATTGGAGTAGGGGCAGAGCAGAGCCGCCACCCGCGCCCGCAAGGTAGGCAGACCTGCGACCAACCGGCAGAAGAGGCCCAGGGGTCCGCGGGCATGGTAGACACCTCACACCACTTGGAGGATGGGCAGAGCAGAGCCGCCGCCCGTGCCTGCAAGGTAGGCAGACCACCGCCCGACCCTGCAAGGGAGTCTTTTCAACTATACAAGAGCAATATAAATATATAGGGGGAAAAATTTTTCAAAAACACACCAGTTTCACCAAGCAGAAAGAAACGCAAGCAATATGAAAAGACAAGGAAAGAAAGTACCACAAGCAATGCAGGTCAACTCAACTTTAGAAGAGGTAACAGCTGCAGCAGATGGAATGTCAGATAAAGAATTCAGGATATACATGCTTCAGATGATCTGGAGTCTCAAGGAAGACATCAGACAGCAAAATCAGACAATGAAAGATCACTTCAACAATGAATTACACAAACAAATCCAGGAAGCAAAAGATCAACTATACAGGGAGATAGAGGTTATAAAAAACAAACAAACAGAAATCCTAGAAATGCAGGAAGCAATAAACCAATTTAAAAACTCAATGGAGAATACTACCAGCAGAGTAGAACACTTAGAAGATAGAACATCAGACAACGAAGACAAAGTATTTCAACTTGAAAAGAACATAGACAGCTCAGCAAGACTGTTAAGAAACCATGAGTAGAACATCCAAGAAATATGGGATAACATAAAGGGACCAAACTTAAGAGTCATTGGGATACAGGAAGGTATAGAGCTCCAAACCAAAGGAATGAGCAATCTATTCAATGAAATAATAGGAGAAAACTTCCCAGACTTGAAGAATGAGACAGAATCCCAAATCCTAGAAGCCTACAGGACGCCGAATGTGCAAAATCATAAGAGATCCACACCTAGACACATTATAATGAAGATGCCCAACATACAGAATAAGGAGAGAATTTTAAAAGCTACAAGAGAAAGGAAGCAGATTACATTTAGGGGTAAGCCAATCAGGATAACAGCTGATCTTTCAACACAGACTGAAAGCTAGAAGATCCTGAAATAACATATTTCAAACACTGAAAGAAAATGGGTTCCAACCAAGAATTGTGTATCCAGCGAAACTAATCTTCAGGATGGAAGATGAAATTAAAACCTTCCACGATAAACAAAAGTTTAAAGAATTTGCAGCTAGAAAACCATCTCTCCAAAACATCCTCGGCAAAACATTACAGGAAGAGGAAATGGAAAATAACAATGAAAACCAACAGTGGAAGGTAGGACACTAAAGGGGGGGGGGAATAATCAAAGAGGAAAACAAACCATGTTTAGTAACAGAAATAAACAAATATGGCTGGAACAACAACCCATATCTCAATAATAACCCTAAATGTTAATGGCTTAAACTCACCAATTAAGAGACACAGGCTAGTAGAATCGAACACAAAACAAGACCCAACAACATGCTGCCTACAGGAGACGCATTTGATAGGAAAAGACATACATAGGCTGAAGGTGAAAGGTTGGGAAAAATCATATCACTCATATGGACTTCGGAAACAAGCAGGAGTGTCCATACTCATATCAAATAAAATAGATTTCAAGCCAAAGTTAATCAAAAGGGATAAAGAGGGACACTACATACTGCTTAAGGGAACCATACACCAACAAGACATAACAATCATAAATATATATGCCCCAAACAATGGTGAAGCTATGTTCATCAAACAAGCTCTTCTCAAGTTCAAGAGTCTAATAGACCACCATACAAAAATCATGGGAGACTTCAACACACCTCTCTCGCCAATGGACAGATCTTCCAAACAAAAGTTGAATAAGGAAACTATAGAACTCAATAACACAATTAATAACCTAGACTTAATTGACATATATAGAATATACCACCCAACATCAAGCAGTTACACTTTTTTCTCAGCAGCACATGGATCCTTCTCAAAAATAGATCATATATTATGTCACAGGGCAACTCGTAGACAATATAAAGGAGTAGAGATAATACCATGCATCTTATCTGATCATAATGGAATGAAACTGAAAATCAGCGATAAAAGAAGGAAGGAAAAATCATGCATCACTTGGAGAATGAACAATAGGTTACTGAATGATCAATGGGTTATAGAAGACATCAAGGAGGAAATTAAAAAATTCTTAGAGATAAATGAAAACACAGACACAACATATCGGAATCTATAGGACACATTGAAAGCAGTTCTAAGGGGAAAATTCATTGCATGGAGTTCATTCCTTAAAAAAAGAAAAAAAACAACAAATAAATGATCTCATACTTCATCTCAAAATCCTAGAAAAAGAAGAGCAAAACAACAGCAAAAGAAGTAGAAGGCAAGAAATAATTAAAATCAGAGCTGAAATTAATGAAATCGAAACAAAAGAAACAATTGAAAAAAATTGACAAAACTAAAAGTTGGTTCTTTGAAAAAATAAATAAAATCGACAGACTCTTAGCCATGCTAACGAAGAGAAGAAGAGAGAGAACTCAAATTACTAGCATACGGGATTAAAAAGGCAATATCACAACAGATACTTCAGAAATACAGAAGATAATCAAAAATTATTTTGAATCCCTATACTCCAATACATTAGAAGATAGTGAAGGCATCGATAAATTTCTTATGTCATATGATCTGCCCAGATTGAGTCAGGAGGATATAGACAACCTAAACAGACCAATGTCAATTGAGGAAATAGAAGAAACCATCAAAAGACTACCAACTAAGAAAAGCCCAGGACCAGATGGGTATACGGCAGAGTTTTACAAAACCTTTAAAGAGGAAATAATACCAATAATTTTCAAGCTACTTCAGGAAATAGAAAAAGAGGGAGAACTTCCAAATTCATTCTATGAGGCCAACATCACCCTGATACCTAAACCAGACAAAGACACTTCAAAGAAAGAAAACTAGAGACCAACATCTCTAATGAACCTAGATGCAAAAATCCTCAATAAAATTCTGGCGAATCGGATACAAAAACAGATCAAAAAGATCATGCAACATGATCAAGTAGGATTCATCCCTGGGATGCAAGGCTGGTTCAATATATGGAAATCAATAAATGTTATTCACCACATCAATAGACTTAAAAATAAGAACCATATGATCATCTCGATAGATGTGGAAAAAGCATTCGACAAAGTATAGCATCACTTTATGTTCAAAACTCTAGAAAAACTAGGGATAACAGGAACATACCTCAATATTGTAAAAGCAATCTATGCTAAGCCTCAGGCTAGCATCATTCTGAATGGAGAAAAACTGAAGGCATTCCCTCTAAAATCTGGAACAAGACAGGGATGCCCTCTCTCTCCACTTCTGTTCAACATAGTTCTCGAAACAATGGCCAGAGCAATTAGACAGACGAAAGAAATTAAAGGCATCAAAATAGGAAAAGAAGAACTTAAATTATCACTATTTGCAGATGATATGATTCTATACCTAGCAGACCCAAAAGGCTCTACAAAGAAACTATTAGAGCTAATAAATGAATTCAGCAAAGTGGCAGGATATAAAATCAACACGCATAAATCAAAGGCATTCCTGTATATCAGCGACAAATCCTCTGAAATGGAAATGAGGACAACCACTCCATTCACAATATCTTCAAAAAAAATAAAATACTTGGGAATCAACCTAACAAAAGAGGTAAAAGACTTATACAATGAAAACTACAGAACCCTAAAGAGAGAAATAGAAGAAGATCTTAGAAGATGGAAAAATACACCCTGTTCATGGATAGGCAGAACTAACATCATCAAAATGGTGATATTACCAAAAGTTCTCTATAGGTTTAATGCAATGCCAATCAAAATCCCAACGGCATTTCTTGTAGAAATAGAGAAAGCAATCATGAAATTCATATGGAAAAATAAACGACCCAGAATAGCAAAAACAATGCTAAGCAGGAAGTGTGAATCAGGCGGTATAGCGATACCAGACTTCAAACTATACTACAGAGCAATAGTAACAAAAACAGCATGGTACTGGTACCAAAACAGGCGGGTGGACCAATGGTACAGAATAGAGGACACAGAAACCAATCCACAAAACTACAACTATCTTATATTTGATAAAGGGGCTAAAAGCATGCAATGGAGGAAGGATAGCATCTTCAACAAATGGTGCTGGGAAAACTGGAAATCCATATGCAACAAAATGAAACTGAATCCCTTTCTCTCGCCATGCACAAAAGTGAATTCAAAATGGATCAAGGAGCTTGATATCATATCAGAGACACGGCGTCTGATAGAAGAAAAAATTGGCTACGATCTACATACTGTGGGGTCGGGCTCCAAATTCCTCAATAGGACACCCATAGCACAAGAGTTAATAACTAGAATCAACAAATGGGACTTACTTAAACTAAAAAGTTTTTTCTCAGCAAGAGAAACAATAAGAGAGGTAAATAGGGAGCCTACACTCTGGGAACAAATCTTTACTCCTCACACTTCAGATAGAGCCCTAATATCTAGAGTATACAAAGAACTCAAAAAATTAGACAATAAGATAACAAATAACCCAATCAACAAGTGGGCCAAGGACCTGAACAGACACTTCTCAGAGGAGGACATACAATCAATCAATAAGTACATGAAAAAATGCTCACCATCTCTAGCAGTCAGAGAAATGCAAATCAAAACCACCCTAAGATACCATCTCACTCCAGTTAGATTGGCAGCCATTATGAAGTCAAACAACAACAAGTGCTGGCGAGGATGTGGGGAAAAGGGTACACTTGTACATTGCTGGTGGGACTGCAAATTGGTGCAGCCAATTTGGAAAGCAGTATGGAGATTTCTTGGAAAGCTGGGAATGGAACCACCATTTGACCCAGGTATTCCCCTTCTCGGTCTATTCCCTAAAGACCTAAAAAGAGCATGCTACAGGGACACTGCTATATCGATGTTCATAGCAGCACAATTCACAATAGCTAGACTGTGGAACCAACCTAGATGCCCTTCAATAGACGAATGGATAAAAAAAATGTGGCATTTATACACAATGGAGTATTACTCTGCATTAAAAAATGACAAAATCATAGAATTTGCAGGGAAATGGATGGCATTAGAGCAGATTATGCTAAGTGAAGCTATCCAATCCCTAAAAAACAAATGCCAAATGTCTTCTTTGATATAAGGAGAGTAACTGGGAACAGAGTAGGGACGAAGAGCATGAGAAGAAGATTAACATTAAACAGGGATGAGAGGTGGGAGGGAAAGGGAGAGAGAAGGGAAATTGCATGGAAATGGAAGGAGACCCTCAGGGTTATACAAAATTACATACAAGAGGAAGTGAGGGGAAAGGGAAAAATAATACAAGGGGGAGAAATGAAAGACAGTAGAGGGGGTAGAGAGAGAAGAGGGGAGGGGAGTGGAGGGGGGATAGTAGAGGATAGGAAAGGCAGCAGAATACAACAGACACTAGTATGGCAACATGTAAATCAATGGATGTGTAACTGATATGATTCTGCAATCTGTATACAGGGTAAAAATGGGAGTTCATAACCCACTTGAATCAAAGTGTGAAATATGATATATCAAGAACTATGTAATGTTTTGAACAACCAACAATAAAAAATTAAAAACAAAAGAAATAAAAAGTGAAACAAAAATTAGAGCTGAAATCAATGAAATAAAAAAGAAACAATTGAAAATTTGACAAAACTAAAAAATGGTTCTTTTAAAAAATAAATAAAATTGACAGACCCTTAGCTGAGCTAATGAAAAGAAGGAGAGAGAGAACTCAATTACCAGCATATGTGATGAAAAAGGTAAAATCACAAAAGACACTACAGAAATACAGAGGATAATTAGAAATTATTTTGAAAACTTATACTCCAATAACATAGAAGATAGTGAAGGCATCAACGAATTTATTAAGTCATACAACTTGCCCAGACTGAATCAGGAAGTATGCACAACTTAAATAGACCAATATCAAGTGATGAAATAGAAGACGTCATCAGAAGCCTACCAAAGAAGAAAAGCCCAGAACCAGATGGTTACAAAGCCGAGTTCTACAACCCTTTAAAGAAGAACTAATACCAATACTCTTCAATTTATTTCAGGAAATAGAAAAAGAGGCAGTAATTCCAAACTCATTCTATGAGGCAAATATCACCCTGATCCCAAAACCAGGCAAAAACACATCAAAGAAAGAAAACTGCAAACCAATATCTCTAGTGAACACAGATGCAAAAATTACCAATAAAATTCTGGCAAATCTAATACAAAAACATATCAAAAAGATTGGGCACCATGATCAAGTGGGATTTATCCTAGGTATGCAAGGCTGATTCAACATAAGGAAATCAATAAATGTAATTCATCACATCAATAGACTCAAAGATAAGAATCATATGATCATCTCAATAAATGCAGAAAAAGTATTTGACAAAATACAGCACCCCTTCATGTTCAAAACACTAGAAACACTAGGGATAACAGGAACATATCTCAACATCATCGTAAAGGCTATCTATGTTAAACCCCAGCCTAACATCATTCTAAATGAAGAAAAATTGAAGACATTCTCTCTAAAAACTGGAACAATGCCCTCTTTCACCACTTCTATTTAACATAGTCCTTGAAACATCGGACAGAGCAACCAGACAGATGAAAGAAATTAAATGGATATGTATAGGAAAAAGAACTTAAATTAGCACTAATTCCTGACGATATGATTCTATACCTAGAAGACCCAAAAAGCTCCACCAGAAAACTTCTAGAACTAGTAAACAAATTCAGCAAAGTAGCAGGATATAAAATCAACACCCATAAATCAAAGGTATTTCTGTATATCAGTGACAAAAACCTCAGAGATGGAAATGAGGGAAACTACTCCATTTATAATAGCCTCAAAAAAAAAATAAAGTACTTGGGAATCAACTTAACAAAAGAGGTGAAAGATCTATACAATGAAAACTACAGAACCCTAAAGAAAGAAATCAAAAAAGACCTTGGAAGATAGAAAGATACCTTGCTCTTTGATAGGCAGAATTAATATTATAAAAATGACCATACTTCCAAAAGCACTATACAGATTATTGCAATTCCCATCAAAATCCTAATGGCATTCCTCATAGAAATAGAAAAGTAATCATGAAATTCACCTGGAAAAATAAGAGACCTAGAATAGCTTAAAGCAATCCTTAGCAGGAAGAGTGAAGCAGGTGGCATCACTATACCAGACCTTAAACTACACTACAGAACAATGGTAACAAAAACAGCATGGTATTGACACCAAAACAGACTGGTAGACCAATGGTAAAGAATAGAGGACACAGAGACTAACCCACAAAATTATCTTATATTAGACAAAGGCGCCAAAAACATGTACTGGGGAAAAAATAGTCTCTTCAAGAAATGGTGCTGGGAAAACTGGAAATTAATATGTAACAAAATGAGATTAAACCCCTGTCTCTCACCATAAACAAAACTTAACTCAAAATGGATCAAGGACTTAGGAATACAACCAGAGACCCTGTGTCTAAGAGAAGAAAAAGTACTCTCCAATCTTCATCATGTGGGACTGGGCCCCAACTTCTTTAATAAGATTTCTATAGCACAAGAATTAAAACCAAGAATAAATAAATGAGATGGATTCAAACTAAAAACTTTCTTTTCAGCAAAAGAAACAATCTGTGAGGTGAACAGAGAGCATTCATCTTGGGAGCAAATTTTTACCTCTCACACATCAGATAGAGCACTAATCTCTAGGGTATATAAAGAACTCAAAAAGCTAAATACCAAAAGAACAAATAACATAATCAATAAATGGGCCAAGAACATGAACAGACACTTTTCAGAAGAGGATATTCAATCAATCAACAAATATATGAAAAAATATTCATTGCCTCTAGCAATTAGAGAATTGCAAACCAAAACTACTCTAAAATTTCATCTGACTTCAATCAGAATGGCAGCTATTATGAAGACAAACAACAATAAGTGTTGGCGAGGATGTGGGGGAAAAGGTACATTCATACATTGCTGGTGGGACTGCAAATTGGTGCAGCCAATATGGAAAGCAGTATGGAGATTCCTTGGAAATCTGGGAATGGAACCACTGTTTGACCCAGCTATCCCTCTCCTTGGACTATACCCAAAGAACTTAAAAACAACATATTATAGGGAGACAGCCACATCAATGTTTATAGCAGCACAATTTACAATAGCTAATCTGTGGAACCAACCTAGATGCCCTTCAGTGGATGAATAGATTTTAAAAATGTGGTATATATATATATGCAATGAAATTTTAACCAGCAATAAAAGAGAATAAAATCATGACATTTGCAGGTAAATGGATGGCATTGGAGAAGATACTGCTAAGTGAAGTTAGCCAATCCCAAAAAAGCAAATGCCAAATGTTTTCTCTGATACAAGGAGACTGAGTCATAGTAGGGAGGGGGAGCATGGGAGGAACAGATGAATTCTAGATAGGGAAGAGGAGTGGGAGGGAAAAGGAGGGGACAGGGGATTAGCAAGGATAGTGGAATGTGATAGACATCATTATCCAAAGTACATGTCTGAAGACATGAATTGGTGTGAACATACTTTATATACAAATAAAGGTATGAAAAATTGTTCTATATGTGTAATAAGAATTGTGATGCATTCCACTGTCATGTATTTGAAAAATAAAACCAATTAAAAAAAAGACTTCCATAGCACAAGAATTAAAGTCAAGAATCAATAAATGGGATAGATTCAAACTAAAAAGCTTCTTCTCAGTAAAAGAAATAGTCAGTGAGGTGAATATAGAGCACAGAGAATGGGACCAAATTTTTACCACATGCACATCAGATAGAGCACTAATCTCTAGGGTATATAAAGAACTCAAAAACCTCAACACAAAAAAAAAACCCACCAAATAACCCAATCAATAAATGGGCCAAGGAACTGAACAGACATTTCTTAGAAGAAAACATAAAATCAATCAACAAATATATGGAAAAATGCTCAACATCTCTAGCAATTAGAGAAATGCAAATCAAAACTATGCTGATTTCATCTCACTCCAGTCAGAATGGCAGCTATTAAGAATACAAACAGGGGCTGGGGATGTGGCTCAAGTGGTAGCGTGCTCGCCTGGCATGCACGGGGCGCTGGGTTCAATCCTCAACACCACATAAAAATAAAATGAAGATGTTGTGTCCACCTAAAAAAACTTTCAAAATAAATATTAAAAAAAAGAATACAAACAACAATAAATGGTGGCAAGGATGTGGGGAAAGGATATCCTCTTACATTGCTAATGGAACTGCAAATTGGTACAATAATCTGGAAAGCAGTATGGATATTGCTTGGAAAACTGGGAATGGAACCACCATTTGACCCAGCTATCCTGCTCCTCAGTTCCTACCCAAAGAACTTAAATAGCATACTATAGGAACACAGCCACATCAATGTTTATAGCAGCACAATTCACAATAGCTAAATTGTGGAACCAACCTAGATGCCCTTCAGTAGATGAATGGATAAAGAAAATGTGGGATATATACATAATGGAGTATTACTCAGCATAAAAAAGAGAATAACATCATGGCATTTGCAGGTAAATGGATGGATTTGTGGAACATAATGCTAAGTGAAGTAAGCCAATCCCCAAAAAACAAATGCCAAATATCTTCTCTGATATAAGAATGCTGATTTATAATGTAGATGGTGGGGTGAGCAAGGGAGGAATCCATGAACTTTAGATAGCATAAAGGGAGGGAGGGGAAGGGAGTGAGCATGTGGGTAGGAAAGACAGTGGAATGAGATGGACATCATTACCCTAAGTTCTTGTATGAAAACAAAAATGTGTACTTTGTGTACAACCACAGACATGAAAAATTGTGCTCTATATATGTAAAATGAATTCAATTGCATTCTGCCATCATATATTAAAATAAATTAAAATAAATAAAATAAAATAAATGAAGTTATCAGGTCAACTTTCCTTGATTCTACAAATAAGAAAACCTGCATTAAAAAGTGGTAATACAATTTTTCCACAGTCACCCTGCTAATAAATGGGGTTTCTTTTATGGTCTTCTTATAGACACGTGGAATTAGAACCCCCACCATCAACTCCAGATTCACTGTATTTTTTTTCTTTTATACTATTGATTTCTTTTAATTTTCAAATATGGACAATGAAAGTAAGAGGAAAAAGTTTTCTTTCCTACAAACTCATCTTTCCATAATTAAGCCAAAGCTTTAGGTCTAAATTAGAAGGACTATGAAAAGAAAGAAAATGGTGAAAATAGCTATTTCTGTGTTGAATCCGTGTAGATAAAGATGCACATTTTTCCACATAACAAAATATGGATGATTCAATGGTAATATTTGAGGGGAAGAAGGGGAGCAAAGAGACATCCCTGTTTCAGTCAGAATATCTATAAATTAAACTACTTCCTCACCTAGTTGATTGCTTCCCACTCAACCTAACCCAGTTCAGAAACAATATAAACTGAGACTTTAGCAAGAAAACTTAATATCTCACTTCTTTGTGGTTTCCAACATCCCTGCAGCCAGTCATTAGAGATATCCAAGAAGACAGTGCTGATAAGTGAATGCAAAACTTCTGTGAAATACACACCACATTTAATGGTTTGTGATATAAGCTTTATATATAAAACAGTGTTCCACTGTGTTTTGTTAATATTATAATCACTGGTCTACAATGATAAAATAAGCAAGAGCACGTATAATCTTTCCTACATGTTGAGAGCCACAGCCGAAGGGGCCCCAGCAAACTTCCAGCTGTCAGCAAACTTCCAGCTGCTGGCTGATGATTGGCTCACAGCGGCCCCAGCAACATCTAGCTGATTGGCTCCTCGGCCCCAGCAACATCTAGCTGATTGGCTCCTCTGCGGTGATGCTCATTGGGCTGTTTCCCTGCCCTTTCAGACCACGGAGCTGCTCATTGGGGGACTTTTTTGGCTCCGCCCACGTGACCCAGCCAATCGGCCTCAAGAGCAGGAGGATTGTGGGAGGTGGGGAGAAGCTTGTGGTGGGAGAGAGAGGCTTGTGGAAAGCCGGTGGTGGCAGTTGAGGCTCTGAGGGTTTTTCCTGAGAGGCTGTTTTGTTTGGCGTGTGTGGTTCTAAAAATAAAGTTAGTTTCTTTTGACAAGTGGCTCCTGATTGTGCCCAGCCAGACTGCGGCACCTACAGTCTTAGCTTTTAGGACTCTTAATTTTATGGCCTCCTAACCAGCCACCATGTGATCCAAAGCTGTGTTTCCTGGAGATAGGAAATCAAATTGACAATTTACTCTAAATACTGAGAAAATCCACAATAAAGTCATGTAATAAATTCTCATGTTTTTCCTAGTGAGCTTTCTCCACAGAAGTTAATACTTCTATCTGATTTTCCTTTACCCTGGGTATTTGAGTTCTTGAGCAGTTATTGAAAAATATGCACCATAATTAATGTATAGTGTTACTTGGATTAGAAAATACATCATAAAATCTTTATGAATTCTAAAGTATTCTCACTAGTTAAAAACTTAAATAACTTCAAATGCTAAAGCCTGCCACTCTCTGAGGTTGGACACACAAAGAGGCAGATGGTTCTAGAGTAATTATTATGGTTCTTTTGCTTAGACACATTTTTAAATTATGTAAACAGAACCAAGCAGAGAGATTAATCAAAATGGAAATTAGCAATACATAAAAGCAAAATACCACAAGGATGTTTTTAAGAAGTTTGCATTTTCATTTCTAGTTAAACTTATTTCATTTCTAGCCAGTGAACATATCTTGAACATGCTTTCATTGGTTATTTCTTGAAAGACTTCCACTTTGAGAAAGACAACTGACTCATAATTTTGAAAGCTCTTGCAGTTGATTTTGTCATCGCCAAAGAATTCAATAGCCTTGATAGAATTTGAAGGCACCTGTCTTTTAACCTTGAAAGATGAAATCACCAGAACAATATCTTAAAGAAGACAGTACAATTTTCCCAGGCAATACTTGCTACACTTGCCAATTCTAGTCCTTAGAGAGAACCCTATTCTTAGAGAGTAAATAATCTTAATTTGCGTGTATACGGGACTAATTAATGTTATATTTTAGCATTCTCCATAGTTAGAGATGAATTATTGCTTGTTCTTCACTGACTCCATGAGAAATTGAGCTGAAAATGTTTCCTTAAATGGCTCTAGAGTCTAGAATAGCCTTGTATGAAGATCTGCTTTTGTCAACTCACTCTGGGAGCAATGGTCAACAAGTTCTCCCTAACACTCTGACTCCTGGTCTTGGACCTGCTAGACACAGGCTCTGAGACTGCTACTGTATTGGGTCAGCTCCATCATTTGTACCAAAGGTTAAATATTCATCAAGAAGCTTAACATGAGAGAACAGCCTTTGCATTGTCTTTTCTTTGTCTCTACATGATCGACACTGAGAAAACAGCCATATTTGCTTCTATTTTCCCCCCAATACAGAGTCCTCCAAGAGAAAACCCAATTCCTTGAGCAGATTCTAAAGGGCCATGCCATTAACCTATAAACAGAGTAGTCCCACGGTAGATATAGCTATAATCAATAAAACTACAACTTCAAGTGAGTTGAGACATCTCTAGACCAGGCTCAGGAATGTTCTCACCAAACTAATGGTCTCAGATACTGAAATTTTAATCCTTGAACAATAAAAGACATGAGAACCTTTTCAACAATTGAGAGTCTATTGAACTTTTCATTCTTAGGTGGAAAGTAATCTAGTGACATGTACCAGCTATGGAGTCAGTGAGTACGTGGGCTCAACTCCTGGTTCTCCTAGTTTGAGTTCCACAAAGCTAGGGGATGTTGGGAACATTCTCAGTCTCTAACAATTTTAGTTTTCTTCATTAAAACATAGGAGTTAACTTGTAGGCTTGCTGGGAGAAATTATAGGAGAAAACATAGGTAAAGTATGTGGTATAGTGCTTAGAACATAATAAGCTTTCATAAAAGGACATTAGTAGGAGTGGGAAAAAAAGAGCTAATAATCATTTGGAATCCACAAATAACTACAGTTTTGAACAGAGCATACTTAGTGGTTAATGTCCCCTCCTTTGTTGGATTCCCGATAGAATTAAAGCTCCAGAAACAGGTGATTGACATGAAATCCTTCAGTAAGCATCAGAGCAATTAAGATAAGATGATTTGGGTAGAGTCTCATGTTCAGGGCTACGTTCAATTACTACCAGAAGCTCATAAAATACTTGTTATTATCCAACACTCTGTTTCTCAAACTGAATTCCATTCTTACAATCAAAAAATATAAGGTTTAAGGTAACGTAACAAAAAGGGATATTTAGTTTCAATTTTTTTCTAGTTAAAAAAAAAAGTTTTTACGACCCTAAAATCCACACTTACTTTCCATGATTATGAATGTCAATATCCCAAAAGCACAGATGATAGCACTTCATACAAACCAGTCTGCAGTATGAATATCAATAAAACTACTGTAAATATGATGTATAACAAGCATATACACTATTAAGAGTTTGGATCTTGAATGTCCCCCAAAAGCCCAGGTGTGGAAGGCCTACTGGGACATGGTGCAATTTTAGTAGGTGGGCCTAAAGGAAAAGAAGTTAGGTCATAGGGTTGTAACCTTGAAGATGATATTGAGACCCCAGCATATTCCTGTTTCTCTCTTTGCTTCACAGCCACCGTAAGGGGAAGAGACCTCTTCCACCAAGTGCTCCCACCATAATACATGGTGCCTCCATGGACCCAAGCCCCAGGGCCAAGTAATTATGGACTGAAAGTGTAACAGGGCAGCATTGGGGAGAGTTGTCCTTGCAGAGTTCTGTAGGGTTATTTCCTCTCCTTAATCCTTTAACATCTCCCTTTTACCCAGCACTCTTAAGTTCTAAAGAGAAGCCCCAACTAGATGGTTAAAATGTTAACAGCTAAATTTTTCTTTAGATTCACAAAACCCAGTCCTTTGTTACACTCTTTCTTAGTAACTAACCACATGAAATTGAAGTTCATTGATGTCATAAGATACATGTTCCAGCTGATGAGGAAACTCTGCCCATCCTGCAGCCACTCTATATCTCCTTCCTCTCCCCCATAAAACCTCTAAGCATCCATAAGCTACTAGAGATACTAGGAGATAGTCCCTCTAACTTCTGCAGGGCCAGTATTGAATAAGCCTGACTCCTTCCTATCAACTCTCATCTTCCCAATTTTGGTTACTTTGAGCTTTGAACAACCAGGATGTTCAATTGGGGTGACAATACTTCCGAAACTATGAGCCAAAATAAACCTTTCCTCTATTTGTTTATCTATGGGTATTTTGTCACAGTAACAGAGAGCCGACTAGCACATTCACATACTTTATAAATCTACATAATTAAAACTTTTTTAAAAAATGTTGCTATAAGGGCAAAGGGAATACTACTCCTTCATCCTTCCAAGATTTCCTGGGGTAAAGTAAGACAGATTAACTGGAGAAAAGTTTCAAAGAGGTGCCTGGAGGCAATCACATGTGTTATTACCAAATAGCAGTCACCCACCAGTCCAACATGATTTAGAAGTTTATATACCCCCTTTTTATAATACAGGAAAACAAGGAGTGTAGGCAATTTGAGGAGACTTGAGTGTTCATTAGGAAAAACAAATGGTCCAAAAGATAGAAATTAGCTTATAAAAAGATTCTTTTTAGAATTTGAGGGACAGGCAATGTAATGAAAGTCTACCCAGGTATGGTTATAGTCTTAGTCTTCTTTTGAGACAGAAAATGAGATCTCAGGGTGGGGATGAAAGGCCATTATGTTCTCTTGTACAAGTTTAGCTTTAATGAAAAAAAGGGTAAATCAAAGTAAAGCCTCTATCAGCATCTGCTAACTTTTGAAGGCTTTTAATTTAAAATAATCAGAATACCATGGTGCTACATGTTGTGTTAAAATTTTTTTGACTCCTTCATTGTAAACACAGACAGGTACTGATGAACAAAACTGACCAAATTATGTCCTTATATTGTGTACCTGTGCAAATATTTAACAACAAATCCCACTATTATGTATAATAATAAAGTACCAATAAAATAAATAAATAAATATTTTTAAAGTAAATAAATAAATAATGTAAAAAGGGGAAAAAACTATATAGATAAGAATAAATTTATAAAAATGCTTTCATTTGTTGAAAAATTAGAGAGATTACAGGTTAAAACATATGATTTTAAAAAAATTTCCCACTGTTGGTTATAATGTTGCTTAGATGGTATTTTAAACTCTACATATACTATATCTACAAAAACATTTTGTAGAAACTAGCTATTTAACTGTGAAAAGTTCCTAATTATTTTTGTCATACAAGTAAAAAAATTGATAACTAATCTCATTCTCCAAAGAATTCCTCTGTAATAGTTTACAAAATCCCATTTACAACTAATTCTCAAATAGCTGAAAATTTCTATTACTAGGATTTCTAATAGCAGACAAATGATTGCTTATTAAACGTTGTGAAGATTCAATTTGAAAATAATCATAAAAGAAATATAAAACAAAGCCAAAAAAATTAGAAAGTTTTTTTTTTCTAAAGTTGGGTCTAACCAGTGTATACACAGTCTTTTTTTAATCAGGTGCTAGTAATGTTAAGTTGTATAAGCTCTAACCCAGAAAATTTACAGGGTGCTAAAAGTTATAGTCTTATTGATAAGAAGTTATTCTTATTCTTTGTGTAACTGTTATGGTTTAGATATGAAGTGATCCTCCAAAGCTCATGTATTAGAAAATGCAAGAATTTTCAGAGGTGAAATGATTGGGTTATGAGAGTCATAACCTAATCACTTGTTTATTCAATGGATTAACTAGGCAGTAACTATAGGCAGGGATGGAGTGGCTGGAGGAGGTAGGTCCCTGGAGGTGGATTGTGGGGTGTATATTTTGTCACTAGTGAGCAGAGCTCTCTCTGCTTCCTGATTGCTATGTTCTGAGCTGCTCCACAATGCCCTTCCGCCATGATGTTCTGCCTCACCTTGGGCCCAGAGTTATGGAGCTGGCCTACCATGGACTGAGACCTCTGTGGACTAAGACCTCTGTGGACTGAGACCTCTGAATCTACAAGCTTCAGATAAACTTACCCTCCTTTATGTAGTTCTTGTCAGGTAGTTTGGTCATAGCAAAGGAAAAGCTAAATAAAATAGTAACTATTTTATAGTTTAAATATGGGTTAGATTTTTGTACATGGACTTTAAATGTATTTGAGAAATTATTTTTACTTCACTTTTGTAATTTACTGAACTATATATATGCACTTATACTTATTTGTAAAAATAATGAACACATTTTCCATTGACAATTACAATTAAATAAAATCTTTAGCACTATCAAACAGCTAAAAAAATTCAAGTATAGACAAAAATTAACACTGATCAGTCAGTAATCTGGATGTATTAGCATCAGGCCAATAATTCTATTTATAAGAATGTAGACAATTTTGTTTTTATACTGAAAATGCACTTCAATCTCAATCCTGCAATAAATTTTTTTTCATGTAAGCCAAGCCATCTAAAGAGTGAAAAATGATTGACCACAGAGGAATTGAGCCAAAGGACCCTCTTTTCTTCTGCATACAATCTGAGGTGCTGAGTATCTATGCAAGAACTGCCTAGAATCTGTCATGTGACTCTCAGAATAGCTATCTTTGCTCAGATTTTGGCTATACTAAGCATTCAATGAAGACAAGTCATGTGATAAATTAAGTTTTAAAAAGTTGTTTTCTTCCAATATTTTTGCTTATTTAAAGTGAAAGTATTTCATACATAAATTACTCAGAAACATGCCTTAAATCTTCATTGCACTTTGCATATTTAGTTAATATAAGATCCCAAGCTATCACTCTTTATCTTGTCTTTCTACAAAAACAAATGCTTTGAATGTTAGTATTTAAGCTATTCTCTAAGTCAGATACATTTTTAATATCTACTTTTGTCTGATAAGGAGGTGCAGTATATTTCTTGGGTAAGTCAGAAGTAAGACAGGCAAAATTATAAAGAAAAAGCAATTATGACACTAAAGTGTTTTGGTATTTGATTATGTGAACATATATTATGCATCAAAATAAAGAACAGCTAAGAGAAAGTCTCTAAAACTCTTAAAAAGTTTTATCAAGGGCAACATTAAACCCGGTTTTGCTTGTTGTTCTTGTTGAAAGCATTCCTTACTGTTGATCTGTTTGTTCTCTTAGAATGTTGAGAGGAGGGGGAAAAAACTCAAGCTGATTAATAATGTTTTTCTTTGAGTTTGTTTTTTTGAGTCCCACAGCTCAGTATTTACATAAATGGAAGCCCTGCTGCTATTAAATCACTCATCTATGTTTGTCTAGAAACTGTTTCCTATAAAGCTAAACCCATATGTTTTGCAAGGATTTTTCTCCCTCTTAAAAATAGACCTGAATTTCTCCTTTCCGCTATCATGGATGAGTCGTCTAGGATATATTTCTCCATAAAGGAGGATTAGAAAATGAGTAATAATAACCAATATAATATGCCTCTACAATTCGCTTATTACTGGGTTCTAATTTTTAATTTTCTTGAAACTTCATCGGCATATAAGAAGAGAGGGGGAAACCCTAAGTAACTTGACTACAAGAATAAAAATACACAGCCATTATAGAAAGAGTCTAGATCATAAAATGCAACTGGTATCTTTTTCACCAAGTAGCATAAATGTTTACGTATTAGTTTTTCTTGTTTTTGGAAATATGAGGCAGGCACGTTACAAGAAAAAAAAAAGTTTAGAAAAGCCACAATCATAAATTTGTAAGACTAAGGCCCAAGCTACTGAATTTATTTGTGAAAAAGTCATGGTGCTGTCTTTTCAATCTTGCCAAAGGAAGAAAAAAATAAAAATACTTGGGAGAGATATAGTAAATTACAGTGACTTTTTCAGGTCATCAATAAAACCCCAAGGGAGTTAATCTTCCAATTATAAGGAAGAAGCTCAGCTTTGGGGAGTGAAGGAAATTTTGAGATTAGATATTGATATATTTTGTAGATCCTTTACTTCTAATATTCTCAATGGCTGGGAAGCACCAAGGCTCATGGTTTAAAAGACTTCAGTTCTCTTTTTCTACTCTCTCAATTCACTGCCCGTTAAGCTATTTAAAAACAAGCGTGTTTTTATTCAATTATTTTCCACCCCAAGTTTCGATGATGGGAACAGACCTCTATTTTGCAGGCAGCACTCCCTGAGGACCCTGCCTATTCACCACTTTTCTTTTCAAAAGAGATAAACATGTTCTTGTCATCCACAGCTGTTCCTCCAGATGTTCCTGAACCAGGACCAAAATCAGCTCATCTGTGCTGTAAACGTGGTCTTCTTGGGAATTCTTGTGAAAGCCGCTGTCTTCTGTAGGTGAGTTCTTTCACAACTCTAGTGCCCAACAGAATAAAGCCCTTTGCTTCTTCAGGACATCTGCCTGCCGAGAACAGGACAAGGCTCCCTGGCCAAGTCAGACAGGGAAAAGCAGCCTACAATCACATAGGGCCACCCAAAACAGCAAGAACAACTGCTCTCAGCCAGGAGCCTGGCAGAGGAACCACAGTGGGAAGAAACCACAAGGAGTAAATCTAAGAAATTGTTTGCTATTGAATCTAGAGCTCTTTTGTTAAGGTTGTCATGTGGGCTGTATAGTTTACATACAGGCTTTAGGTTCCTCTAAATCATATTCCATGATGTTGTGACTCTCATCATTCATTTACATATTAGAAAATCATATTCCATAAAGATTCTTCACGTGGAATTGTCAGGCATGCATTCCAACTAGTTTATATCAAAGAGATTCTAATCGGCTCACATACCTGGAAATTCTATAAGACTTCCTTCAGGTCTGGGTAAGCCCATAGGTTCAAAGTTTATCATCATATTTCTAACACTCCAGGTTTGTCTAAACTTGCATGATGAGGACTGATAGTCCTAAGCACCAACCCAAAGCTGGTTGGCCTGGAACTCTAAGGAAGAATGATTCCTTTACTGGAAGGCCAGTCTAGAAGAGATCAGTGTTGAGCAAGTAAGTCCTCTCCTCTCAACACCTAAAGCCATAACTGTGTACAATGAATTCTACCCTTGAAAAACTCCTTTGAATTTATCTAAAGTATAGTGGTGGGATAACATACACAGCTGTGCTTAGTAATCCTGTGCACCCTGAAATAGAAAATCGCTAAACCAGGTTAAAAGGGATGGAGGAATAAGAGAATAAGTATATAGGCAAATATTAGGGAGGCTAAGCCATCTGGCTTTTAAAACAACACTGAAATCTCTAGGTAAGTAAGAACCCAGTGGAGAATTCTAAAGTGTTCTTATTTCACTCTCTTTCAATGGAAAATACCTGTAAAATTAATATTTATTAATAGATTCCTTTGTTATTAGAAGAATTACATCGATTATTAAGTTCAACAGACTTTATTCAGTCTCCTCGGTTAACAGTTGTTGATGCAATAAAAAACATTTTTTTCAGTTTTGTTTTTATATGTTGTTTGAGCTTTTATTTTCTTGGTCAAGAGGTTCTTCATGGTCAAATAGAAAGCAAAAGCATGCAAAATATCACAAAGATAAAAATTTATCATTAAAAGGATAAGTATATTATACCCAAACACAGGGTTACTGAAACACATACTAATTATAATTTTAGTTTTTGAGGAAGTCATACCATTTTTCAAAATGACTACCAATTTATAATCCCACAAATAGTACACAAGTGTTTCTGTTTCTCTAACTTTCCAAATTCTTGTTATCTTTCATCTTTTTTGATAATAGATAATCTAAGGTATAAGGTGTTGAACTTTATTTTTCACAAATCTGTTATCTATTTGTATGTCTTCTTTTGATGAATGCCTTTGCCCACTTTTTCAATAAGGTTGTTTTCTTGTCATTGAATAGAGTTCCTTGTATATTGGGTATATTTGTCACTTATCTGATGTAAAATTTGCAGATATTTTCTCCAGCCTGTGGGTTTTCTCTTCACTCTTTTGATATTTATTTTGCTATGCAGAAGCTTTCTCATTAGATGCAATCCCATTGGTCTGTTTTTGCTTTGGCAACTGTGTTTTAGGGGTTGTATCCAAAACTGTCCAGATGCATGTCATGGGTATGTCCCCTGTTTTCATCTAGTCATTTCACAGTTTTAGGTTTAGTCTCTAATCCATGTTGAGATAATAAAGGTAAGATAAGGGACTATTTTCTTTCTTTTTTTTATGATAGGGATTTTTTATTTGCTTTTTTTTATTGGTTGTTCAAAACATTACAAAGCTCTTGACATATCATATTTCATACATTTGATTCAGGTGGGTTTTGAACTCCCAATTTTACCCCAAATACAGATTGCAGAATCACGTCGGTTACACATCTACATTTTTACATAATGCCCTATTAGTTACTGTTGTATTCTGCTACCTTTCCTATCCTCTACTATCCCCCCTCCCCTCCCATCTTCTCTCTCTACCCCATCTACTGTAATTCATTTCTCTCCTTGTTTATTTTCCCATTCCCCTCACAACCTCTTATATGTAATTTTGTATAACAATGAGGATCTCCCTCCATTACCATGCAATTTCCCTTTTCTCTCCCTTTCCCTCCCACCTCATGTATCTGTTTAATGTTAATCTTTTCTTCCTGCTCTTCCTCCCTGCTTTGTTCTTAGTTGCTCTCATTATATCAAAGAAGACATTTGGTATTTGTATTTTAGGGATTGGCTAGCTTCACTAAGCATAATCTGCTCTAGTGCCATCCATTTCCCTGCAAATTCCATGATTTTGTCATTTTTTAGTGCTGTATAATACTCCATTGTGTATAAATGCCACATTTTTTTTATCCATTCATCTATTGAAGGGCATCTGGGTTGGTTCCACAGTCTAGCAATTGTGAATTGTGCTGCTATGAACATCGATGTAGCAGTATCCCTGTAGTACGCTCTTTTAAGGTCTTCAGGGAATAGTCTGAGAAGGGCAATAGCTGGGTCAAATGGTGGTTCCATTCCCAGCTTTCCCAGGAATCTCCATACTGCTTTCCAAATTGGCCGCACCAGTTTGCAGTCCCACCAGCAATGTACAAGAGTACCCTTTTCCCCACATCCTCTCCAGCACTTGTTGTTGTTTGACTTCATAATGGCTGCCAATCTAACTGGAGTGAGATGGTATCTTAGGGTGGTTTTGATTTGCATTTCTCTGACTGCTAAAGATGGTGAGCATTTTTTCATGTACTTGTTGATTGATTGTATGTCCTCCTCTGAGAAGTGTCTGTTCAGGTCTTTGGCCCATTTGTTGATTGGGTTATTTGTTCTCTTATTGTCTAATTTTTTGAGTTCTTTGTATACTCTAGATATTAGGGCTCTATCTGAAGTGTGAGGAGTAAAAATTTGTTCCCATGATGTAGGCTCCCTATTTACCTCTCTTATTGTTTCTCTTGCTGAGAAAAAACTTTTTAGTTTAAGTAAGTCCCATTTGTTGATTCTTGTTATTAACTTTTCAGAAAGGCTGGTTAAAAATCACGAGAGAAACATCCAAGAGATATGGGATAACATAAAAAAACCAAACCTACGAGTCATCGGGATAGAAGAAGGTACAGAGATTCAAACCAAGGGAATGAGTAGCCTGCTGAATGAAATAATTACAGAAAACTTTCCAGAAATAAAAAAGGGAATGGATATATAAATTTTAGATGCATGCAGGACACCGAGCACACAAAATCACAGTAGACCAACGCCAAGACACATTGTTATGAAGATATCCAATATACAGAACAAAGAGAAAATATTAAAAGCTACAAGAGAAGGGAGGCAGATTACATTCAGGGGTAAACCAATAAGGTTAACAACGGATTTTTCATCACAGACGCTGAAAGCGAGAAGATCCTGGAACAACGTATTTCAAACACTGAAAGACAATGGATGCCAACCAAGAATTCTGTATCCAGCAAAATTAAGCTTCAGGTATGACAATGAAATAAAAATCTTTCATGATAAACAAAAGCTAAAAGAATTTGCAGCCAGAAAACCAGCATTGCAAAGCATCTTGAGCAAAACACTACATGAGGAAGAAATGAAAAACAATGACCAAAACCATCAGTGGGAAGTGCCTCTATAAAAACAGAGGGCGGGGGGGAAGCTAACCATGGAGAAACAAACTATATTAAATTTAAAAAAAAAGAAGATAAATAATCAAACATGGCTGGAAGTACAAACCATATATCAATAGTAACTCTAAACGTTAATGGCTTAAACTCTCCAATGAAGCGACATAGGCTGGTAATATGGATTAAAAAAACAAATCCAACAATATGCTGCCTCCAGGAGACACATGTGATTGCAAAAGACATACACAGGCTGAAGGTGAAAGGTTGGGAAAAAATATACCATGCACACGGTCCTCGTAAGCAAGCAGGGGTGGCCATCCTCATATCGAATAAAATTGACTTCAAGACTAAGTTAATCAAAAGGGATAAGGAAGGACATTATATACTGTTAAAAGGAACCATTCACCAACAAGACATAACAATTATCAATATTTATGCACCAAATAATTGTGCTGCGACGTTCATAAAACAAATTCTCCTCAAGTTCAAGAATCAAATAGACCACAACACAATAATTATGGGTGACTTCAACACACCTCTCTCACCATTTGACAGATCCTCCAAACAAAAGTTGAATAAAGAAACTATAGAACTCAATATCACAATCAACAACCTAGACTTAACTGACATATATAGAATATATCAACCATCATCAAGTGGATATACTTTTTTCTCAGCAGCACATGGATCCCTCTCAAAAATAGACCATATATTATGCCATAGGGCAACCCTCAGTAACTATTTTCTTTCTTCTGCATGTGGATATTCAGTTTTCTAAAAACCACTTATCAAAGAGATTTTCCTTTCCTTATTGTGTGTTCTTAGCACCCTTGTTGAAAATTAATTGATTATAGAGGTGTGGGTTTAATATGGGATCTCTAAATCTATGAGACTGGTAAATATGTACATTTTTATGCCAATACCATGCATACTCTAGCTGTATTAGGCAGTTTTGTGTTATCATAACAAAATACCTGAGGCAACTAACCTATAAGAAGAAAAGACTTATCTAGCTCACAGTTTTGAAGTTTCAAAAGTACAGTATCTGCAACGGCTCAGTTCTGCTGAGGCTAGGAAATGGCAGTATATCATGGTAAAGCAGTACAAGTAGGAGTAAGTATTCACATTGAGAGCAAAAAAGCAAAGAGAGAGACCAGGGTTCTACTTTTGTGTTCTAGAACACCCACTCAATGACATAAGGACTACCATAGGCTCTACCTCTTAATGGCCCACAGAACCTCCCAATACTGCCAGGCACCCTGAGGACCGAGCTTTACAATGGACCTTTGGGTAACATTTATCTAAACCATGGCACTAGATTTGCAATATATTTTTGAAATCTGGTAGTGTAAAGCCTACAACTTTATTCTTTTCGGTGAAAACTGCTTTGGCTATTTGGAGTCTTTTATGAATCCACAAATATTTCTTGTATTTCTTTTTCTATTTCTACAAAAAAAAATAACATTGAAATTTTGATAGGTATTGCATTCAATCTGTAAATCACTTTGGATGTTATGGTACTATCAGGATGATGAATAAATGTCTACTTCTGTGTTAGCTGCAGCAGCAGCATTATTATAACTAAGGTAATAGAAACAACTGAAGTACCTATCAATGGCTGAAAGGATGTTTTAAAATATGTCATATATGCACAATGCTATTCTGTATAGCCTCAATAAAGTGGAAATTCTGTCATTTGTGATAACATGAATGAACCTAGAGGAATTTCACAAAGTTAAACAACACAGGCACAGGAAGACAAATACCACATGATATCACTTAAATATGATATTCTAAAATTGTCAAGTTCGTAGAAGCAAAGAATAGAACATTGGTAAGTAGAGACTGGGAGAAAGGGCTGAGGAGGAAAATGAAGAGATTGGTCAAAGCTACAAAGTTTCAGTTAGACAGGAGTGAGAGGTTCTGTTGATCCAATGTACAACATGATGACTAGTTAATATTTATGTATATTTCAAAATGGCTAAAAGAGTGGATTTTAAGTCTTCTCACCTTGAGAAAAGATTACATATTCCAGGTGATGGATATAAATTATAAATTTAAATTTTAAATTTAAATCTAAATAAATTTTAAAAATAAGAAATGAATGTTGATGAGTCAATCACATCAATTTTCTTCGGTCACCTTAAACTCTATATAATAAGAACATTTCTACCCATTATCTGATTTAATTCTTATAATAATTCTCTGATGCATGTCCTAATTAACTGGGGACTCAAGCAATGAAGTGGCTTGCTTTAGTTCATGTATCTTGTGAGAAATAATGACAGAAGTAAATCTCTGCACTTTGAAACCTCGGGCTCTCTGGCATTCTCTTGCCACTGTACTATAATTTTTAAAATAATTTGATACTTAGGCACCATGATTAAACCTCAAATACAACATGGAAACCTCACTTATCTCTTTCTAAAAAGAGGCATGAAATCAGACCATTAGTTATTTAGCTACTGCACGCCAAACCAGGGGCATCACCTGGTTCTAGATATTGTCAAAAAATATTGTGGCATTATTTGGTATTATTATCATCAGAAATATCATTTTGAAACTTATCTGACTATATTTACTCATATGCTTTGGGAGTTACAATTACTTAAATCTGATTCAAAGGGTTTCCATTCTTGGCTTTCCTTCTTAAAAACTCTGGAAATAGATCTTCCTGTTAATTGCTACAACAGCTTAAATGCATTTTATTACTTTCAATTACTGTTTAAATAATCATATAATATTATTATATTATGTGACATTTTAGTGTAAGAAATTATAATATCTAACAATGGATGATATAATTTATTTAATATTGAGCACTGAAAATACTAATTTAAAATATTTATTGAGTCCCTATTACATTCAAGACACTTTTCTTGGTGCAGAAAATGCAATAATGAATAAGACAGACTGGGATCCAAACTAAAGTAACAATCTCTTGAGGGCTATTAGCATTATTAGTTTAAAAAAATAACATTGTGCTATAATACAGTCTTAATCAAAAGATGAGTGAAGTAATTAGAACTCAAGAATATGAAGAGATGTGTGTTTAGTGCTGAACGGGAGTCTTTATATCCACAGAGAAACACTCAAAAAGGGAAAAAGACAAACTTGATAAAAAAGCAATTATGAAAACATTATATAGAGACTCACTATTTAATCGGCAGTAAAACCTTATACAGTATCTGAAGGTGAGAAAGAGCCCATCATGTTAAAAATAGAGACTGTTCCTGTGAAAATGGAAATAGATCTGTCTCTCACCTGAACCAGGTAAGTATAATCCAATTAAACCTAAGTTGTCTTCCCAGGGTATTTTCAATCTCAGAATCCAGTGGTGACACTTCAGCCTCCTCTGATAGCCTTCAATACTGAAACTTTCTAGCACATATGAGAGTTCTAGGTCTTCATCCTTCCCTGGCTCTTCAATTACATTATTTTTGCCATTTTCATTCTTCACGCTATTCTTTTTCAAAATTACTTATTATTTCCTCTTAATTTGTGGCATTTTTTCAACAATGAGATATCCAAAGACCCTCGGTAGATATTCCTAAAGAGCAAGGAGTTAACAGTAAATTACATGGACCTCCTAAAGAATTGTGGAGAGAGACGTTAACATTGATTCTAGTAATAAATAATAGTGGTGACAAACACTTCTGTAATGCTTACTAAAGCATTAAGTGTGCCTCTAAGTGTTTCAACATGTTAACTCATTTAATCCTATTAGATTGTACCTATTATTGCTTCCATTTTACAAATAGGGACACTAAAACAAACATAGATTAAATAATTTGTTCAGGGCTCCCAAGCAAATAAATGGAGCTCTGCTTGAACCCCAGCTGTCTGGTTCCATGAATGTGGCTTTAAATATTTTCTTTCTTGCTGATCCAAGAAAATATTAAATATTTAGAAAATATCTGAACTCATGAAACTGCTGGACTTTATGACTAAAACTTAACTAAGCACTTGAGCACCTTAAATTCAAGTGCATTAGTAGCTCTGCTAGGAGGGAGAGTTTCACACCAGGCTAGAATAATTCAGAGACAAACAAAAATCGATGTTTTAATACAAAGGCATTGAGAAAAACATGAGATAAACTTTTTTAAAAAAGATTTCCAGAATAAACAACAAACTATAATTGAATACAAAACCTGTTAAAACTTTAAGAATTAATGAATGACTTCTCCTCATATCAACCTGTAAAAATGGAAAGATTCCTGAAGCTTCATTTTTTCCCCACCCACCAAGAGTGGACCCCTGGGAGACCAATTCATTTTATCCACACTTACTTTCCCATTGTGGTTCAGCGTTTGTACTTCTGTATAACAGATTTAATCTTAAAGAGTTACCACAATGCTCTAGTAGATAAAGAACATAATATGATAGCTAAATAGATATCAGGTCCTACAGAGTTTACTTCCATTAAAGCAATTGGATTAGTAAGATTTGTGTCACCATAATAAAAAAAAAAACCTGAAATAATATGGGAAAAGTTTGTTTGGACTGAAGGTTTTAGAAGTTTTAGTCTCTGTCGACTTGGCCCTGGGCTTGTGACAAGGCAGTATATCATGGCAGCAAGAAAACATGCAGAAAGACCAGCTCAACTCAAGACTGGGAAGTGAGAGAGAGAGGAAGGGGCCAGGACCCCAATGTCCCCTTCAAGGGTATGCCCCAATGACCTAACTCCTTATGCACAGTCCTACCTTTTAAAGGTTCCACTATCTCTTAATAATTCCACGCTGGGAACCAAAGGTCTTTGGGGGACATTTCAGATCCAAACTATAGCATCCACTGAATCTTGAGACTGCTCCCTAAGTTCAACATTGTTTGGGGATGGAGCTTCTATACACTGTTACATACCTCTCTCACCCTGCCTTTCAAACTAACGCCAAATAGTTTCTTAGTTCCAATTTTTCTAATTGTATAAATGTTCGGAAATTCCCCTATGGAGTATTGGAGTGAGCAGCCAGTTACCAAACTCATCCTTCCCCCATGTGTCTAATAGTAAATTATTTTCCCATCTTTAGGATACAAATGAGGAACAATGTTTAACTGGGATAGAAAGAGCACACAGTGTCCTGACAAGAGAGCTACCTAATCAAAATCTTTTTTCAACAGAAGAAATTTTGAACTCTTAGTTCCATCACCTGCAATGTAATGGGGTAAACCTAGGAACCAGAGGATGACCTTTGGTAATGAAAGTTGGGGAGGGAGGAACTTGAGATGCTAATGATCTGTTTGGGTTGATAGGACCATGCTGTTTGCTAAAAGGCAGAGAACTAGAACTGGGGAGAGGTGGTTCTGGTTCCAGATCTTTATCATTTAATATCCCTAGTATAGGCTGGCTTCTTCTGCGGTAAGAGGAAATATTAAACTACCCAATCTCAAGCTACCTTTCAGCTGGGAGAATCAAATAAGATGATAGATGTGAAACTGTTTTAATCTATTAACCATATGCTCTGGAAATGTATTATTATGTGGAATATTATTGTAAAAAGTTCCAAGAATCCTAAGGCCAAAGGATCCAGGTGATTTCCCATTTTGGCCCCCTCTGAGGACTCTCCCACACAGAAGAGTACCCAAATGGCCTAGAACATCCTTCAGAGCAAATGTCTTTGCTTTTGATTTTTGCATGATGCATGTCTCTTCCCCAGCTGGGGTTCCTTTGAATTGATTTCACAGGAAGAACTCCCATTATCATAAATGAGAGTTGCACCTGCAATCTATAGAGAGGCAAATGGATTTCACCAGGAGGATAATGAAACAGGTTTGCTCAAATCAGGGAACCAGGAAATAGATATGTATCAATTTGAAATTATACTTTATCAAAGCAGTTAAAATAGGAGTCTAAAAAATGGTATTGTTCTTAGAGAAATGAGCAATATTTGTGTATGAAAAAAATCATGTAATAGATTGAGGCCAGGAGTAAGGAGGCACAGGCATTTCTGATATGGCAAGTGAGCACAGTGAGGGCAGACTCACATCATACAATGTTAAGAAAGGTTCGGTCAGGCCGGTGTTACACATCTATAATCCCAGTGGCTTAGGAGGCTGAGGCAGGAGGATCTCAAGTTCAAAACCAGCCTTAGTAAAAGCAAGGTGCTAAGCAGCTCAGTGAGACCCTGTCTCTAAACAAAATACAAAATGGGGCTGGGGATGTGGCTTAGTGATCAAGTGCCCCTGCCTTCAATCCCCAGTAACTAAAAAATAAAGAAAAAAAATTCTGCCTGTCTACAAAGGATTACTACATTAATCTAAAACAACCTTGAAAAAAAAATAGGTTTGTAATCCTCACTTCATAGAAGACAGCAAAGCCTGAGAGAAACAATGGCTCAGCTCACATAGGTAATAAGTAGAAGTGACTCAGGGCTACCTCCAGAAGACCTCAAATCCTCTACCTTTCTGTAATTATCACTGACATCTTTGTTTTGACTGAGTGAAGGGATTGAGGTGAAAACACATGTCCTGTTCAACATGCAACTGAGCATTCATCTATCTGTAGGTTAACATTGGTGTGGTGGCTATCACAGGTAACCCCAGGGCAGAAGTCACAGTCACTGACCCAGACACAGCTGACTTTGGTCCATCCAATACTTGGGACCTTCGCAGTTGAAAAACCAAGCAAAGAAGTATCTTTTTGCAAGTTCTTGCAGCTTGACTCTACTTGGTTGGACCTATTTGGTTGGCATGTATTTGGCAAGTGAATCAAGTGCCAAATACATGCCAACCAAATAGGCCCCCCTCGAGCTGCTGCTCAGTGTGATGGAAACTGGGTTGTCACTGAATTATGACCGGAAAGCTGGCACATAGATGGTGATCAGATGATTTGCTTGTGCAGCTTTGCCTCGCTGCTCAGGAGTGAACCAAATTCGAAAAGGGATCAAATTCACAGTAGGGGAGGCAAAGGTCAACTGAAATGTGTAAATTACTACCATATCTACAAATGCCATGCTTTTTTTTCTGGCTTTCAAAAGTACAAAATAGTCTTTGAGTACATTTTCCCCCAGTTTTTATGCCACCAAGGACCTCTTTTTTTCATATTTCCACAGAGACCTCATGTTTTGAAAGATTTTTAATCTACAGAACTTCATTTAATTAATTAATTCATTTGCGGAGTTTTATTCATCAAAGACAAAACTGACGATCAAAGCTACTAATCGGTCTGAGATAGCTAATATTTCCACAGCGTGCTAATTATAATTCCAGGCAAAAGCAAAGAAATTTGACATTTTAATTAGTGTGGGCAGCTTTGCCATACTCAATGAATCATTTCTATTGGCCTTTTGCAAATACTGAAAATAATTTCTACTTGTCCTAAGTTTCGAGGGATTTAGGGTTCCAAAACAGTGGAGCTTCCTGGTCCCTGAAACTAGGTCAAGAGTCTTTTTAGGTGTCCCTCTAGGACCTTCTGCAGATCCATTCCAACATGCCTCTCACATTGCATTGTAATTGTCTTTTTATATATACATAATTAGAGTTTGATTAGCTAACTACCAACCCTAATTACATGAACATAACTGCTGAGTTTCTTCTAAACATGTATTTTTCCCAGGAAGAAATCTAGTGAATGTTCTTTTCTCCACTTCATGTCACCAGTATTTTTTTTTGTTATACATATATTTAAATATTTTGGCACACCTACCAAGAAATATTAGCCAATGAAAAATCCCTTTCCTCCATCTCTCAACTTGAACTAGCAGAAGCAGACCATTGACTGAGCTATGTCTCCAGCCCCAAATCATGTGTTCATTGATAAGAAATTTAAATTCGACCTGGAAGCTGCAGAGAGCTACTAAAGATTTTTTACAAAAGATTTAAAAAAAAAAAAAAAAAGGCATAATGACCCTGACTGTGGTGTGTGACCAACATGTAACTCAGATGTTAGCAGCATTGACCCTGCAGAGTGACACCATGGAAAGGTCTTTGAATCACCATTCCACCATTAGGAGGCCATCTTCCATGAGGTCCTCCCCAGAGCCCAGCTGTTGCTAGCACCATGCTCTTGAACCTCCAGACCTGTGAGCTAAATAAACCTCTTTTGTTTTGAAAGCCACACAGCTTCAAGTATGTCATTATAGTCCCAGCGAATGGACTACTACAAAAGATAAACCACCAAGAACAGCTATGGACCCTTACCCTGCAGATAATACCACAGGAATTTTTATTAACTAGTTTCAATAACTAGCCTTTATCTGCCAGTAATTTGCCCTTCCCAAAGTTGACACCTGTAGAGACTCAAAGTCATTTTCCTTTGTCTTGTCACTGTCCTGAAACTCTACTATTCTTTAACTCTACTATTCTTTGTTGAAGATGCAAAGTAACCTACAATTCAAATCTACCTCTGTAAGAACTACTCATTCTCTAGTGACTTCCCTCTGTATATGAAATATCTATGTTAATAAACTTCTGTTTGTTTTTCCTTTGTGTAACAAGGTCTATTCCAATTATAAACCTTTTGGGGGTTGAAGAAAGACCCTTACAGAGTTTTGCTCATCTCTGGGGACTTTTTGTCCTAGTTTCTCAAGCCTCTAATTTCTTTCAGTCTGTCAAGCCTCTGACTTCTTTCATTATCAATCCTTTTAGGAAACACACTTCTCCCCTTCAGTTTCAAACACAAAGAAAATTTTATTTTTCATTTACACAAAGTCTTTGATACTTTGGAGGTTTCGTTTTACACATTGGGTTGTTCTGCTTTGAAAGCTGCACTGAGGAATTCTTAGGGAAGATAAAAAGGTTACATTCCTATAATGTAAATTGGGGGAAACAGAGGGCATTCTTTTCAAAATGCCCTTTGGCCATTCACTCATGTCCTTTCCTTTCTCTCCCTTTTCCTATTGTATCACTGTCACTTTCACACTTCTTGAAATAGCCTCAGGACTTTGGACTGACTTTCCCTCTATTAGATTCCATGATGGGTCCCCTTCCCTGATGTGGGTTCCTGCAGACATCCCTGTCCTGGGGTGACTCAGCTGCCTCCCACCAGGAATGCCAAGTCTTATTTTCATAAAACATATTCCTTCCTCAGAAGAAGTAATCATATCAACAGCTAAGAAAATATGACCGTTGTCATCTTGTTAGAAATGACTGAAGAAAGGCAAAGTGGCAATGAAGAAAAAAAAAAAAGAAGAAGTCATTGGTGAAGGAGGAAATGACAGAAGCCTGCAGTCGTAGCAATGCAGATAAAAACAAAATCATTGTAAGAGATAATCCTGAGAAAGAATTAATAGTGCTTAAAGGATTGTATTGAAAGACTGGATAACATTTTGTGGAGAAAGGGGTCGAGGCGATGGTGATTTTGTTTTCTTACTTCAGCAATTGGGATTACATATAGATAATAATAGTATTCACTAAGGTGGAGAATAATGGAGTATGATTATTAGGGGATATGTTATTTTTTTACATGTTGTGTGGTGATATCTTTGGATTGTGCAATAAAGATGTCCAGAAAGCGATTGGATCCCCAGGTCTGGAATCCTGGAGAAAGATATTTAAACATCACCAGAATGTCAGTAGATCTGAAGCCATAAGAATAGATTACATCAGGGCTGGGGAATTAGCTCCATGGTAGATTGCCTGATCCCCAGCACTAACACACACACACACACACAGAGAGAGAGAGAGAGAGAGAGAGAGAGAGAGAGAGAGATCAGGGACTATGAGACCACAATCCTCCACTGAATTGTCTGCTAGTTTGTTGACAAGAGAAAACCAGTGTGAGACTTGGCAAATTGAAAATTGAACAGCTGTTTTAATTTCTTCTCAGTTATAACAACTTATTGTTTTCAACCCACTTCTTCTCACCAACAGGTAAATATCTTCAAAATATTCCAGAACATGATCTTTTTTTTTTCTTTCCTTTCATAGCTATAGAATCAAAATAATTGTAATCAAAGGCAAATCAATCTAAGAGGACTTACATCACCTCCGCCTTAACTGATAACACTAAGAGTCCCAAGGAAACCAATCTAACAGCTCGGCAACAATCAAGCATACACCATTGCCTTGTGAAAATTAGATATATTCGATATCTTTCAGGTCACAGGGTCAAATGTTATCATTTCAGTGGTATTTAGAGAATAAACACTGATTATTGAGTGTCCAGAAATGTACTTATTAGGAGGATCTGCCCTAAGACGTTAGTAATTTTATTTTTTAAATCTTATTTTCTTCCTCTGTTCTCTGTTCTCTGACAGCCATAACAAGATCTCCCTCAGCTTAAGCTTCTCCTTGCCTGATGTCCACAGATCCTATGCTTTAGGAGGAAAGTATAACACCAAGAAGTATTTCCTACCTAAGAGAAAATATTTCATAGAAAGCAATATGGTGGGTGCTGGGGTTTGCCACCCTGGCCTAAGACACCTGTTCCACAACAAGCCGCTGACCACTCCCAGCTCAGGCTTGCTTTGAGCCACAAGACACTGCCACCTGTGGTGATGCTTCCAGGACATGAACAATCCACCTCCAGTGGCTGAGTGAGGTGAGTACAAAGCCAGACCCTCGCCTTGGCTCTTGCTTTGATTCTGGCCAGCTCCAGAGTACCTCTAGAATCTGTCACAGCCTCTGTGACAACTGCATCAAAATTCAACTTCTTCCTTCTTCCAAACCTACTCGCCCCTCTCTCTCCCACACACCCATAGTTCCCAACAACACCCCCATTAAATTTTCTGCATGCAAATCTCAGCATCTCAGTGTCTATTTTCCAGGGAATTTAATCAAAGACAATTGATAGGACAGTTTTTTACAACCTTGAGATTAAGAGAAATTCAGACTGCTAAGAGATTTAGTATTTTAGGTATCTGCTTCTTAAACTTTAAAATGCCCAAGAAGGAAGAGAGTACAATATATGCTTTAGTTAGCTCTTCATTGCTGTGACCAAAATGCCCATCAAGAACAACATAGAGGGTTGTGACTGGGGTTGTGACTCAGAGGTAGTGCACTTGCCTAGCACGTGTGAGGCCCTGGGTTCAGTCCTCAGCACCACAGAAAGAAAGAAAGAAAGAAAGAAAGAAAGAAAGAAAGAAAGAAAGAAAGAAAGGAAGGAAGGAAGGAAGGAAGGAAGTCCAAATACAACTTTTAAAAAAAAAGTGAACATAGAGGAGCTTATAGTTTCAGAGGTCTCTGTCCACAGTCGGCTGACTCCATTGCTCTGGACCCAAGTTGAGGCAGCATGTCATGGGGGAAGGGAAAGCTGCACAGTTGATGGTGGGATCAGGAAGTAAGGGGGTGGGGAAAAGCCACCGGGAGGATGCACCCTTCGGGACATGCCCCTAAAGATCCACCTCCTGCAGTCATACCCCACCTGTCTACAGTTACCACCCAGCCAGTTCATTCAAACTAGGGTGGATTGATTGAGAATTGAACAGCTGTTTTAATTTCATTTTACCTCTGAATGCCTGTGTGACAGGAGTTTTTTGAGGGACACCTGATATCCAAACTATAACAAAATATTTCTGTAATTCAATCATTAAATATTTTGTGGTGTTAATACATCAGTTATTAATTACTGTGTTCTCCATCAGTTCTGTAAAATTGTGGAATGGAGCAGAGTGTTTTTCATCTCTTACCTTTACTGCTCACTTTTCCTTCTTCAAAACTTTTGGAAGTTTGTCATCTGTTGTTGTTGATGGTAATGCTATTGACTTTTCTTTATCTTGCTCTTATTAATTCTGATTCTTATTTCTTATCAGATGTTTACTTTCTATTTATAATCACTTGACCTTTGATCTACCTAAAACCTTCATTAATTCAAGAGAGTTATAGAAATATCTACCATGTTTCTTTAAGTCTCTGTGAAGTTTTATTCACCTTGGTTACTTTCTTCTCCCTCTCCAAGCATGTCCCTCAGCATTCTCATTTTCTAAGAAGGCTAAGACTTCCTTTAATCATTCTTCTATTTTTAAGTTCATCCTGTTTGTCAGTAGTTTAAGACTGTAATGATGTCAATTAGGCAATCTAAACCGGCACAGTGGCACACACCTGTAATCCTAGCAGCTCCGGAGGCTGAGGCAGGAGGACCACAAGTTCAAAGCCAGCCTCAGCAACAGCAAGGTGCTAAGCAACTCAGCGAGACTCTGTCTCTAAATAAAATACAAAACAGGGCTGGGGATGTGGCTCAATGATCAAGTGCCCCTGAGTTCAATCCCTACTCCCTCAAAAAAATTAGGCAATCTAGTGATGCCTTACTTGTTCCTAGTTATTTGCCCTATGACCATGAGTTCCTCTAATAAAAACAGAGAATGAAACAAACATTCAGAGAATGAAACATACAGAGAATGAAAAAAAAAAGAAAGAAATATAAGATACCACTCCAAATCAGGTAAAGAGAGAATTAGAATACTTGATCTAGACTAAAGATAGAATGTTGCCTAAACTTTTATAATACAATAAATAAATAAATAAATAAATAATGGCTCATGCACTTAGGCCCAGAAGCCAAGAGAGGAGAGAGAGCTGACCTTATACATCTGCTTAGCTGATGGAGTCTGGAAGGACCCATGGGTAGATGCCCAACCTCTTCACACAGTGATCTCCCTTGGAGGAGCAAGAAAGAAGGCATGCAGAAGAACCAGGCAAGGAAAAGGTGCACCCAGACACCAAGACACATAGGTGTGCAAGCATACACACACACACACACACACACACACGCACACACACACAGGCATGCTGATGTAGGGAGAAAGGGTTTTTTTTTTTCACCTTAAACTCCCACTTCTATGAATTTCCCTACTGTTGTAGAATTATGCCAGACAGAAAGAAAGAAGTAACTTTAAACAACTGTTCTATGGAAGTGCTATTTATCTCATTTTGCCTACTCCAGAGATCAGAAGTTTTAATCTAAACTCAGGTAGGATCCACTGGGGTAATATTCAGCTGGTTGTTACAGTATTGAAATATCCCATCATATTTGTAAATGCTGTCTGGCTACCTTGATTCTTCTTTCAGACACTCCCCTCCCACACATCTCCTATCTCCACACTCATCTCTTCAGGATCCTCAACTAGAGAAGGAATGCCCTACACTGGGGGGACCCAAAACCCTGCTCTAATACCACAGCTGGCAGCCCCTCTTGTTGGTCACCGACCACTGTAAGTAATAAATCAGCAGTTAGATACTTTGACTATAAGGCCCATGAACATGCTGCAGTAATTAGAGAAATTGCTTAAGCTAGGATTTTGTAAAGATGAGAAAGGAACTGGTGGAAAGTGACTACATTATCATAATAACGACAGATTAACATTTCCTAAACGCTGACACTCTTCTGAGAGCTTTTTGTGCACAATGTACAAATGAGGGGTGCCCTATTATTACCTATCCATGATAGCTGAAAAAGCTGAGGGGTAGAGAAGATAAGTATCACTCCCCCAAAAACGTACCATTAACATCTGAAATGACAAGTACACACAACTTGTTAGGCAGTGGAATCAGATAACAATTTCCCAGACCTCCTCCTTGAAAGGGAATAGTGAGTTTCACTGGATTCCCCCCACAGTGTCCCATCTTGCTCTAGTCGCATGAGGTCCAATCACCATTAAGATGCCAGCTTCTTGCTTTAAGTCCTCTTTACTAATCTTTGGTCTTAATCTTTACTTAGGTATTTAACCATTACAGTTTCAAGATTTCAGTGTTTCCCAGTTTACTTTGGCTCTTTTCTAATGTGCTACACACACACACACACACACACACACACACCTATTTCTCTAATCTTCAAGTAATTTTTCTTGAAAGCACTTTCCTTGCTAGCATCTATCTCTCCTTTGCAGCAAAATTCATCCAAAAAAAATTATCTACACTTGTCTCCAATCTATCTCTTACTGTTTTCTCCTAAACACACCTGAGCAGGATTTTGCTCCCTGACCCCTCACTACACAAAAACTGTTCTTGTCAATGTCTTCAGCAACATCCACGGAGATACATCCAGGGGTCAATGCTCAGACCGCATCCAAGGGGATGTGCAGAAGTTGGATCCATTTGATCACTATATCGTCAGTGACACTACATACCTGTGAGTTCCTCTGGAATATCCAGGGCACCATTCATCTGTGTATATATTCTGTGTTTGATATGTATTCAGAATCTTCCAACTTCTCCTGCTGCCATCATGGCCCCACCCACTCCTTTTTCCACTGTCATAACTGCAAGAGACCCCTGACTTCTCTCCCTGTATCCACCTTTGCCTTTCTTTGTTCCATTCCCAATTCAGTAGCCAAAGCAATCTTTATAAAACATGAAGGCAGATCAACTGGTTCTCTACTCAAAAACACCACAAGAACTCCTCATGCCTTATGTAGTGAGAGTCTAACTCCTACAGTGATCTTTAAGGTGCTACATGCTTTGACCTGTTATTTTCCTGACCACCCATTCCTCATCCATTCCAGCTTCCTTGCTGTTCTTTTTTTTAACATAATCGAGATTTCTCTTGTTCAATATGATCAGAGATGTCAAAGTTGAAAATTTTATTACAACTGTGAGAAAAGAATATGCACACAGATGTGCATACAGATGTACACACACACATACATTGATAGAGACAGAGAGAGAGAGAGAGACAGAGACAGAGAGAGAGACAGAGAGAGAATCAGAATATTTGGCAGTTTCAGAGTCAGAGAATTTCAACACAGTGAATAAGAAAATCCTTCAGAAGGTAAATAATACCAGTTTTGATTTTATAGTTGTGGTGGTCCAGGCATTTTTTCTGACTTCCTTTCTTTCCACCTGTAAAAGGAAAAAGCTAGATGGAATTTTGTGATGGTTGCTACAGTTAGGAAACTGTATGATTTTATAGATGCTGATTCATGGAGCATCTTGCCTAGGGCTGTATTGATGATGACCTATGAGAGCCATCTTTTAGTGAACACATATCTCTGTGGTAAGTGCATCCCATCTCATTCAAGCCTTACAATCCTATGAAACAGGAATGACTATAGAGATACCAGGATAGTTCTTTGTGATTAAGTGTGCTGTCATGGACCAAGAGCATCTATAACTGAGTTGAAACATCTTTACCTTCAGCTATGACATCTCCTTCTCCATCTCTCTGAAGAGCACTAACCATGGCCCAATGTGTGATTATTAATGCATAGCTTTGGAGTTCACCACTAAATTGAAGGATGATTCATCCCTTAAAAATTTCCATTTTGGGGTAAATTCCTATGCATCAAATTTTACATGAGATTAAGAGGTAAAATATTTTATCTACACTTAATAAAAAAGATTTAATTACATTATAAAAAAGTGTTCTAAAATTATCTTGGGTAAATGTGAGAAAAGGTTTACAGTTTCTATTAAATATTAATTGTCTTAAACATGGACAAACTTACATATTGCAAAACTAGTACTAAAATACTAGACTTGGGATGTAGCAGTTTTACACACAAACCAATATCTTTGGGGAAGCTTTAGAGCTGATGTTTACTTCTGTTCTGCATCCATACCTTCTCTGAGTCTGCACCTTCTTGATCCTCTGACCTGTAGCTGTGCCAAGTTTGGAAGGCACTCTTAGAAGCTCACATCACTCTTGACCTGGATAGTTTCTTGTACTACCTGTGTGCCCCAAGCACCTTTGTTCTTTTTGTTTGTTCATTTGTTTGTATATTCTTTTTGTTAAATTTGTTATATATGACAGCAGAAGGTATTACAATTTATATTACACATATAGAGCACAATGTTTCATGTCTCTGGTTGAACACAAAGTAGAGTCACACCATTCTTGTTTTCATACATGTACTTAGGGTAATGATGTCCATCTCATTCCACTGTCTTTCCTATCCCCATGCCCCTTCCCTTCTTCTCCCTCCCCTTTGCCTATCTAGAGTGCATCTAATCCTCCCATACCATCCCCCAACCACACTATGAATCAGCATCCTTAAATCAGAGAAAACATTCAACATTTGATTTATTGAATTGGCTTATTTCACTTAGCATTATATTCTCCAATTCCATCCATTTACTGCAAATGCTATGATTTTATTCTTTTTATGCTGAATAGTATTCCATTGCATATGTATACCACATTTTCTTTAGCCATTCATCTACTGAAGGGCATCTAGGTTGGTTCCACAGTTTAGCTATTGTGACTTGTGCTGCTATAAACATTGATGTGGCTGTGTCATTGTAGTATGCTGTCTTTGAGTCCTTTGAGTATGGACCAAGAAGAGGGCTATCTGGGTCAAATGGTGGTTTCATTCCCAGTTTTCCAAGGATTCTCCATACTGCTTTCCATATTGGCTGCACCAATTTGTAGTCCCACCAGCAATGTGTGAGTGTGCTTTTTCCCCCCAAATCCTCGCCAACACTTATTGTTGTTTGTGTTCTTAATGGCTGCCATTCTAACTGGAGTGAAATGAAATCTTAGAGTAATTTTGATTTGCTAGAGATGTTGAACATTATTTCATATATTTGTTGATCGATTGTATATCTTCTTCTGAGAAGTGTCTGTTCTGATCCTTGGCCCACTTATTGATTGGGTTATATGTTTTTTGGTGTTTTTTGAGTTCTTTATATACCCTAGAGATTAGTGCTCTATCTGATGTGTAATGGGTAAAAATTTATTCCCAAATTGTAGGCTCTCTATTCACCTCACTGATTGTTTCTTTTGCTGACAAGAAGCTTTGTAGTTTGAATCCATCCCATTTACTGATTCTTGATTTCCATTCTTGTGCTATAGGAGTCTTATTAAGGAAGTTGGGGCCTAATCTGACATGATGGAGATTTGGGCCTACTCTTTCTTCTAAAAGACACAGTGTCTCTGGTTTAATTCCTAGGTCCTTGATCCACATTGTGTTGAGTTTTATGCATTATAGGGGCTTAATTTCATTTTGTTGCATATGGATTTCCATTACCATTTGTTGAAGAGACTATCTTTTCTGCAATGTATGTTTTGGCACCTTTGTTTAATATAAGATAACTGTAATCATGTGGGTTATTCTCTGTGTCCTCTATTCTGTACCATTGGTCTACCAGTCTATTTTGGTTCCAATACCATGCTGTTTTTGTTACTATTGCTCTGTAGTATACTTTCAGATCTGGTATAGAGATGCCATCTGCTTCACTCTTCCTGCTAAGGATTGTTTTAGCTATTCTGTGTCTTTTATTTTTCCAGATGAATTTCATGACTGCTTTTTCTATTTCCATGAGGAATGTCATTGGGATTTTGACTGGAATTGCATTAAATCTGTATAGTGCTTTGGGTAGTATGGTCATTTTTCACAATATTAAATTCTGCCTATCCAAGAACAAGGGAGAACTTTCCATCTTCTAAGGTCTTCTTTAATTTCTTTCTTTACCATTCTGTAGTTTTTGTTGTAGAGATCTTTTGTCTCTTCTGTTAAGTTGATTCCAAAGTGTTGTTTTTTGTTTGTTTGGTTGGTTTTTTGAGGCTTTTATGAATGGGGTAGTTTTCCTCATTTCCTTCTCAGAGGATTTGTCACTGATATACAGAAATGCCTTTGATTTGTGGGTTTTGATTTTATATCCTGCTTTTTTGCTGAATTCATTTACCAGTTCTAGAAGTTTTCTGGTAGAATTTTTTTGGGTTCTTCTAGGTATACAGTTATATCATTGGCAAATAGTGCTAATATGAATTCTTCTTTTCCTATCTGTATCATTTTAATTTCTTTCATCTGTCTAATTGCTCTGGCCAGTGTTTTAAGAACTTATGTTAAATAGAAGTGGTAAAAATAGCATCCCTGTCTTGTTCCAGTTTTTAGAGGGAATGCTTTCAATTTTTCTCCATTTAGAATGATGTTGGCCTGGGGTTTAGCACAGATAACTTTTACAATGTTGAGATATATTCCTGTTATCCCTAGTTTTTCTAGTGTTTTGAACATAAAGGGGTGCTGTATTTTGTCGAATGCTTTTTCTGCATCTATTGAGATGATCATATGATTTTTATCTTTAAGTCTATTGAGTGATGAATTACATTTATTGATTACTTTATGTTGAAACAACCTTGCATCCCTGGAATGAACCCCACTTGATCATGGTATACTTTATTTTTGATGTTTTTTGTATTCTATTTGTCAGAATTTTATTGAGAATTTTTACATCTATGTTCATTAGAGATATTAGTCTGCAGTTTTTTCTTTCTTTGATGTGTCTTTGCCTGGTTTTGGAATCAGGGTGATGTTGGCCTCATAGAATGATATTGGAAGTGCTCCCTCTTTTTCTATTTCCTGAAATAAATTGAAGAGTATTGGTATTAGCTCTTCTTTAAAGGTCTTGTAGAACTCAGCTATGTATCCATCCGGTCCTAGGCTTTTCTTGGTTGTAGGCTTCTGATATCATTTTCTGTTTCACTGCTTGAAATTGATCTGTTTAAATTGTGTATATCATCCTGATTCAATTTAGGCAAATCATATGATTCTAGAAATTTGTTGTACAAATTTTCGAAATAATTTCTAATTATCTTCTGTATTTCTGTAGTGTCTGTCATGATATTTCCTTTTTCATCATGTATGTTAGTAATTTGAGTTTTCTCTCTCCTTCTTTTTATTAGAATGGCTAAGGGTTTGTCAATTTTATTTATTTTATCAAAAAACCAACTTTTTGTTTTGTCAATTTTCTCAATTGTTTCTTTTGTTTCAATTTCTTTGACTTCTGCTCTGACTTTAATTATTTCCTGTCTTCTACTGCTTTTGCTGTTGACTTGTTCTTCTTTTTCTAGGGCTTTGAATGTAATGTTAAGTCATTTATTTGTTGACTTTTTTTTTCTTTTAAGGAATGAACTCCATGCAATGAACTTTCTCTTAGAACTGCTTTCATATTGTCCCAGAGATTTCGATATGTTGTGTCTGTGTTCTCATTCACCTCTAAGAATTTTTTAATCTCCTCTTTGATGTCTTCTGCAACCCATTGTTCATTCGGTAGCATGTCGTTTAGTCTCCAGGTGTTGGAGTAGCTTGTGTTTTTTATTTTATCATTTATTTCTAATTTCATTCCATTATGATCTGATAGAATGCAGGGTAGTATCTCTACATTTTTTATATCTGCTGAGAGTTGCTTTGTGGCATATGCATGGTCTATTTTAGAGAACAATCCATGTGCTGCTGAGGAGAAACTGTATTCTCTCATTGAAGCATGAAATGTTTATGTATGTCAGTTTAGCCTAAATTATTGATTATATTATTGAGTTCTATAGTTTCTTTGTTCAACTTTTGTCTGGAAGCTCTATCCAGAGTTGAAAGAGGTATATTAAATTCACCCAAAATTATTGTCTTGTGGTCTGTTTGGCTCTTGAACTTGAGAAGAGTGTTTTTGATGAATGTAGACACTCCATTGTTTGAGGCTTATATACTTATTTTTATTATTATTATGTCTTGCTGATGAATGTTTCCCTTAAGCAGTATGAAATATCCTTTTTTATCCCTTTTGATTAACTTTGACTTGAATTCTACTTTATTTGATATGAGGAAGGAAACCTCTGCTTGCTTTCATAGTCCATGTGAGTGGTATTTTTTCCAACTCTTCACCTTCAGTCCGTGGATGTCTTTTCCTATGAGATGAGTCTCTTGGAGGCAGCATATTGTTGGGTCTTTTTTTAATCCAATCTGCCAGTCTTTGTCTTTTGATTGGTAGGTTTAGGCCATTAACATTATTATTGAGACATGATTTGTATTACCTGCCATTTTTGTTTATTTTTGGTATTTAACTTGACTTTGTTTCTCCTTTGATTAGTTTTTCCCTTTATTGTAATATATCCTTTGCTGATTTTCATTGTTGTTTTTCAATTCTTCTTCATGGAATATTTTGCTGAGGATGTTCTGTAGTGCAGGCTTTCTAGTTGTAAATTTTAACTTTTGTTTATAATGGAAGGTTTTTATTTCATCATCAAACCTAAAGCTTAATTTTGCTGGATATAAGATTCTTGGTTGGCATCCATTTTCTTCCAGAGTTTGGTATAAGTTTTTCTAGGATCTCCTTGCTTTGAAGATCTGGGTTGAAAAATCTACTGAGATATTAATTGGTCTTCCCCAGTATGTGATCTGATTTCTCTTTCTTGCAGCCTTTAGGATTATATCCTTATTCCGTATGGTAGGCATTTTCATTACAATGTGCCTTTATGTAGATCTGTTATAATTTTGTACATTTGGTGTCTTGTAAGCCTCTTGCATTTGGTTTTCCAATTCATTCTTTATGTTTGGGAAATTTTTCTGATATTATCTCATTGAAGAGATTGTGCATTCCTGTGGTTTGAAACTCTGTGCCTTCCTCTATCCCAATAACTCAGATTTGTTCTTTTGATGCTGTCTATAATTCTTGGATGTTCTGTTCATGGTTTCTAGCTTTCTTCACTGTGTGATCAACTTTATTTTTCAGATTGTATACTTTGTCTTCATTATCTGACATTTTGTATTCCAAGTGATCTAGTCTGTTGGTGATGCTTTTTATTGATTTTTTTTATTTGGTTAATTGTTTCCTTCATTTCAAAGATTTCTAATTGTGTTTTTTTTCCTCAGAATCTATCTCTTTCTTGACGTAATCTTTTGCTGCCTGTATTTACTCCCTTATCCCTTTGTTGGAGTGATCAATTTTTGCCTGTATTTTCTCATTTTGGTCATTCTTTAATTCACAGATCATTTTAATTATGAACCTTCTAAACTCCTTTTCTGACATTTCTTCAAACCAGTATCCTGGTTTGTTTGGGGCAATTTCCCCCATTGTTTTTTCATGTTGTCTATGTGATTTCCTTTCTTGCAGTGTGGATCTGAGGTATGAAGTTTCTACCCTATAATCTTGTAGTATTTGTGCAGATTATCTGTATCTCACCTTGGTTTTGGGCTTCCAGACCCTGCCAGTGTCCCAGGATGGATGCTATTGCAACTATAGGTGGTGGCAGCAATAGCCAGAGGTAACACGAAGTAGCAGTGGAGGTACCCCATGATGGATGCAATGTCTTTCAGAGATGGGGCTGAAAGGGTGGGCCTTATACTGGCTTTGGGATGCTTGCTCCAAGATGCAGCTGCTTCTAGGCCCTGTATGTTGTTCCAAAGTAGAGGCTACTGTGTGGGGAAGGCAGTGGGGATGAATGCAGTGTCTCAAGATAGAAGTGAGTTAGACCTGGGCTCCCAGGTGGAGGAGAGAGGGCTGACCCAGACCTACCCTGGACCCTGGCTCCCATGCAGGTCAGTGAGGTGGTCCTGGACTGAGCCTGATCTCTGGCAGGTGTCTGCTGGTGGCGGGATGGATCAAGCCTACCATGGGCCCGAGCTCCCACACAGGTCAGCGAGGCAAGTTTCTTCCTTGCTGTTCTTAGCAGATGCTAAGCTTATTCTTTCAGTTTGAAACGTTCTCCCCAGACATCCCCATGGTTAACGCTCTCACCTCTTACAAATATTTGCTCAAATGCCATCTGCTCAATGAGACTTACCCTGATGACCCATTTAAAGTCATAACCCTTCTCAGTACTCCTTTTCCAGGTTTGCTTGTTGTTTAGAACACTTAGCATGTTTCATAATCCTATACAAATTGCCTCTTACTCATTATGGCTCTCACCCGCCCCCCAAGAGAACAGATTCCCTGTGAGGGGGGACTTTGCCTGCTCCTTTCACTGATATATCTCTGATGCCTAGAATACAGCCTGGTATGTAGTAGGTGTTCAGTGAGGCTGTGCTGAGTGAAAGGCTGGGACAGTGTGGTGCTGCAGCACCCCTAACCAAGTGTTCAGCTCCCTTTTCTATCTTCCTCTGGTGGATGACTTCTCTCAAAAGATAAATGGTACTTCTGTGCATTCTACTAAACAGAGGTGGTACCTTGTTGCTATTTTTATTGAGGTGAGAGTCACATAATATAAAATTAAGCATTTTAAGGTGAGCGATCTGGTGACATTTAGCATATACATAATGTTGTATGATTACGCCTCTATCTAGTTCTAAAATATTTTCATCACCCAGAAGAAAATCCTGTACCATTAAGTAGTCACTTCTTATCCCTCTTGCCCCCAGTCCCTGTTGTTCCAAAGTAGAGGCACTGTGTGGGGAAGGCAGTGGGGATGAATGCAGTGTCTCAAGATAGAAGTGAGTTAGACCTGGGCTCCCAGGTGGGGGAGGGAGGGCAGCCACCAATCTGTATCCTTTCCTGATGGATTAGCCTATTCTGAAAAATTGATAGAAATGGAATTATACACGTGTGACTTTAGTGTTTGGCTTCTTTCAATAAACATATATTCTCAAAATGTATCCACTTAGTGGTATAAATCTTTTATAGTTGAACCATATTCATATACATATTTATATACATATAAATATGTATAATATTAATATATTTTTGTTTATTTTTATTGATTCTTTTTAGTTATACATGAGAATAACAAATGGTGCTCAGAAAACTGGAAATCCATACTTAATAGAGTAATATATATAGATAGATAGATATAGATATAGATATAGATACATATAGATATAGATATATAGATATATAAAGAGAGAGAGAAACAGATTACACAATTTGTTTTCCCATTCAGGTATTGATGGACATTGGGGCTGCTTCTTCCTTTTAGCTACTATCAATAGTGCTGCTATGAATATACATGTATATGTATTTGTTTAGTACCCATTCTCAATTCTTTTAGGTATATACCTAAGAGTAGAGTTGGTGAGTTAGCTGTGTTTGACTTTTTTAAAAACCATCAACCTGTTCTCTGTGGCAGCTAAACCGTTTCATTTTCCCCCTGGCATTATGAAAGGGTTCTGATGTATCACATCCTTGCCAACATGTTATTCACCCTCCCTCATTTATTATAGCCATTCAAACAAGTGTGAAATGGTATTTCACTGGAGTTTTTATTTCATTGCCCTGGTGATTGCTGATGTTGAACATCTTTCATGTACCTATTTTCCATTCATATGTCTTCTTTGGAGAAATGTCTGTATATGTTCCTTACCACTTTTTAACTGGGTTTTGGCTTTTCTTTTTTTTTTTTAATTATAAGAGTAATTTATAGATTTTGACACCAGAAGCCTTATGAGATTATATATGATTCACAAATATTTTCTCCCACTTTTATATTGTCTTGTTTACTTTCTTGATAATATCTTTTGATGGATAAAAGTTTTAATTGTGCTGACGTCTAGTTTATCTGTTTTTTCCTTTATCCCTTGTGATGGGATAGTGGTTTTAGAGTCACATTAGTGGGAAGCGTTTCTTTCTGCTTTGAGTTAGAACTTTACATGAATCTGAAATGTGAATAGCACTGTGGTTATGTCCCTGTAACCCTATTTGTTCAGAAAGCAGTAAATATGAACATCACCAGGTAGTCTTTGGGGGCATTCTCCCCCTGCTCCTGGTGTTTCTGTCGTTGTGGAGTAAGCATCCCTGCCATGCACTTCTAGGCTCCCTCCACCTTCCCACTCACTCACCCACATTCAGTAAGTGGCTTTGGAGTGATAAACTGGCAGAGTTGGCACTGCTCATGCTTTTGTCTGCTACTGTAGAGAGCTGGTCTGCCTACAGAGCCCATGTGCCCTATTCTATCATATAGTGAAAGGGGGACTCCAAATAAGTGTATAAGCTTGCCTAACCTAGAGATATTATCTTATATAGTCAATAAAGGCAATATTTTTATTTTCATGTGCTTTTCCCATTTATTCATTCATTCATTCATCCCTTCAAGCATTATTAAAAGCATTTTTAATTCAGATACTGTCATGTGCTGAGGATTCTTCTGTAAATAGAATAGACAGAAAATCCTTATGTCTGTGCAGGTATGGTGCTAATATTAAGACTTGGAGACACAAACAAGATCAATAACTAAAGTTATATTAGTTAAGAACATGGGCAAGGAATACAGAGGCAACCACAAGGCCCCATGATGACCAATGTCTTGGAGCTTTTCAATCACGTGACTCAACAAGGTTATCATTTCTCTGCTCTGATGCAGAATGGAACTCTGGAACTCTCATTTGTTGGTAGGATCTAAAAAGTAGAGGAGCAGGTTTGGATTTTTTACAGGAACCAGGGGGCTTTGGAAAGCCCTAGAAAGTTGTAGTCTCAGACCATACATTGCCAAGCCATAGCTAAACACATCTCCACATCTTATTCTCCAGGGACAGGTTCCCAGTCAAGGGTGTCCTGATGGTGCAGCTGAAGTCATGTGCATGTGCTCTGACTACAAGAGAAAAGGTGAAAGAATAACTGATTTTCCTCAATTTCTATTAAGAAAATTATAGGTCTTCTTCCTCCTGAGGCCCACCTAGTGAGATCGTTAACAATGAAACAGGTGGAGTATTGGGGTGCCTGCCCAGCCAAAGAGACATATCCATGATGTTAGCATCCTGTTATGTTTTGCACCTCAATTTCTGCTTATTTTACTTTTCTTCTTCACATTTTGTAAGGAGAGTTCAGTCTGATTCTTTTTCTTTCAATCTTCTAGCTAGAGACTGCCATTTAAAAACTGCAAGAACTTCTGTCTCCTGACAGATGGAGGATTGAATAGAGACAAAGCATTCCTACATTTTCTGGGAGGGAAAAAAAAAACTCACCTCTGTTTGATAGCACAGCATCCATCCTGAGAACAGATGTTTCTAGTTGAGTTCTGTCTCTGAAGACTTATTTGGCTTGTTGAGATAAATGATGTTTCTTGTTTTCTCTGAGATACTCCCTTACTTCCTTGTGTTTTTGTTAGTTTTCTGGAGATGTATGTGTCTGTGTGCATGCAAGTATGTGTACTAAAGTTCAAGTATGTGCTCATAGACAATTTGGGAGCAAAAACTCAAGAAACATGGTATAGATGGCCAAAAAATAAGAAACTTTGGAAAGGAATAATAAATATAATGTTCTACAAATCACAATGTTTGAAAGAGAACACGAGAATTGGAAAATACACCTATGTTGGATGGCATCTGGACATGATTATCTTCTAGAGGCCCCAGGACAAGACCCTGATGGGGTGGCTCCCTCAGAAGACAAATCATCCTACTATTGCCAATTTGGTAACCACATCCTTTTACTTTAGCTTCTTCCATGGCCACTCGTTCCTGCATTTTGGAGACAGACTTACAGCTCCACCATGTCTGCTGAGACAAAAGACAGAGATGCCCCCATCCCTGCTTCATGTCACCCTGGTTCCTGAGCCACCTGAGGGTGTCTGAGAGGCAGAGTCTGGGTGAGCAGCTATCTTCTAGCTTCAGGCAGCATGAGATGGCCAGCAGGGCACAGGTACAGCTTCTTTAGGGGGAGAAAGTTTTGGCCCACAGCCCTTCTCCAAGGTGTTGGGAAAGAGTTTGAGTAGGCAAAATAATAGCAAATACCTCCTACACGTTCCAACATTGTTTTAAATCTGATGTTGTATAACCCAATGAAATATTAATTAGGTTTGCTCTCACTGCTTCTTTTTCTACCTTGGAGCCAAATGTTCAACAGTATAATTGCTTGATGAATAGGAATTAAACTTTGCTGGTACCCCAAATTCTTTTGCCCAATAAAGACATATTGAAAATCCCAAAAAACCAAATGCCAAATGATTTCTCTGATTTAAGGATGCTGATTCATAACATGCTGAGGGGGATGGGGGCATGAACTCTAGATAGGACAAAGGGAAAAGGGAAGGGAGGGGAAGGGAGGGGGAATAGGAGTAGGAAAGACAGTGGAATTCAATGGTCATCATTACCCTAAGTACATGTATGAAGACACAAAGGATGTGATTCTACTTTGTGTACAACCAGAGATAGGAAAAATTGTGCTCCATATGTGTAATATGAATTGTAATATGTTCTGTTGTCATATATAACAAATTAAAATTTAAAAAAAAAATTTAAAAAGACATTGAATTTCAAATCTTTTTACTTTGTAGTATTTAGTAATAATTTAGGGATATGAGAGCTGAAAATCAATAAGCAATTTGAAATTCCTTACCATAAATATTCTATTAACATTAATAATTTTAGAAAAAGCATTGTTTTCTAAAAAAAATTTAGAATTTTAGTACTTGAGAAAAAAATGAATATTTGCAATTTCACATTCTCCCTAGATTTTTCTGCTTACCTTCTTTTCCAAGGTTTTTCATATCCTAATATTTTTTCCATCCTAAATTCTTATGGAATTTCATTCGAAATATTATTGATTAAAAAAATTGCATCCAATGAAAAATTGTTCTCTATATCTGTAATAAGAATTGTAATGCATTCTGTGTCATATATAAATTTTAAAAAATTACAGCCATAGAAAAATATTAAATAACATTGCTTTTTTTCCCCAGAGTTTTAGAAGCAGAAAGGTGTTCCTGAATCTCTCTCAAGTTATATTTTATTTTCTTTTTTTTTTTTGGGGGGGGGGGTACCAAGGATTGAACCCAAAGGCATTTAACCACTGAACCACATCCCCAGCCCTTTCTACATTTTATTTAGAGGCAGTGTCCTAAGTTGCTTAGAGCCTTGCTAAGTTGCTGAGGCTGGCTTTGAACTTAGGATTCTTCTACCACAGCCTCCCAAGATGCTGGGATTACAGGCATGCACCACCACACCTGGCTTCAAATGATATTTTCAAACGTCATATGATAAGCACATATGGCAGGAAACACAACCCAGTTTGAGATGGACTAGTTAACAAATAATTACAAAAAATAAAACATGTTTTACTTTTTATACCCATGTAATTCATCTACCTTAAACTAAATTTTGCTGATGCTATGAAGCAAGATACATTCCTATTTTCTTCAATATGAAAAAATTTTACAGAACTATTTATTGGAGCATATAACCCTTCCTCAATGACATGCAATGAAACCAAGGCCTGGACCTCTATGCTGCCTCTATGCTGAGAGAGTCTGACAAGGCTCTCTCAGCACTGCTCCAGGGCCACCTTATTTGGAAGAGGTAAGACAGGCTTGGCCACTTCGTTCCAGGGATATGTGCAGGAAGACCATTTTAAAGACATCCCCAGGGGTTGTTTCTGAATTCTATAAGTGGCCACTTGTAGAACAAACTAGAAATCCCTATGTTGTGCTTCTCTCCCGCTATCCTCAAACCTCCATTAAAATCTTACTCAATTTAATAGCTTGTCTCATCTTTCAGTGAGGAAAATCAAAGAAGGCAGAAGGCAGTAATGAGATAAAATGGTACAAGGTTGGAGGACAATGCTCCACCGATACTTTCATGTCTCTGCAGTCAGAGTTTTCTCAGCAAAGAGCACTGGCTCCTCAGCTAAAGGATAATTGAAAAGCAACTCTAAAGATAGAGGCCTCTGGGGGCACACAGAAACTTACCTCCCTGGAACCATTTGTTTACATTCCAGGGTGGCAGTTAGATAACTTGCCATCCTCATCATGAAGAGGATTTCTCTGAAATGTAGAAAAATCCTAATTCCCTCTTTCTGTCCATCACTTCCAAGCCCCCAGAGTGCCAGTAACTCCAAGTTTCCTAATGCAGGGGCTCCTTCCCTATAATGCTCACTGTCCATAGGCAGGTACATATGGCCCTTCTACACGGTCCCACGGGGACTGAGGGCTAGAGAAACAGATGCCAGCTGCTCTGTGAGTAAAGGTCTGCTTTCTGATCTTGAGATTTTATGTTTATAGATATAGATCAGGACATCAATATAGATAGATATAAAGCTACAGGTTGAGTATCCCTTATCCAAAATGCTTGGGACCCAGAAATGTGTCTGATTTTTTTTTAATCTGGAATATTTGCATATACATAATGAGCTTTCTTGAGGATGGGACTCAATCCTAACATGAGTGAATTCACTTATTTTTCCTTTTTTGGAGTGTGTGTCTGTATGCACCTGCTAAGCACATGCTCTACCTCTGAACTGCACTCCCAGCCCTTCGTTGTTTCTTACATAGCTCTTATGCTTAGCCTGAAAGCAATTTTATTTTTAGTTCACCTGTGTTGTGACTGTGGCCCATTATATGAGATCAAGTGTGGAATTTTCCACATGCGACATCATGTTGTCTCTCAAAAATGTTTCAACTTTGGAGCATTCTGGATTTTGGATTGGGGTGTTCAACCTATATATAAATTAGACACATAGAGGATGGATAAAATTATTTATGTAAATATAAAAGTACAGGAGGCTATAGATAAGTATGCTTTGTTAGCTTGAAAAAGTATATCTCTGGCAACATTTTATAGCTTCAAACTTAACAACAGCCACAGTCCAAGTAATGCCAATTTGAAGATCATCAAAAGTGACCTTGAGTGGGCTAAATAGAAGCTCAGACAGCATGAAGACCAGAGATCCGGAACTAGATAATGCTGGTCTGCAAGAAGCATCCACGACAGATCTGTTCTCAGATTCCAGATTCTCTGTGTGGAAAGAAAATAACAAAACTTTCTGTAATCAAGGGTACTGGAATATGAGGCTGGAGTATGTCCAAAAGAAACAATGTCACATCAAAGACCTTGGACTTCACTCTATAGGTAATAAATACTTCCGAGCAATGACCAGATTTGTGAGGATGTGTGTGTTAAGATAACTCTGACAGCAATGTCCAGCATAAATTATAAGTGGCTGGTAGTAGGGAGAGAAAAAAGGGACCATTAGATGACAGATGACAAGGTCTTCAACTAAGGTCTAGCAATTCTAGTCCTATCTCTCTTAAATCAGTGTTAAAATTAGAACTGGTTTCTTTGCTAATCTAAAATGCATTTGTTCCTGGCTTCAGAATTTGTATTACAGCTTCTTGTACTCATCCAAATTGAATATGTAATCAGTTCTCCACTGCATATTCTCTTGCTGCAATGTTCCTTATTACTAAATGTTCAGCAGATTCTCGAGTCAGGTCTTTCTATCAAAGGGTCCTTATACATCTCTTCCCTCACAGAAGCCATATAAGCTTCTTTTCTTCCTTCCTGCTTCTCTTCCTTTCATTCTGCAATCCTCACAGAAAATAAATGAGAATACCAGAGGTATCTATTTTCTTCCCTTGTGCATTTCTTTCCTCCTTCTTTCCCTCCACCCCCAAACTCTCAATTCCTTCCTGTCATTCCACTCCTGGAAGCTCCCACCTGTGTCTGATAAATGACACTGACAATGACCCTGACTACAGCCAAGGACAGAATATTTGGGGGTTCAGATGTCTGAACGCCTACATGTCTGAGATCCCAGCTCCTGCTGCAGTCTCCTTCTCAAGCAAGTTCTGCATAATTGGAGCCCACGCCCTCTCTGTATGCTGACTCCTCATTCCCTTGATGCCTGAGTCGCTGTGAGTTCTTCATTCAGTCATTCAGTCATTGACTCCCTTCTTCTCGAAGCTGATGACCTTGTAGCCTGTCTCCCTGGAAGCTCAGCACTTGAAGAGAAGTTCAACTTACACTTACAAAAATCCTTCCGTGTGGGCATAAAAATAACAGTATATCCAGCTTAAAGATGTGAAAACTTAGGGCTTCATGAATAGATTTACTTCAGAGTCACACAATTAAGTGACATCAGCACCTGGTCAAACAGCTTAGCTGTCTATTCACACAATACACTAATATCTTAACCAGATAGAAATACACTTTTGAACCAAAGGCTTCCATTAATGCCCAAGGATTTAATTGAAGTTTTTCACAATCCTCACAGGGAGAAAAAAAAAAGTGAAAGCTTAGGATCAGCTGAAATTTCATGATTCAGATGACCTTTCTCTAAAAAACAAAACAAAAAAGGCCTAAAGTTTTGTTAAAATACATGAGCTGAATTTCAGAGCTTTAAATTTGTTATGTAGAGTTCAAGACAATGCTTTTTAAAAGTATTTCCAACTCTCCAGATAATAGAAGAAGAGTGTTTAACAATTTTATTAGTATAATCAAAACAACTCATTTTCTATCTCATTGTAGACATACAAGAACTAAAATTGGAAAATATTTAAATCATTATATGATTATATTCTTTATTTCTCAAAATATAAATATTTGAATCAATAGTTTAAGACCTGGGCAAGTATCTAATAGATAACTTGATGCTTTTCTCAAAGACATTAAACACAATTGAAATTCTAAGAAAAAAGAATTTCCTTTGAATTTACAATAAGAGTTTCAGTCTCATATGGTCTCACTAAATAAAAATAGATGTCTTTTTTTTTTCTACACCCACCATAGAAAATTCTTCTACTAAGTTTCACAAAGTAAATGTTTTGTTTTAAATATTTTATATTTATACATATTGAAATAAGAAACAGAAAAAAATGAAAAGAGATTCAGTAATCCTTTGAGACAGTTTCAATATTAAATGAATATTTTAAAAGTCTACTTGTTTAAGGGACATGAATTGATTTCATGTATCTTGACTATAAGAATTTTCAAATATCTTTAGAGTGTTTTTAATTCATTCGAGTCTATGTTTGAGCATCAACTGTCCATTCTCATTCTTCTACCCGCCATATTCATGCATCATATTATGGATTATGCAAAACTCCAAAGCCTTATGTTATATCAGAAAAGTGAAGTTCAGTCTGATCTTTGGTCATATTTATAACTTTTTTCCCCTCTGTCTGATGCTACACTAGAGCATCTGTTGGAGACCGCTTCTCAGAGGAAGCCAGAGAAGTGCCCTCTTGGAGGTCATCTATACAAACTGCCACCTGGCCAGAGAGATCAGTTCTCAATATCCAAGAATCAATTGCATTAATGGCCTGCTACCTTCTAATGAGCTGTGCTGGTTTCTGTTGTGCATGGAATCCATCCTCCATCAGTTCAGCCCAACTGGATAAATCCCTTCTTAGGGTCTCTTCTTTCCCAGCATCAGTCTCAGATACCCATTCTCTTTCCCCTGGGGAAACTATTCCATCCATACTTGTGCCTGACTTCCCCAACAAAGGCTACATGGCTGAACTTGAAGGTGATGTGAAATGGAAGAAAGGAGTCCTTGATCAATTAGTTTAAAGACACAACATGCATGAGAATCTCTAAAAGTGCCTTTTTAACATATATGCATTATTCACTCCTTTTTGTGTAGATCCCAGAAATTTTCAGAAAGAGACCTGGACAAATCTGCAATAGATATTTCTAGAACCACACTTGGAGAAACACCTGGGTCCTGCAACACAAATGCAAGGCTGGCCCTCAGGAGGAACAGGAATGGGAAAATGCTATCTCAGCCTTTTAAAGAACTAACAATTGACAGTAAGAGTGGACAATAAGAGTCAGTTTCTCTGCTTATCTTATTGTATATGTTTTGCAAATTTTTAGATTCTGGGTGTCAGGATGAGATTCTGCTCTTCTGAACTGACAATAGCTAGTAGCTCAAGTTATTAATGGGCAAGAAGCGGAAAAAGTATTAACATGATACAAACTGGACTATTTCACATGCGTATGTAAATTATACATACGTATTTTCAGGTTTTGCTTTTGCAAGTGGTTTCATCAGCTTATTTTGTAACCCTCTGTGTTATACATGTTCATGTATTTATGCCTTGTAGAAAACCACAAAATAATTTTCCCTCTTCTCACAGAAAAATTTTTCTTATTTGCTTATTTTACTTTCACCTCGCAGTATGTATTGAGTCTTATAATGATAATCATTTCTGCCTAAGGAAAGGAGGAAGCGAAAAAAAAGTACAAAGCAGATAATCAAACAACTTTCAAAGTTGCAAATTTCAAAGTGAATATTGCTTTTCTCCTTTTTCCTCCCTTCCAAGAAATGCTCTAAGACATGCATTAGCTGTCCCCAGGAAAAAAATTACCTTTGTGAAATATAGAAAATGGGTAGCTGGAAAACGTAAAATAATAATGATAAAAATCTAAACAGTAGTCTCTGGGAGGAGAAAAGTACATCCAACAGTTTCATTGTTTTTCTACCACCACCATAAAAAAAGAGAAAGGCAGAGAAATCTCAGAGAGAGGATATACCTGTGACTCTGGAAAGATCATTTCTCTTTGAACACTTATTCCAAGAAAGTTTGAGTTATTATGCTAGTCATAAAAGTGAAGAAAAACATTGTGAATTAAATATAAAATATAACTGCATATAAGTCAATTTTGGGTTGTTTTATTCCTTTGTAACATACTGCATTATTTGTGTGTGGGGTTGGGGGGTACCAGGGATTGAACTCAGGGGCACTCAATCACTGAGCCACATTCCCAGCCCTATTTTGTATTTTATTTAGAGACAGTGCCTCATTGAGTCTCTGAGGCCGGCTTGAAAATCCTCCTGCCTCAGCCCCCTGAGCTGCTGGGATCGAAGGCATGTGCCACTGTGCCCAGCCTCCATTATTATTCACTAGACAAAAATTCAATATGCCCTTGTCAACAACCACCACACTTAAAATGCTTCTCTAAACTAAGCAAGCAATTACTTTGAGTCTTTTAATTAGTTAGATTAGCAGCCATTATGAAGTCAAACAACAACAAGTGCTGGCGAGGATGTGGGGAAAAGGGTACACTTGTACATTGCTGGTGGGACTGCAAATTGGTGCAGCCAATTTGGAAAGCAGTATGGAGATTTCTTGGAAAGCTGGGAATGGAGCCACCATTTGACCCAGCTATTCCCCTTCTCGGTCTATTCCCTAAAGACCTAAAAAGAGCATGCTACAGGGACACTGCTACATCGATATTCATAGCAGCACAATTCACAATAGCAAGACTGTGGAACCAACCTAGATGCCCTTCAATGGATGAATGGATAAAAAAAATGTGGCATTTATACACAATGGAGTATTACTCTGCATTAAAAAATGACAAAATCATAGAATTTACAGGGAAATGGATGGCATTAGAGCAGATTATGCTAAGTGAAGCTAGCCAATCCCTAAAAATCAAATGCCAAATGTCTTCTTTGATATAAGGAGAGTAACTAAGAACAGAGTAGGGTCGAAGAGCAGGAGAAGAAGATTAACATTAAACAGGGATGAGAGGTGAGAGGGAAAGGGAGAGAGAAGGGAAAATGCATGGAAATGGAAGGAGACCCTCAGAGTTATACAAAAGTACATACAAGAGGAAGTGAGGGGAAGGGGAAAAATAATATAAGGGGGACAAACGAATGTCAGTAGAGGGAGCAGAGAGAGAAGAGGGGAGGGGAGGGGAGGGGAGGGGAGGGGGGATAGTAGAGGATAGGAAAGGCAGCAGAACACAACAGACACTAGTATGGCAATATGTAAATCAATGGATGTGTAACTGATGTGATTCTGCAATCTGTATATGGGGTAAAAATGGGAGCTCATAACCCACTTGAATCAAATTGTGAAATATGATATATCAAGAACTATGTAATGTTTTGAACAGCCAACAATATAAAATTAAAAAAAAAATAATTAGAATGAGAAAATTTTTCAGAACACCAAGTAGCCAAGAGTAAGCAAAAGTTTTTATTCTCCCTTAACTACCTGTCCAGTAAAGAGCAAGTTGTACCCAGATAATCAAAACTCACACTGCTCTGAGTGGCCTTCAAGTCCATAGCAGGGTGATTCTCTGAAGAGTGGAGTCAGACCCAAGAAGGACAGCTTGAAGGAGCATCCAAGGCTTTGTGAAGTAAGCCCATGTGACCATCAGACAGGGCAGGAGGGTATTAGTTCTCATCATAGAAGAAATTATTACCCTTTGTGATACTGTGATCCATCCGTCCAGCTGTGTTAATTTAGGACACTGATGGGTGAGTTTTACCCCATTTTTTATTTAAATAGAAGAAGGAGGAGGAGGAGGAGGAGGAGGAGGAGGATTATTTACAAAGAGAACATTTAACAAAGGATTGTCAGGTGTTATGTGCTCTCTTTCCTTTTATCCCTTTTCTAAGAACAATAAGCTATATAGACATCAATCATTTGTTCATCGGCTTCTTATAAGAAGGAAAGTGGTTACAGGACAGCATAAAAGATTGCACATCTCAAGTAAGGCTATCTGTATGTGTGAGCTTATGCTTATGGAAGAGGTAGAGGAAGCAGAAAGCCGCATGCATTAGAAGAACTTGAGAAGTGTGCACTCCTGTAATCCTAGCAGCTCTGGAGGCTGAGGCAGGAAGATCACAGGTTCAAGGCCAGCCTCAGCAACTGAGCAAGTTCCTAAGCAATTTAGCAAGATCCTGTCTCTAAATAAAATATAAAATAAAAAAAGGATTGGGGATGTGGCTCAGTGGTTAAGGGTCTCTGGGTTCAATCTCTGGTACCAAAAAAAAAAGGGGGGGGGGGGCTTAAGAAATGAAACACACACTTTTGAATTGTGGCCAAATAGGTTGTATCTGGAAAATAACAATGCAACTTAATGTAAGTCAGTTTTGTCTTATTAAATTTGTGTTTTTAAAGACTCTAACTTTTCTATTAATAGGTAAAATTTGTAAGAGCTTTAATCAAGGGACACTTAGGAATGTAAAAAATGTCAAGCAACAGTATGTCTTTAGACTTGTTTCAAGGTGCACAAAATACTAATTTTTTTTTACTCTTTTAACCTTAAAAAGACAATTGGAGTGCATGCTGTTCTCTTTGAAAACTGAAGTGTAGAAGAAAACATTAAATATCATTCCAAACAGCTATTTGTATTCACTCTATCCTAACTTTTATTGCTTTTTGATGTGATTTTGTTGCAAGGTCATGATATTACGATGTCAACATTTTCATTCTTGAGAAAACACATTTATCACTAACATTTTATATCTTCACAACAAAAAAAAATCATCTAAGAATAATGGCCAAAGGATCACAACTCACAAGACTGTGTTTTATACACAGAGAAATCATATCCTAATTTCTCAAACAGATTAAATTATTTCTTCTTTAATTCTGAGATAGATCTGGTTTGATTAAAAATATATGATTCAGAGGAGCAATGGATTTAATATGAGGATAAATTTACTATATTTTGTACTTTGCTTTTCATTTTATAATAAAAAAAATCCAACAAACAGAACAATGAGTTATTTGTGTACTTTCTCATATGCAAATATCAATCACTTTCCTCACATTTGTTAACATAGCAGATGTCAACACCAAAAAAAAATCATTAACATCTTGAATGTCCCCCAAAAGCCCATGAATTAAAGAGTTGATCCCCAACTTAGTGCTATTGGAATGACAGAAGTTTTAAGAAGCGGGGCCAATTAAGAAGTCTTCAGGTCATCGAGGGCTTGCTCTTGAAGGGTACAGAAGGGTCCCATTTATCTTCCTCTTTTTGTTTCTTCACCATAAGATGAACAGTTTTGCTGTCATATGCTCCTTCAATGAGCTGCCTTGTCCCCAACCTAAAAGCAATGACGCCAATCAACTAGAACTTTCAAAACTGTAAGCCAAAATAAGCCTAAAATAAGTTGACATCTTAGGTGTTTTTAATTGTAACAGAAAGCTAATATACCGCATAATTCACCAACATTTTTGGTTCATTTATACCACTATAACAAAATAGCTGAGACTGGATAGTTTGCCATATATATATGTATTTTTTTTCACAGTTCTAGAGGCTGTAATTTCAAGATCAGAGCACTGGCAGAATCAGTGTCTGGCAAGGACTCACTGTTTCCAAAATGGTGCTTTTTTGCTATTTCTTCAATAACAGAAGTCTAGGGTGCTCCCTTCAAGCTTCCTTATAATTCTTTGATCTCATTAATTAAGGCTATACCCCCATGACTTAATTACCTCTGAAAGGATCCATCTCTTAAGACCATCACACTGGCAGTTAAATTTTAGCACATGAAATTTGAGAGCTACGTTAAGAACAGTCAAAATGAATCTGAGGCCCTCCTTCCTTATGTATCACCAAGAGTTGTTGGATTGCTGAGAAAATATCTGTGAACTATTGTGTGGTTGTCCTAATTGGAGGAATTTTATTCAACAACAAGGAAGCATGTTGCGACCCCTTGCCCGCAAGGAAGACGCAACTCGAGAATCTTCTTTCAACAGTTTATTCAGGCCCTGGATATTTCTTCTTCTCTCTCTCGGGTGCCCCTCCCAGCCTTAATAAAGCATCCCAAGGCCCAATGCAAAGCTGCCGCGTGGAGCTTTCTCACAGGGTGGTGAAAAATCATGTGCCAACTTTCCCAGATAAGGAGTTGTTTGTCACAGACCACAGCGGAGCCAGCGTCATCTTGTAATGGCGACCATAGTCTGCAGAAACGGCAGAAGCGGCTCACCACAGTTCCCCCTTTCTGTTTTCTTAAAACAATACAGGCGAGAGTAGAGGTCCTATCCCACTGTGCAGAAGTGGCTGCATAGTATGACTCAGTCCTAAGGAGGCGCCTTCCCCAGATCTGAAGCCATATCAGCCGACGCCTTTTTTCGTGGGGCGGGGCGTGAACGCGTCTAACCCGCATGCAATAGGACATGCTCTCCTTGAGGTCCTTGTCAAGGATCACTCAAGTGCAGTGCCTTGCCTCGCATCCTGTATCGTGACGATGGTGGACGAAGGGGGATAGCTGAGGCTGAACTGTGGCTGTTTATAATGACAAACAAGTTGACAGCACCCTGAAAGAAAGGCACAGACTTTAAGACGATAGAAAAGCACTAGTGTGGAAACCCATCTGCGTGCAATGGCAGTAAGACCGGCAGAGTGCAAGGGCTTTCCAACACTAAGAGAATAATGCCGCAGTCTGACTGGGCACAAATGCCGCAGTCTGGCTGGGCACACAATCACGAGCCACCACACAGCTTGTAGATTCAAACAGCAACTCTTTATTCCCGAACTCACACCAGCCGTCTACAATCACGTTCTGGGGAAATCCACGTTCTCTGCCCAAATCCACCTCCACTGGGCTTCTATCTCCAAAAAATACTGTCTAAATCCCGTGAGAACTCAAGGGGAACTCAGGCAGCAGGATACGCCCTATTCCCAGCAGGAATAATCTTAAACCTTAAACCTGGAACCTAAACTGGGAACACCCTAAACACGATTATCTTAAAACCGGGAACACCCTAATCTGCCTTGGTCCTTGAGCAAGGTCACCTACATTCAATGTCACTGCAACATGGGGTATGCTGGCAAGGAAATTGTCATACCTACTTGGCTAATGGCTCCCAGCAGAATAACAAGGAAAGTCATGTCGATCCCAGTGCAATGTTATAATAACTTGGGGTGTAACGACCATGACAAAGGTTTACTGCTTAAGATGCACAAGCCAGACTTGAGGCGAGTTGCCATTTTCTAAAGCTGCAAGAGCTTGTATGATCATAGCCTTTTCTTGTGCATGGCGAGTTTTAAGGCGACAGAGAAGCCACAAACAAAGCACAACACTGAAGCAACACATTGCACCAAAAATGCCCACTCCCACCCATTCCTTAAAAAAGGAAAAGGCAGAGGATAGCCAACTGGTGAATTGACCCAAAGTCACTGGTTCGACTCGGGTGCTATTCAGAACAGCAATCTGAGTTAGTTGAGACTGGATCAAGTTTTCTGCTTCCATGGACCAGGTTCCGGATAGATACTCTCCGATGATGCGGGAGGCATTTCTGGAATCATAAAATCTGACAGAGGTTATACATAAATGTGCACGTTGATCAATACAACCCAAATGTACTAGGTCAGACAATTCCTCAACTTGAGCTTGAAGCAGATCTATCCTTTGATTAGCAGCCAAAATCCCAGATAAAATGTGTTGATTAATTTTACTTTGAGATTCAAGTATGGTGGATGTTTGTTGAATAACCTGATTAATAGTGGCAGCAGTTTGAACCTGGCTGGCCATGGCTACTCCAGCTGTAACTGCTGCAGCAGCAGACACCGCCACAGCTGTCACTATAGCTGCCGTAATTCCAAAATCTCTACGGGCTCTAATCAGTTCAACAATAGGAAATGACTCTGGATCCGCAGTAACCGGGATCGGGACAAAAGTTGGAATTTTTATAATCACTGCCATAGGCCAGGATCCATTCCAACACTCAGATAAGAGACAGGTAACACTAGAACAATCCAGCATCCCCAACGAGGTGTCATTAGCCAAAAGAAACAGGAACGGAGATTGGAGACAGACTGCTGCGGAGGGTAATGTAGCATTAAACAATTGTGAATTATTTGCAGAAATTTTAAGCCTCCTACCTCGCTCCGAGTCTTGGGTACTGCCAGAAACATTAAACAGCCAACTTTGGACTCCTAATATTTCCCTGGGGAAACACAAGCGCGGACTAGACTAGCCCAATCTGAGGGAGTCATGCAAAATCTAGTAAGTCCCTCCACCTGAGTGAGAGTGAAAGCGGCATCTATGCCATAAGTGCGGACAGATTCTGCCAAGGTTTTAATTAGCTTAAAGTCTAAAGGCTCATGATATCTTCCCCTGTTATTGTCCTGAAATACAGGGTATGCAAGTCCCATATCTGTATTAACTGTCCTCCAAACTTGTGCATGAAAAGATCTCCCGGAACCTTGGCTCCCCCCCACATACGGAGGTGGGGCAATCGGCACCATATCTTCTTCTAGATATTCTACCTCCTCCTCCTCAGAGTTTTGTTGACCAATGTTAACTCCCTTCCCCTTCTTACAGTAGGCCTGCGTGCCCTGTGTCTCCTTTTTCTTCTTTTTCATTTTTATCTTATGTAGTTGTTGTAACAATATATCAAGGTCCTCAGAACTCTCTGAGTCGCTTGTGTTCTCAGGCGTTTTTAATTCGGTCAAGTCTGGGTAGAGCCTTCTCCTATTTTTATCTTCAGGCTCTTTTGCCTTCTCACTACTGTTACTTTTAATACTCTCTGCCACTTCACTACATGATCCTTCAGATTTTTCCTCATGCAGTTGCTCAAGAATAGCTTGACCCTCACTCACAGCTTCCTGGCATTTACCATCTGTAAGGCAACCACGGACCATTTTCCAAAGGGGTATCACCCCACCCTCTAATATGCCCTGCTCAGAAGCAAAGTCAAGATCTTTGCCTAATTTATCCCAACTAGGCACAGTAAGGCTGCCCGAAAATGCAAACCACGGTGCAGCGATATCTATCTTCTGTAAAAATCTCTGTAAAGTACTATGTTTCACTTCCAGTCCCTTGGAACGTAACAGGCCATCTAGGGCCAGGAGAAGCGGACTTGAAGATGCGGCACCCATGACACAACAACAAAGGAAGCACAAAAAAAAGAAAGCGAAAGTACACAGTGCAGCTGCAATAAAATGTAAGGCTCTCTCTTTCATTACAGAGGAGCTGCCCCGCTTTGATCGCGGATCCCACTTACTAGGGACTAACCCCGCTTTGATCGCGGATCCCACTTACCTGGGACTAACCCTGCTTTGATCGCGGATCCCACTTACCTGGGACTAACCGGTGCACCACCCCTGACTGCTGAAAGTTCTGGTTCCCGGGTTTCGGCACCACTTGTCGCGACCCCTTGCCCGCAAGGAAGACGCAACTCGAGAATCTTCTTTCAACAGTTTATTCAGGCCCTGGATATTTCTTCTTCTCTCTCTCGGGTGCCCCTCCCAGCCTTAATAAAGCATCCCAAGCCCCAATGCAAAGCTGCCGCGTGGAGCTTTCTCACAGGGTGGTGAAAAATCATGTGCCAACTTTCCCAGATAAGGAGTTGTTTGTCACAGACCACAGCGGAGCCAGCGTCATCTTGTAATGGCGACCATAGTCTGCAGAAACAGCAGAAGCGGCTCACCACAGAAGCACCTCTCCATGTAACTGCCTGTATCAACTCTGACAAACTATTTAGCCTTTTTAAGCCATTGTTCTCATATTGTATAAATTACAGAGCATGAATTAGGGAAAAAATGATTTTATTCCCTCTTATTGCTGAGGAATATTCCATTGTATATACAGGCCATATGTTTTTTTTATCCATTCATCCATTGAAGAGCATCTAGGTTGGTTCCACAATTTAGCTATTGTGAATTGTGCTGCTATCAACATGGCATTTACAGGTAAATGGATGGAGTTGGAGAAGTGAAGTTAGCCAATCCCGAAAAACAAATGCCGAAAGTTTTCTCTGATATAAGGAGGCTGAGTCATAGTGGGGTAGGGAGGGGGAGCATGAGAGGAATAGATGAACTCTATATAGGGCAGAGAGGTGGGAAGGGAAGGGAGGGGACAGGGCTTTAGCTAGAATTGTGGAATGTGTTGGACATTATTATCCAAAGTACATGTATGAAGACACAAGTTGGTGTGAAGATACTTTATGTACAACCAGAGATATGAAAAATTGTGCTTTATTTGTGTAATTTGAATTATAATGCATTCTGCGGTCATATATACAAATCAATAATGATTTTAAAAAAGAATGCAAAATTCTATGTGAATTTCATGAAGTCTGGGGTTGTACATTTTCTGATGTATTTGTATATTCCAAAATAAATCTCCATAAGCCCTTCCAACTTTCCCTGTTTTCAATGTGTATATACAAATGTGCTATTTGGTGAACCTTGGAGCCTTGATATTTTTTATTACAGGTATACATTTCATCGATGAGTAAAGCGCCCTCAAGAACGTGGCTTCTTCCTCAATTGGGGAAGATGCACCTGTGCTTTCCCATCCTGGGCATACTGCCAGGTCATTTTATCTCTGAGTATTTTATGTGCCTTTACTCATGGGTTAAAATACCCTTTGGATGTTGTTTGCTAGATTTGGTGATTGCTTTTTCTTCTATCTATAAAGATTTTAAGAGTTTTCTTCAGGAAATAAATTGAGAAATTGAATAGAGCATTGAAGGTATTCATTTCAATAAATCTTACAGAGTAATTTCAAAAATTCAAGGACTTCTAATAAATCTGGTCCCAGCTTTACAGCAATCATCAAAAGCTGGAAAATTAGTCAATGAAACATTTGAAAACCACACCAAACAAAAAATAAAATAATTTCAGCATATATTTAATTGTTTATATTTTAATATGTCAAGAAGTAATTAAAATGTTTTATCTAAACCATTTTAATTATCTTATAGAAGGAAAAAGAAAAAACATGACCTTGACCTAAACAGGACAAACTATCAGTTTTATTTAGGACACTCAGGTAACAACAAGATTGGAGAAGGGCTACTTTTTCCACTCCAATTTAGAATTCTGTGTCTACACCAGCCTGACTCAAGCACCAGGTCACAGATGAGGAAGCCTAACTAAGACCCTAAAGACCTGATGTGACTTGCTTATTTCTTGGAGATAGAAATGCAGCAATGTTTGTTTGTGTGCAGGCAGTTCCCAGAAATTGACGGAAAGTCAAGCAAGAACTGGCAAAGTTGCTCTGCCTTGACCCCACTCTCTGACACATGCATTTAATAAGAAAGTCAAACTTTCTCCTCTCCTAAATAGTGACATCGCTTGTCCTACAGAGAGGAACAATGAGCAAAGTAAAAAATAAATCTTAATTGTTCCCCCTACCTTGCCTTCTTCCTCCCTGATGGAATGGATTTTCTCTGATGAAAAGACACGGAGAAATAAATAATTCTCATATGCACCCATACATACCCAAACGCACACACGCGTGCACACGCGCATACACACACACACACACACACACAATAATAAAATAAGTTTGAAAGGGTGGTTCTGATATGTCTGTATGTGAGGTTTGATTTAAAAGACTTACAAGTGAATATCCCTTATACTAACAACCACATACACTGAACTCCAAAGACAGTTTTCAGAAGTCAAGAGTACAGGTGAGCAGAAAGGAAGAAAATGATGTGGAAGAGTAATAATAATTAAAACAGGGCTGGGAATGTGGCTCAAGTGGTAACACGCTTGCCTGGCATGTGCCAGGCCCTGGGTTCGATCCTCAGCACCACATAAAAATAAAATAAAGATGTTGTGTCCACCAAAAACTAAAAAATAAATATTAAAAAATTCTCTCTCTCTCTTTAAAAAATAATAATAATTAAAACAAAGACTTCAAAGCAATGACATGTGATATTTCAAATATAAAATAAACTAAACAGTTAGTCTTTTATTTGATTTATAATGCCTAGAGTTTGTGAAGGTAAATTCTTAAATTATGAATGACATCATGGGGAAAATTAAATAATAGTGAGCAACTTGCATATACCTAACTAAATTTTAGAAGGAAATAGAGAAATAATAAAACAAATGCAATATTTGAAAAATATTATTGCTAAAGAGTAATAAAATCAGCAATCCAAAAATTTAATAATTCACTGAATTCTACACAGGCAAAATGAAAAGAAATCCATACCCCCTCACATTATAGTGAAATTATATAGAGCATCAAAAAACAAGTAAGAAAGAAAAAGAAGCAGCCTTGAGAAAAAAAACATTCAACAGAGTACAAAGTAATAGACTCCCAATCAAATCTCAAAGAATAGCAGAAATCTGAAGACACAGGATGGTATTTTCAGTGTTGAGAGAAAATTATCAATCTATTATATGCAGCAAAAATATCTTTAGACAATAAAGACAAATATTTTCTGATAAATAAAACTAGTAACTTCACCTTCAATAGACCATCTCTAAGAAACTTCTAGATGGAGTTCTTCAGGCAGCTGGATATTCCTATAAAAAGGAAGATCTGAGAAGAAAAAAGGAACAAGGAGGTCAAAGAGAAAAAAACAATTAATTTATAATAGCAAAAGATTTAATTCTATTCCTCCCCCAAAAAAAGTTCTAAAATAATACATCCTCAAAATACATAAAGCAAAATTTGACAGAATTACAAAAGAAAAAATAACAATCTACAGTCAGGGGATTTTAGTACACCTTTCTCTGAAAGTGATAGATCAAATGATGATCAGCTAATAAAAAAAAATCAGAAGGGGCTAAGGTTGTGGCTCAGTGATAGAGCACTTGCCTAGCCTGTGTGAGGCACTGGGTTGGATTCTCAGCACTGCAAATAAATAAATAAATAAAATAAAGGTCCACTGACAACTAAAACACACAAAAAAATAAATAAATAAAAAGACCAGAAACAGTCTTCAGTTCCAAGTTGCATACCCCTTTGTAATGTCATTTTTGGACTTCTCCCATGAAACTGTAAAGTTTATTTTTCTACTATTCAAATAAAGGTTTGGGCATGTGACATGCTTTGACCAAGGAGCCATTATCAAATGTGAACAAGCAACTCACTGAAGAATTACAGGTTTCTACAGTTTAAGCAACTCCAAAAGTTTCTGATATTTCCCAACATTTCTAGGCAGGATGTTGAAGAAAATCAAACTATGAGCTAAAATGAAAAAATGTAAGGAAGCTACAGTGGAAAGTTTCCCCAAGTGTTTGTCTACTTATGTACAAGCTTGGAAAAGAAGTAATTTATTACCAGTTGGAACTCTGAACTCAAATCTCAGGGCAGAGCCCTGACAAACTAAATTGACACACGTAGAGAATTATTTTTGCTCAGGCTTACAGCGGCCTTGAGGCCTAAAGAAAGACAGGGCTTTTTGCTTCTGAATGTCTAAGCTCACAACTCCTTTTGGACTTCCAATGAGAAAAACCCAGTCCGTACACACCCACCTGCAGGAAGAGGATAGTTCGTAGAGAAGCTCTCAGCCCAAAGATGGGAAAGCTACTGCCTGGCTTCCATAAAATATTGAAAGATCAGAATGGTCCAAACAAGAAATCAAAGGAAAAGACATGACTAGAGTTTTTCTTAAAAGGGAACAGAACTGGCCAGACTCACTCTCTAGTCATGTTAAGCTATGTAAGAGTAATAAAGAAATCAAAGGCAGGTTTTCACTCTTTCAAGGGCCAGTGTCCAACTGAGAATGCTGATGTCCCTTGACTTACAGTAGTACATCTAGGTAAACCCAAGGCAAATTGGAAATGTCGTAAGTTGAAAATGAACTTAATACACCTAACCTACCAAACATCCTTGCTTAGCAACACAGCACACTATAGAGTATAGGTTGTTCCTCTCAAGATCACATGACTAAGTAGGACCTGTGGCTTGATGCTGGTACCCAGCATCATAACAGTATCCTAATGCATCTCACCAGGCTGAAAACAGATCAAAATTCGAGAGGCAAAGTATGGTTTCTACTGAATGTGTATTATTTCTGCATCATCATAAAATTTTTTAAAAAAAAGAAAATCCTAAGGAGAATCATTGTATACCAGGGACCTGCCACACTCATCAGAATGTATGATATGAAGGTGACCTTGAGGTCATGTCTCCATTTACAACAATTTCTCCAGGAAAGTCTGATTCATACCATTATTACTAATAGCACTCCCTCTGTGCCTCTGTTTCAACAATAAATTACATAATCAACCTACTTAAAGGGAAGTCTTTTATACAGAAGACAAAACCCTGTTGGATGAAATGGTCTCCTGCTTACCTCCATTGCTGATGAACCCCACCCTCCCAGGACATGATACCTCACTCCTGGCTCCTGTCCATTCACTTCTCACTCCCTTCCTCTCCCCCGATTTCTCCAACATTGAGAAATCACACCAACTCCATCTTCACTTCAAATGAAAGGAAATCTCCAAGACATGTTTGGTACAGTGATTCAATGAGTCATCATAAGAATTTATGAATGAAAATATAGAAATCCTCAAAGGATAGAATTCAAACTGGGGGCTAAAAGGTAAAAATGATGGGACCGTGGGCTAAAAAATAAAATCTGAAAATTCCTTTTCTAGGTATGTTTTGATTTCCATTTTAGTCCTTTCTTTTATTATATGTGCTCCCATTTCTATAGATGCTATATTCAACAGTGGTAAGCCTTTGTTCTGAGTTGCTCTATTAAACCGTTTTTTCCGTCCAGTGACATCCATTTCACTTGCTTACATGCACTTTGATTTCTACATGTGCTATAGGTGTGGGGTTTTTTAAAAATTTTTCATGTGTTTTAATTAATTATGCATGACAGTAGAATGCATTTATGCACTTTGATATGTCACACATAGATGGGATATAAATTCTCATTATTCTGAGTATGCACATTGCGTTTTTAGCAATTAAATGTTTTGTCTTTTCTGTTCAGAAATTATCCAATTCTTCCCTTGGAAAATTTATAGATTGGCTCCTCTGGGTTTGAGACAATTCAGTTGTCATAGTGCAGAATTGTAAAATATCTAAAATGCTTTAAAAATGATCTCCTAAATTCCATCTTTTCTTCCTTAAATTTTATTCTTATGTGATTTTAGCACTAGGCTTCTAAAAGCTCCTGTTTGTGGCTTTTTTTTAAAAAAAAAAAAAAAGGTGCAAACTCCACCATCTGTCTACAATGATCAGATTTTTCCCCCTAAAACAAAAATAGAACAGAACTCTGATTATCTAATTTTAAATTTTAGTCCTGTCCAGGTAATTTACAATTTATAATTCAAAAAGAGGCCAATAATTTAAGAAACAGATGTCAGGTTGTAAGCTGGACATGAGCTACTAACTGAGTCTACAAAACTGGACAGTGTGAATACAGTAAGCCTTAGCAGATTATGAGACTAGTTTTATTGCTGTTTAAACCAAATGAAGCAAAACCAATGACCTTGGAATACCCCAATAATTCTCTGCTTCTCATTTCTCCTCCTTAAAAAATTTCAGGTCAATAACCTTATAGTCAGGGAGTAATAGAACAAGCTTCAAAATATCAAAATATTGATGTAATATTCAGTATTACTTAGTCAAATGTAGGTTTCAAGCTTAGCCTAAGCTGGGACACTTCGTTTTCCATGCCTACCCATTCCTAATCTAAATTTAGAATCCAGAATGCATAAGTTGTCTTCAGAGAAAGAGAAAGGTGATAAAAGGAGCCTGGAATCCACTTAACCATCTAGTTACAATGAACAGAAGAGAAAGGATGGAAGGACTTTCATTTAGGGCCAATACTCCCTAGGAAAAGGACAGGGAGGCAATTTTTAAAAAAGGTGGGAAGGGGGAATCACTAAATCAGTGAATGATGGGTCTTAATGCCTTTGACCCAAGCATATAATATAATATTGCTCTGATCAATTCACTTACCAAATTCTTCTTCCAATTTTGAGATGAGGTGAGACTGGACTGAAGAGGTACGAGGCACTGTGCTGGGTGTTAGTGATACAAAAGTTAGCATTATGTCCCCAAGGAGTGCATACTGTTGGAGAAACTGGCAAATAAATCAGGCTCTGGATTCCATCATTCAACCAAATATGCCTTCATCTGATTACTAGCTACAGAAATAGTTTTAAAATTTGGATTCATGTATTTTCAGGGATCTATGAGGCAACTCTATAGAGATTCGCTGAAATTAAATGTCACAATGTTTTTTATTCTAATATTTTAAGAACTCATCCAGTCCCAAGGAAATGGTAAATGTAGACTTCTGATTAATGAGAAGCAACACATAAAGGAAACATGACTTCAAAAAAAATGTGAAAATTATACTCTGATTCAGTCATTCAGTGAATATTGATTTAATACCTACTGTGTGCAGGTGCTAGAGATGTACAATGAACAAGAAGGCCAAGGACCTTCAAAGAAATTGTCTCATATATCACACACACACACACACACACACACAAATTATATGTAACTCATAAAATCATAATTTTAAAACAAGGATAAATGTCTTATGTTTCCTAGACTTGAAAAAGTTTAAGCTGTAAATTTAAAAGCACTGGAAAGGAAGAATGCTTTAAACATCAGATGCAGAATTTGAAAGTAAAAAGTAAGTTATATGCATGATTATTCTCACCTCTCCATTAGCACATGAACTATATGGACTTCTACACAAATACAGATGTCACTGCTCAATCGTCACACTCTTTCCCAACAAGCTCAGATTGTCACCTAAAGAATCTCATGGTCTTCTAGGCAGCCATTACCAATCAGTTGTTGTCTTCACAGATGGAAAACATCCCTCCCAAAGTGTTTAGTGAGTACTGTCCCCCGGCCTCCCACTGTGTTAAATGCTAACAGGAGAAAACAGAACCCAAAGACACGGTTGCCAAGTGGGAGTCCTGCACATATAAACAATTAAGTAGATTTTAATTAGTGGGGAAAGAATTCTGGAGTTAAGTTAATGTTCTTTTTCTAACCTGAACACCTACTAGCTGTGGACTTTCATGCTTAGACTTGTTTCTAACTTCTCTCTGTCTCAACTTCCTTGACAATGAGATGAGAAAAATGACATCCTGTTTTACCTATTTCTCAGAGTTGTTGTAAGGATAAAACAAGACACTACACAACAAAGAAGTAAATACTAATTTGCCATAATTAAGTGAAAAATAATATGTAGTCAAAGAAGCATAAACGTGTTTTTCACTGAGTGATAATGAGCAATTATCAAAAAGTAAAATGCTGTCAAGAATTTGGAGAAATGGGTACGTTGAATTCCAATAGGCATGTATATTACTGCCGTGTTTCCAGAGGATAATTTGTCACAACACCAAAATTTTTATCATATAATAATAAATTTTATATGGTTATTCACAGCACTGATAATAATTGTAAAAAATGAAAACAGTTCAAATATCCATTAATAAAAGATTTGCTAAATAAATTATATGTCTACCAATACAATATTTTGAGCTAGTATAATGACACAGATTTCTACTTAATAGTTTAGGAAAATGTCCCTAATATATTATGACTTTGTCATTTTGTCATAGTTCCATTTTTGTAAAATTTGACATGTCCATGCACAAAAATAAATAAATAGTAAACAGAAATACCTGTAACTGTATTGTAAATATCCATTCACAGTGGAAGATGGTGTTAGCCACCATGGTAAATATCTTCAGAGTGTTAGGCCCAGAACTATGTACTTTGTATTATTGATATATGAAAACCATGTAGAATAGATAATATTCATTCTCTCTGCTTAACAGGTTCAGAAGGTTGTGATGCAGCCATCTTATTCGTGGGCCTGGGATCCAAACATAAGTCTCAGGGGATCCAAAGTCCATCTTATTTCCATGGATACCCCCCACCCGCATTTTTTTTTCTTTTTTTTTCTCTGTATTATATTCTGATTTTTTATACTCTGATAATTATACAAAATTAACCGGAGCTGTGGTGCACTCCTATAAACCCCATGGCTCTGGAGGCTGAGGCAGGAGGATCACAAGTTCAAAGCCAGTCTCAGCAACTTAGCAAGGCCCTGAGCCACTTACTGAGACTCTGCCTCAAAATAAAAAATTTTAAAAAGGCTGAAGATGTGGCTCAGTGGTACAGTGCCCCTGGGTTCAATCCCCAGTACCAAAAAAAAAAAAATTATACATAATAGTGGGATATATTTTTATATATTCATACATACACACAATATAAGAGTATAATGTGGTTAAAAAAAAATTCATTCCCCAGTACCTCCCCTGGATTGCTTATTTTCAATACAAAAAAAAAAGAGGATTTCTAATTTCATAGTGATGCAAGTAGGCAACCCAAAAATTTCTCTTGCTGAAAGCAATAGACAATGGACATTTTTTAAACATCTTTTAATATTTTTTTCACTCTTCTGGCATGGAAGTAGAGAATGTTCAGAGGCAAAGGACACCAGATGAAGATCGCCAGTCAACTAAGAACCTCTACATCAATTTGAGATGTCAGTGAGGCTCACTCTCTGTGGGAGGCAGAGCTATAAATAAGCACATCCCACTGAAGGGGATTTCAAGGTGACATATCTGTGTTAACTTTTTCGCTCAGTCCAGGGGGAGAGTCTTCCCCAGGAATTAAAAAAATATAAGTTGCACTCAAATGCATACTACTTGTGAAATCAAAATTAATTAATTCAAATTTAAAAATAAAACTTCAGGCTGAGCATTAATTTTAAAGTGACCCTGAGTTGATAGTATCCTTTACAACTAAGCAGAAACAAATGAAATTCTTCTCTGAATCTATACAGCTTCATCTCGGGCCTTAAAATGTTTCTATAAAGGTCCAGGAAATGTGAATTCATTGTCAAAACCAAAACATACTGGTAACATAGCATCAAGTGGGATCAACAGTGAACAGAAGAACTGTTATATATACATACACACACACACACATACCATATGTGTGTGTGTATATATATAGATATATATATAGATATGTATGTATGTATATATCAGGCAATTAATAAGAAGGCAATTAATAAAAATTTTCAAATTTTGTGACTATATAGGATTATTCAGCTTTAATTAACTTGTAATGTATTGTAATTTTTCTATAAATATTCACTGTTGTACCTAATTTTGTATTCGCAATATTGTATTTTTTAAGACACCTCTCTAAATTATAGCCTTTGGACTCCACAAAACTTATCTTCACCCCCTTCAATTTACAGTTATTTTTCATATGAAAAAAATCATTACAAAGATAAATATATTTTGGATAATACAGCAACAGGCATTTGCAATAAATATGCTCCAGAGTAGCTAATTTATAAATGGAGCTAATTTTGAATCAACTTGCAAGTGTTAAATCTGCTGTTTATTTTTAACTGCTGCAAGGAAAACCGTGAAGAAAAAACCTACAGTCCCTTATCCTGCAGATACAAACATGTCCTGGTGCACCCCAAACAGAATGATGGATGTCTAAGAAAGGGAAATTAGCCAGGTCATGGGACAAAAAAGCCAAATATACACAGATATAGTCTAGGCCAGGAAGAGGAAGGGGAAAAAAAGAGTTAAAGTGAAAACAGAAACAAATATTCTGATGGTAGTTATACGAGAGCAAACTAAAGAGTTGAATCCATATTTTGTAGATCATCTGAAGTCCGTGTTTTATCTGCCTCTCTACCCAAAAATTTTCTAGGTCATATTTCCCTCCACTCTCAACTGTTCAGGACACGCAAACCAATTTTAAGAACATAAAGGGAAAAATAGTTTTTAAATGTTTTGCAAAGTGAATTATTTAATATAGTCCGTTGCCAAATACAAATTGTTCTGAAGTGAGCAGAACCTTCTCTAACTCCATGGATAATGGAGAAGGGCTAGTTATGTGTGTGTGCATGGATGTTTGTGTTATGTACATTTCAAAACTATTCCTTAAGATAGACAAAAGCTATAGTTTCAAAGTCCTCATCAACTAGAACTAATAGTATACAAAGACCAAATAAACTCATGTATCATTTATGAATTATATCTTCCAGTAATAATCAGTAGATAAAGCCCTCTAATTTCATTAAAGCATAACATATTAATAATTCTAATAGCTAAATGTTAGAATTATTTGAAATGCATGGAGCATGACAAAAGATGTAAAATTATCTAATAATGACTTTCTCTGGCTCATTTGTTCATTCTACTAATATTTACTAAGTGCCTGCATTTTACCATGCTCTGGTAACTTATTCATACTTGGTAGGGATCTCTGAGCCATTATTTTAAAAATTAAGGAAGAGAAGCCAGGTGCATTGCCACAAGCCTGCTGTCTCAGCTCCTCAGGAGGCTGAGGCAAGAAAATCACCTGAGCCCAGCAATTCAAGGCCAGTTTCAGCCACATAGTGAAACCCATCTCAAAAACAGAGAGAAGTTTCCATTTCAATAATGCGACAAAGAAGACATGATAATATCATCAATCAAATATTAATTGCGTGTTCTACTAAATACTGGAGAATTTCATAGAGATCAAAAGAACATATTCCTTACACTTACTTACGGTCTGGTGGGAGAAGGGTTCATATATTAGTATCAAATAATTCTTTCATTCAATACTTAATTCTACACTGATGAGAAAATAACAGCTATCATTCAATTTGTGATATTGAGAGCCAGAGGATAAAGGATGCAGGAATCCCTTGGTCTGTTCAGCTGGAGTTGGTTGAGAACCCATGTCCACTAGAACTCGCTCACTGTCTATTCAGGGCCCTGGTGTCCAGCTGTGAGAATCTGCATCTACCCCTGAACTGGGATAAGTCCAATACAAGAGAGCCAACACTCTTCCAGGCAGCCTTCAGCTAGTGACAGGAGTCAGAAGCTGGCACCTCAGCTTCCTTGTTCCTTAGGCAGGATAATCCTGGAGGATTTCACATGCACACATCTTCCAAAGATCCCCAGAGGGATTAGGTGCCAGCCACCCACAGTGGAAACTGCTTGCTAATGTACTGAGTTGGTATTTTCTTCTTTCCTGGCTCACTTCCCCATTTCGCCCACTACTTCTTCCTCGGAGCCCAGGTCCCAAACAAACCATATTCACTAACTCCTCATGTTAGGGTCTCTTTCTAGGGGGGACTCTGCTGAATAGTTTCCCAAATAAATATCCTTGCCTTCTTTCTTTGCTTGATCAATAGGTTTATAATCTGAATAAGCTTCTAAAAGACCAGGCAAATGATTATATCAATTTGTTTTGTAAGTATATTCTTTTACCTAACAATCATTGGGTTGAATTTTCAAGGAGAGATAACTATTTAAGAACAGTTTACGCTGTGATTTTTCCACAATTATCTTTGAAAATTCTCTTCATGATCAAAAGTGTATATCTCAAATATTACCAAGTTGATATATATACAGCATGACACAAAATATGAGCATGCTATGAATACATATTTTTGAGTACATATTAAGCAGGTGAACTTTTTATTAGGAAGTAAATCCAACAGCATAAATTAGTCTCATTCTCCACAGAACTTGCAACTTCCTCTTTGCTTCCTGGCTCAAGGTGAGTTAAGTTTTATGATACCCTGAGCAGAGAGGAAAACAGCCTGTACTCCAAAGGAATTGCAGAGCCTGAGAATATGTCCAGGCAGAAACTGAAGGAACATATATAGGAGTGGATTTTGACAACAATTGGGCAGGGAAGTGGACACAGGATACATGGTAAGATGTGGGGGAGCTTACTAACAGGTGGGTACTAGCCCTTCCCTCAGGAGTCAATATATTAGCAAGAACACCTGGAAGAGTTCCCAGTGATCTGGTTGGTCAGCTCTTTGAAATCCAGATTTGATTATGGCCAACTATAAATTAAATGAGATTGATAGAACATCTTTGTCATAGGATTGAAGAAGCAGTTAGAAGGCTCAGGGATGCAGAAATGTTAAGATGGGTTTATTGCAGGTGATTCAAGAATTTCCACCTATTATCCATGAGAAAGCCTTTAGAAACAGTTGGCAAAAACTGCAATCCTTAGAAAAGAGCAGCAGTATATTTTTAGAAATTTTGTTCTAGATGTCTTCTGTAACTCAAGGGGGATCATTGTTATTTGGATCTGAACATCGATAAGGATGGTAGAATCCTGGAATTCAGAGATCAGATGGAAGCACTTAACCTTCAGAGGCAAGATAGATGCAACGGGTAACGAAATAGTGATGTCAATCCAAGTGCTTTGACCTATTAGGGTCTATGATAATGGCTCTTAGGTGGAGAGCAAAGTTTTTTCAATAATTTATTAAGAGAAAATCTGCATACCATACATCCATCCTTTAAATCGAGCAGTTTGGTGTTTTATAGTGTATTCTCTGAATTGTGCAAACATTACCATTCTGTGATTTTTTTTAGAATATTTCAACAATCCAAAAAGAAAACCCTTACCAATTAACAATAACTCCCCGTTCCCCCTCTTCTCCAACCTCCTGGTAACCATTATCTACCTTTTATTTCTATCAATATTCCAACTATTTCATATAAATGGAATCATACAATATGTGTCCTTTGGTGACTTACATCTTTCAGTTACCCAATATTTTCAAGTTTCATCCATGCTGTAGCATGCATCAGCACTTTGTTCTTTTTCATTGGTAAATAATGTTCCATTGTATGGATTTTTTAAAAAATATATTGATATTTTAGTTGTAGTTGGACACTATACCTTTATTTTATTTATTTATTTTTATGTGGTGCTGAGGATCAAACCTAGAGCTTTGAATGTGCTATGCAAGCGCTCTACCACTGAGCCACAACCCCAGCCCCCACCATATGGATTTTTTTAATCCATTTATCAGCAGGTTTCCACCTTGGGCTATTATAAATAATGTTACAATGAGCATTTTTATATGTTTTTGCATTGCATAAGCTTCCAATGCTCATGGGTATAAACCTGGGAACATCATTCCTGGATGATAATGTTACTGTACATTACATGAACATTCTAAGGAAGTGCCAAAATGTTATCCAGAGTGGCTGCACCTTCTTACAATCCCCCTGTGATGTACAGGTATTCCCCCATTTCCCCACAACTTCACCAACATTTTTTATTATCTTTTTATTTTAACTCTCCCAGTTGGTATGAAGTTATTGTCAAGGGAGTATGAAGTATTCAAGTTGGTTATTTCATGAATTGTGTTTCTTAGTGATTGAGACTGATCATCTTTCCATGGGTTTATAGACCATTCATGTATTTTCTTTAGAAATATATCTATTTAGAGTCTTTGCCCATTTTTAAAATTAATTCACCTTTTTGTTAAGTTGTAAGAGTTCTTGCATATTCTAAATACATGTTCTAAATGTATCTTTTATCAGATATATGATTTGAGATTATTTTTCCTATTATATGAATTAATTATATGTATGTCATTATATATAATATATTATGTATAAATTGAATTAATTTTTATATATAGTATGAGTTACAGGTTTCATTTCTTTCTTTAAAAAGTGGTCATTCAGTTTTCCCAAGCACCATTTGTTGCAAATACTGTTCTTTTCCTCATTAATTCTCCTGTCACCCTTGCGGAAAAGTAAACCAATTTTTTGCTGTATTTATATAATCAAAAAATATGAAGACAACTAAAATCAGCCACCCACAACAGAAAATTGTGACCTACTCATGATTTCCAGATCTACATAATTCCTAGAAATTAAGTCCATTTGTAGAAGTAGTGACTGGATCCCCAGGCAAGGACCTTGAAATATCTCCTCATGGATATGCAGTACGTTTTTTCTTCTGTTACTCCCTACTGGGATCGGGGGCCATTTCTTAGAGTGAACTGCACTGGAACAAGAGAAATTCTTGGATTTTTTAAGAAATGTTGTTTCCCCAGTTTCTCTTTATTTAATTCAGATAGATATACTTAACACTTGAAAGAGAGACAAAGGAAATCTCTGACCTGTTGCAAAGAATCAATACACCTAGAAGGATTACAAAAATTAGAACCACCATGAATGACTTGAAAGCTGCAATTTTGATGGTCTCTGTTATATCCCCATCAAATGCATGAATCAAGCAAAATCAGCAAAGCAGGTGACATCCATAATTGAAGCTGCTGTACCAATCATCTTTGCTAGAATAAATCCACACAGACTCTGACTGTTGGTATTCATTTATTATGTTGGAAAATATTTTCTTCATGATATCCATCTGTCTTAGATTATTTTCTATTACTCTTACAAAATACCTAAGACTTGATGATTTATAAAGAACAGAGATTTATTTTGGCTCAGAGTCTCATAGCTAAGTCCAAAAACATGGTTCTACATAAGCTCAGCTTCTGGTGAGGCTCTTGTGCTGCATACTAACATTACAGAAAAGTGGAAGGGCAAACAGGTGTATGTGAGAGAGGGGGAAAGCAAAGAGGCAGCCTTGCTTTGTAATAACCAACTCTCAAAGTACACTAATCCAGTCTCTCTCACTTCTGCAAAATGGCATTAATCCCGTCACTTCTTAAAGTTCCAATCCCAGAAGCTAAAAAAAAATGTCAACCTGAAAATAGAATAGTAATCACTAGACACTGGGAAGGGATCAGGTAGAAAAAGGGTGGTTGGATTTGATCAGTGCATGTTGTATGTATGTATAGAAATATCACAGGGAATCCCGTTAGTGTGTAACTAACATATTAAAAATTAAAATAAAATTAAAGAATATCTCTCTTCCCAACATTATAAAATTCAGTGGGAGTTAGGGAGGTGACAAACCATATTCAAATGATAGCACCATCCATAAGGAGAAGCAAAAATAGTTCATGCAATTTTTAGGACAAGAACAAGAGTGTACCACTGCCATCTTAACACAGAAGTAAATTAGCTCTCTTACTATCTGTACTTCACAGATACTCATCTGGTATCATGCTGGCTTATTCTATTAATGATATTATGCTCATTTGGACCTAATTTGGACAAATATAGGAATAGACAAAGACTTAATGCACCAAGCAAGACAATATACACAAACAAAAAAATTAGTAAAGGGATCCTCAAAGTTCATGGACTTACCACTTGTGTGAAATTTCAAGGTACATGGTTTGGAACATTTCAAAATAACCTAAGAGAAAAAGATAAGAAGAGAGGTACAGCATTTGATAGACCTCTTTGGATTTTGGAGAATGTATATACCAAACTTGGGAATAATATTCTAACTCACTTATCAGATGTCTTCAAAGGCTTCCAGCTTTGAATGGAGATCACAGAAAGAGTTGGTTTCTCAGTTTATATAGGAGATTTACCTCTGAATGCAAAAAGAGAAAGACTATATTATCTTTTTATACTATAAAAATACCCCTTCCTGAAACTTTCAGCTAGTGCTACAAAGATTAAACCTACACATATACATAGATGAGATATATATATATATCATCTATATCTAGATCTATACATATAAACAATAAATATTTTTTATTAAAGCATTCATTGACCTCTGGTTTTCCATAATCAAAACAATGTCTGATTCTTAAGGATTCCTTGATCATTGTGATGAGGATACAAATCTTTCTAATATTTACACTAAATCAAGCTAGATTTTATAGATCCTTTAAAGATCAGTTAAACATAAGTTAATACTTTATAAGTTCTATTTCAAAAAACCTACCTAAGAAAATTGATTCAGTTACTCTGATGACCAGACTTCATTTTCTCAGAATAAATCAATGTAGAATGGATCTCTTGCTGTTAGAAGGAAATATGTAACACTATTATCACTTGGTAATATGTATTATCACTGATATAACAAGGTTGATTTCCAATTGTCTGGTTTTTTTCTGAAAATCTAAAATTTATTGAGCACTAAATTTATATAGAATATTTATTTGTTATAAATAGTAACTTACAAGTTCTTACAACTTTCAAGTCATTTTTTTAAATTCATCTCTGATGCTGACCTTCACTCTATAAGGTTATGCAGTTATTGCCATTCTTAGTTCTCACATTAGAAACCCCAAATTAAACTACTGAAGTAATTTGCCCACCCCCCAAATTGCATTATGATTAAATGTTAAGATTAGAATCACATCATCCGATTCCAGATTTGGTTCTCTGACTACCTATTTTATTGCCATTTTATTCACATTTATTTGTCTCTTTTAGTGGGCCCATAGAAAATTAGAACACCTTCAGCAGAAGTTTCTAAATGCAGTGTTTGTAAGGAAAGTTACATTCCATCTCTATATCAGATTGGTCAAATCTTCTCCACTATTTATAAAACATGACAGACGAGATGCCACACAAAACTGTTGCATCTGAAGACTTTTTTTTTCTTCTTTATTCTCAGACAACTGTTGTAATCAAAAGCATACCACAGTGTAAACAGTAACCATTACACTTACCATAGAGTGGTCAACTTTAAAACTTGTGTTTAAAAGATCCAAGATGACTGTACTATTCCAAAAATGGTCAGGGCAGAAAGCTGCAAATTTCATGTGCTTCTGGATGTCAAGGTTTGTTTTTATATGGGAATCTGATTACCTGTTTCAAAGAAAGTAATTATAAAACCTTACTTTACCCTCCAACCCAATATGGCCACTTCCTCCTCTACATTTTTTTAAATAACTTAATATGTTCTTAGCACCTAATTTGCATTTACTCAATATTATTCCCCTTACTGTTGGTCTTTGCATACTTTTTAAAATAATTATATTGGGCTATAGTTTCTAATACTGTCTTGTTTCCTCTGTGAGACTCGTAAAGTACTTGAAACCTAACTTGAGATATCCAAGCTTCCTCAGCAATTAATATGTGTCAATCTGATGGGCTATTTAATATTTCTGACTAAAACTTCTCCCCAAGGATGGACATTTGTCTTATTCCAGTTATTATCTTTGATCTCATATTTTGGTCTTCTAAAATTCATGGTTAGTGGAATCCTGAGATGACAATGCCTCATCTGCATGTATCTCCTGAGTGATAATTGTCCTTAAGATCTGGTGATACCACTATTCTCATTCTCAAAGACCCAGACTCACTCCTCCACTGTTATGACTGCCCCATTCAGACACTTCTCCTTCATCACCGCAATCCTGATATCTAATATTGAAGCTCAGAACAAAATAATACTGAATATTTTGAGCTGAAGTAAATTGAGAAACCACAAAAGCAGGAAGGTCACTCTCTGAACTTCTCCCATCTTTTTCTCCTGAAGCAGACTGTGTAAGAATTCCCACACCACAGAAAATTCCTAACTACTTTACAGTTACTCCATGATAAACATTAATTTAAGTCCCGCATTTATCACTGTTTTGTTCCCCAAATTCATTTTTTGTCTATTTTGTAAGATATTTTAGGCAGGTATATTCCAAGAAAATTATTTGTCTTTCATTTACATATCAATATGGGCTCTGGGGCTGGGGCTATGGTTCAGTGGTAGAGCGCTTGCCTGGCATGTATGAGGCACTGGGTTCGATTCTCAGAAACCACATATAAATAAATAAAATAAAGGTCTATCAACAACTAAAATATATTTTAAAAAAATATGGGCTCTGTCCAGATAGCTCTGCTCTTGGCAATTTAATATTGTCATTTGAAATAATAGAACCTTATAGTTTCTTTTTCATCTGAAGTTCCACTTATTCAGTTGAACTTATATTACTTTTAAAAAAAAAAAGCCTTACGATCAGTTTGTTTTTTAAAAACGATGAATGAATCCTGCAGTGGATGGACTCAAGACTTACTCTACCTCATATCTTATTGTGATCAGTTATTTTTTTACATACTGCATATTGAAATGCAAAAAAATGATTTCTACTTTTAAAAATGGTCTTATAAATGCATTTATAATATCCTTCCTCCTTGCAAGGGATTTAAAATATCTTAAGAATAGAAATGGAAAATTGGAATTAAGGAGTGTTGGGGAAGAAAGGAGCCAACACAGTAAGTGAACTTCATTTTAATTTTCCTGGAAACCAGAGCTAAAAAGATTACCTACTATGTTACATAACTTAAAAAGTCAGCATACAAATTCTTCAAGATACAAAGACAGTGATTGGGCCAAATCTTCTGAAGATTTTCCAAGAACCCTAAGGTAATGTCTTGTCATTGCTTTATTTCAATAATTACTTATTAAGAACTGTTAAGCTTTTAATGTGTTCAAGGATTTACACTAAACATTGTATAGAATATCAAGATGTAAAAAGTCTCTGATTCTTACTTAAGGAACATGCATAATCCAGCTGTGCAGACAAGACATGAACTTATAAGGATACCTGACAGTGTAAGTCTATATATTACGGAAATGAAATGAATTGTGCAGACATTAGAGTTGGAGAAATTGGGAGGAAGGATAGACATCTGTGCCAGGCTTGAGACAATTACAAAACAAGCAATTCTGGAGAAATTAGGGCTGGGGTATGAGTAGATAGGGAAGAATGTTTGGGGAGTACTGAGGGCAGAGATGAGGTCAGATTCCAAGATATCAGGGAAAACTGATAACTTTTAGTATCCAGGAAAGATGAAAAAACTTAGCTTTCATCCAAGCCAGGCAGAAAGCCATGATGGAAGCCAAATCTTAAAATAAATGGACTATTCAGGTTCCAGTCTTCAAATCAGATATCTAGAAATAAGGAAAGAAGAAATTTCAACCAGAAAGACTTTCTGGATGCTTTTTTTTTAACTTTATTTTTGGGTGCAGGGGTGGGAGGTACCAGGGATTGAACTCAGTGGCACTTGGCTACTGAATTACAGCCCCCGTCCTATTTTGCATTTTATTTAGAGACAGGGTCTCAGTTGCTTAGCGCCTCGCTTTTTGCTAAGGCTGGCTTTGAACTCACAATCCTCCTGCCTCAGCCTCCCGAGCCACTGGGATTACAAGCATGCACCACTGTAGGTTCTGGATGCTTTTTAATAAATTGCTTTGGGGGAGTGGGTAAGAGGAACTAGGATGGGCTGCTTCCCACCTGAGGCAGTGCTCTGCAAGGGAAACTGCCTGTTCTAAATACCAGCTCGAGAGCCACCTTTGGGAACTAGCAGTTCCAGAATATGAAGAGAATAGCAAATAGAATAACTCCACCAGTCACTGCATGTAAGGGCTTATCAAAGAATTGAACATGTTTATCCTACAGGTAAGGATAACGTGATAATTGTCTTGAGATTTTTCCAAGGCTGTTATGTACATAAGTAAAAGAAAATCGTTTTATTCCACATTTGTGGTTTTTCAAGTATTAAATATGTAAGAGTTACTTTGCATTTTTCTCAGTTGAATCACATTTGCTTAAAAATAAATTAGTTTTTCATCCCAAGAACTGGAATTTGAAAGGTTGTAAATGATAATCTGTCATTGACCTGGTACCCTAGGCAGAAGTTCCCCTTTCAGATAATATCCAGCTCTATCTTCTGGGGAGCCTCATAGATCCAACATTACCTCTCTTCCAACCAAGAAGTATCTTGATCTCTCTTGTAGGCATCAACTTCTCTTGATAAATCTGATAGTACTTTATGCATTTGTCCATGAAAGGATGTGCTCTGTGGGCCTCTAAGCATGATCCTCTGGATTAAAGTGCTCCCAGTCTCAGAAAATCAGAGTTAAACAGTGTAATGGAACTTGCACAAAAATCATAAAGTCTCATGGTTAGTTAATGGCAGAGCTGCGATTTCATATACTCCAAAGCCTCATAAATTCTCTACCCAGAGTGAGAATCTGAGCAGGGCACAAAATCTTCCCCTTTTTGAAAGTAGACCACTTCCTCAGAGCACACTCAGATATCTGATTTCCCATTTGGCACAGAGGAAACAGTCATACTGAAACAAAATACATAGACCCTAGGCAATACAAAAGATATTCCACTGGGGAAAATAAGAAAACACTAGGACTTCTATTTATATGAACTTCAGTGCAATCTATGTCTTGGTATGATATATATGTTTCTACATGTAATACCGAAAGACTTCAGCTTCCATCTGGTTGGGAAAAAAAAAAAAAAAACCTGTATTATTTGGCCACTGGCTATAAGAGAAGCTGAAAAATGAAGATTTCACCTTTTCATGGCCTATGTAGTTGGGTGAAGCAAGAGAGAAAGAAGTTGAAAATGAGAATTACAATAGCTTATCTCAAGCATTTACCAGTCCTAAGAAAGAAGATTAAGAACTGAGGAAGATTAGTTTAGTGTTTGCAGAGAACTGATAGGAGAATTCACAAGGGCAAAACATCAGGATATGCCTCTGGGTGGCAAAGAACACAGTGCTTTTAGGGGATTTTTTTAGGGGCTTTCAATTCATAGGGAATCTGGGAGTGATTTTTACAGGATGATGAGACATTAGAGGTAAAGCAGCACTGAAGGAAGAGACTTGAATGGAGATGGCAGCCTGTGGATTGAAGCAAGGAACTGTGAGGGTATAGTATGGGAAGGGTCATCCACATCAGCATTGCTACGATGATACAAGAACAAGGTACTTGGGCCAAGAATCAAATTCATAGATGTTTGGGGAATATGTGGCCAGGACATGACCAGTTGATAGCCCAGATGGGTCAGAAAATGATATGATCAATTACATCTTCAAAAAGGAGACTTTATCCAAAGATGAAGAAGCTTATTAAACTTACAAAAGACCAATAATGAAATGAGCAAAAGTTGTAATACTTGTAACTGAAAAATGTTTACATGGTTGTACCAAAACCTATAGCATAGCTAATTTATTTCTATATTATAGTTTAAAGCATCTCAATGCTGCCTATACAAATTTAAAATCAATTCTCACGAATTCACTTATTAAATATATTTGAGTATCTGCTACCTTTAAGGTCCTACAGTGGAATAAGAGAAAGAAGTACTGAAGTGATCTTTCAGAAACCTGGATTTTTGACCTGATCGGCTTTTAACTAGATGTATGGTTTATACATCTTTCAATTTCTTTCACCCTCAGTTTATCTTCACCATAGATTGAGCCAATTTAGTTAAATGAATTCTCTCTAAGTTCCTTTTACCCTACTGTTTTTTCCAGTGTGTGTGTGTGTGTGTGTGTGTGTACACTTATTAATGCCATTTACTAACCATTAATATGCTCACTGCCTCATTTGTGGAGTCATTTTACTGTTTTCTTAAATCATCATCAGCAAGTAAATGATAAAAAAAGAAAAGTATGGGAAGCCAATAGCAAATTTTGTTTTAAGCTATCAACTCTAGAAGATAACACTACTAAACTTAATTGTTTTGCATTAAATCATCTCAAAATCTTTGGGGTTCATGTGAAACATAGATTTACCTATAGGTGTCACTTAACTATTCTGCATGTATTCTAAGTAACATACCATTTGCTTCATTTGCCATTCTACCATGGTTACTGCCTCATCGGGGAATTGGTGGCTATTTTAAAAATCTTGTGGACTAGTCAGATTTTTCTATATCTGTTGTTTAAATTAGTAAAACATTCTTTCCAATATGAATTTGATTGTGAAGTATACAAAATGGTTTCAATTATAATTCCATGTTCACATGTTCATAACTTGACAAAAAAAATGCCTTTGGGGCTGAGACTTTCCATTCCATGTTCTATCTCCACCCAAATATAGCTATTTTTCCTCCTCTGGAAAATCTGAGGAAATCCCTATGATCACTTATGAATGTGGAAAAAATGCACTCTTTCAAATGTTTAATTAAATAAAAGAATCAACAAATACAAAAATCTTTAATATAAACCTCCCATATATATTTATAAAACCCAAAATATAAATATAGTAGACCTCGGAAAAGAGATCAGGTTTTTACCCAGTTAGGGACAATTTGAACTTTGAATGCTGACTGATTTGAAACTTAAAGCTATATTATGCAAACACAATAGTGATTTACATATTAAAATTGATACATTCAATTTTGAATGTTATCTCTAAATGATCATTTAATTTGTTTTAACTAATTGTAAATTTGCATAGATGGACTCATAAATCACATATTCTTGTGAAAACTTCTTTTATAATACGGCCATGATTTTGAGATTCATTCAGGCTGATTCATGTTATGAGTTGGGTCTAAAAGTACCCCCCCCAAGAAGATCACATTTTGAATGTATGATCCCCATGCAGAAAGGTTCAGAGATAGTGCTTTTATGGGATGATGAGAAAAGTAACCTCATTAGTGGATTAATCCACTTGATGGACTCATAATTTAAATATACTACTGGGTAGTAACTACAGGCAGCTGGGGCATGGCTGGAGGTTACTAGCCTTTGTGAATATATTTTGTTCCTGGTTCCTCTGTCTTTCTGCTTCCCACCTGCTATGAGCTGAGAAGTTTTCCTCCACTATATTTTTCCACGGTGATGTTCTAGCTCACCTCAGGCCCAGAGCAATGGAGCTGGCCAACCATGAACAATCTCTGAAACCAAGAGCCCAAAATAAACTTCTCCTTCTCTAAGTTGTTCTTGTCAGGCATTTTGCTTGCAGAGACAATTCATAAAGTTATAGTCCATTTATTTGTACTAACAGACTTCTTTAAATGGATGCACTAAAATGTATGTATCTATTCTCCTGTTAATGAATGCTTGCATTGTTCCCCATTTTTTGGTCTTAGGAAAATACCGATGTACATGATTATACATGTCTCTGGCACATGTGCAAGAATTTTTCTATGATGCATACCTAGGAGTGGAATAAATTCATCATAATATGCATAGACATACAACTGTATTGTGAGTTTTTTAAGCAAATTTACATTCTTGCCATCAGTATGCAGGAGTTACCCACAGCTTTGCCAATGCTTTGCCAGTTGCCTACAGCTTCACCAATGCTTAGCTCCATCCCATCTTACGATGCTTTTTTGTTTGTCTGTTTGTTGCACCAGGGCTTGAACCCAGAGTCTTATGCATGCCAGGCAAACACTCTGCCACTGAGCTACATCCCTTGCCCCAATTGTACTTTTCATCTCCATTCTCTTGAATACACATTTACTCAGTATCTTCTCAGATTTTTCTAGTCAATCGTTTCTTCTTTCCATCCATTGACAAATTATGATTATTTTGTGTACTTTATTTTATAGATTTGTAGCAATTCTTATGTAGTCAGCATATTCATTTTTGTCAGTTTTATGTGTTGCTAGTATCTTCTACCACGTTTTAAGTTTTGTTTTTTTTGTTGCTCTCTTTATGGAAACTTTTGATGAGCAAAAATTTTTAAGTTTAATTCAGCCAACTATAGCCATCCTTTGTTTTACAGTTTGTGATTTTCTTTCTTGTTTAAAAGAACAGTTCCTTTAACCAATTTTTAGCCTATGATCCTACATTTATTATAAATAGGAGTTCCTGCTCTATCTGAGATTGTGTCTGGGTTCTCTATTTCATTGATCTTTTGGTCTATGCCTATGCCAAATTTTCTATAACTTTTTAAGAAAAATCTTAATCTTGAGGAAAAACCATCAAATTGATATTTTCAGGAGCATCTTGTTATTCTTGGTCTTTTCAATGTAAATTTAAAATTGTCGTTTTAATTTTTACCAAAAAAGTGCTGCTGGAATTTTTAATTATAACACTCACATACATACATACATACATACACACACACACACACACACACACACACATACACATACACATACAAACCTACCATGTAAAGTTGGGAAAGAATTGGGTTTTTTAACATCTTCCTATCTATGAGAATGATATATATCATTTTATGTGTTTTAGAATTATTCTTTCTCAACCAAGTTTTGTTATTTTATCCATAAAACTCTCATATATGTTTTGTAATTTGTGTTTCAATAGTACCTTTTTAAATTTATTATCATAAATCACATTTTTATAGTTATATTTTCTAACTCTATTTTACTTGATATTTGTGTATTACTTGTTTATCCAGTAAATTCACTAAACTCTTTTATTAATTTTAGTATTTTTCCATACATTATTTATGTATTCTATAGTGGCAAACATTTAATGTGCCTCACTCAAGTACATTTTATTTTTGTTCTTATTAGTTTAAGACCCTCAGCTAAATGCTAAATAAATGTGATTAAGGCAATTATTACTAATTTTTTAAAATTCATTGTAATAATTTATGATTCAATATTATCTTTTCTATAAAAATATCCTTTATCAATTAAGAAGAGTCTCAACTATATTAAAGTTTTGACTGCTGCAACAAAGAGACCCAACTTTTGTTTTGGATAAGACAAGAGTTGAATTCTCTCTCACATTAAATTCTGAGCTGTTGGGAAAAGCTTTCCGTATAAATTTATCTAGGTTTCTAGGAATCTAGGTTCTTTCTATGCATCCTTCCATTATTCCTAGGGTGTTTCCTCCTTCACAGAGTCTGAGATGGCTCAACATCAGTTCCTTTCTACATAAAGGAGAAGAGAAAACTCATGCCTCCTTCCTCAAAGGGTGCCGCCTACAACTCCACTTATCACCCCAAGTTATATCCCACTAAAAAAAGACTCAGCCATATTGACAGCTAACTCTCAAGGGAGTTCAGTGTTTACCTTGAGCAGTTAAGTCTCCAGCATCTAACAAAGTATGATATTATCTAATTATAAAAATAAAGAGAGAAAAGATACTGAGGGAAATGCAGCAGACTCTGCCATACCTCCTTTTCCTATTGTCCAGAAATATTTTTTAATCATAATGTGTGTTGAATTTTCTTAAAGCCTTTTCTATGCATCCATTGAAAGGAAAATGTGGGTTTTCTTTTTAAACCTATTAAGGAGGCGATTTAAACTAACATAATTGTGCACTATAATAGTATTTCTGGGAATAAAAAACAAATTTGATCATGATTTTTTTTTTCATTTTTGTGCACTGTCAGATTTGGATTGATAATATTTTGATTGATATATTTACATCAATGTTCCCAAGTTATATTGGCCTGTAATTTTCTTACACCATCCACATTTAGAAAGTGACCTTTATTTCTTTTTGTTTGGTCCTCTGAAAGGATCTCTATAAGGTTGAAATTCTCTGTTTCTTGAATGTTTGACAGAACTTGTTGGTAAAAAAAAATTTGGACTTGGTGTCTCCTTTGTAGGAATATCTTGTAAATAATAATCTAATTTCTTTAATGTTCAAAATTATTTTTCTTAAAGAACTTTTCCTTTTCACCTAAAAGTGCCCACTTATTGAAATATCTTGTTTTCCCAGATTGGTGGATTGGAAAAACATGAGATAAGAATGGATAAAAGGTAAGAAATATAACTCCTAAGAAAGAGTAAAGTTAATAGGATATGATCTGGAAACTGCATTAGCAAGGAAGGCAAATGACACTTGTTAGAAGATAAAATAGCCAACAGAAACAGACATAGTTTTGCAACCAGGTGTGATATTGAATACAGAGAAAACATTCTAGGGAGGATGAAAATGGGAATACGTAGGCAGTGATTAAAATAGAAACTTTCAGAATATAAATTCTTAGAGGTGGCAGTGCACTAAATCCAAATTACAGGTTCAAAGTCCAGGTCTAAAACAAAGGGCTTAGAAACGGAAGTAAGCATTGTTGACGCAGAAGAGGTTAAGTCGGTGTCACTGAGGGACCAGTTAACATTTGAGGCATTGATGTAGATAATGGAGTCACCCAGGGTACTATATAGAGGAAATTTGTCATCCATGCATGCTCTGGTGTGTGCTATGTGCCAGTCGCTGCCCCAGATGTTCAAAATGAGCCAACACTGGGAGAAGCCCTGCTGTAATGGAGCTTCAATCCAGCCAGGAAAATGGAATTTAATTAACCACATGATTAATTTTAATTTAAACTGAAACATGAGTATAGAAAGATGTGAACAAAATTTCTGAGGGCAGAAATCTGATCTATGCTTGCAAGTAAGTGACAGCTTCTCTGTAGAGGTGATGTTTAAGTTCGGATACAAAGAATGAGTTCAACAAAAATAGAAAGAAAGCATTCCAGACATAGAGCACAGCATATGCAAAGACCCTTTGGTGCAGACTCTTGAAAAAAAAAAAAAAAACATTGAGATCCTATAGCAATACGTCCTTGTGTGGAAAACATGAGGTGGAAAGAAGTGAACAGATTAAAGACTTTTTTTCTTCTATAAAATCAATAATATTTGGTGATATGCTAGGTGGGAGAAGTAAAATTTTGTCTGTGGTATGGTGATAACCAATCACTGAATTTGAGAACACTGGGAAAGGTTTTTGGAACAGAGGATAAAGAACAGAGATAATAATTTCAGTCTTGGCCAGGTAATGCTTGAGATTGCTTTGCCAACCTGAAGACCAAGTATGAAAATTATCATTAAAGATATTAAATTATCTTCAGAACAGCACATTAATCATTGACAAGTAACAAATTTTAGGGACAAGAGGACTTTTAATTTAATATAGAAAAGCCTTGTATATTTAGGAAGTTTTTAAGTTATACAAGAATGGATTGTGGTCTCAGATTGAGACTGTGGCCAAAAGGGTTTTACCTTTATCTGTAAGCTTCAAATTATCAAACATATAGAGTATCCACGTGTTATGTGTATAATTAAAATTGTTTTTAAACTTGGGATCAGAAAGACACTTAGATTAAATGCAATAACCAAGCACACAGAAAAATAAGAGTACGTAATGAAGGAAAAAAGAAAGTCAACAAAAATCTTTAGGAAACATAAACAGGTATCATATAAAAATAGTATAAGCTAAACATGAAGGAAACAAAGCACAGCATGGTTTTAAGACAGAGTAAAATTAACAAGAGCAACTCCATTTAAACTTAAAACTCCCGGGGCTGGGGAAGTGGCTCAAGCGGTAGTGCGCTCGCCTGGCATGCGTGCGGCCCGGGTTCGATCCTCAGCACCACATACAAACAAAGATGTTGTGTCCGCCGAGAACTAAAAAAAAAAATAAATAAATATTAAAAAATTCTCTCCAAAAGCAGTACAGGCTTTTTAAAAAAAAAAAAAAAAAAAAAAAAAAACTTAAAACTCCCTACATTCTCCTCTAGGTGACCACGGGGTTGTGACAAAAGACCCTTACTTGACCCAGAAGTGAATATTTTCATTTCATCAGAGTAATGTAAGTTCTCTTTATTGGTTTTCAATTTCCATGTTCAACTACAAATTATAGAACCTTAGGTGTAGATGTGGCACATAATATCAATGTTAACACTTTCTTGATTTTAAAGCTATATGGCTATCTGACAAGATACAATAAAAAAACGGAAAAAGCAAGAAAATATATAGGTGTTAGTGTTTTATGTTAAAGAGAAAATTAGTGAAACTAATAATCAACATTTTATGGGTACTATTTTCAGAATTATAAAGGCAATCATAGAATAAGTCAAAAGGATAATACTTTATAAATTTATGAGAGAAAAGAAAAGAAATACAAATTATTTCACAATTGTTTTTCAGACTGGGGAATCAGAAATAAGTAAAGGTGTGTTATCTAGAGCTATGAAAATTGCCAGCAGAAGAAACAAAAATAAAAATAATTTTAAAGGTTGTTGAGACATCTAAATTGAAACAGGATAAGCAGAGTGCAGTACAATTCTGTACGTTTTTATTATAGGGAGCATGCATTATTATGGGCAGAATTTTTAAAAGAACAGACACTTCAGTTGCAGGCATGAGGAGAGGCTAGAGACTCTCTCAAGTTCAGCCCAAGGAGAAGCTCTATTTCCTCTGAAGATGATCTAGCTGATGTCGAACTTAGATTGAATGGTACTCATCCGCCAGAAACTTCACATTCTCCTACAGCTCCAATTCCTCTGATAGCTCCAACTCAGCTGCACAGCCACCTAGCAGGTAACACGGAGATGAAAAGGACCTCAAGTCCAACTTAAAAACAACAGAAAGTGCCTTTACACCTTTCTTACATTTAGTCATAATAAAACTAATAGTATTAAAATAGCCACTCTTTTTTGACTTCTTATTCTAGGTAAGACATTTCTGCTAAATGATGATTTTGTCTAAATCATCATCACAATCCTATGAAGTAGGTATTGTTTCCATTTTATCAATGAGGAAAATGAGATCTAGAGAGCATATCACGAGCAAGGATCACAAGTAAGATTGAGGTCTGAGGAGTCTGACTCTTACACTGATATCCTATGCACAGCCAACAACTGCGCAGTCCGTCTGCAAATCTGAAGGATGAAGGCACAGAAAACCCAAAGTCATTGCTCAGGAGTTAGGGTATTTTCACCTGGTAGTCAAATCTAACCTGATCTTATGTGAGGTTCCATAAAATCTTTAATTAGCCACTTAGTGCAAATAGTTTTCATCACAGAAATGCATTTGACTTCAAGTTGCTCTCCTAGATGCCACTGAAGACTTCATATGCATACAGAGTATGTGCAAAGTGGTACTGCCTTAAAATCTGAAATAATCAGAATTCCAAAAAGACCTGACTATGAGGATTTGGGAGACCTGTATATAGAACTTATTTTAGTCTTTTAAAAATATTTCAAAGCCATTGGATCAAACTTTGAAAGAGAGATATTTATAGGTTAAGAAAACAGAACTGGCCAACATCTATATTCATCTATATGATAAAGCTAGGAATATACTTTTTAAAATAGAAAAAAAAATTCGTCAAATGTTTGATTGTCATTTATCTCTTCCTCCTAAAAACTCTATTAATGTGGATGTAAATTTTTTTTAAATTTTCTGGTAGTTTGGACTGCAATTAAGTGGAGAAGTTTGTGTAAGTATATTTGCCTCCTACTTGTGAACTTTTGAAAAGTGAGAATCTGTCTTTTCACAAAGGTTAAATGAGACAGAACAAGTGATTATGACTTTCTTCTGGGATGGAAGTGACATGCCGATTTTGCTCAAGCCAAGAAGTGTTTATGTTTTGAATTAACCAATAAAAAAATGCTAAAAATAAATGCTGAGCTACAACACATTAAAATAATTATACAAGTGTTATTCCTAGTAAACAAAAGACTTAGATGCTATTATTGCCTTTCTACATCCCCCCAGCAAAAAAAAAAAAAAAAAACACTAACACATGAAAAGTAAACAGTACAATTTTGTGGCTGAAATGATGCTTCCATGTAAATTGCTTGGTGCTCTGAAGCTGTTCCTCTGTATTTACCACATTCATTTGTCACATGCTGTTGATGTTGGCTTTACCACTGGGCTTCTGTGAACTTAAATGAACTGTTTCTTTTCTAAATGTTTCATTATGAAAAAATTAGGTGTACACCAAATAAGAGGAAGAGCAAAATAAACCACTGTGGATCCATTGTCCAGGGCCAGGGATGTCAACATGGCCATCCTTGTTGTATCTATCCTCTCCCCGTCCCCCGCCACTCTTTCACCCCATTCTTTCTTGCTTTTTCTCTTTTGCAACATTTTAAAGCCAGCTCAAGAGATGTAGACATTTCATCCCGAAATTCTTCAACCTTAATTTCTAAAATAATAGCAGTTTTTTTTAACTTAACAACATCATGAAAACTCTTAAAAATAACTTCATAATAATAATTTTATCTAGTAGCCAGCCTGTATTTTAATTGTATCCATAATCTTGAAAATATCTGAGCAGTGTTCCTGTCTTTTTCATACCATCATCTTTCTCTTTCATAATTTTGAATTGTAATAATCTGCTTTGTTTGAGCCAATTTAAATGAAATGATACATTCCTTATTGCACGAGACCCATATGATCTGTACCTGGGTTAAGTGAGTGGCCACTGAGGCTGGAGAACGTGGGCTCGACTCCCAGTTCCTTTACTGACTTGCTGTGTGACCTTGGGCAGGTTATGTAATTCCCATATGCCTCACTTTTCTTGTCTGTAAAAATAGGGGAAAAAATAACATAACACCAGAGGTTTGTGGTGAAGAATGAATGAATCATTGCTTATAAAGCATTCACTACACTGCCCAGCAGGCATAGAGCACGGGATTTATTAGACTTACTGTCTTTTCTGTGTTGTGTCTCTTTCTGGACACACCGTAGGTTTAATTTCTGCATTTCTGCAATTTTCTCAGCATTTCTAGCATTTTGAATCTATGTGTCTATAAATCCAAGAAAAAATACATACAGTATAGTCATTAAAATTATATTTTAAATGACAAATATTCCTGTACCTGACATGAAGTTGTACTTAGCTCTTCCTTAGAAAGAAGTCCCCAACCAACAGAGAGCTTCATCTACTTGGGAATGTAGCAGATAGACAAGGAGTAGCCTAAAATCACATCCTTATTGGACAAGTACAGTATTTAGAGAGGGAAGTGAATTTAAGGGAATTTATCCTCTGTGCCCCAGTTCCCACTTATTTTAGTTTCTTCTCCAATGCAGTTCTATCCTCCATTTTCTAATCTTGGTTTGTAATCGTTATAGTTGCATGATGATTTTTTTAAATGTTGCCTAAATTCTCTGAGGATCAGTTTCCTCGTCTTCAAAACAGGTCTAATAAAACTTGCTTCACAAAATAGCTGTGAGGATTCAGAAAAGCAGCACGCTTAAGCACATTTTACTTTGCAGTTTGTCCTAAAATAGCAGTATCTTTTCCATTTTGGTTAAATCGATGACTCTATTTGTTGTAGAAATGACATTCTATCCCTCTTGTGGCTCTTTTTTTTAATTCTCTCACTCTGCCTCTCCCACTCTCTTCCTGTTTTTCTCTTTCCTCTTCACTGTCATTGCCGTTGGGCATTCAGCCAGAACCTCTGTGTCTTGCCCTGAGCTAAGGAGTCTGAGATGTCAACTAGATTACCACTGCCAGGACATCAAAAACTATTAATGCCACTCTCGGGCCACTACTAAAAGTGATATCATTAACAACAAAAACTGCTTGTATGTATCTGCGACTTCGGAACTATAACTGGTTTTCAGACATCATTACATTTGCTCTTGGTCATAACCCCATGAACAGAATATCATTATTTCCCACTTTATAGTTAAGGTAGCTATGAAGAAAACATTTGAGGACCCAGAGAAAATGTTGTTAGCAGTATTCTTAACCAAGATTAGCTCCATCTCAATTAACAATGTAGGATAATGAATATTTGACTCTTCCAATATGAAACATATTGAGAAAGCAGGGAGAATAAATTTTGGCTTTGTGTTAATAGTGTTTCTTTTTAATTGTTGGTTAAAATTACTTAATTGTGAAAGAATATTGCACCCCTTGGGAAACTATTCCTAATTTAAACAGATTTGGACATTCCAAATTCTGTCTTGAAGATTTTAAACAAAGCTATTGCCAAAGGAATTGTTTGATGTATTATACTCAGTTTACTAAGTTCTACTATATTGGTACATTTTCTGTTGCTAAAACAAAATGCCTGAGTTTAGATAATTGGGGGGGGGAGGTTTATTTACCTCTCAGTTTCAGAGACTGAAAGTCCAACATCAGACAGCCCCATCTCTTCAACCTCTATTTAGGGCCCATTAGCTACATTCTAACATGGCAAAAAAAAAAAAATGGAAAGAAAACAGGTCAAGTTTAGAAGAGGCTAAGCATATGGGGTTGACCTTCACTTTGTAACAACCTACTCCCTTGAGGACTAACTCACTTCTTAAGATGAGCATTAATGCTTTCTGAAGGCAGTGCTCCCAATCACCTCATTACCCACCTCACGAGGCCTCATCTCTTAAAGGTCCTACCTAGCACTTCAACACCACCCTGTCCACACTGGGTACCAACCTTAGGGTATGCATTCAAACCATATCCAAATCAGACCAACTTCTAAGGGCATGAAAGTTAGGGAAAGAAGCAAAAGCAGCCAGAGTGTGTGTGTGGTAGCCTCTCTGTTTCCATGAAAGGTGAGAGAGAGAACAAGGAGTATGTAAAGCAAGTAAACTTACTACCACTTGTGGTCACTAAGGAAAATCCACGTGTTCACCTTCACTTGATGGGAGAATCAGTTGTCTGCAGGGACTTGGTGATGGCATCCCTAAGTCCATAACACTCCCCTTTTTGGCTATTAATTAATAGAAGAAATTAGTGAGTACCTCAAAAATAATAATGACAAAATTATGCTTTTTCATTTCAAAGATTTATTAGAGGTTAATGTAATTTATTCCATTACAGAATGATGAGAAAAAATATCTAATCAGGGGAATTTGCTTTTTGTACTGTATTCTCTTTATAACTGTCACACAAAAATTATCCTTAGAAGAATTTGCTTAAATTACATAAATTCCCAAAATTACACCTTCTCTAGTTTCACTTTTATCAAAAGTCCCCAATGGGAAATTCTGAATATAAGTTATTGTTTAAAATTGTCCAAATATTTATAAGGCCAATACACATTGAATGTCAAATTCAACTGGTTTTTTTCCACTTTCTTTCCAAACATAACATAGCTCAGGGCATTATAAAGGAAAATGGAGAATAATGATGTTTATAATGGCAAAAGGGTTCCAAAAATAAAACGATTGAGGAAAATACGCAAAGGAAAGGGATATGAAAAAGGAAGCAATTAAAACTTCAGCCAAAAGAGATCAGGTGTGGGAGGAGAATGGAAATGGAAGTGAGATTTTAAAAGAAAACAAGTACCATTTTCATTATTGTTCAATAAGTATTTAGTTGTTAGAAATATCAAAGTGTTCTATAAACCAAAGAATCAGAAAAAAAAATTTCTTGACCAGGAAAATAAATCAAAGACCCATAGTTGCTAATGGGTGGAAACTCAATAACTTGACTGTATTAATTCATAAAATAAGGACAGCTCAAGAATGAAGTCTAATTTGTATCTCCTCTCTAGATTATAGCTGCTTTGTATTTTAGCTTTCATCATAATTTATTGAAATAATGGCTGACATCTTGCTACCTTCATTAGATTATGCCATTCTTCATCAAAGACAAAACTTCCATTCATTTCTCAATCCTCAGTCCCTTTGTCCCCTCAACTGGGCAGATGCTTGCTCCTTCCCCATTCTCTCTCTCTTATATAATATATAATTTAGGATGTACATATAATATTAATTTAGAATGTCTAAATAATTAATAATTATTATTATATAATTCTATAATATACATAATTAATAATCATTAATGCTGTCTACCTCCCATGCCTCTTAGTATAGAAATGTTGTGACCATTCTTAATTTTTAATTTTCCTTTACATCATGCATTGAACTTGTCAACAAACATCTCAATTAATTTTTCTCTAACAAGGGCTCTCAAATCTGACTTTCCTTCTCCATTCTTATTGCCATGCCCTAATTTTGAGGTCTCACTTGAAGCATTTGAAGGGTCTCATGACTGGCTTCTAAACCACAGGTTTCTCCCCATTCCTACTATCTTTCACAGATTGTGTGGTTAAACAAACTAACAAAACATAACATGATCCATTCATTTATTGAGAGGTTTCCCATCACCAATGAGAAAGTGCTGCCTTTTTTTCATGGCACCACCACTCTGTGATCAGGTACCAAAATCTTCCCTGATCTCATCTTTTCCTCCTCTCTTCTTACCCACACGCTTATACTTCCCAAAACTGAATTTCTCCCTGTCCTTATTAAATGCTTAATATCTCCATTACTTTATATGTACTATTTCTTCTTCCTAGAATATATCCCTCTTTTGTTCAAGGCAAAAATTCCATTCATTCAAGACCATGCTGTAATATATCCTCTCTCCAATAATTTTCCAAACTTCCAGGCAGAGTTTTGTATATCCATGTTCTCACAGCACATTGGTCATATTTCTATTAAGTTATTAATTATATGGTACCATCATTGCTTGCCCACATCATGGTCTCCCCACTGGCTTGTGAAATCCCTTGAGGGCCAGCACTATGCAATCCCCATCAGCAGAACTGGATGTATGCTTGAATAGGAAAATGAACTGATGCATTAATTAGTGAATGAAAAAGAATACAATATTAGATAAAATTTCTAAATTTAGAATGTCTAAATAACTTGGAAGTTTTCTCAAGCAATTTTAAGCTCCATTTACATGAATCCTACCTATAAACTGTTTTGATCAATAAAGCTAAGGTGGATCTCTGGACCCTCATTATTTAAGAGCATTGAGGTTATGGCATTACTTGAAAGTAGTCAGTCCAATAATTGCTGCTCTCAGGTTATTCTTCCTCTCCAGTTCTTTGAGTTTTATTTATTTGTTTAAAATATATCTCCCTTGCACGATATTAGATTAGATATTAGATTAGATTCATCAGAAAGATTACCAGAGTTGCTTTGCTCAACCCTGTATATCCACTTTCTCCTTACAGTATCTGACTGAGCAAGCTATTGATAAGTATTTATAGAATGGATGCATGATGGATAGATGAATGGATGGATGATTCTTATCAGTTGTGGCAGATTCTGACATAAAAAATGATTTAGAATAAGTGAGTGGACAAAGGCCTATAGACTATATTGTTAATTTAGTGGAGGAAGAAAACCAATATAACAACTCAGATGCCATATCCTCAAGAGCTACAAAGACACCGAAGCTAGACTAGGACAATAAAAAGCTGTCAAAAAGCTGGTTTGGAAACTTTACACTAGTAATTCTTCATGAAGAGTCATTAAGGTTTCTGGTTCTTTTTTGAAAATATATATATGTTTTTAGTTGTTAATCAACCTTTATTTTATTCATTTATTTATATGCAGTGCTGAGAATCGAAACCAGTACCTCACACGTGTGAGGCAAGTGCTCTACCACTGAGCCACAACCCAACCCTTTCTGGTTCTTCTTGAGGTCAGGAAAGATGAGTTAGTCTTTTGGGAATCTGACAACGTATATTTGCCTTCCTATCAATATCACACACTGATTAAAGAAAATAAATAAAAGTGAGCTATATTTTCCATGCTTTTTTAATATTTATTTTTTAGTTATAGTTAGTCACAATACTTTTATTTTACTTATTTATATGTGGTGCTTAGAATCAAACCCAGGGCCTCACATGTGCTAGGCAAGTGCTCTACTGCTGAGCTATAACCCCAGCCCTTTCCATGTTTTTTAATTGGGGCATTATAGTCATATATAATGGTGAGATTTATTGTTACATACCCTTACATGCATACAGTGTAACAATATAATCTTGTCAAACATCACTCCCCTGCTCTTCCCTCTCCCTTCCCTTCTTCCTACTCTCTGATCCCTTTTCTCCATTTTACTGATCTCCTTTTGATTTTCATGAGATCCTCACTTCCCCTCACCCTTCACCTTTTTTTTTCCTTTTTCCTATATAGTTTTTACATTTTACAGAAAACATAACCTTGTCCTTTTGGGTTTCACTAATATTTCCAAGTTCTATCCATTTTCCTGCAAAGGACATAATTTTATTCTTCCTTATGGCTGAATATATACATTTTGTTTATCCATTCATCTGCTGATGGACACGTAGGCTGGCCCATAGTTCGGCTATTGTAGATTGTGCTGCTGTAAACATTGGTATGCATATATCACTATAGTATGCCGACTTTAATTCTTTATGTTAAATATTGAAGAGTGGTATAGCTGGGTCATGTGGTAGTTCCATTCCTAGTCTTTTGATGAACTTTCATGCCGATTCCACAGTGTAACCACTGATTGGCAATCTTACCAACAGTGTAGAAGTGTTCCCTTTTCTCTACATTCTTTCCAGCATTTATTATTGTTTGTATTCTTGATGGCTGCCATTCTGGCTGGTGTGAGACAGAATCTTAGTGTAGTTTTGATTTGCATTTTCCTAATTGCTAATAATGTTAAACATTTTTTTATATTCATTGACCCTTTTTATTTCTCCTTTTGAGAAGTGTCTGCTTAATTCACTTACCCATTTATTAATTGGAGGTTTTTTAGGTGTTAAGTTTTTTCAATTCATTTTTTCAATTTCATTCATATTCTAGATATTAATCCTATGTCAAAAGAGTAGCTAGCAAAGATTTTTCCCCATTCTGTACATCTCTCCTCGCATTCTTAATTTTTCCTTTGCTACACAGAGGTTTTCAATTTGATGCTGTCCCATTTATTAACTCTTGGCATTGTTTCCTGAGTTTTGGGGGTCCTACTGAGAAAGCTGCTGCTTATTGCCTATATGCTGAAGTGTTGACTCCACATTTTCTTCTAAGAGTTGTATAGTTTTTGACCAAATTTCCAGGGCTTTGATCCATGTTGAATTGATTTCTATGCAGGGTGAGAGACAAGGATCTAGTCTCATTCTTCTGTACATGGATAACCAGTTTTCCCAATACCACTCAGTAAAGTGCGCTATTTTTTATAGACTGAATTAAAGGATTGTTCTTACATTCTCAGTTTACTTATGAAAAGATTTACCATGGCATTTTCTTGCATAGGAAATGTATTAGTCCTTTAAAAATAATCTTTGGTTTATAACAATTCAAAACATTTAAGTCATTAGGTAGGCAGTATACTGAAAAGTCAAGCAGGTTTAATTTGAACCCAGGCAGTTATTAAATAATAATGCATATGCTGGCTATAAACATTAAATGTCTTAAAACATGTAAGGCACTTATCTCCATGATAGTCACACAGAAATTCCTCAATAAATACATTTTTAAAAAAATTGGTAGTCTTTTCAACTAAATACCTGTTTTGATGTTGTAGGAAAATTCTACAAAATAGATTGTGCTATTTATACATGTATTGAAAAAAATATAAGTTTGGTGGAAACTCTTCCCTAGAACACATGCTTGTCTGGTATTCATAAATCAAGTCAGCCTGAACCCTGGTGAAGCTGGAAATTTCTGAATTGAAGATTCATTTTTGTTCCATCTTTCCTATTTAAGAAGGAAAAAAATGTTTGATGTAGACAATATCTAAATACTTTTATTTATGTGGCCTAGAGTTAATATTACCCCTTTCTTGTTTTATAAAAAAAAGAATCTCTTAAATGAATGAATCATTAAATTTAAAAGTAATTATCAAACAAAAAGGATTAACCAGTATTAGGGTAGAACATTCACAGTAAGTAGCATTGCTACTAAAACACTCTGAATACCCTGAGACATGATGATTACATTTATGTTTACACTTATAAATCAAAGACATAAACGGAACAATTAAGCTGGGTACAGAGCAGACCTATCAATGCCTAATTAATGACCAAAACAAACTTTGCTTCTATTCAAAACTACTGTTTTTCATCTGAATTATTGAACTATGCAATTCTTGGATAGAATTTGCATATCATTCCAAAAATTCTACAGACAGTATAGAATTAGACAACAATGATCCATAGAACCCTAAAAGCATAACCATGCCCAAGATAAATATCTTAGCTGAATTTGATAAAAAACAGTTCCCTCTGAGAAATGAAATAATAAAATTATAAATTCATGCTCTATGGGGGATGCCACAATTGGGTAACAATGGCCTGTCTATGAAGTAAGGGTCTGCCTGCTAGCAAGGGGGTGAGGGGGAGGTGGGGGGTTGGGAAAGATATCCCTTTAATTGTATAACATTGCATAATCACTAAATTCTTTAAATTTTATGCAAGTCCATACTTTACCTATTCAAAACTAAATGTATACTCTTTTTCAAATAACAAATATCTTCTGTCCTACCTATAGTGAAGTATAAAATGTAGTGCTCCAGCCCCTGGCCCAATCTCCCCATAATTCCCCTCCCGAGCTTCTTCATAAACCGTCCCAAGCCTCTCCATTTTGTTCTGTTTCCTGGACTAGGTTCCTCCTCCCTGGTTTGATCCTTCACCTGGATGACCTGGTTGACTTTATCCTGGTTTACTTTCCTAGATGTCAACTTTCTGACTTCCCTTCACTTTGTCCTGCATACCCTATGGGACTCCCAAAAGTCTACCTCAGGTACCTCACTACATATAGACTGCCACTAACCCTGTAGCATCCCATCTCTCCAGCTCTGCTGGGCTTGAAGTCCAAAGTCTGGGTTTCAGATTTCTTGCTGAGCATTTAGATATGTGACCCTAAACAAGATACCTAAATTAAAAAAATTAAAATAAATTAAATTTAAATCTGTCTCTACGCTTACTAGCTATGCATCTTCGGTCAAATTCTTTCTCATTCACATTTCTTAAATTCCTTATCCAAAACACATAGATTATACTATAACTGCCTTAATAAGAATTGAAAACAAAATAACTCGATACTCAGAATGGATCATGATACATAGAAGCACTTGATGGGTGACATAATTGAGGATAGAGTTACTATTTGTTATGGTCATTTTTACTTTATTCACCACACTGGGGTTTATCTTTAGAACAGGGTTAGCAAACTTTAGTATTTTAGATTCTGTGGGTCCAGAGCAGACTCAAAGTTATGGTGTAGGTATGTATGTAGACATTTAAAAATGTGAAAAAACATTCTTAATAGAAAGAAAGGAAGGAAGGAAGAAAGAAAATAGGAAGAAAGGAACAAAGGAGAAAGAAGAAAAAAAGAAAGAAAGAGAGAGAGAGAGAAAGAAAGAAAGAAAGAAAGGAAGGAAGAAAATAGGTGGCTGCCATATTCGGCATTTGTGCCCTCATTTTCCAACCCCTAATTGCCATCTATTTAAACAGTAAAGATAAATGCCTGAAATGAGTTTAAGAATATACTCTACTTAATCCAATATATTTTAAATATTATCATTATAAAATATTATAAATATAAGATATTATTGAGATACACTTTTTTAATACTGATCTTTGAAATCTGCTGTGTATTTTCCACTTACCACATATCTTCTGAACATAACATTTCAAAGGTTCGAGAGACACTTGTGCCTGATGACTATCAATTCAAACAGCACATAGTCTAGAATTCTGAAATAAAAGGGTTGGGCTAAATGAAGATGCATGCTACTTTTTGCTCTAACATTCAATTATAAAGCGAATTTAATTTCCTAGAATTGCACCAACTGCTATAGTTTGGATCTTACATGTCCCCCAGAGATCCAAGTGGTAAGGCTTATTCTCCAACATGGTACTAGAGGAAGTGGTGAAACTTTAAGAGGCAGGGTCTAATGAGAGGTCTTAGGTCATTGGGGGTGTGGCCATGAAGGCATAGTGGCGCCCCAGCCCCCTCCTCTTCCTCTTTTGTTTTTGTGCTTTCTTTACTCCACCACACATTCTCCACCATGCTGTACCACCGCGGGCCCAAAGCAACAGGGGCCAACCAATCATGGACTAAAACCTAAATAAAACTCTCCTCTTTAAGAGTTGATCATCTCAGGTATTTACTATATGATGGAAAGTTGAGAAACACTCACTTTCATCATTCGCTATGTGCCAGGCACTGTATTAAGCCCCAAGAAAAGATGAATAGTGGTTTCTTTCTCCAAGAGTTCATTACCTAACGTAAGAACAATTTCTAATCTTATAAGAACTTAACATAGTATCAGCATGTACATCACCACCACATAATCATCACACCCTGTTTTATCTGTCCAAAAATTGGTATACAACCTTTTATCACATAATCATCTCATGGTATAATTTTGTTCATTATGACACTTAAAAAGTAAACAGAGCAGCAAGTATTCAGCAGCAGCATATAGATGTGCATTGGTCTTCTCTCACATTGCTAGCTGGGAGCCTAGGATTCTCAGTACATGCAGATTATCAATATATTTCCAAAAGTCGACTTGCATGGTTTTTTCAGAACACTGCAATATGAATGGTAAATACACCTTTTATATGAGTACACTGAATACTCACACCAGCTGGTCACACCAGCTAATGAGACCAATGATAGCAGCATAGAATCTTCATATACAAATTAAATTTTATTAAATTCATACTTTGAAACATTGTAGCAAATTTTTTCAAGAGTAATATTTGGACTACAAGTCACAAATCAATCATCACAAATGCATTAATGATTTTTCAGACTGGAAAAATGTTCACTAAACTGTCACAAAAAAATGACACGCATCCATTTGGACTATTCAGTTTTAATGTATATACACAAGTGTTCCACACATCCCTCCTCTTGCACCAAAGTCAGTTTAGTAATAAATTACTTTCAAAAAAAAAAGTGGCATTAAATCTGAGATGATTATACAGTGAAATACAGTAGGAAAGGGACAACAATAAATAACATGGGGCTGGAAGGCAGGATGTATGCACCCAGAAGGAAAGAGCCAGTTCCCCCTGAGTGCTGAAGAGAGGAGCAGGACAGTATCCCAGAAGTGAGGATGCTTGGGCTGAGCATGCAGAGAGTGAAGGATTTCAATTCCAGCAGAGGGGCAACATGATAAAAGGCACGGAGTCACGACACAGCCTGCCCCACCAGGTACCTGCAGGTTGCTTTGAATGATCAGATGTAGCAAAGATTCCAATGAAGAGTCACACCTTGGAAGGATTTATTTAGCAATGCTACTAAAATATTTGTAATTTGCCTCATTCGTGATAGGGAGGTGGGTGTTGTTATGATCAGCTTTGTAGTTTGTAAAGATCATTTGACTGAAGTGTGGAGCCTAGATTAGTTGGAGGAAGTGCAGGGGACAAGGTGACACATTGGGAGATAATTACAGTAGACAAGCAATGATGAAGGGCCAAACCAACACCGAAGAGAGAGACACAAAGACAGAAAATGCTCAGGCCGACAAGAAGCTATAAGAGAAAGAAGAGGAGGAGGAGAGAGAGACCTAGATTTTTGACCCGGATAACTGAGAACTGGGCTTCTATTCACCATTGCAGGAAAAATGAGAGAAGGCCCCTCAAAGAGAAAAAAATCTTAGTGGATCTCAGAGAAACTCATCATAAATGGAACGCTTCTCCATAGGAAATGTTCCCTGGCCAAGTTCAGTAAAATGAGATTTCACCAGTTTGTCCTTCTATGAAAAGCTCAGTGAGAGAAAGAGCTATTTTTTAAGAGATGCTTGGTGAGTTTCCAGCCCTACATGGGAACAATCCTACCAGTGCATTGTGTGAGGCTTGTTTTCTGTCAGAGCATCTTGAGTGCATGATCTAAAGTTCCCAAATCAATCACAAACTCCCTACAGAAAACTAACTTTGCCTGAACTGCAAATTCAGAGCTCTTTTCTTCAGTGTTTTGATGATGGAAATATACTGAGCCTCTCTTCACCTCAAGTAATCTTTAGTTATTCTCTGGTCAGTCCTTCTCACTGTACTTCTTGGTCTTATTATCCCAGATTTCACCAACATAATTAACAGTCTTTTAGTGCCGTACCAAGTATTACATCCTCCCTTAAATTTGTCTGAGCCAGGCAGAAAGAGGCAAGATTTTCTACCTTGACAGCTGTTCTTATTATGGAGTAAAATCCTCCCCAGAAAGCCTCCCATCCTGTAGTCTTCCTCTCCTGATTCATGGGGTGGAACTGGATAACATGCCCACCCCTAAACCACTAGCAAAGGACATTTGAATTACCATTCCCTGATCTAGACCAACTATGGTTCATTCCATTGGACTGTGTTTGAGGGGAAGGGAGGAAGGAGACCACCTTTCAGGTGCTACCCAAATAATAATCAGTGTATTCATTTCCTGTTGTTCCTGTAACAAATCACCACAAAACAGGTGGCTTAAGATAACATGCATTTATTATTGGTCATAGGGCCAAAATGTATTTCACTGAGCTGACCAAGGTGTCAGCAGGACGGTGAGCCTTCTGGGGGTTCTAGAGAAGAATCTGGCTTCTTACCTATTCCATCTTCTAGAAGTTGCTACATTTCTTGGCTTGAGGCCCCATCCTCCATCTTCAAAGTCAGCAACACAGCATCTTCTAAACTTTCCCTCCACTTTTCTCTGTCCTTCTTCATATCAGCTTTTCAGAGCCTAAGTCTCCTGCATCCTTCTTATGAGAGTCCCATGATTACATTGGCCTTGACCAGATTATCCAGGGTAATCTCCCCATGTCAAAATTCTTCATCACATCTTCAAAGCCTCTTTCTCCATGTAACACACTACCAGATTCCAGGGATTAGAATGTGGGTAGCTTTGGGAGCTATTACTCAGCCTACCATGATCAGGCTTCTACAACCCAAGAACAATAAATTATTTTCATAATAGCACTTAGTATGGCAATCCCCAAAGTCTGCACTTTATAAATGTTACCTAGTGAAAGACTCACACTTTTTTTGTCTTATGTATGCTTTTCTTTTTCTTTTTTTTTCTTTTTTATTTTTTTATTTATTTCTTACATACATGACAATAGTGGAATGCATTACATTCATAATTATCCATTCACGGCACAGTTTTTCGTAACTCTGTATATAAAGTATGTTCACACCAAATTAGGGAGAAGGGAAATAGCAAGGATGGTGGAAGAAGATCGTCATCATTATACAAAATACATGTATGAAGACGAGAATTTGGTGTCAACATACCTTATATACAAACAGAGATACGAAAAATTGTGTTATAAAGGTGTATTAAGAATTATAATTTAAAAAAGAGCTCATGTATAAAGACTCACACTTTTTAAGAAAGATACAGTCCCCATCTCACAGATGAGGAGAATTGTATAAAAAGCATCCATGTTTGGGAGTCAGGAATCACCCCAATACTTAGATCCAGCTATTTCCCTCACCTGTGTTTTGTTCTGCTTGGGAAAATCCAATACAAGTCACCAGGTGGAGGAGTTTAAATCCCTAAGCTAAATGATTTCTTCAAGTACACACCTATCAGTGGCAAGTACACACCTTGACCATAATTCTTTAAATTCCAAGAAATACACAATGTTACATTTTTTTCAAGTGAGGTAACAACAATTTAATTTCAATTTACTTCTGAGGACTTATCCCTATGGGCACAATCAACCCTTATCCACCTATTTCCATATCCTCACTATGCCTTTCAACGTCATCAAAGCAGAGATCTTTTACAAACTGAACATTTTAAAATAAGGTTAGCAATACAGAGTGAGTTTATTGTTTTGTTTCCTTTTTGTTTTAAAGTTCCAGGACAGTCTATGTGGACATTTAAATAATTATAATAGATTATCTCCCTGGGAAGAATTCTCCTATTTACTCGAAAAAGTAGACAAACAATTTAAAAAATTAAAATGACTAATATTTTGTGTTATGCAAAGTGTTAAAAAATGAGTTTTTATATTTTGAAAATTGGCAAGATTCACCTGCAGGTTTTAACATAAATAATAAGTGGTGATGCAATATGTTAGTGAACAAAGTGTTTTAAATCTAACAGCATCCATTTGCCAAAAGATGGAGAAAAATGGGATAAAAAGATAATCTTTGATTTTTCGCACAGATTGAGTTCCTAAGAAAATACAATAAAATCAAATATAGAAAGGTTGAACAAGAGCCTTATGTGTTATAAGGAAGATCTCTTAATCCAGGAAACTCAAATATAAAGTAAAACTCCTACTAATACCTTGCTTTTAGTACATCTTTAACAATTTGTTCCCCGTTTAGTCTTTACTTTTTTTTTCTCTTCCTCTACAAATGAACAGCACAGTCAGCTCTCGGGTAGGATGAGTGTCCAACTGAAGTTAAGTAAAATACTGAAGGCCATAATCTCTGTCTTCATCTTTATCACTAATATCAATATTTTGGTTTTCCTGTTTTCCATTCATATTTAAATAATGAGGATGAAATGCAATGCAATATGTCTAAATGATTCCAAAACAAATACTGCAGGACACCCAGCAATAGCTATTGGCTGGCAAGCAATGACCAATGGACATCACTCCAAATTCAGCAAGAGAATGGAAGTTTGGGTATAATATTATACAATGTGTGAAAAAAAGATATTAATATATCCAACAGAAGAGAAGGAATACTGATAGCTCTGTCCTCAAATATTAAGTTCTCAGCATGTCAACTGGTGCATAAGATGGTTTCCTGTGTTTGTGATAAGGGAGGAGCATGAAGGATGGAGCAGGGTTTGTCTGTCTGGGAAGCAAGTTTGGCTTTTTGTTTGATGTTCAGATAATTCATCAATTGAAATACTTCAGCGCAATGCAGGACCAACAGTCTAGCATTCTTCTTCAATATCCCCTGAAGTTCTGTCCCTCTTTCCTCCCCATGAGAGTCAGACTTCAGGACCCAGCCAATTTCAGGTGCATGGGATATGTGGCATCCAGTGTGAGCCTTTCCTGCAGTCATTAGCTGCTGTTTTCCAGATGTGCAAAGCCATTCACTGCGTGCCAGTGCTGCTGCTGAAGATTTGGCAGTTTACAAGTGAGTCATGAAGTAAAAATGTCCAGGAAGCTCCAGCATGAGCCATTACATAAAAGCTAAAATTTGGACCATCCACTGATTTTTTCATTAAAAGTATTAATGAAGGGCTGGGGATGGAGCTCAGTTGTAGAGCACTGGCTTAGCTTGCACGAGGCCCTGGTTCAATCCCCTACAGCACAAAATCCAACAACAGAAAAAATGTATCGATGAAATTGATGAAGAAGATTTCCCTTACAACCAGAACCACGTTCAGTATTGGGCAGGAACTCCTAGATGGTTTTTCTCAGGCCCTTGGGAATGTCAGAAGGTTCTTATTAAAATGAACACTGAGTAATAAACTTTAATAGTCTCCAGAGGTACGTAATTCCAAAGAATAATACATAAAAAATGCTGATTTAATAAGAGTGCTTATAAACGGCTCATAAATCATCTATTGCAAAGCATAATTTTGAATTACTCAAAAGATACTGAAGCCATGATAAATTATAACTCATGCTGAACTAAGCCTTATGTTTTCAGTATCAAACAAATAGATAAATTAATATCCTTAATTAGCAGTTGATGAGGAGAAATCATGCGTAGCTTTAAAAGAATCCTTTAACGTCTGTGAAATTTCCAAGTCCGTTGGCTAAAATAAGCTTTTCCCTTTCACAGCTTTTTTTTCACTTTTTTCCCCCTGGATCTCCCTGAAAACTGTCAACCCAATATATCATGTAGGATTGTGTGGCTGCCCATCACAGGCAATTGCTGTCTGACAAAGGTATTTCTGATCACTAATGATTACTGTATCTGTCAAGCAGATAGTTAAAGTCATATAATAAAACCTAGAAAATCTGATGCTTCCCCATATGTTTGGGAAACTGGTATTCTTGCTCCCTCACACAGGCACTAGACAGATGCACTGTGTTTGTCAGGAGAATACAAAATAAAACACAACAAAACCCATTTCTCCAATTTGCAAAAGCAGCACCAATCTGGGAGAGAGAATTAGAATTAAGACTCTGGGGTTTTCCATTTGTATCTTCTAGTTGTCAAAATCTGAAAAGGTATAATCACCTTGACAAGAAAGAGTCAGTGGTTTCTATGGCAATGTTGAGAAGGCAATGCCAAAGATAGGCCAAAGGGGGTAGAGAAGGGGTCAAGATTATTACTACAATTTCTTTCCTCACGGAATCTCGTTATTTTCGACAGCTTGACTGAAAAAAAAAATCCAATTTTTGTGACTCTTCTTGATGTTCATGGGTAAGTGTCAAACTTCAAGTAATGCTAGGGAACATGGGAGAGGAAAGGAGTGGGAAGGAAATTCTCGCAATGGCATCCGACGGCTGAGATCAAAGCTGATAGACAAGCGTCAAGAGTTTCACTGACGTCCTCAAAGTAAGGCAAACTTTGCACTTAAAATCCAGGCCCTGGAGAAAAAAAGAGTGGGAGCAGGTGGTGAAGCACTTTGATTATCTTATGAGACATATTTTTCAAGCGTGGGCAAGATACAAAGGCAATCTGCCAAGTTGCTGAGCATCATACATTATTCCAGATATTTTAATTATCTGTCATTTAGTTTGTTATGGAGTTATAGTATTTGGAAATTATGAATTTGGAAAAGTTCCTGACATATGGACTACCCATGGCCTAAGGCCTCTTCAGACAAGAAATGGTGCCAGAAGCTGGCACTTCATCTTTGGGCTTCAGTTTCCTGGTATTCAACAATGAATATTAAGAAGACATATTTTTTTCCTTCCAATAATTACTATATCTAAAAATAACCAGGCAATAATAAGTGGAACAGAACCTATTAAGAGAAACTTACCTAAAACTGAGCTGGCTGTGGATGTGGAGCAGACACTGAAATAACCACAGAGTGTGGATATGCTGAAGTAGAGGCGAGAGGTTACCCAGGTGCCAGTCATAAGAAGAGTAGCCTCAAACCAGGCAAAGACAAAGAGTAAAGTTCATGGTAGAATAGCACAAAGGACCAGTGTGCAGTCCCACCAGCAATGTATGAGTGTACCTTTTTCCCCACATCCTCGCCAACACTTATTGTTGTTTGTCTTCATAATAGCTGCCATTCTGATTGGAGTGAGAGGAAATCTTAGAGTGGTTTTGATTTGCATTTCTCTAATTGCTAGCGATGATGAAGATTTTTTCATATATTTGTTGATTGATTGTATATCATCTTCTGAGGAGTGTCTGTTCAGGTCCTTGGCCCATTTATTGATGGGTTATTTGATTTTTCAGTGCTTAGCTTTTTGAGTTCTTTATATATCCTAGAGATTAGTGCTCTATCTGATGTGTGCAGGGTAAAAATTTGCTCCAAGGATGTAGGGTCTCTATTCATCTCACAGATTGTTTCTTTTGCTGAAAAGAAACTTTTTAGTTTAAATCTATCCCATTTATTGATTCTTGGTTTTAATTCTTGTGCTATAGATTTCTTGGAAAACTGAAAATGGAACCACCATTTGACTCAGCTATCCCTCTCCTCGGTCTATACTCAAAGGACTTAAAAACAGCATGCTACAGGGATACAGCCATATCAATGTTTATAGCAGTACAATTCACAATAGCTAAAGTGTGGAACCAACCTAGATGCCCTTCAGTAGATGAATGGATAAAAAAAATGTGGTATATATACACAATGGAATATTACTCAGCAATAAAAGAGAATAAAATCATGGCATTGGCAGGTAAATGGATGGCATTAGAGAAGATAATGCTAAGTGAAGTTAGCCAATCCCAAAAAAAACAAGTACCGAATGTTTTCTCTGATATAAGAAGGCTGATTCATAATGGGATAGGGAGAGGGAGCATGCGAGGAATAGACGAACTCTAGATAGGGCAGAGGGGTTGGGAGGGGAAGGGAGGGGACTGAGGGTTAGCAAGAATAATGGAATGTGATGGACATCATTATCCAAAGTACATGTATGAAGACACAAATTGGTGTCAACCTACTTTATATACAACCAGAGATATGAAAAATTGTGCTGTATATGTGTAATAAGAATTGTAATACATTCTGCTGTCATTTATTTTTTTTAAAAAATCAATTAAATTTTTTTTTAAAAAATAATAGCACAAAGGAACCAGGTCTCCCAACAATCAACACCGAGTATATTAGAGGCAAACTTAAGAATCTTCTCTTGTTAACACACTTTTTAAAGCAAATATGAAGTGCCAGGCATTGCACCAAGTGTTAGGAAAGGTGAACCCTCCACAAAATGTCTCTGCCCTGGGAGGATCTAGCAAGAGTGCCTAATCTCTGCTCTGGGAATGGGGAAGACCTCCTGGAAGCAATGCCACTTCCATCAACCTAGTGAATAAATAGGAGCCAGCCAGGTGAAGAGTGGAGAAAGAGTACCCCAGGCTGAGTGCTACTCCAAGGTCTTAAGGAAAAGGATTCATGGTATTTGATGAACTGAAAAATAAAAAACCCACTGTCTTAGAATTTAATATGTGAGCTGGAGGAGAGCAAAACTGACTTAAGAAGAGGAAAAGGCAAGGACAAGCTCCTAAGGGTCTTGGACGTCAGGTTGAAGAATGTATCTAAATGCCAAGAGATGTTATTTAGGATTGTAAGCAGAGGGGGACATGATCTGTTTTGCACCTTTGACTTTGGTGTGGATGATGTATTTGGGGAAAACCAAACTGAAGGCTTCACAATTTTAGGATGCTGCTGAGTGGTCCAGGCAACTGAAGTTGGTAACTTGAAATGGGAAGAAGACAATGGAGGCAGAGAGAGTGAAGGAGGTAAGAGCCATTGAGGAAGTAAGCTCAGCAGCTCAGGGTGGCTGATTACATATTGGGAATGGAGGCGAGGAAAGAGCTTAAGGATGAGGTCTAGGTTGCCTTCTTTGACTGTGGGATAGGGATAAGGAATATTTGAAGAATAGTTGGACAGTCCTCCTCACAAAGTCTCTGTAGACAGCAGGGTCTTTATGTATCAAAACTGGAATTTCACTCTGGAGGGGGAATGGCAGAAGTAAGAGGAGCTGTGCTCCATTTTTTCCTTTGGGTTATCACTTTTGCATTTGCTCTCAAGTTCTGCACCATCCAAGCTCCATCAGCAGATGGGATTGACAGCTTGTGCCTCAGTTCTGTGAGTCTGTCTCTGCCTCCTCCCAACCACCACCAATAATTCTGTGTTGTAAACTGACACCTCAGACAATTACAAGTTAACCATTAAGTATGATTAATATTCCATTGTGTGTATGCATGTGTGTGTGTGTGTGTGTGCTTCCACACATGCATACGTGCATAGTGAAAGTAATGTGACTGCTGTCAGAATCAAAATGGGGTCGTTTGTGTCAGCTCTAACAACAACAAAAAAGCAAAGAAACCTGGGAGGCTATGAAAGAAAGGATCTTACACGTGACTGCCTGATGACAACTATAAAACACTCTCCTAGGACCACAACCCTGCACAGAGTCCACCACAGCCTTATAGGAAAAGTAGTTCTACAAAGACATCTGCCAGCAACTGTCCAATTTTGCGCTGACACCACTTTTGCTATTCATCATTGTGGCCAAAAGTTATTGTTTCAAAATATCTGATGTAATTCTCCTCATTTTTGTCTTTAAAAACTTTGCCTTGCCCCTCAACTTCTTTGAATATGCTCATAGTTTACTATGGCATTGTTATGATTAAGATGTGACATGTCCCCCAAAAGCTCATGTGTGAGACAATGCAAGAAAGCCTAGAGATGAAATGATTGGGTTAGGAAGCTTTAACCCAATCAGCGCATTAATGCTCTGATAGTGATTAACTGAGTGGGGACTACAGGCAGATAAGGTGTGGCTGGAGGAGGTGGGACATTGCAGGTGTGTCTTTGGTTTTTATATTTTTGAGCTCCGCTTAGTCTCTCTTTGCTTTCTGGTGGCCATGTTCTGAGTCACTTTCCTCCACCACATTCTTCTGCCATGATGTTCTGCCACACTTCAGGCACAAAGCAATGGAGTCTGCCCTCTATGGACCAATACCTCTGAAATTGTGTGCCTCAAATAAACTTCCCCTTCTCTAAAATTTTCTTGTCAGTTCTTTGGGTCACAGCAGTTTTAAAAAAAACTGACTAAAACAGGCTGTTCTTCTTTGGAGAATCTCTCTCTGATTTATTTTGGATTGAAAAAAAATGTGTGTGTATAAATAAATATATGTGAATATGTATATTAATACATATGTGACATTAGATGAAATTGAGAAGGCTGGAGTTCTTAGATCAGATGAAGGTAACTATTTTAACTACTAGAGAACTTCTCTTCAGGGGAAAAGTTCTTTAAAAATTTAATGGATTAACTTTCTAACTCACATCTCCCCAGCTTTATGGAGGTGTAATTGCTCAATAAGAGTCAACTCAGGACAAGCAGGATTTTTGTTTTAGAGATGTTATTTTTATTTGTTTGTTTTTACAGTACCCAAGCCCTTTTATTTTTTTAATTTTTTTTTATTTTTTATTGTTGGCTGTTCAAAACATTACATAGTTCTTGATATATCATATTTCACACTTTGATTCAAGAGGGTTATGAGCTCCCATTTTACCCCATATACAGATTGCAGAATTACATCAGTTACACATCCATTGATTTACATATTGCCATACTAGTGTCTGTTGTGTTCTGCTGCCTTTCCTATCCTCTACTATCCCCCCTCCCTTCCCCTCCCCTCCCCTCTTCTCTCTCTGCCCCCTCTACTGGCATTCATTTGTCCCCCTTGTATTATTTTTCCCTTTCCCCTCACTTCCTCTTGTATGTACTTTTGTATAACTCTGAGGGTCTCCTTCCATTTCCATGCAATTTCCCTTCTCTCTCCCTTTCCCTCCCACCTCTCATCCCTGTTTAATGTTAATCTTCTTCTCATGCTCTTCGACCCTACTCTGTTCTTAGTTACTCTCCTTATATCAAAGAAGACATTTGGCATTTGTTTTTTAGGGATTGGCTAGCTTCACTTAGCATAATCTGCTCTAATGCCATCCATTTCCCTGTAAATTCTATGATTTTGTCATTTTTTAATGCAGAGTAATACTCCATTGTGTATAAATGCCACATTTTTTTATCCATTCATCTATTGAAGGGCATCTAGGTTGGTTCCACAGTCTTGCTATTGTGAATTGTGCTGCTATGAACATCGATGTAGCAGTGTCCCTGTAGCATGCTCTTTTTAGGTCTTTAGGGAATAGACCGAGAAGGGGAATAGCTGGGTCAAATGGTGGCTCCGTTCCCAGCTTTCCAAGAAATCTCCATACTGCTTTCCAAATTGGCTGCACCAATTTGCAGTCCCACCAGCAATGTACAAGTGTACCCTTTTCCCCACATCCTCGCCAGCACTTGTTGTTGTTTGACTTCATAATGGCTGCCAATCTAACTGGAGTGAGATGGTATCTTAGGGTGGTTTTGATTTGCATTTCTCTGACTGCTAGAGATGGTGAGCATTTTTTCATGTACTTGTTGATTGATTGTATGTCCTCCTCTGAGAAGTGTCTGTTCAGGTCCTTGGCCCATTTGTTGATTGGGTTGTTTGTTATCTTATTGTCTAATTTTTTGAGTTCTTTGTATATTCTGGATATTAGGGCTCTATCTGAAGTGTGAGGAGTAAAGATTTGTTCCCAGGATGTAGGCTCTCTATTTACCTCTCTTATTGTTTCTTTTGCTGAGAAAAAACTTTTTAGTTTGAGTAAGTCCCATTTGTTGATTCTAGTTATTAACTTTTGTGCTATGGGTGTCCTATTGAGGAATTTGGAGCCCGACCCCACAGTATGTAGATCGTAGCCAACTTTTTCTTCTATCAGACAGCGTGTCTCTGATTTGATATCAAGCTCCTTGATCCATTTTGAATTAACTTTTGTGCATGGCGAGAGAAAGGGATTCAGTTTCATTTTGTTGCATATGGATTTCCAGTTTTCCCAGCACCATTTGTTGAAGATGCTATCCTTCCTCCATTGCATGCTTTTAGCCCCTTTATCAAATATAAGGTAGTTGTAGTTTTGTGGATTGGTTTCTGTGTCCTCTATTCTGTACCATTGGTCCACCGCCTGTTTTGGTACCAGTACCATGCTGTTTTTGTTACTATTGCTCTGTAGTATAGTTTGAAGTCTGGTATCCCTATACCACCTGATTCACACTTCCTGCTTAGCATTGTTTTTGCTATTCTGGGTCGTTTATTTTTCCATATGAATTTCATGATTGCTTTCTCTATTTCTACAAGAAATGCTGTTGGGATTTTGATTGGCATTGCATTAAACCTATAAAGAACTTTTGGTAATATCGCCATTTTGATGATGTTAGTTCTGCCTATCCAAGAACAGGGTATATTTTTCCATCTTCTAAGATCTTCTTCTATTTCTCTCTTTAGGGTTCTGTAGTTTTCATTGTATAAGTCTTTCACCTGTTTTGTTAGGTTGATTCCCAAGTATTTTATGTTTTTTTGAAGATATTGTGAATGGAGTGGTTGTCCTCATTTCCATTTCAGAGGATTTGTCGCTGATATACAGGAATGCCTTTGATTTATGCGTGTTGATTTTATATCCTGCCACTTTGCTGAATTCATTTATTAGCTCTAATAGTTTCTTTGTAGACCCTTTTGGGTCTGCTAGGTATAGAATCATGTCATCTGCAAATAGTGATAATTTAAGTTCTTCTTTTCCTATTTTTATGCCTTTAATTTCTTTCGTCTGTCTAATTGCTCTGGCCAGTGTTTCGAGAACTATGTTGAACAGAAGTGGAGAGAGAGGGCATCCCTGTCTTGTTCCAGATTTTAGAGGGAATGCCTTCAGTTTTTCTCCATTCAGAATGATGCTAGCCTGAGGCTTAGCATAGATTGCTTTTACAATATTGAGGTATGTTCCTGTTATCCCTAGTTTTTCTAGAGTTTTGAACATAAAGGGATGCTGTACTTTGTCGAATGCTTTTTCCGCATCTATCGAGATGATCATATGGTTCTTATTTTTAAGTCTATTGATGTGGTGAATAACATTTATTGATTTCCGTATATTGAACCAGCCTTGCATCCCAGGGATGAATCCTACTTGATCATGGTGCACAATTTTTTTGATATGTTTTTGTATCCAATTCGCCAGAATTTTATTGAGGATTTTTGCATCTAGGTTCATTAGAGATATTGGTCTGCAGTTTTCTTTCTTTGAAGTGTCTTTGTCTGGTTTAGGTATCAGGGTGATGTTGGCCTTGTAGAATGAATTTGGAAGTTCTCCCTATTTTTCTATTTCCCGAAGTAGCTTGAAAAGTATTGGTATTAGTTCCTCTTTAAAGGTTTTGTAAAACTCTGCTGTATACCCATCCGGTCCTGGGCTTTTCTTAGTTGGTAGTCTTTTGATGGTTTCTTCTATTTCCTCAATTGATATTGGTCTGTTTAGGTTGTCTATATCCTCCTGACTCAATCTGGGCAGATCATATGACTTAAGAAATTTATCGATGCCTTCACTATCTTCTAATTTATTGGAGTATAAGGATTCAAAATAATTTTTGATTATCTTCTGTATATCTGAGGTGTCTGTTGTGATATTGCCTTTTTCATCCCGTATGCTAGTAATTTGAGTTCTCTCTCTTCTTCTCTTCGCTAGCATGGCTAAGGGTCTGTCCATTTTGTTTATTTTTTCAAAGAACCAACTTTTAGTTTTGTCAATTTTTTCAATTGTTTCTTTTGTTTCGATTTCATGAATTTCAGCTCTGATTTTAATTATTTCTTGCCTTCTACTTCTTTTGCTATTGTTTTGCTCTTCTTTTTCTAGGATTTTGAGATGAAGTATGAGATCATTTATTTGTTGGTTTTTTCTTTTTTTAAGGAATGAACTCCAAGCAATGAATTTTCCTCTTAGAACTGCTTTCAGTGTGTCCCATAGATTCCGATATGTTGTGTCTGTGTTTTCATTAATCTCTAAGAATTTTTTAATTTCCTCCTTGATGTCTTCTATAACCCATTGATCATTCAGTAACCTATTGTTCATTCTCCAAGTGATGTATTCTTTTTCCTTCCTTCTTTTATCGTTGATTTTCAGTTCCATTCCATTATGATCAGATAGGATGCATGGTATTATCTCTACTCCTTTGTATTGTCTAAGAGTTGCCCTGTGACATAATATATGATCTATTTTTGAGAAGGATCCATGTGCTGCTGAGAAAAAAGTGTAACTGCTTGATGTTGGGTGGTATATTCTATATATGTCAATTAAGTCTAGGTTATTAATTGTGTTATTGAGTTCTATAGTTTCCTTATTCAACTTTTGTTTGGAAGATCTGTCCAGTGGCGAGAGAGGTGTGTTGAAGTCTCCCATGATTATTGTATGGTGGTCTATTAGACTCTTGAACTTGAGAAGAGTTTGTTTGATGAACATAGCTGCACCATTGTTTGGGGCATATATATTTATGATTGTTATGTCTTGTTGGTGTATGGTTCCCTTAAGCAGTATGTAGTGTCCCTCTTTATCCCTTTTGATTAACTTGGGCTTGAAATCTATTTTATTTGCTATGAGTATGGACACTCCTGCTTGTTTCCGAAGTCCATATGAGTGATATGATTTTTCCCAACCTTTCACCTTCAGCCTATGTATGTCTTTTCCTATCAAATGCGTCTCCTGTAGGCAGCATATTGTTGGGTCTTGTTTTGTGATCCATTCTACTAGCCTGTGTCTCTTGATTGGTGAGTTTAAGCCATTAACATTTAGGGTTATTATTGAGATATGGGTTGTTCTTCCAGCCATATTTGTTTATTTATGTTACTAAACATGGTTTGTTTTCCTCTTTGATTATTTTCCCCCCTTTAGTGTCCTACCTCCCACTGTTGGTTTTCATTGTTATTTTCCATTTCCTCTTCCTGTAATGTTTTGCCAAGGATGTTTTGAAGAGATGGTTTTCTAGCTGCAAATTCTTTTAACTTTTGTTTCTCGTGGAAGGTTTTAATTTCATCTTCCATCCTGAAGCTTAATTTCGCTGGAAACACAATTCTTGGTTGGAACCCATTTTCTTTCAGTGTTTGAAATATGTTATTCCAGGATCTTCTAGCTTTCAGAGTCTGTGTTGAAAGATCAGCTGTTATCCTGATTGGCTTACCCCTAAATGTGATCTGCTTCCTTTCTCTTGTAGCTTTTAAAATTCTCTCCTTATTCTGTATGTTGGGCATCTTCATTATAATGTGTCTAGGTGTGGGTCTCTTATGATTTTGCACATTCGGCGTCCTGTAGGCTTCTAGGATTTGGGGTTCTGTCTCATTCTTCAAGTCTGGGAAGTTTTCTCGTATTATTTCATTGAATAGATTGCTCATTCCTTTGGTTTGAAACTCTGTCCCTTCCTGTATCCCAATGACTCTTAAATTTGGTCTCTTGATGTTATCCCATATTTCTTGGATGTTCTGCTCATGGTTTCTTAACAGTCTTGCTGAGCTGTCTATGTTCTTTTCAAGTTGAAATACTTTATCTTCATTGTCTGATGTTCTGTCTTCTAAGTGTTCTACTCTGCTGGTAGTATTCTCAATTGAGTTTTTAAGTTGGCTTATTGCTTCCTGCATTTCTAGGATTTCTGTTTGTTTGTTTTTTATAACCTCTATTTCCCTGTATAGTTGATCTTTTGCTTCTTGGATTTGTTTATGTAATTCATTGTTGAAGTGATCTTTCATTGTCTGATTTTGCTGTCTGATGTCTTCCTTGAGACTCCAGATCATCTGAAGCATGTATATCCTGAATTCTTTATCTGACATTCCGTCTGCTGCAGCTATTACCTCTTCTAACGTTGAGTTGACCTGCAATGCTTGTGGTCCTTTCTTTCCTTGTCTCTTCATACTGTTCGCGTTCCTTTCTACTTGGTGAAACTGTTGTGCTATTGAATTTTCCCCCTATATATTTATATTGCTCTTGTATAGTTGCAAAGTGTCCCTCAAAGGCGCGGGCGGCGGCTCTGCCCCTCCTCCAATTGGGGCAATGTGCCTACCACGCCGGCAGGCCACTGGGCCTGCTCTGCCGGTCGGTAGCAGGTCCGCCTACCTTGCAGGCGCGGGCGGCGGCTCTGTCCCTCTGCGGGCCGCTAGGCTTGTTCTGTTGGTGGTCGCAGTTCTGCCTACTTTGCAGGCGCAGGCAGCGGCACTGCCCCTCTGCAGGCCTCTGGGGCTGTTCTGCCAGTGGGTCGCAGGTCCTCCTACCTTGCAGGTGCGGGGGGCGGGGCGGCTCTACCCTTCCTCAGGCCGCTGGGCCTGTTCTGTCTGTCGGTTGCAGGTCTGGCCTGTTCTGATGGTGGTCACAGTTCCGTCTACCTTGCAGGCGCGGGGGGAGGGGGCGGCTCTGCCTCTCAGTAGGCCGCTGCTCCTCTTCTGCCAGTGGGTTGCAGGCCCGCCTACCTTGCAGGAGTGATTGGAAGCTCTGTCCCGCCGCAGGCCACTGGGCCTTTTCTGTCAGTGGTCACAGTTCCGCCTACCTGGCAGGCACGGGGGGTGGGGGGCGGCTCTGCCCCTCAGCAGGCCGCTGGGCCTGCTCTGTGGGTGGTCACAGTTCCCTCTACCTTGCCGGCGCAGGGGGAGGGGAGGCTCTGCCTCTCAGCAGGCCGCTGCTCCTCTTCTGCCGGTGGGTCGCAGGCCCGCCTACCTTGCAGGAGTGATTGGAAGCTCTCTTAATTTTTTATATTTATTTTATATTTATTTTTTTGAGACAAGAGTCTTACCAAGTTGCCCAAGGTGACCTTGAACTCATCATCCTCTTGCCTCAGCCTCCTGGGTCACTGAGATGACAGGCATACAAGCAGGGGTTCTTGACAAAAGTCTCAGGAATGAATTTAAAGATGTGTCAATCAAGAGGCATGGACCAAGGTTCATTTAGGAAAGCAGAGGCACATTCAAGGGAGAATGTGGACTATGTTGAGAGTGAGAAGCTCCTTGCTGATCTGGAGTTCTAATATGTGTAGAGAACAGGAAGTAGGAGCTGTAAGGGATATAGTCTTCCACAAGAATGAAACTCCTTTAAAATTCTACCTTATGAATGCCAGACCTTCCCCTCAGCCCCTACCACTCCATACAAGGCTGAGCAATGTTTTGTTCAGGGCAGTTTTGACCTCTCCGAATCAGGGCTGTCCCCTTCACCTGGAGGTGAAGCCACCCTTCCCACCATTAAATCTTTGCCTTTATATTCATGGACTCAAATTCCACTTTTATAGACACAAACATTCCAATCTCCAATATCAGTATTGTACACCTTGAATATATGCAATTTTTATTTTTCAATTATACCTCCGTAAAGCTGGGGAGGGAGACGGGCAGAAAATCAATCAACTCACATTTTTTTAAAAATTTTTTTTTAGTTGTAGATGGACACATAAAAAATATCTTTATTTATTTATTTATTTTTTTATATGGTGCTGAAGATCAAATGCAGGGCCTCACATGTGCGAGGCAAGCGATCTACCACTGAGCCACAACCCCAGCCCTCATCAGCTCATATATCTAATTTACCTCCCTAGGGAGTCGTTCTCCAGTCGTTACAGTGTTATCTTCACCTGCTCTAAGAACTCCAGCTTTTCCAATGTCATATGTCTCCTTTTTTTTAGGTAGTGACCCAAAAGAGCTAGCTGAGGATTGTAGCTAAGCATCATCAAAATCTTCTGAGAGGACAAACAAAAGACCTGGAATAAAATAGCTCCTGCTAGTCATTTGCTCAATCTTTTGTTTATTCCATTAATACTTATTGAGTCATTCGCAAATGTTTTGAAAATGTTAGCTGCTAGGCAGTAACTGTTAGGGGCAAACGTCTATGCTTATGGGGAAAGAAGCTGCTATTCTTTTAAATGTTAATAATCTTCAAGTTGTTTATCATCATCATCATCATCATCATGGTTATTATTTTGTTATCTAAATAAAAGGAACAGGGAAAAGTCACTGAGTCATGTGGAGTCACTCTTCTTTGCTCATTATACACTCATTATAAAGCTGTGAATATGCATAGGTTTCCCTCATTAAGTCCACAGGACTCCAGTGTTGAGGAGACACTGCTTTGGCAGTTGTCCTCAGTGCTCTCCTAACTTGCTGTGGGTAAAGCCTTCCTTCACTCTCATCTTCTTCTTGGGCTTATTGGCTTTACCCTCACCCAGGGATGAATCAGTTGTATTTGATTACAAAGCTCCTTTGAATGATCTAGGCTGGGTTAGACACAGTTGTGAACAAGGCAAGCCATCTGCCCCTCCTAATGTAGAGGACAAGAAGTAAATATCTACCCATCCTCGTAAATGCAGTGAAGGAGATAAATGGGGTAATGAGCAAGGAGTAGCTCAGGATGGCCCTTTGAATGGAGCAGTCAAGGAATACCTGGGGAAAAAATGTTCTAGGAAGATGGAATAGCAAAGCAAAGGCTGGGAATGGAGAAGGAGTTTGCATATTGAGGAACAGAAAGCTTGCCCAGGAATGTCAAGAGAAAGTATGTAAATTTTTTAGAAGGTGGAGAGGCAGGCAGAAATCCTCTGCATCAGGTCTTCATAAGCCATGATAAACAATTGTGTACGCTTTTTTTTTTTTTGAGTTTTTGATGGACATTTATTTTATTCATTTATTTATATGCAGTGCTGAAAATTGAACTCAATGTTTCACATATGCTAGGCAAGCGCTCTACTAATGAGCTACAACCCCAATCCCAACAACAATTGTGTTTTATACAACCCAAAACCCACAATGAGATGTCACCTCATACCTATTAGGATGGCTACTATCAAAATTCATAATAAATAAATAAAATAACAACTATTGGCAAGAATATGGAATAAAATTAGCTTTATGTGCCTTGGGTGGGAATATAAATTAGTACAGCCACTATGGAAAACATACAGAGGTTCCTCAAAGAATTATTAATTAGAACTGAGGCCGGGCACTGTGGCACACACCTGTAATCCCAGCCACTCTAGAGGCTGAGGCAGAAAGATCATAAACTTGAGGCCAGCCTCAGCAACTTAGGGGACTATGTCTCAAAATAAAAAATAAGAAGGCCTGGGAATGTAGCTCAGTTAATATCACTGGATTCAATCCCCAGTATAAATAAATAAATAAACAATTTAAAAAAAAAACAGAACAGAGATAGGAATTTGGGGATACCGAAAAAGGAAAGATAAACAGAGTATCAAAAGGGAAGTGCCCGTGAGCCTGTGGAATGCAGGAAATACCCATGAACCTTCCAAGTGCAGAACAAGCATTAGTGAGTAACACAGCCCATGTCCTTGACCCAGAACCTGGGCCCCCATCCTTGCCTGCAGAAACTAAGATGATGCAGACAACATACAAGTGCAAGGAAAATAGGGTGCAAAATTGTGTAAGTCTGCCCTGACGTTTTTAGACAGGTTAAGTAACCTGTCTAAAAAAAAAAATGTATTTTTTTAAAACAAATAAAATGAAAAAAAATGAAACAAAAAAAGAAGAGAATGTTGGGTTTTATTCTAAATGCAAAGCCCATCACTGAATTCCTTAAGCAAGGAGTGACAAAATCTGGTATATTCTCAGAATAACACACTAGCCATTCTGGGGAAAACCAACTGGTGTAGAGGAAGAGACGATTCCTAAGTCAAGAGCTGCAGGGATCTGCATGAGAGGCCAGGAGAGGAGCTGGGTCTCCATGAAGGTGGAAGAAGCCCAACAACTTTGAGGAAGGTGGAGTGAAGTTGGGGACAAGGGCAAATCTCTGCTCTGTGCAAGGCCTACCCTTTCTCCTTTCTGTAAACACTCCCCACTTCATCACAACCAATGGCTTTTAGAAACTAGTCCAAGCAGAATCGCAATTTAGCAAACACTGTTTGGCTTTATTTCCCTAGGTCTATTTTAAATGGCTTGGCTCATGTGTCAGGTGTATTTCAGGTCACAAAGGAAGGGTTCTTGTACCCAGCCCATAAATTCCCACAGGTATTTTTTTCTTGCTTGGCCCATCATCCCCTGTTTTCCCTCAACCCTACCCTCCTGGGAAGCTTTGCACTTGAACCAATGGAAAAGATGACTATGGAGGCTGGAAGGCTGGTACTACCCAGCAGGCCAAGGACTCATTTTAAAAATAGAATATGGAACCAGTTAGCAGCCTAGTAAAAAGTCCAAATGCCACTGTTAGGAGGGGGCCTCTGGCTGTCTTGAGCATAGTCAAGAGGAGCTTTGCCTCTTTCTAGACCTTTATTTCTCCTGTTCTTCCTAATCGCTACCTCACCTTGCATTCATAAGACAACCAGTTCAGCCCTGACCTATGTGAGCCAACTCTGGGGGCCACGAGGTCACTGGTACTGGAGGATGTCATCACAAATTGTATTAGGTTCGTGTTAAGTGGATAATACTGTGTCAATTTTAGCCTCTGATAAAGGAAACCCTCACAGTCAAGACACCTTGACCGACCCTCCACATTTCATCATAGTCCCCAGTAGACCTGCTTTTTTTATTGTTGTTGTTCCTATAAAATTTGCACCTTGTAGGGGCAGGAAGGGTGCTACGAGTCCATGGCTCACTCTCATAGTGCTCCCAGGTGGTTCAGCCAGAGCTGGTCTTACCTTTTCCTAAACAAGGAGCCAGAGCAGCCAAGGGCAGGAAAAGAATATACTGTGTGTATTTCAGTTTAGGACTTTCTCAGCATGTCCTTAGAAAGAAGATTCACAGGGAGCAAAATTTACAGGGAAAGAGATTCATAGTACTGGCTATTTGGTGACCTGAGCCACTTCCTCTCATTCAGAAATAACACTGAGCTTCATCCTGCCTTAGGATTTCAGCTGTCACATTAGATTGTGCCTCAGCACCAAATATTCCTTCCAAATAATTTTTATTTCTAATGGCAAAAATAGCATTTGATTTCTAAACTATTTCTAAATTTTTTTAAAAAAAAATTAATTATGTTTCTTGGATTAAAGAGATTTCTAAGGGGAAAAAATAAACAACTTCTTGATGTTTTACTCTTAGTTTCCCCCATAACACTAGTATGGTGAAATTCATCTGTCCTATTAACATTTCTATACTGCAAAGAAAAGAAGATAAACATATGGCTTATTTTTCTGACAGTTCTGACCCTCTCCAAATGTTTTCAATAGTAGATATTAAGATGGAAAAAATTATAATACCAAAAACCAATTTCTCAGACTATACTGTTCCCTGCATTGACTTCCTAACACAAGAACTCTTAAAAATAGGAACCAGACTATTTATTCATGAAGGGGAATTAAGTTATCAGTTCTCAACCACAGCTCTAAGCTTCAGGGATCAAGATGAATTTATTTTCCCATTTTGGGTTGGTTTTTTCATAATAGGAAGGACGGATTTACACAGACTACTTTTTCGATCCTTTTTTCCTTCATGTTTTAAAATTTTATTTCTTAATTTGCATACTGTATAAGATCTATTCCTGTGAATGTCTGGTTTTATGGGTTTTGACAAATAGGGAGAGGTATCCACCATCATGATACAGAAATGATAAAAAATTGTTCCTTGAAATTCTCCAGTGTTGTTATTTTGTAATTAACCCCACCCTCACCCTCAGACTACCCCTCTTTTCCATCCCTATTGTTTTGTCTTTTCTAGAATGCCATATAAGTGGAATCATACCAGCAAAATGGCCTTTTCTCTGGTTTTTCAATTTCACTTAGTAAGTCTCAGGTTCAATCCTCAGCACCCAAAAATCAAAATTGTTTTCTATCCTATACCTGGATATAATATAGCAGTTGGAAATGTATGAATATAATTTTAAGGACTTAACTAGGGATTTTTGCACTTGAGATTTATGTGCATTTTTGCATTTATCAGTGATTGGTCCCTTGCTATTGCTGAGTTGTACATATTTCATTGCACAGACACATCGAGTTCATCACTGAAGGACATTTGAGTTGATTTTGGTTTGGGGAGATTACATAAAAAGCTTCTATAAACATTTATATACAGATTTTTTATATGAAAATAAACTTTTCTTTCTCTTGGGTAAATAGAAAGTAGAGTCACTAAATCACACAGAAAGGATAGGTTAAAATTGATAAGAAACCCTTTAAAGCTTTTAGTGAAGTTGTAGTATTTTGCACTCCCGGGTGCCATACATGACACCTCTGATTGCTCTACATCCTCATCAACAATTAGTATTGTCTAAAACTCTGAGTGGAAATAAACTTTTATTTTACAAATTAATTATCTTAGGTATTTGTTACAGTCACAGAAAGCTATCTAACACAACCCAAATATCTCCTGATTCTGAGCTTTGCATTTAACTACTCACTCTGCCTGGATAGTTCTTGCTTTAAAGTGTATCCTTGCTTTACTTCAATTTCTCACAAGCTTACATACAAACATTATGTCACAGAGATCTGCCCTCCTATATAAATCTTATAGAAAACCAGACTAGCAATTCCTTTCATACTGTTTCATTAGTCTTTGCAACACACATCATCTAGTATATCATATATTTTGTTTATTTCATATTTTATATCCTCCGCTAGAATACAAGAAAGCAGCTTAGTTTTGTTCATTGTTGTGTCTAGAATAGGGGGTCTGGAACTTAATAAATATTTGTCACCCAAATGTATGAAGAGAGGAGGGTCTTTGCAGAGAATTCATAGAAAGTGTGGTGGTATTTCCTCTTCCCTTCATTTAGGTACTTTGGTCTCTTTCCCAGTTGAATGAGGAAGATCCCAAAAGAACCAGTCATAGAACTTGGAGTTTTGGAAAAGGAGAGATTGACATCACATACCTGGTTGCAAGTGACTAAACTAGAGAATTCTGAAGGGTGAGGACCTGGAGTTCCCCACAACTGCACAGCATAGAAACAGGGAGAGGCGAGAAGGGGAGTTTCAGAGGGAAAGGGAATCAGGAGTCTTCCTGTCAGATGCAAAGACACTGTGAAGGCAGCCCAGCAGGAGCCACATCGAAGAGTCCCACCCAAGTGCCTCCCAAGGTGTAGTGGTTTGCTAGAGCAGACATGCCAAAGCCTGGATGGTTCTAGCCATAGATATTTATTTTCTCATAATTCTAGAGGCTATGAGTCTGAAGTCAAGAGGAGGCTAGAAGTCCTAAATTATGGTCACCATATCACCATAGATGGTTCCTTTTGAGGGCTGTAAGAAGGATCTGTTCCACAACTCTGCTATGGATTCCTGTGGTTCATTAACGATCTTTGACACTGTGGCTCATGGGTACATCACTCCAGCCTCTGCCCCAACTACTTCTCTCAGCATTCTCCTGTGTACATGTTTCTGTATCCAAATCTGCACTTTCCAAAAGAACATTAGTCACATTGGCATTAGGGCCCACCCAAAGGACCTCAGCTCAACATAGACAATCACATCCGCAAAGACATTATTTCCCACTAAGGTCACATTCTGAAGTGAGTTGGGGCTTCAACACAATGAATCTGGAGGGGGTGGGGAGAATACACACTTTAAATTATAACAATCTCTCACCAGAGAAAAAGAAAGCATTTAATCTTCAGCAGGGCAGCCCACTGATAGGGTACCATTCTATGCAAACCATGGTTTTAATATAAACCATGGCAAGAAATCTCACTCAGGTGAATGACCCACAACTTCAACAATGAACTCAATTATAGAGTGAAACTGACATCATCAGCAGAATGTTGTTCTGTCGAATGGGGATCTAATGATAATGCTAAGTAATCAAATGAAAAGAGTATTTTTACAAAAGTAAAAAGTACCATGAAATTTTTTATTGGTATATTATAATTATATATAATTGTGGGAGTTGTTATTATACATTTGAACATGCACACAAAATAATTTGATAAATTCAAACTAGGGAGTGAAATTGGCCAAACCATTTAATTTTTGAACAGCAGGTCCTCTATGAGGCAATTTCTACAATTCTCCTTCCTCTCTCCTCTCTCTGTCTCCCACCTCCAGCCACGCAAGATGTGAAAGAAGGCCAAAGGGAAGAAGGTAGCCCCAGCCCTGCTGTCATAAAGAAGCAGAAGGCCAAGAAATTAAATATTCTCTGCTTGAAAAAAGTCTAAATTTTGGCACTGGATAAACATGACACCAGCCCCAAAGGGACCTCAGTTGCTTTGTCAAGTGGCCCCACTTCATCCAACTGCAGTGCAGAGGGCTATTCCCTATGTGCTGCTGAAAATGCCTCCCATGATTAACCAGTGCACACAGGCTTGAGGCTGCCAGCTACCCAAACCAGAGATAGAGCAAGAAAAGAAGCAGAAACTGTTGACCTATATTGCCCATGGCAGGGATGTCCCACAGAGAGACTTCCTGTCAACCACCTTGGTGAAGAACAAGAAGGTTCAGTTGGTGATGACTCCACTTGACATGGATCCCTTCAAGCTGGTTGTCTTCCTGCCTGCCCTGTGTCAGAAGATGGAGGTCCTCTACTATATCATCCAGGGAAAGGCCAGGCTGGGACACCTAGTCCTCTGGAAGGCATGCAACACCTTGCCTTCACACAGGTTAACTCGGAGGACAAAGGAACTCCCTGACTCAGCTGGTGGAAGCTATCAGGACCAATTACAGTGGCAGATACGATGAGATCTGCAGCCTCTGGGGAAGCAATGTCCTGAATCCAAAGCTTCTGGCTCACAGTATCAAGCTGCAAAAGGCAAAGGCTAAAGAACTCACCACTAAACTGGATTAAATGAGTTTTATGTAAATAAAAATTAGAGCTCACATGGTAGCATGTGCCTGTAGTCAGCCCTAGCTACTTGAGATGCTGGGGAAGGAAGATCAATTGAACTTAGGAGTTCAAGGCCAGCCTGGGCAACACAGCAAGATTCTGTCTCAATAAATAAATAAATAAATGTATGTCTGAGAATATAGCTCAATGGTAGAGAGTGAGCTTAGCATGTCCAAGGCACTGGGTTCAATCCCAATACCAAAAATTTTTAAATGAATAAATAAAAGTGTCTTTCAAAAACTGTTTAAGTGAGTGGCATCAACTTTTGCTGATCAAATAATGCATTTCCGTTAGTTGAGAGAAAAGTCCCATGATTTAGAGCTGCAATCTCTGGACAGAATAGGAAGGTCCTCCAGAGATAAGAGGTCGCATATTTTGTCTGTTAATTTAACCACAGTTGACTGATCAGCACCAGTTTACACACTCTTATTAAATGTGAACAAAGCACTGCTCTGACGTCAAAGTATGTTGGGGTTTTTTATTTGCTTTCTTTGGAAATACTTTTCTTGGGCTGTTTTATTTGATTTTCTAATGTCCAGGGAATTTAGAGAAGACAGAAGCACATCAAAAGTTTCTTAAGTGCCCTCTGTCATCCAATGACATTAGAACTGGCTTAAAAAGAACAGTCCTTCATGGATGTGGTGCTTTTCTTCCAGGGGCTCAGAGAGTCTTTTACAACAAGTATTATTTTCTGTTTTATAGTTTCTGAGGTGCACAGAGGCTAGGCCAAAATCTGTGGGTAGATATGAAAGGGAAAATCAAAGACCAAAATATTATGGTTAGACTCCTAGCCCATAAGCTATACTTCTTAGAAAAATGACTCCCTTTGTAACACAGTAATCATCAGCTACTGTATTATCTGGGTATCTATAACTATAGCTCAACTAACCAAAAGGAGTATTTGTTTAGCGAAAAATATTGAGTCTGATCACGAGTCTCAGAATATTGTATGCATGTGAGATGCAGAAAGGAAATAAGTTCTCATGGATTTCCATTGGAAAGAGAGAGAGTCAATAAATAAGGTTAACTTATAAGTGTACTGGGCTTAATATCACCATCCAATATTTCTCCATCACCTGGGACCTGCAAATGTGGCGTGATTTAGAAAGAGCATCTTTACAGATATAACCAAGTTAAGACCGGATCATGCTGGATGATGGTGGGGCTTCAATGGAACATAACTAGTGTCTTTAAAAGAAAGAAATTTGATGGGCTGGGGTTGTGGCTCAGTGGTAGAGCGCTCGCCTAGCATGCGTGAGCCACTGGGTTCCATCCTCAGCACCACATAAAAATAAAATGAAGGTATTGTGTCCACCTACAACTAAAAAATAAATGTTTAGAAATAAAAGAAGGAAGTTTGAATGCAAAGACAGAGAGAAGCAAGAAGAAAATCATGGGGGCAGGAATTAGAGTGATTCCATTTTAAATCAAAGAATACCACTGATTGCTGCAGCCACTGGACACCAGGAATGGATTCTGCCCCAGGGACTGCAGAAAAAAATCAAAACTATTGATACCTTGATTTGGGACTTGTGGCTTCCTGAACTTTAGGAGAATAAATTTCTGTTGGTTTAAGTTCCATAGTTTGTGTTAGGTCTTCATGTCAGCCTGGGGAAATAAAATAACACAATTTATGAGTGATGATAAGTATTAAGGAGAAAAACTAAAGCACTGAAGTGGGATTAGTTAGAAAACTACTACAATAATCCAGGTGATACCTGATGGTGACTTGGACCAATGTGGCATAATCTTTCAGAAGGCTGCATGTTAGGTTGGCTGGAAAAATTCACTATGAGAAGGTAACATGGATAGAGACAAGACTGAAAGAGGTGAACAACCCATGATGATACCTGGGGAAAGTGTTCCAGGCTAGAAGGAAACGCATGTGCAAAGACCCTGAGGTTTGTATATACCCAGCAAGTGGTAAATGCTATGAGGTAGTTCAGGGAATGGCAAGGAGGCCAGTGTGGCTAGATTTGAGTGACAGACAGTAGAAGAGAGAATGGAAGGAGAAGATGAGCTTAAAGAGGTGATGGGTAGCCAAATGATGGAAATGCTATGAGCTGTCAAGACTTTCAGTCAGACAGAAAGGAAGCTCTTGGAGAGTTTGGAACAGAGGAGTAGAGAAGAGTGACTAGATCTGACCTATATTTAATAGGATCTTTTGAGTTGTGGAGAATATCCTGAAAATTATGAGACAGAAGCAGATAGATCATTTAGAAAACCATTGCAATAGTCCAGGTGGGCAATGATGCTGACTTGGATCAATGTGGGAGTTGGCAAAGACGCCTGCTCAGGGTATTTTTGTAGATATGGCCAATGAGACTATGAACCAGATGTAGAACATGAGAAAATGAAAGAATCAAGTATAGCTCCAAGAAGCATTGCCAGAGAACTGGAAGAAGGGACTTGACAGGCAGTAAGAAGGCCATCAGGGACTAGGGATGCTGAGGGAAGTCGGGAATCGTCCAGAACCGTTAACCTTCAGATTCCAATTAGATATATAAGACAGAACACTGATTAAGCAGTTGGCCACACAAGACAGAGGAAGGGAGAAGTCTTGGTGGGAGGTTCTAATTTAAAAATTGGGATACAGGCGGTATCACATGCCTATGTGTTCATTATACCCTCCACAGTGCTTCTCACGTCTCTGCAGAAGGAGATATAATCTGGCAGTGCGGGGAGGGTGACCCTGCCTCTAACTTGTGACAGTTCCACACCCTTCTTATGGGAAGAATTAGAAAAACAGCTTCGCACAATCTGTTCAATGTTTTAAATTGTTATATATTTATTATTTATAACCCATCTATCTAAAAAAAAAAGCCATGTGAGGCATTATGTTCAAACACATAAAAGAAGAAACGTACAATTTGAAAACCTCAAACAGCAATTAGAAAAGTAAAATAAGTAAGCCAAGCACCTGTGAGTTGGAGACTTCTCTAAGTCCTTTTTTTATGATCATCCTATTTAGCAGAGGATAAAAAGCCAGCAGGCATCAGACGCTCTAGAAATTGCTAAATAACATTTTAATTTTTCCTCTCCTTTCTGGAAAAAAAATTTGAAAGTATTACTTTGGAAAAATGAATAAAAGTTTTGTACTGATCGGTGAGATCTAACCACTCAAATATGAGCTGCCTGCCCCAGATGTCTGTAAGGAAAATGGGCTTCTTCCTCAGGGCAGGAAGCCAAGAGAGGCCTGCTTAGCATGCATGCCCCTGCAGAATTCCAAATGAGGGCCAAGACAGGGCAGCAAGGGTTCCAGCTCATTTCTCAATGGGCAATCTCAGTGTCGTCCTTACCAGAAAGCACTGCTTTGTTTACAGACTGTTGTCTGGTCCTTTGATAAACTATATATTTTCCCCTGTGGTCTTGAGTCTTCGGACACACTCTTTGAACTTTGGAAATGTAGAGGGCTGACAGCATCTAGGCATGGTGCCTGACAGTTCTATTCTCTTATCTTTACAGGAGACTTGCATTCAGTGTAAGTCTGGAATAATATGTGATCGTTGTCCAGAAGGGTCCCTGAATTCTAACCATACCTCAGTTGTCAGCTGGCAATCTCTCATGGAAAGAACAATAAAATCCAAGAGCAACAATTTTACTACGTCTGAAAGATCTCACTGGAATGATTTAAATTCCAATCAGTGCTGGCTGCCAGGGTAAGAAAAGGAAGTGAGAAAGCGTATTAAAAGAATCCTTTGGTAGCTCTGATTTAGAAATGGGTTTACTGGTGAAGTGATCATTTTCCCTGGGACAAAAGTTCTACTAGACCTCCTTCCCCCAAAGCCTGCTACTAATTTATCATTTTAACTATTTCTGGAATAGCTTGTGTGTGCCCAGCAAGTGGTAAATGCTGTGCCATACTCAAAAGATGCATGGATTTCCTCAGGAAATCACAACCACACTGAGAAAATGACAAAAACACAAAATACATACACACATTAGCAAAAAAAAAAAAAAAAAAAACATCCAAAGCACAATAAATCATGTGATAAAATGCAGTCAAAACAATAAATGCTGTTGTAAGAAGTCAAAGGAAAAGACTGGAATTACCAGAAACAGTCAAGGAAGACGTCCTAAGGACATGAAAACTGAGGTAGATTCTGAAAAGAAAAATATTTCTTTGTCATAGTCAAGACAAGTAAAAGTCAGAAAATGGTGTGAGAGCCAGAATAATACCTCTGGAAAATATCCACACTTGATCTCTAGAACCTATGACTATGTCACCTTATGTAGCAAAGGAGACTTTGCAGATGGGATCAGGAAGTGATTAAGAAGGAGGAATTATCCTACATGGACCTATTCTAATCACATGAGTCTTTAAAGCTGAAGAATACGGCAGAAAGGTCCACCAGAGTCACGGGAAGATAAAAGAGGAGGGATTAGGAGCCTGAGGTGGATTCGACTCTCTGTGGAAGACAGAGTAACAGGCCACAAGCCAAAGAATGCAGGCAGCCTCTCAAAGCCGGAAATGACTTTCAACTGACAGCCAGAAAGGAAGTGGGTCCTCCATCCTACAATTGCAAGGCCCCAAATTCTGTCAACAAACTAAATGATCCTGGACACAGGACCTCCCTTAGAGCCTCCAGAAGAGAATGTTACCCTGATAAACATCTAGATTTCAGTCCAGTAACACCCTCATGAGACACCTGACCTACAGAACTATAAGATAAAAAAAAATCTACATTGTAGGTTTGTGATAATTTGTCACAACAGAAATAGAAAATTATTCACATAGGTACAATTCCAATAGCTTATCTCATACAGAGAACTTCAGTCAAAACTTTATTTTTTTTAATTTTTTATACTTTTGCAGTACTGAGGATTGAACCCAGGGTTGTTCTATCACAGAGCTACACCCCCACCCCAAGGCCTTTTTTTTCCTTTCTTTTTTTGATACAGGTTCTTACTAAGTTGCTGAGACTGGCCTAGAACCTGCCATCCTCATATCTCAGCTTCCCAATTTCCCAAGCCTCTGGGATTACAGATGTATGTCCCTGCGCCCAGCTGATTTATTATTTCATATACACTACTTATTTCTGCAGCCCAGTAGGAACACCATGAAACATGGCTGCACTTATACCACCTGCTTCTGAGAATACTCAAAATAGCTGCCACAGCCATAACCCATTTGCAAAGGTTTCCTTACACATAGGTCTCCACGCAGTAACCCATATAGCTCCAATGCCCTGTCAAAATGAAATGAACTAGGGAAGGACACCCGACCTAAGAAAACTGACCATAGGTCAGTAGAAGCTTACCAGGTGACCCAAGAGCATGCTTCGGGCTATGGTAATGGACAAAGCAATTGAATAAAGGCATGAAAGGAGTCATAAGGCAGATGGTTGTGGGCAGAAGGAAAAAGAGACACACAGAAAAGAGTGGTAAAAAGAGCCCATTCAGAAGCTAACAGAAAGCATAAGTGCAACCCACAGGTTAGCAGAAACCCAGATATTAAAAGAAGAAGGCAATCTTTATGTGGTAGTGCATGCCTGTAATCCCAGCAGCTTGGGAGGCTGAGGCTGGAAGGTAATGAGTTCAAAGCCAGCCTCAGCAATTTAGCGAGAACCTAAGCAACTCAGCGAGACCCTCTCTCTAAATAAAATTTAAAAGGGGATGGTGCTGGGGATACAGCTCAATTGGTAGAGTGTTTGCCTCACATACACAAGGCTCTTCATTCAATCCTCAGCACCACAAACAAAAAAAGATGAGAGGCTGAGGATGTGGCATAGTAGTTAAGTGTCTCTGGGTTCGATCCCCAGTACCAAAAAGAAATTTTAAAAGAGAAAATAAAGAAGGGAACACAGGCAGTTATTTGACAGTGGTAGGAACAATGGAAACAGAGTGGCCCCAACTGTGGAACAGGAGAGGGAAACCAACATTCCCCACTGCTGAGGGGGCGTGAGAGATCAGGGCTGAGGAACAAACTTCCAGACTCCATGAAGTCCTCAGAGAAAGTTGCCCATTGTTTATTTCCTAGTCTTTGTGTCCATGGGTAACTAGACCACTCTCATCTCACAACCTGAGGGAGATGAACTAGCACGTAGGTTCCTACCATGCCACTCACTGAAGGTGATTGACCTTACTGAGTAAAAGGATAATTATTATCTTTTGACCTCCTGGAATTTGGGCCTCCGTGAATTTCACTGATTCTTGTGTGTTAGGTTATTTACTGAGAAGTTCCTTAAAAGAGCAGAGTTAGATTCAGTGGGCAGGATGTGAAAAAACAACTCCCTAGTCCTACACAAACACATCATTTAGCAATTCACATAATTAGTACAATCATAGCCTAGTATCAATTTCAGTTTTTTCATGGGTATTAGTCTTATTAGTTATACATGAGAGCAGAAAGTATTTTGACATATTATACATATATAGTATGATTTATAATGTACATATTCTCTTCTGATCATACATGATGTAGAATTACATTGCTCATGTAATCATATATGATGCACATAGGATAGTAATATATGATTCATTCTACTATCTTTCCTATTCCCATTCCCCCGCCCTTCCCTTCATTCTACTTTGTTTAATCCAAAGTACCTCTATTCTTCCCTACCTCAACCCCCTTATTGTGAGTTAGCATCTGCATATCAGAGAGAACATTTGGCCTTTGATTTTTTTAGGATTGGCTTATTTCACTTAGTTTGCTACTCTTCAGTTCCATCCATTTACCAGCAAATGCCATAACTTTATTCTTATTTATGGCTAAGTAATATTTCATTATATATATATATATCTATATCACAACTGCTTTATCCATTTGTCTGTTGAAGGTCACCTAGGTTGGTCCCATAATTTAGCTATTGTGAATCAAGCTGCTATAAACATTATTGTGTCTGTGTCACTGTGGTATGCTGATTTTAAGTCCATTGGGTATAAATTGAGGAGTAGGATAGTTGGGTCAGATGGTGGTTCCATTCCAAGTTTTCTGAGGAATCTCCATACTTCTTTCCATAGTGGTTGCACCAATTTGCAGTCCCATCAACGATAAATGAATGTACCTTTTTCTCCACATCCTTGCCAACATTTATTGTTGCTTGTATTCTTAATGGTTGCCATTCTGACTAGAGAGTGACATGAAATCTCAGTGTAGTTTTAATTTCCATTTCTGTAATTGTTAAAGATGTTGAACTTTTTTTATAAATTTGTTAATTGATCATATTTCTCCTATGAAGTGTTCATTTCCTTTGCCCATTTATTGGTAGGATTATTTGGGTTTTGTTAAGTTTTTGAGTTGGTTGTTTATCCTAGAGATTGATGCTTTATCTGAGATGTATGAGTAAAGATTTCCTCTCATTCTGTGGGCTCTCTCTTCACATTATTGATTGTTTCCTTTGCTGACAAGAAGTTTTTTTAGCTCGATTCTATCCAATTTGTCAATTCTTCATTTTACTTCTTGTATTTAGGAGTCTTGTTAAGAAGTCAGATCCTAAGCAAACATGATATAGATATTGGGCTTACTTTTTCTTATATTAGACCACTGCCTAAGTCCTTGATCCACTTTGAGTTGAGTTGAGTTGTGTGCAGGGTGAGAGATAGTGGTTTGATTTTATTTTGCTACATATGGATTTCTAGTTTTCCCAGCACCATTTGTTGAAGAGGCTATCTTTTCTCCAATGTAAGCTTTTGTTGCCTTTGTCTAGTATGAGATGATTGTATTTATGTGGGTTTGTCTCTGTCTTCTATTCTGTACCATTGGTCTACATGTCTGTTTTGGTGCCAATACTATGCCATTTTTGTTACTATGGCTCTATAGTATAATTTAACTTCTGGTATTCTGATGCTAAGAATTACTTTGGCTATTCTGGGTCTCATTTTTCCAAATGAATTTTATGATTGCTTTTTATATTTCTATGAAAAATGTCATTGGGATTTTAACAGGAATTGCAATAAATCTGTATAATGCTTTTGATAGTATTGGCATTTTTTAAATTGATTTTATTTTTTTAAATACATGACAGCGGAATGCATTACAATTCTTATTACACATATAGAGAACAATTTTTCGTATCTTTGTATATAAAGTATGTTAATGCCAATTCATGTCTCTATACATGTACTTTGTTTTTTGCATTACAATTCTTATTACACATATATACCACAATTTTTCATATCTCTGTTTGTATATAAAGTATGTTGACACCCAGTTCGTGTCTTCATACATGTACTTTGGATAATGATGTCTATCACATTCCACCATCCTTGAGAATCCCCTGCGCCCTCCCTTTCCCTCCCACTCCTCTGCCCTCTCTAGAATTAATCTATTTCTCTGATGCTCCCCCTCCCTACCCCACTATAAGTCAGCCTCCTTATATCAGAGAAAATATTTGGTATTTGATTTTGGGGGTTTGGCTAACTTCACTTAGCACTATCTTCTCCACGCCATCCATTTACCTACAAATGACATGATTTTATTCTCTTTTGTTGCTGAATAAAATTCCATTGTGTATGTATGCCACATTTTTGTATCCATTCATCCACTTAAGGGCATCTAGTTTGGCTTCACAGTTTAGCTACTGTGAATTGTGCTGCTATAAACATTGATGTAGCTGTGTCCCTGTAGTATGCTGTTTTTAAGTCCTTAGGGTATATAGAGAGGAGAGGGATAGCTGGGTCAAATGGTGGTTCCATTCCCAGATTTCCAAGGAATCTCCATACTGCTTTCCATATTGGCTGCACTAATTTGCAGTCCCATCAGCAACGTATGAGTGTACTTTTTTCCTCACATCCTCGCCAACACTTGTTATTTGTCTTCATAATAGCTGCCATTCTGACTGGAGTGAGATGATATCTTAGAGTAGTTTTGATTTGCATTTCTCTAATTGCTAGAGATGATGAGCATTTTTTAATATATTTGGTGATTATTGTATATCCTCTTCTGAGAAGTGTCTGTTCAGGTCTTTGGTCCATTTGTTGATTGGGTTATTAGTTTTTTGGTGCTTAGCTTTTTGAGTTCTTTATATACTCAAGATATTTGTGCTCTATCTGATGTGTGAGGGGTAAAAATTTTCTCCCAGAATGTAGGCTTTCTGGCATTTTTACAATGTTAATTCTGCCTATCCAAGAGCATGGGAGACCTTTCCATCTTCTAAGGTCTTCTTCAATTTTTTTCTTTAGTGTTCTATACTTTTCATTGTAGAAGTCTTTCCCCTTGTTTGGTTAGATTGATTCCCAAATATTTTTTGAAGCTGCTGTGAATGAGGTAGGTTTCTTAATTTCTCTTTTAGTGGACTCAACACTGATGTATAGGAATATATTTGATTTATAGGTGATAATTCTATATCCTGCTACTCTGCTTAATTCATTTATTAGTTCTAGAAGTTTTCTAGTAGAATTTTTTGGGTCTTCTAAAAATCATGTCATTGGCAAATAGCAATAGTTTGAGTTCTTCTTTTCCTGGTTATATCCCTTTAACTTTTTTCTTCTGTCTAATTGCTCTGGCTAGAGTTTCAAGGACAGTATTGAATAAAAGTGGTGAGAGAGGGCAATCTTGTCTTGCTCCAGTTCTTAGAGGGAATACTTTCAACTTTTCTCTATTAAGGTGTTAGCCTTGGGTTTATCATGTAGCTTTTATAATGTTGATGTATATTCCTACTATCCCTAGTTTTTCTAGTGTTTTGAACATGATGCTGTATTTTGTCAAAAGATTTTTCAGCATCTATTGAAATAATCATATGACTCTTGTCTTTAAGTCTATTGATGTGATGAATTATGTTTATTGATTTCCATATATTGAATCAACCTTGCATCCCTGGGATAAACCCCACTTGATTGTGGTGCACTATCTTTTTAATATGTTTTGTATGCAATCTTCCAGAATTTTATTGAGAATTTTTGCATCTATATTCATCTGGGATATTGGTCTAAAGTTTTCATTCCTTGATATATCTTTGTCCGGTTTTGGTATCAGGATGATACTAGCTTTATGAAATGAGTTTGGAAGGGTTCCCTCTTTTTCTGTTTCATGGACTAATTTGAGGAATACTGGTGTTGAAGGTATTGTAGAACTCGGCTGAGAATCCATCTTATCCTGGTTCTTCTTAATTGGTAGTCTTTTGATGGCATCTTCTATTTCATTACATAAAATTGATTTGTTTAAATTGTATATGTCTTCCTGATTCAGTTTGGGTAGGTCATATGCCTCTAAAATGCTGTCAATGTCTTCAAGATTTTCTATTTTATTAGATTATAAATTTTCAAAAAGGTTTCTGATTATCTTCTGTATTTCAGTAGTGTCTGTCATAATATTTTCTTTTTCATCACAAATTTTAGTAATTTGAGTTTTCTCTCTCTTTAACTAGTATAGCTAGGAGTTTATCAATTTTATTTATTTTTTCAAAGAACCAACTTTTCATTTTGTCAATTATTTCTTTTGTTTCAATTTCATTGATCTCAGTTCTGATTTTAATTTTTTTCTGTCTTCTGCTTTTCATGTTGATTGGTTCTTCTTTTTCTAGGATTATGAGATATAATGTTAGGTTATTTATTTGGTGGCTTTTTATTCTTTTAATGAATGAGCTTAATGCAATGAACTTTCCTCTTAGCACTGCCTTCAGAGTGTCCCAGAGATTTGATATGTTCTGTTGCTATTCTCATTTATTTCTAAGTTTTTTTATTATTTCATCCCTTATTTCTTCTACTATTCATTGTTAATTTAATAGCAAATTATTTAGTTTCCTGGTGTTAGAGTAGCTTCTATTTTTAATTTTATCATTGACTTCTAATTTTATTCCATTATATCTTATAGAATGCAAGATAGTATCTTTATTTTTTTGTATTTGCTAAGAGTTGCTTTGTGGTATGAGATATGGTCATTTTAGAGAAGGATTCAGGTACTGCTAAGAAGTGTATTCACTTGTTGATGGATGAAATATTCTATATAAGTCTGTTAAGTCTAAATTATTGATTGTATTATTTATTTCTATAGTTTTTTGTTTAGTTTTTGTTTGGAGGATCTATCCAGTAGTGAGAGAGTTGTGTTAAATTCACTCAGTATTATTGTGTTGTATTCAATTTGATTCTTGAAACTGACAAATATTTGTTTGATGTACTTAGATACTCCATTGTTTGAGGCATAAATATTTATGATTGTTATGTCTTGTTGTTGTCTAATTCCCTTAAGCAGTTTGAAATGTCCTTCTTTGTCCCTTCTGATTAACTTTGGCTTGAGGCCCACTTTATCTGATATAAGGATAGAAATCCCTGCTTTTTACAAAATCCATGTGAATGATATGACTTTTTCCCCATCCTTTCCCATCAGTCCTTGGATGTCTTTGCCTATGAGGGAGTCTCTTGGAGACAGCATACTGTTGGTCTTTTTTTTTTTTTTAAATGCAGTCTATGTCTTTTGATTGATGAGTTTAGGCCATTTACATTCAAAGTTATTATTGAGATACGATTTGTATCCCCAATCATTTTGGTTTATTTCTGGTTTTTAATTTGAATTCGTTTCTCCTTCGATTGACTATTCCTTTAGTGTAGTTCCTCCCTTTGCTGGTTTTTCCTTTTTTTTTTTTTTTTCATTTCATCTTCATGGAATATTTGCTGAGAATGTTCTATAGTGCAGGCTTTCTAGTTGTTAACTCTTTTAACTTTTGTTCATGATAGAAGGTTTTTATTTAGCCTTCAAATCTGAAGCTTAATTTTTCTGGGTATAGTATTCTTAGTTAGCATTCATTTTCTTTCAGATCTGGGTATATATTATTTCAAGACCTCCTAGCTTTAAGGGCTGGGAAATCAGCTGAGATCCAAATTGCTCTCCCTCTAAACATAATTTGACATTTTTCTTTTGCAGCCTTTAAAATTCTGTCCTTATTCTATATGTTCATTTTGATGTGCCTTGGTGTGGGTCTGCTGTAATTCTGTACATTTGGGGTCCTGTAAGCCTCCTACATTTGATTTTCCATTTTATTCTTTAGTTTTGGAAAATTTGCTGATATAATTTCATTGAAAAGAAGTGTGCATTCCTTTGGTTTGTATCTCTGCACCTTCAGATATCCTGATAAATCTTTAATTTGGCCTTTGCATGTTATCCCCTATTATTAGAAGTTCTCTTCATGGTCTCTTAACATCTGCTCTCCGTGGTCAACTTTATCTTCAAGATTACATATTTTGTCTTAATTGACTGAGGTTCTGTCTTCCAAGCAATCTAGTCTATTGGTGATGCTTTCCAATGAATTTTTAATTTTGTTTATTGATTCCTTCATTTCAACGATTTCTCCTTGATTTCTTTTCAGAATCTCTATCCTTTTATTAAAGTGATCCTTCACCTTCTGAATTTTCTCTCTGATTTCGCTCGTTACATCATCCTTTGTCTCACAGATCAGTTTAGCTACATACATTCTAAAAACTTCTCTTGACATTTCTTCCACTGTGGTGTCAATGGATTCTATTATTGGAGCATCTTCGTGTGTTTGGGTGACTTTGCTCCCCTGTTTTTTCATGCTGTTTGTGTCTACCCATCTAGCAGTGTGGATCTGAGGCAGTATAGTTTCTACCCTATAGACTTATAGTGTCCCTGAAAGTTTCTACTACCTTGCCATTAAAGGTGAGACAAATAATAACAGCAACCAATACAAACAATATAAAGTCTTAAACCAAAAAGCTTCTATTAAGACGTCTACAATTTTATTGCAATAAGCAAAAATGATATGTTTAGTTATTTCCTACAATAAAGACAGTAAGTTTTCCAAAGGGCTTATAATTTTAGGTGGTAGACAAAGAGAGAACAGAAGTGGTGAATGATGTGATGTTTATGATGAAGGAAGAGAGAAGATAGAAGTAAAAAATTAAAAGAATAGTGACAGAGAGAATAATAGAGGTTGCTGGATAAAAGAGAGAAAGAGAATCAAGGGAAACAGATAAGTGAGAGGAAAAAATATAAACAAAGTAAAAATTCTTAAAAAGAAAAAGAAAAAAATTAAAATTAAAAAATACAAGACAAAACTGAAATATATAATCAGTCATCTAGTCCTCAATAAATTGATGCATAAAAAATAATTGGTTTCAAAAATGGTAGAAATATAAAAGAAAAGAAAATGGGGGGAAAAAAGGTCTGTATGAAAATTGAACAATTGTTTCCAATGGAGTTCAAAAAATTCTCAGCTTCCCATTTCCCTTCTTTGCAGTTAGATGAGGGTTGTCTGGAGTATGATGCTGGTGCTCTACCCTCATGGTGGGGTTGTTAGGTTGAGAGGGTTAATCCCATAGGTGGAACTCCTGGAGATGGGGTTTAGATATGCTCCAATCCCTTCACTTAATGCTAATTGGTCTGGAGATTTTAAATCAGTGCACCTCCAGGGCCTAGCAACTGGAAGATTGCACCCCCGGAATCTCATTTGTGTTCCACTCATGTGGTGTAGGGACCAGTTCTTAGCCCACTGTGTCATCTGCAGACTCCCCAATTCCTGGTCAATGATTCAGTCTCCAAACTCAATCTCTCCTGCCTCTGCCCTTTCAAATTTCTGGTCAGTCACTTCTCTCCCAGCCCATCCTGCAATCAGCCAGATTAGAGGAGAGGGCAGCCAGGTGGGTTTCTAGAGCAGTATTCCCCTGTGTAAACCTCTCTCTATGCTTAATTTTTTCCTGGTCACTTAGGCACACCCCAGTGTGGCCTGGCTTGTTTTTTGAATCAGATTTGGGTCTGCCAGGAATTGGCTCCCACAGCTGCCAGCCCCTACACCATGGCTGCAAAAATAGTTTCTTCCCCGTCCTCCATAAACACCACTGGGAGGGATGCTGGCTTTTTTCCCTACAAGAATATTGTGCAGCACACCTTACTGTTTTAATCTGGCAGGGCATCTAATTTCTAAACTCTCTGTAGCCTGTCGCACCTCAGTCCTTTCAAGAATGGGGGTTCCTTTAATTCCCTTATTGCTTTACTGCATTCACAGAGGAACCATTCTGGCTTGTGCCTCCAAGCTGTGGCGCTGGCAATTTCTTCCTTATTTTATTGCATTTGATCTCCCGAGTCCCCGATCTATTTTGAATGTCCAATATTAAATTCTGGTAAAGTTCCCCCTAATTTTTGTTCATTCACCCACCTTGCTGAAAAACTGTCTGCTTTCTTGGTTTCACATCACAGAGCCACCAGGGTAGCAACCTCTCTATTCCACCATCTTCCCCAATTCTCCCCTACTGAATTTTTATGGAGAAAATTTTGTATTTCAACAATGTATTTATGTAACAATAAATATGCATTGGTCCACTGCCTTTTAGAACTACTGACAAGATGATTTTTGCTTCTGAAATAGATAATCAAAGTCCCATCTTTTTTCCCTTTCTACCACGAAAGAGAATCTCCTTCGACAACTCTTTATAAAGGAATCTTCTACTGCATGGTTCAGTTGCAAGAATAATACAAGATCAGCAGTAAACACCAGATCTACTACTTGGAAATATCTAAGAAAACATAGATAAGGAATCACATAATGGTACATTAGCAGTTTCCTTTTTTTTTAACATGTGAATAAATATAGCTACCATTTGCTGAACAAAGGTATCATGTGCCAGCCATTGTACACACATTATGACTAATGTTCATAAGAACTATTGTGAGAGGTAGGAACAGGCCATGTTACTTTAGAGGTGAGAAGCAAGAGCTTAGAGGGAATAGATGGCTTGGCCAAAGGAACTCAGTTCTAAATGGCTGATGCTGAAGTCAGTTTGTTTGAAAGTCCTTATGCCTTGTTCATGCCTGCCTTGTGTTCTTTGATTTTTTTTATTTGAAATACACAAGTAAGCAGACCCTGAATATCTCAGGAAGCAGGGTTATGACTTCTACTTTAATTTTCCTAATTTAATTAATAAGCAGTAGGAGAAGGTCAGTAGTCTATGTTGTAGCTTCTAGGAGAAAAGATTTGCACTGGGACCTGGTGCCACCTGTTGGTTAATCTGTGAAATTGGTGATTTAATTTATTTCACCTGCCCCCAAGTCAATCAAGATGTCCTGCAAGAATTCTTTAAAATAAGAGTCATATCAAGAACTTTTCTCTTGGTTTCATTCTTTCCCACCTCTATCCTCCAAAATCTGTGTCTAGCCATTTGGCACCTCCTAACAATTACTGAATTTAGAAATTGGTCCTAGTTCTCCCATTTACTAAGGTAAACTCTAGGGAGATGGATTTGGTTTCCCTGAGTTTGAGTTTCTCACCCATAAAATAAAGTGACACCTTCCTACATCCCAAATTTGTTGATCTGAGAACCAAGTGAGATGAAGTTTGGGAAAGTGCCAAGTAGGTGCAGTAACACTCCACGGCCCTAGTGCTATTGAGGCCCCTTGTTGGTACTGATCACTGCTTTTTTATTTAAAGTTTGAGTTACACAAGAGAATTGCTCACGTGCACATTTGCCCCTCCAGTATAGATCCCAGTTTCCCTAACTCTATTCCTGCCTGCCCGTATCACAGTTATTTCTCTTCTTCTGGGTTATGAATTTCCAAAGGAATGGGCTGATGGATGTGTAAGTACACACAGTGTACTCACCATGTGGGTTCATGATGTTGCACGTATACTGGGGGCTCAAAGATACATGTGATTTTTTAAAATATATTTTCCTCAATGAGTGTGTGGTATCAGATGTGAATCAACTTTGCAATGCTTCATTGAGAGAAAAGAGATGACTTTTAATGACAGGTCAGAATGGAGAGGGAGAAAAGCAAAAGAGGAAATGTGAATTTCAACTAGTCATAAACTCTGTATGAAATATTAAGAGTAGAAATGTTGATTCCTGGGAGAAAATCATCATCTTGCATTACATTTGTCAATAATTTTTTCACAAACATTCTGCAACATGGAGGTGTTGAATGACTTATCCAGACGTCAAAATGTGCAAGTCAATGCTAGAGTTTTCTGCTACTGTGTGTATTTCTACTGTACCATACAATCACTTCACTGCATGGCTTGAGCTCAGATTATTGTGATTCACGTGTACACAAATACTCATATTCACCCTTCAAACCCCAGCCCAAATGTTACTTCTTTGAGAAGCCATCCATGGTGCCCTCAGACAGATTTCATGACATCATTCTCTGTAATCATATAATAGGCATAACACTTTATTCTGTTCTCAGAGCTTTCTTTCCCCCACAAAGTCACTAACACACTGCCCCGCCACTCGACACAATATTGGGCACCTTTTAGATGGTCTATAATCATGAAGCACACTAATGCCATCCTGAACAATGGTTGCCTTGAGAGTTGACTATTAATAGATACAGAGCAGGACGACCTCTTCCACCTAGTGAGAGCTAGGAAAAGAACAACAGCAACAAAGTAAGTTTCATAAATTAACAGGTGAACTAGGACTTTGAACATCATTTAAAAATTGCCATTTTTAAATGTCAAGTATCAGTCAATAGTAAAGGATGCTGAAGGAAGCATTGCCTCCTAGAATGTTCTGTAATGAGTGAACATGGGAGTCAGGGGCTCAAGTTTTGGAGTCAAAGTCTCAGACTCTAATTCAAATTTGTTTTCTCCAGACTTGCCCAAGTGATTTCATCTCTCAAAAGGAACACTAACATCTTTGACTCCTCTTTCTTTTCAGACCTCATTAACAATCTATGTCCTGCCTGCTTCCTTCTACCTTTATATTGGTACAATATTTTCTCAAGACAGTAACCAGTGATCCCTTTAAAATGAGAGATGCCCTGCTCAAAGCACTTCAATTGCAATCCAAGGTTAAGGACAAAGAGGATGGAATGGCTAGGTGGAGATTTCTGTAGACCCAACTCCAGGAAAAAGCAGAGCTTTATCACTACTCTGAAATACCAGATGCATGAAAGATTAAATTCAATACTATCCATTTTCACATGAGATTTTATGATTGACTATTTCAATGTAATAAACAGGATACTTAGATGTATTGAATAAGATTCAGCTGTTGAAAATGGTTTTTTAAATGAATTCAATTTTTTTTCACCTGCCTATTTGTAAAAAAAATTCCCTAAATAATAACTATCAAGAACTTGAAGCAAACTGTCACTAAAAAGTCTTATCAGATTTTTGTGTTTGGTTGTTTCAAGCCTGAAATCTGACACACAAAAAATCCATGGTTATTGAAGTGAGTTTGTTTCTTATTTTAAATGGGCCAAGATTTCATTTATTTATTTTTTTCTACAAAGTAAGACACTTTCTCTTGCACTCTATTATTTTATTTTTCTCAGAGTGGTTCTCTAAGTTAGAGAAAATATAATAATTTGTTTTTCATCAAGCCCCAGGATAGGTATTCCCAAATCCCCTCCAGTCTGCATACAAATATCACCCCTTCCCATCTGTGCTATTACATGAAAAAGTATTGGAAAGAACTGAAATAATCATCAAGAGAAATAGAAACAGCAAACCAATTCCAAGGCACGATCTACTACCTACTAGCTAGGTGATCTCAAATGAAATCTTTATGAAATTTAGTTTCCCATATCTATAAAATGGGGATTACCTTATCACACTCTTGTGAGAGGCATGTAAGGTGATGCATATAAAGTACTTGGCACAGTGCCCAGCATGTCATCATTTCTTGATGAGGAACAACTGTGTCATGGTGGTAATGGAAATGAAGATGGTTAATGCTGATGAAATGCTTCAAAGTACAAAACCGATTTTACATGTTAGTTCTGTAGACATTTTCAGCTAACCAAACTATGCAACTTTTCTGTATCTGGAGCTCTGTGGAGGTATAGTAAGAATTGCACCCGTGTTAGACAAACAGAAACGGAACCTCATTTCTCACACACTGAGCTAAAAATTCTAGGCTTATTAAATGGGGCTTGGTACTTAATTAAATGGTCTCGGCATGCTACACCAATTACAGGGCACTGAAGAATTTCTTCAATTCAACCCTGAAACCCTGAAATAAAGCCTTTAAAAAATGCTGCATTGTCTTCTGTCATTTCACTCACTTTTCTCAGTTTTAAATATAGATAGGAAATAAAAATGGCATCGTCTTTCCAAGAATCTCATGCATTTTTCATACATGTGTGGCATTAATATACCTTTACTGGGTTTTTGAGTTATATTTATGACATTCTACCATCTGCAAGTGAGGTTCCAACTAGAAGGAAATATTTATATACACCAGGGAGTCATACATAATTTAATGCTGGAGCAGGAAAGAAGAAAGAAAGTGTTCAGCATGTTGTACAACATCCCTTACAAGGATATATATCTGGGTGGGAATTAAAGATCAAAGGAGTTTCTTCTTAAGCAACACCAGATATTGAAAATAAGAAAACATTTAATTTGGATTTTGTTTCCATTAACTATTACCTAGACAACCAGGATGGCTTTATTAATCACAGAATTAAGGGATAAAACTGAAATTTTCCTTAAAATATTTAGAGATAAACTTTTAACATAGCACTATATATTTTGCAGTGCTGACAAAGTCTAGGAACAGCATGTGTTACCTATATTATAGTAAATTCAGTCATATTCTGGCAATCATCTCTGACTTTCTGAGTTAGCATTAGGCATGCTTATTGCAACATGCTATAATGTTTTCACTCTTGGCACCTCATATTTATTGCTTTATTGGAAATTATGTTATTTAAGAATTTTACAACCTTTTTATATTTTTGATTCTGAAATTTATAGTACTTGCTAATAACATGAAAATTTTAAATTAAAAATTTTAGATCCTATGATAGTGTAGAATGCAGTAATGTAATACTGTAAGGTGGTAGCATGAAAACACAAAGATGTGTGAATTAAATAACGTTGAAGTAAAACAATTTTTTTCTATAAACTTGGATTCAAACTAGTAAAACTTATGTATGTATTACCCAAGTAAAGACACTGTGATTGTTATTAATGCTGTTCAAAAATATGACAACTGTCTCCTCCTTCTGGATACATAGCTGCCTTTAGTTTCTTGGGTGTGTCATAATAAGGTACCACAAACTAAGTGGCTTCAAACAATGGGAATGTGTTGTCTCATAGTTGTGGAGGCTGGAAATCAAAATCAAGGTGTCAGCAGGTTGGTTCCTTCGGGGGCTCTGAATCTGTTACAGGCATCTTTTCTAGCTTCTGATACCCTCAGGCATTCCTGAGGATGTCATTTTCCCTGTGTCTTCATATCATCTTCCAGACACATGCCAATCTTTGTGAACCAATTTCCCCTTTGCATAAACAACAGTTATATTGGTTTAGAGCCCATGTTAATAACTTCATGTTAACTTGATTGCCGCTGTGGAGACCCTATTTTTAGGTAAGGTCACATTCAAAGGTATTGGAGAATAGGACCTCAACGTCTTTGGTGGGTACCCATTGAACCCATGATAATAGAGTTGCATTCTTGCTGCCAACTTTGAAATTAGGCCTGAATACATGATTTGCTGCGACCAATGAATTATGAACAGAATTAATGTGCATGCATTTCTTTTTTCCTGCCAGGACATCCACTGTAGCATGTGCTCTGAAGGAGACTCCAATAGCCTGAGTCCCTAAGTCATTAAAATGAGCCAACTCAAGCTGGGTACAGTGGTGAACGCCTGTAATCCCAGCAACTTGGGAGGCTAAAGCAGGAGGATCTCAAGTTCCACAATAGCCTCAGCAACTTAGCAAGGCCCTGTATCAGTTATTTTTAAAAGCTAAAAATAAAATAAGCTGTGGATGAAGCTCAATTGTAAAATGCCTCTGGGTTCAATCTCAAGTATCATAAAATAAACTAATTAATTAATTAATTTAATTAAAATTAAAAAGATGAGCCAACTCTCTTTGTGTATTATAAATAAAAATGAATAAAAGCTGAATTTATCCTATCTTAAGCCATCAAGATTCCAAGGTTATTTTTTACTGTACGATATCCAACCCTGTTCAGATATCAAAATTGGTAACTAAAAATGGAGAGAGAGAGAGAGAGAGAGAGAGAGAGAGGTTAAAACAGAGCCCACTGCCAAGTCCCTCTGGACATGTAGCATTAGAAAAAAATATATTTACTTTTGCAGATTGACCAAAGAAAGAAGACAGCATATAAACAACACGGAAGAATAGAAACAAATGGTGAATTTGATTGTTGATACATGAAATTCATTGGAATCAAATAATGGGAAGCTAACTAAGTGCCTAAGAAATCTGAGCTTCCCAAGAAGCCCTGAGCCCATCCTGATTCAGAAATGAAGGGGATACGAGAGAAAATAGCTGGTCTCTCAAGGAGTTAAAATTTGGGGTGAAATTAGAATTTTATTTCCTTTCAAGATGTTTTACAGTTGTTTTCATAATGTCTTCATAATAATAAAGAAATAACACAGAAAAATTTAATCTCTGGTAGCTAATAGAGTTTTTTCCGTAAGTAGATAACGTTTTCCCAAGCAAAATCAGCCCAAGGTTAGGGTTTTGAGAACTTGGCATCATGAGACTCCTGAAACAAAAGACACTGGATCCTCTGAAAACTTTCAAAGGTCCCCAAGCAAGTGACCAAAGAGTATTTGGGGAAAAGAAACTATTTTGGTAAAATTTGGTAAGCGGTGTTCATGTCTGATTTTTTAATCACTTGTTAAATTTTTCACTAAAAGACTATGTCAGGTTCATTATAATCATTTATAGTTCAGGTTGACTTTTGTGCAAAAATAAGCACTGTAATGAATGATGTGCAAAAACTCCTGTTTCTGCTTTTAAATTAGTCCATTAGTTTATTTATTGATTCAAATTTGCAGTTATATGGTTGTAAGCTCAAAAGAGTATTGAAAATCAAGTCCTTGTTTAAGTCAAATATGTTGTTATCTGTAATAAACAGTTTATCTGATCTTCTCAGAGAGGATCAAAATGCTTTAAAGAGAAAAAAGAAAGAGAGAGAGGAGAAAAAGAGAAAGGAAGAAAGGAAGGAGGGAAAGAAAAGAAATGGAGTTGATAGCAGAAGGAAATCTTTGCTTACAAGGACTATCAGATTCAAGTAAAGGTCTCTGTGGAATTATTTGGATCTTGACTTTAATTTAGAAAGTAAAATACCTCATCAAAATAATCTGATCTAATCTAACCCCTTTTATCAAAGGATATCTTCCTTAATCTGAAAAAAAAAAAGATTATGTAATAATGAATTCCTTGGAAAATCAGCCTTCAAGGATTTGGCAGTATTTTTTGAATGGTCATTATTTTATGTCTCTACAGTTTACATATCACTCAAAAAACCCAAAGTGGATATGCATATGTAAAAAGAAAATTAAATATCTTCCTTGCCTCTGAGAGTTTCTTATAAAGTTAAAATGAATTCTCCTCACATAGAAATATACAAGTAGGTACAAACACATGCAAGTTCATACCCATGCATGCACACACACACACACACACACACACACACACTAATGCACGTGCACACACATGTGCGCACGCACACACATACACACACACACACACCTCATTGTGTGGTCCTATACTTAGAGCCAGACTCAAATATAACCCAAATATCCCAAGAGGCCAATAAAAAAGACAAACTCAAGAATGGAGAATTGTACACTAAAAACAATGTAGAAATTTGTTGGCAAAACTCTAGAGAATACATGAGGAATTATTTTGAGGTATTCATCCAAGGAAGAAAAGAATGCAACTTTAGGTCTAAATTTATCATCACAGGCACTCTTAGCAAAAATTCTGGACTTGTCCTTCTTAAACAGCTGGGAGTACTTCTAATAGTGTGCTCAGCTGGTTCTCAGAACTCTCGACTCAGCGTTGAACCACACTAAGTGAAGATGAAATGCCAGAAATTCCTCAGCATAATGTAATAAATGGATCCTGAGAGATGGGAACACGGTGTGAATTCATCATGTGTCCATACTTACTCACCGGTGGACTGTGTGCCTCAAAGTGATCTGGAGACACTGCCAACCCTACGTCCTTTTGAGGGCAGCCCCAGATATTTGAAGAGCTCTTTTTTTTTAATTAATGCATTTTAATTATACAAAATGATGTGCTTCATTATGGCATATCCATACATGCAAAATCCCCATTACCATCCCTTCCCCTTCTTCCTCTCCCTTATTGCCTTCCTGTTCTCTAATAGTCTCCCGGCTACTTTTATGTTTTTCTCCCCAGATTGCACATATGAGGAAAAACCTGTGATAACTTCTCTTTCTGCGTCTGGCTTATTTTGCTTACTATAATGTTTTCCATTTCCAAAAGCCATAATTTCATTCTTCTTTATGACTGAGTAAAAATCTATTGCGTATATATACCACGTTTTCTTTCTATATTCATCTTTTGGTGGGCACCTAAGCTGATTCCATAACTTGACTTTGTGAGTTGTGCTGTGATAAACACAAGATAAACACAGGTATCTCTATAGTGTGTTAACTTTAGTACCTTCTGGAGTATACTGAGGAGTGGTATAGCTAGAACATATGGTAGTTTTATTTGTAATCTTTGGAAAAACATCCATACTGATTTCCATAGTAGCTATACTAATTTATATTCCCACCAGAAGTAGAGTTTCTTCCTCCCCAACATCCTCACCAGCACTTATTGTTTTTTGTTTTGTTTTGTTTTTGTTTTTGTATTCTTCATGATTGCCATCCTAAATGAAGTGAAATAGAATCTCAGAGTGGTTTTGATTTGCATTTGTCTGATGGCTAAAGTTATTGAACATTTTTTTATATAATTATTGGCCATTTATCTTCTGAGAAGTGTCTTTTCAGTTGATTTGTCCACTTATTGATTAGTTTTAATTTTTTCCTTTTCTTTCTTTTTTTTGGGGGGCTGAGGTTGGGGGTGTTAAGTTTTTTAAGTTCTTTACATATTTGAATATGAATCTTCTGTCAAAAGAATAGCTAGCAAAGCTGTTCTCCTGTTCTATAACTATCTCTTTACTCTTACTTATTACCTTTGCTGGGAAGAAGCCTTTTAATTTAATGTTGTCCCTTTATAGATCATCACCACATGGTTCAGCATCTCAAAATCCAGTCTGTTTCCAAGACCTGTCTATCTTCTGTGCTAGCAAAACAGGAAGAGTTAAATGGGGATGTATAAAGTTACTTCCCAGAATCTTCTACATTATTGATGATCACACGAATCTCTGTAATTCCTCCCAGGATGTGCTTAGTTTTGGTTTGATGATCACACAAACAAAAACTAGGCTATTGGAGTCCTATTCAAGAAATATTCCCTGTGCCTATGTCTTGAACTGTTTCCCCCTATGTTTTCTTCTAGCATTTTCAAAGTTTTGTCTTATATTTAGGTATTTGATCCATTTTGAGTTGATTTTTGTATAGGGTAAGAGATAGGGATTTAGTTTCAATCATCTATACATGAATACCCAGTTTTCCCAGCACCATTTGTTAAAAAGACCATCTTTTCTCCAATGTATGTTTTTGACACCTTTGTTATGAAGGTGTCTGCCTCTGTGTCCTCTGTTCTATTCCATTCGTCTACATGTCTGTTTTTATATTAGCACCTTGTTGTTTTTGTTATTATGGCTTTTATATATTTTGAAATTAGGTATTGCAGTGTCTCCAGTATCACAGATCAGATCCACTGATCTGCTTAAGTTAGGGATCCCATTGCAAGAGAATATATTGAAATGAGCTTTCTGATTTCAATTGGACTTTAAGGACCCTAGCAAAGGCTTTCATCTTCAGCAGCAAGGTAGAACGGCTTTTATAATAAATGTCACCACAAGGAATCACAATGGGCCAGTTCTTTGGCAGTGAGCAAGGAGTATTTAGGACAGAATATATAGGCAGATCAATGAAACCTCATTTAATTTTTTTGTGAAAAATGCTCCAAACCAGATAAACAATAAACAAACATGGTGATTTGGGCAAATTCTCCCAACCAATCTGAGTTTATTTCACCCATCTATGAGCCAAGAGATGAAATGGACATCCTCCAGGACTGAAAGGCCTTCTTCTTTGGCTCACTCACCCATGGCAATGTGACAGCAGAAGGAAGAAAGGGTCAAGTAGAAGTCTATTCTTCCTCCTTACTGAAACAGGACATCCAAAACTTAAAAACCAAACACATCCCGGAATGTGTGATCATCAAACAAAAACTAAGCACATCCTGGGAGGAATTACAGAGATTCATGTGATCATCAATAATGTAGAAGATTCTGGGAAGTAACTTTATACATCCCCATTTAACTCTTCCTGTTTTGCTAGCACAGAAGATAGACAGGTCTTGGAAACAGACTGGATTTTGAGATGCTGAACCATGTGGTGATGATCGAGAGCACCTGTTTTGTTTTGTTTTCCTTTTATCATTGAACTATTTTTAATTAGAGCATTTCAGTTACGTGTAGTAGTAGAGTTCCTTTTGATAAAATCATACATGCATGGAATTTGATTTACTCCATTTCAGTCCCTCCCCAGCAACCCCCACCCCTCCTCTCCCACTCCCACTATTCTCTTTCCTCTACCCTACTTGTCTTCTTTTCTCTCATTTATTTGCTTAAATTTCATTGGTGCTTTCTACATATAGATAAAGTCCCTGAGGTATATTTACATTTGCACATAACATGATATTGTTAAGTTCATTTCATATTCCCTCCCCTTTCCCATCCCTCCTTTCTCCCTCTTGAAATCCTCCTCCTACTCCACTCATCTTCCCTATATCTTTATTATCCTGAAGTGGCACACCCTTTCTCCACAAAAAAAGTCTTAACTGGGCTTCTCCAGAAATCTTCACCATGGCTGATTTTAGGACTGTCAGCAAAAGCGTCTCTGCAAAAGAGTTCAATGTAGATAAACTTCCTATTTTCGTGTTGCCCTGTTTTACTTGGCCACTGGCAGGGAAGATATCAGCACTCCAGGTGCTGGACACCCCCTTACTAGTTTTTCACAAACGTATCCAGTATAGTGGTTTGTAGAAATGTGCAAACAAGGCCTCTGGCCTTGATCTGGAGCTTCACAGAGATGTCTACATTTTTAAGAAAAGAGAAGTTACCAATTGGGCTCCATGGTAACAACTGGCAGGGGGAGGAAAGAAAGGGAAGAAGAAGCTCTCCCCTTCTCAGGTGTTGTCCTTGAAGGGTTAACTTGCCCAAAACAGTGAAAGAAAAAGCTGCTTTTATGTGAAGTTCTGCAGACTGTGAACTTCTGAGCCTCTCCCCTTACATACTAGGTATAAAACTGAAATTACTTGAACTCAGGGTTCAGGGGATTAATTGATTACAGCAAAAGCTGTGCCCTCTGAACCTGGCTGCAGCCAAATAAAACTGTTTCCTGCTATCTTCGGTGCCTTGCCTCGTTTGTCCCTACAACAATCCAACCCCCCTGCCTTCTTTCCCTTACTTTGCTTTAGCATTCATATATCAAGCTTCCCTTGATTTTCAGAGTCTGGCTTATTTTTCTTAGAATAATGTTCTATATTTCCATTCATTTACTGGCAAATGCCATAATTTCATTCTTTATGACTGAGTAAAACTCCATTGTGTATATACATCACATTTTCTTAATCCATTCATCTATTGTTTGACATCAAGCTGATTCCATATTTTGGCTAATGTGAAATGTGCTGCTATAAACATTGAAGTGACAGTATTGCTATAGTATGCTAAGTTTAGTCTTTTGGATGAATACTAAGGAGTGATATAGCTGGATCATATGGGGATTCCATTCTTAGCTTTCTGAGGAATATCCATAGTGCTTTCCAGAGTGGTGCAACTCCACCAACTATGTATGAGTGTACCTTTTTCCCCACACCCTCACCAGCATTTATTATTATTTGCATTCTTGGTAATTACCATTTTGCCTAGAGAGAGATGAAATCTTAGTGTAGTTTTGATTTGTGTTTCCCTAATTGCTAGAGATGAAAAGCACCTGGTTTTGAGATGCCTCCTTATAGGGGAAAAGCAATTGAGGTATGATGCCTGAAATAAAGCTTTTTTTTATTATTTTTGTACTTAGGATTGAACCTAGGGGTGCTTAACCACTGAGCCATATCCCCAGACCTTTTTATATTTTATTTAGAAACAGGCTCTCACTGGGTTGCTAAATGCCTCACTAAGTTGCTGAGTCTGGCTTTGAACTCAAGATTCTCCTGCCTCAGCCTCCTGAGCCGCTGGGATTACAGGCATGCACCATGGCACCTGGCACTGAAATAAAGCTCTTAATCTGTCAAGTGTTTCTATCGTATTCTAATAGATAATGCTAAAAGTTAATTTCTGTCCTTTGGCAAGACAACAGTACACCTACTTAAAATTCCTGCCATAGCATTAGATAATTAGATCAACTCTCTGCTACACATTATAATTGAATATATAGGATACTGATGACCTGCCCATCATACTGGTTCACTACTTTGATGACATCATCACATGCTGAGGTGACCTAGAGAGCAGGAAGTAACAGATACTCTAGATACTTTAGAGATGTGCATGCTAGAGAGTTGGGGATGAATCCTGTGAGAATAAGAGTCTTGATAGCTCAGAAAAGAACAGTCAGGGCTCAGTGATTCCAGGTGCATGGGATCTCCCCTCTAAAGTAAAGGACATGTTTTTTGGCTTCACTGTTAAGAAAGGTGGCACAACACACTCTGGGGTTCCTGGAATATAAGAAGCTAAATAAGTCAGATTTGGGATGATGCTCTGACACATTTACCAAGGAACCTGACAGCCACTGATTCTGTGGGAGGCCAACCGCAAGATAATGTTCTCAGTCTGGGTAAAGAATGCCAATAGAACCAGGAGTTCTGCCATCGATCTTATGACCCGAAGATTCAAGGAAGTCAAAGGGTCTCAAGTAGCCTGGATGTTATATGCAAATTGTAAACAAAGGGGGGAAAAAAAACCTCTAGCAAAATCAGAAAGGAAACTTCTTGGCTTCTAAAGGTTACATCTTCATGTGTCAAATTCTGTCTGCTAAGGTGCATCACAAATGCCACCTCTTCCATGAAGTCTTTCAGATCTCCCCCCAAACCATGTCTCCTTCCTTTAAATCTTTCAGAGTACTTCATGTTTCTTTTCTCACATTAGTCATATAATTTTACATTATAATTATTCATGGATTTAGTCTTCTCCATTTAGAGGAGAAGTAGTTTTTGGGGGTCCTGAAGTGCCATATTGGTACTCCCAAAATATTATTGTATCAGATCGTCAAATGAATTCAAAACAGTGTGCATCGATCTCTAACCCATGAGATGATATTCGTTCTGTGTGAAGAAAATAAGTTAAATCACCAGTGAATGACGTGGCAAAGGTATTTAACTTCTTAGAAAGTCTATAAGACTCGCACCTGGGATCTGAAATTCAGCCAGTCTATCTCCCAAACTGTTACACTCAGGGCTTCTCCCATGACTTCTACACCAACAGACCAAACACGAACCACATTGCATTTGGGAGTAGACATGTTCAAGGGAGATGGTGGCTTCACCAAGAGAAATTGGACAGACACCTGCAGGCTATTGGAACAAAGTATTATATATCCCCAGTGTTCTAAGGGTCCATATGTAGCAAGTGCACTATGCTGTTCCAATGTTCTTTTCTTACTTCCAGTTCAATTTTATAATCTCTACCTTAGACGGGTTCATTATGTTTGTAGTTTATCACTTTGCATTTCCTAGAATAGACATGAGCTCATAATCAAAAGGAATCATTACTTATTTTCATAGAATCTGAAATAAATATTTTGATTAAATTTCTTTGACTCATTTATAACATTTCACATCATAGTATTTTCCCTGGGTACAGTATAATGCATTTTAAATTATGGGCTTCATAAGATATTTTAAATATTTAAAAACAATTGAAGTTTTTGTAAATCAAATTCTTTCCATGCAATGTGTAGAATTTTAACTGTTATTAATGACTAGTGGGTGTAATTGATTGGCAGTATGTGCCAGCTCTTTTGTTCTTTTATTCTCCCCCTGACCTTCACTAATACTATTCTATAGTTTTATTATGCTATATCCCCTTAATATTTCACAGTGAATAGGGTAGAAAATAACCACACCATCAAATTCACTGGCATAAAACCATAATAAGTCATTCATACCTGACTGGAAAATACTGGCTGTTACCACCTTTTAAAGCCAAAAAACATTAACACTGCAGTACAGACACTGAATTTGAAGCTGACTTGAACTCATATTGCACCACATTCCATCTGCTTCCCAAATTTGCCCAAACCTTCATGATTCCTATCTTTTAGACCAAATCATACATCATCTGTATGGCCTAAGTGGCAAAATCCAATGACAGGTCACAGGCTTTTGATGTCAGTTTTTAAAAAGCTTTTGGATAGTAGTTTCTGCAGGCTGCTGCTCCCTGATCTTATTCTGACAAATGTGTCAGACAGACAGTGCTTCAAATAGATCTCTCTCAAAACAATCAGCAGCTCCTTAATGGCTCTCTCTGGAGTGCTGAGTAATACTCTTAATTTATAATGCTTTCAATTCAAGGAATGCAATCTTTGACTCTTCTACACGGTGAAGGGGAGAATACATTGTTACAATATTTCTGTAGAAAATAAGTGCAATGTAATAAACCCTGCTGTATATATCAAAGCCTTAAAAAAAACTCAGCATACTTCTTCATCCAACAATGCCACTTCTAAAAATTTATGCCAAGAAAAAAGCTATTTTGAAAGACAGCATCGGACATGTGCATGAGAATGTTAGATGCAGCATTATTTACAGTAGTTAGAATCTTTTAAAATAACCTAAATGTCCAGCAATAGTACATTGATAGTTAAAATTTTTTGGTACATTTTAATATGACAGATACTTAGCATTTATTCAACACCATTTTGCAGAAAAAAATATTAATTGCTAAGTGACAAAGAAAATTAAGTCACCTGAATACCATTTTGTGTTAAATATGTGTCAAGAATAGGAGTGGATTGACTACAAAGCCAACATGCTTCAGCCCTGGGCCCCTCCTTGTCACTGGTCCTTCCTAGATGTCCATGTCCTCATTCAAGCAGAAAGTACAATTTCAGCTTTAGGGTGTCCCAAGCTAGAGTTTACCCTCCCTGCCTTAAATAACCTCAGTCAGAGTTTAAGAGCCCACCGACTAACAGATCTACCTCCAATTTACCAGGCACAGCAAATCCCATCTGGAGAATCCTATACAGTATTTATATCCAGCTTTGTTCCCAAACAGAAGGATCTGAGTAAGACACTGCCCACTTTCTGGCTCAGAAGGATACTTTGACCCCAACATCAGGGATACCTCCACCCTCCACACATACTAGACAGCTTTTATGGGAGCAGAGTTTCCTCCAGCCAGAAATACCTCACCTCCAACATGCCAATCTGTCAACAGAGGAAGTTACACATGAGACGATACCAATAAGGAGTGTGAAGGTAATACAAAAGGATTCTTCTAAACCAGCAATAATAAAAGATTGATTTTGATTAACTGTATGAGTGAAAAGATTGAATTATCCTTTTAATTCTTTTTCTATTCTTTGTATAGAAAATTTAATACAAAATTATTGTCCGTCAAGGAAGCAGTGAATGTTCCATCCAAAATACAGAAATGGAGCAGGACTGTGAAGCAGGGAAATATTTAAAACACTAATTTGTCTTTTGCTGGTTGCATGACATGTATACCTTTTTTCAACCTTGTAAAATTTGCAATTTCTGTATTTTCTTTCTCGTTCTATATAAATATCTAATTTTGACCTCTACTTTATATATATAGTTTTGTATTTTCTTTTTCTCAAAGTAGTTCTCCCCAATTCAAAAGTTTTATGCTTCAAAAGAGTTCAGGAATTCATTCCTGATCCAGAAAAAAAGTACTTTAAGGATCAAAATACCCCAAGATGTTAGTTATGAGGACACTAGTGAGATTAGATCTCTCTCAAATGAATGTTTTTCTATTCATAAAATCGTACATGCTTAGTGTAGAAAATTCAGATCTCAGCAGACTTCTCAATCCAACCTCAAAGCTAGGAGATCCTGGAACAACATATATCAAGCTCTGAAGGAAAATAGATGCCAACCAAGAAGCTTATATTCAGCAAAAGTAAGCTTCAGATTTAATGATGAAATAAAAACCTTCCATGATAAACAAAAACTAAAAGAATTTACAATGAGAAAGCCTAAACTACAAAACATTATCAGCAAAATATTCTGTAAGGAGGAAATGAAAAAACAACAATGAAAATCAGCAAAGGAAAAAATAATCAAAGGAGAAAAAAATCAAGTAAAAAAAAAACAAAAAACAAAATGACTGGGAATATAAACCATATTTCAATGATAACCCTGAATGTTAATGGCCTAAACTCATCAATTGAAAGACACAAACTGGCTTATTGGATTAAAAAAAGAAAAAGACCCAACAATATGCTGCCTTCAAGAGACTCATCTTATTGGAAAAGACATCCCCAGACAGAAGGTGAAAAAATGGGGAAAAAACATATAACTAACATGGACCACATAAACGAGCAGGGGTTTCCATTCTCGTGTCAGACAAAGTGGACTTCAAACCAAAGTTAGCCAGTGCTGGGAGCCATTAGCCAAGTAGGTATGACAATTTCCTTGCCAGCATACCCCATGTTTCAGTGACATTGAATGTACGTGACCTTGCTCAAGGACCAAGGCAGATTAGGGTGTTCCCGGTTTTAAGATAATCGTGTTTAGGGCGTTCCCAGTTTAGGTTCCAGGTTTAAGGTTTAAGATTATTCCTGCTGGGAATAGGGCGTATCCTGCTGCCTGAGTTCCCCTTGAGTTCTCACGGGATTCAGACAGTATATTTTGGAGATAGAAGCCCAGTGGAGGTGGATTTGGGCAGAGAACGTGGATTTGGGCAGAGAACGTGGATTTGGGCAGAGAACGTGGATTTCCCCAGAACGTGATTGTAGACGGCTGGTGTGAGTTCGGGAATAAAGAGTTGCTGTTTGAATCTACAAGCTGTGTGGTGGCTCGTGATTGTGTGCCCAGCCAGACTGCGGCATTTGTGCCCAGCCAGACATTGGCATTTGGCGGCCCGTGCGGGGAACTTCTGAAGCTTGGAGGTAAGTGAAATTGCTTGCCCCTGAGGAAGAGCGAAAGAATGGGTGACCAATTCAAAAAACAATGTGTTATTGTTTTGATTTATCTTGTTTTTGTTTCAAGCTGCCTATCCCTAGAAATTTCTCAGGCAAACTGGAAAAAATGGTTGACTAAAGGTTTGAAGTTTGTCGGCCCTGAGGAAGAGAAAATTGATACAACGATTTTTTATTCCGTTTTTGTTTCATTCAGTTTCGGCTTTGTTTTGTGCTATCTTATTGGGTTGCGTTATCTTTATAGTAGATTAGAAATTAGTAAAAAACAAACCGAAAAGATGTTAAGTAAATTGTTAGAGGTTCAGGCCATGGAGAAAGACATTTTAGATCAAGCAAAAGAGAAGGTCTCTCGAGCTAGTCAGACAGAGGAAGAAAATTTAAAGGAAAAGGGGTTGTTAGGAAAAAGGCCACAACAGGAGGCTTTTAGTAACTCCGTTTTATCACAAGAGGGCGTAATTCAACCAACAGCCCCAACGATGGAGACAGCTGAGTGGCCCTCAAACCCCGTAGTTGATAAATGGGATCCTGAGACAGGACCTCAAAGATTAGCATGCCCTGTACTTGAACAGGCAGGAGGGCAGCGAATTCACCGTGCTTTAGATTTTAAAACAGTGAAGCAGTTAAAGGAGGCTGTAACAACCTATGGCCCCCAAGCTCCCTTCACGGTAAGCATGGTTGAGTCCATTACTAACTTGGACATGACGCCAGCAGATTGGGCTAGCATGTGTAAATCTGTACTAAATGGAGGACAATATTTGTTATGGAAGGTTGCCAATGAGGAATTTTGCGCGGAGACAGCTAGGCGAAATGCAGCAGCCGGTTACCCTCAAAGAAATCTAGATATGTTGTTAGGAAAAGGACCTTATGAGGGTCAACGGCAACAAATTGAATATGATCCTGCTATATATGCACAAATTGCTGCAGACGCAGTTAGGGCATGGAAGACTTTACAAGGACATGGAGATTTACAAGGTCAGCTATCTAAGGTAATACAGAGAGCTAATGAACCTTACGCTGACTTTGTAGATAGGCTAATTCAAACGGCTGCCAAAATTTTTGGGGATACAGAACAAGCAATGCCATTAATAAAACAACTGGCTTATGACCAAGCAAATCGTTGCTGCAGAGAGGTTATTAGACCATGGAGACATGAAGATTTAAACACATATATTAAATTATGTAGAGATATTAATGAACAAGGGCAAGTCTTGGCAGCTGCAGTACAACAGGCTTTAGATGCCAGGCCAAAAACATGCTATGATTGTGAACAAACAGGACATTTTAAAAGGAATTGCCCCATAGGAGGAGGGTTTAACAAAAGTAGGTATCAAAGGAATAGAATACCGGGTATTTGCCCACGATGCCATAGAGGGAGACATTGGGCTAATGAATGCCGTTATCAAACCACCATAGAAGGTACTCCCTTATCAAAAACGGACAAAGACCAGGTATTTATCCAAGATATCGTGGAGAAAGGCATCAGGCTCCATTGCCAAAAAACGGACAGGGGGGCCCAATGCTCCGGGGCCCACAACCACAAATATACGGGGCAGTGGAGGATCCCAGCTACACCATCAAGGTAGTGCCCAGGACACATTGTCCATTAAATCCCTCATCAGACAAACCCAAGGGAGCGCAGGGTTGGACATCTGTGCCTCTGCCAGAGCAGTATTAACTCCAGAGATGGGAGTTCAAATCATTCCCACAGGAGTAAAAGGACCTCTTCCCCAAGGAACAGTAGGCTTATTATTGGGACGTAGTTCATCTACATTAAAAGGACTTATGATAAGTCCTGGGGTAATTGATCCCGATTATGTAGGCGAAATAAAAATTATAGCTAGTTCTCCAAGAGGTATATCAGTAATTTCACCTGGAGATAGAATAGCACAGTTGTTAATAATACCCAGCCTACATAATAAATTTCCTAGTCATAGTGTAGAAAGAGGTTCCAGGGGATTAGGCTCCACAGGTGTAGATCGGGCTATGTTGTCTTTAAATTTAGATTCTCGCCCAATGCTAAAACTAAATATTCAAGGTCATGAGTTTAATGGGCTACTGGACACAGGAGCTGACCTTAGCATCATATCTCGTCAAGAATGGCCAAAACATTGGCCATTACAACAAGCCACTCAAATGCTTCGAGGCCTAGGAGTGGCGACTAATCCCCATAGAAGTTCTATGATATTAGATTGGAAGGATCCTGAAGGATGTGAAGGAACTATACAGCCATATGTATTGGATCATCTTCCTATAAATTTATGGGGACGAGATGTCCTAGATCAATTAGGTTTGACGTTAACAAATAACATCAATCCTAATGCGCCCACTACTAGGGCTAGACAAGGCTTTAGGAAAGAAAAAAGATTAGGAAAACAAGGGCAAGTTATAGCAGCACCAGTACAAATAGATCAAGGAACAGACAGACATGGGTTGGATTTTCAGGAAGGGCCACTGAGACAATCAAAATTACTTGGAAATCAGAAAGACCAGTGTGGGTTCCTCAGTGGCCCCTGACTAAAGAAAAGACACAAGTAGCCCATGATCTGGTCAAACAACAATTAGTGGAAGGACATATACAACCTTCCATATCTCCCCATAATACTCCCATTTTTGTCATCAAAAAGAAATCTGGTAAATGGAGATTATTGCAAGATTTAAGAGCCATTAATAATGAGATGGTTATTATGGGACCTGCTCAATCAGGGATTCCTCAATTGTCTGCTTTGCCAAAAACCTGGCATGTTTTAGCTATAGATATTAAAGATTGTTTTTTTTCAATTCCAATTCATCCCGAGGATAGTCCACGTTTTGCATTTACTATCCCTGCATTAAATCATGAAGGTCCTGATCAGAGATATGAATGGAAAGTACTCCCTCAAGGGATGGCTAACAGTCCAACTATGTGTCAAATATATGTTAACAAAGCAATCCAGCCACTTAGAAATCAAAATCCTGAACTACAAATATTTCACTATATGGATGATGTATTATTAGCACATAAAGATAAAAACATATTGCTGGAATGTTATGCCACACTTACAAACTTATTAAAAAATTATAATCTAGAGATAGCAATAGATAAAGTACAATTAAATTTTCCAATTAATTATTTAGGAGTTCTACTATCCTCAACCATGGTCCGTCCACCAAAAATTCAAATACGAGTAGATCAACTCAAATCACTTAACGACTTTCAAAAGTTATTGGGAGACATAAATTGGATAAGGCCTTATCTAGGTATACCAACAGGAGAATTGGGACCTTTATTTGATATTCTAAAAGGTCCATCAGATCCAAATTCACCCCGCATGTTAACTCCTAAAGCAAGAAAGGCATTAAAAATTATTGAAACATATATGGAAAATATGCATTTGGATAGAATTGATATAAGTTTGCCTTTATTATTTATTGTACTACCAACAAAAAATATTCCTACAGGAGTATTTTGGCAAGAAGGTCCATTATTGTGGATACATTTATCTTATTCTCCTAACACTATTCTTACTAGGTATCCTGAGGCTGTAGGACAATTAATACTCAAAGGAATAAAAGCAGCGAAGGGAGTGTTTGGAATTTCTCCCAATAAAATTATTACTCCATATACTATGGATCAAATTGATGAGTTAGCTAATGAGTTAAATACTTGGGCAATAATCATGTGTAAATCTAATGTTTCATTTGATAATCATTTACCATCTAATCCTTTGTTGTCTTTTTGGTCTAAGCATCCTGTAGTTTTTCCAAAAATGACAAGAAAAACACCTATCATGAATGCTCCAAATATATTCACTGATGGGTCAAATAATGTTACAGCAGCAGTAGTTACCCCTGATCAAACTTTTACATTTTTAGTACCCAAACAATCAGCTCAAAAGGTAGAGCTTAATGCAGTTTTACAAGCTTTTTTGATGTTTAAAGATTCTGTATTTAATTTATTTTCTGATAGTCAGTATGTAGTTAATGCTATAGTATCTCTTGAAGATGCTGGTAGGATTTCCCCTTCTTCGACTGTTTTCTCTTTGTTTTCCACTATACAAAGTCTAATCTGGGACAGAAAAGATCCATCCTTTATAGGACATATTAGGGCACATACAGGATTGCCTGGAGCCCTTAGTTTAGGCAATGATTTAGCAGATAAAACTACACATGACATACATATTTTCTCTACATTTGAAGAAGCTACAAATTTTCATAAAAGGTTTCATGTTAATGCTAATACTTTACAAAAGCGTTTTAAAATAACTAAGGAACAAGCCAGACATATAATAAAACAATGTCAAAATTGTGTGACATTTTTACCACAAGTTAATCTTGGAGTCAATCCTAGAGGACTGATACCTAACCATATTTGGCAGATGGACGTCACACACTTGCCAGAATTTGGAAAATTAAAATATTTACACGTTACAGTCGATACTTCTTCTGGATTTTTGATGGGCTCCCTTCATGCCAGAGAAAAAACTAAAGATGTTATAGCTCATTGCTTACAAAATTTTGCCACTGTGGGTGTTCCTAAACAGTTAAAAACCGATAATGGTCCTGGCTATACCTCTACCTCTTTTAAACAATTTTGCTCATCATTTGGTATTACTCATATAACAGGAATCCCATACAATCCACAGGGACAAGGCATAGTTGAAAGAGCTCATCAAACTATTAAAACATACTTATTAAAGCAAAAAGAGGGAATTGGAAGGGGGTATATATCCCCCAAAGATAAACTTAAAATAACGCTTTTTACTCTAAACTTTTTAAATTTGGATTCATCAGGACTTAGTGCTGCGGAAAGGCATATGTATCCAAAAAATGTACATAAGCCTAAAGTACTTTGGAAAGATATTCTAACAGGACAATGGAAAGGTCCTGACCCAGTGATTGTCTGGAGTCGGGGGTCTGTTTGTGTTTTTCCACAGGGAGAACAGCAGCCCATTTGGATTCCAGAGAGATTAACTAAAACAGTTTCTACAGATCGAAAAGAAGATGATTTGACTCAAATCCATAACAGCTGATATCCAGAACTCCAGCTTGGCCATTCTTACATCTGCGACAGTGATTAACCAGGATGCTTTTTTCAATAGCTATTTTATTATTGCATTTTTCCACATCATAAGGTTCTATTTTTATTTTTTGAGCTCATACAAACCTAGGTTAATGTTTTTCTGATCAGTTTTATTTTTTAACTGTGGAGTTTTTAAACATTGCAATGGAGATTTCACCTAGGTAAAGCTACAAGGCCTTTACTATTTTCTTATGTGTTGTACGTTTGTGTACACTCTTGTGTTTTGTGTTGTATGTCTGTATGTGCGTATGTCCATATTTCTTATATGAGGAGCGCTCATGAAAAAATGGATCCGAATTATTATTATTTTTTTTATTCACGTGATTTAAATGGTTTAATTTAAATTATGTAAACAGCTGTTAAGGATTGTTTTTAAAGGTGGTTAACAGATCTGTTTGTTTACTAATTTAAATTAGGTAAAAAGCTGTTAAGGATTGTTTTTAAAGTAGGTTAACAGATCTGTTTGTTTACTTTCACCTTTCCTTTTCATTATATTTAATAATTCTTTTCAGGATAATGTCTCTTTAGCATCATTGCCAGAATTCCCATCTCCATCCCAGTGCCGGTGAAGAACTCAACAAGTAATGCTCAAAGAGTCAACTTACTTTGGGAGGAAACGGATTTTGGGAGGAAATGGACATATTGATAGATTCCTCTGCTTTGAACTGCTTGCAGAACTTGCCTGGACTATGTAACTATCGTTTGGTGCAGCGAATTGTGGTAATGCTGCCATATCTTTGCTGATGGTGTCACCAGTGATGCAGTTTTTCCCAAGGAGCCGTCAATTGGCTTGGTGTCGTGGCATTTCTGTATCCTCCTCCCTTCTGCTAGTGATGGTCTAAAATTTGGGGGCCAATGGCTTATGCTGGACCGGTAGTCAGTGACGGGTATGATCCAATTGCAGTAGTATCAACCTAAGACAGGAGGCTGACGCCTAAATGTCAGTTTTCCGATGACGGGTAAGAACCATATGTTGAACTGGACAACCTACCAGGCACGGTCCATAAGCCACATTAACCTCACTCCCCCACTGGCACCAAGGCCAAATTTGGGGGCCAACAGAGGTGAGGCAAAGAACCTCACCCCCCCACTGGTGCATAGACCTATCCACAAGTATGGCTGTATGCTGGACCGGTAGTCAGTGACGGGTATGATTCAATTGCAGTGGTATCAACCTAAGACAGGAGGCTGATGCCTAAAGTTCAGTTTTTCCCATGACGGGTAAGAACCATATGTTGAATTGGACAACCTACCAGGCAGGGTCCTTAAGCCACATTGCTTGTTGTTTAATTAATCAGAAGGGGGGAGATGCTGGGAGCCATTACCCAAGTAGGTATGACAATTTCCTTGCCAGCGTACCCCATGTTTCAGTGACATTGAATGTACGTGACCTTGCTCAAGGACCAAGGCAGATTAGGGTGTTCCCGGTTTTAAGATAATCGTGTTTAGGGCGTTCCCAGTTTAGGTTCCAGGTTTAAGGTTTAAGATTATTCCTGCTGGGAATAGGGCGTATCCTGCTGCCTGAGTTCCCCTTGAGTTCTCACGGGATTCAGACAGTATATTTTGGAGATAGAAGCCCAGTGGAGGTGGATTTGGGCAGAGAACGTGGATTTGGGCAGAGAACGTGGATTTCCCCAGAACGTGATTGTAGACGGCTGGTGTGAGTTCGGGAATAAAGAGTTGCTGTTTGAATCTACAAGCTGTGTGGTGGCTCGTGATTGTGTGCCCAGCCAGACTGCGGCATTTGTGCCCAGCCAGACATTGGCAAGCCAGAAGGGATAAAGAAGGACATTTCAAGCTTAAAAACACAGACATATGTTTAAAGTTTTCTTATTGATTAGCAGAAGTCAACAATTGAGCCAGGATAATTTATACAATCCCTGCAGAGACAGAGATTAATAATGATCCATTTAATGGTCACCTGATACATTCTAACCCCAATGAGTTTTCCTCAATAATGAAAGGGAATTATTTTTTCAGGCCCATCAGGGACTATATTAAATTTTAGCATTATTAAAATTATGAAATTCCCTCATAGAGAAAATTTGTTCTCCTGGCAAAAAGGTTTAGGAGATAATATGATAAGTCTGGAGAATTTCAACAGAGAAGGAATTTCTGGCTCAGAAACTACAAATATTTTTAATGTTTTGTGTTCTCATTCTGATTCATGTGTGTAAACATAGACTTTAATTCACCTGATTATTCATTCATATCCAATATTGTGGATCTGTGATAGGGTTTCTAAGTGGAGTATGAAGTATGTACATGATATGAGAAAATTTAATATATGTAAAAGAATGGCCATAAGGCTATGAAAGTGAACAATATATCCTATAAGATTCTTTTCTTCCTAAATTCAGGAAGACCACTTGCTAAAATCAAACAACTTTGTAAGCACAGTATTGTCCAACACCTTTTATCTTAAATTTCTCATAAACAAATGCATAAACAGCAGGTTGTATGACCCAAATGTCCCCAAAACATATTGTCCTGGAGAGTACAAAAAGGTCCCAGTGACAGTTGTGAGAGTCACCTCCAGGCTCACTGGAAATCTCTCACTTTGCCTCTTCATCCTCACCACCATATAATCACGTCACTCTGTTTTTGGACTCTGCAAGTAGGTTTATAACCTTTCCTTGCATTAATCAATGCATGGCATAATTCTGTTTATCACACTGTTTAAAAGGTAAACAGAGCAACAATGTATTCACCAGTGGCACATGGATGCCCACTGTGAGCCAGGGATCTAGAATTCTTCACCTTTGTGCATTGGCAGTGTATTTCCAAAGGCCACCTTGCCTGGTTTTTTTGGCGCTGCAGTACTATCTTCTATGAGTGGCACTGAAACCAATGATAGTAGTGCAGAATCTTCAGGCACAGAAGATTAAATTTTGTAAATCTGCACTGTACAACACTGTGGTACATTTTCTTAAGTGTAATATGTTGACTATAATGCATAAATTAATAACAATGAATGTGTTAACTTTTTTCCAGATGGTAAAAAAAAAAAAAGTTCACCAAACTGTCATGAAGAACTGATGTTCATCAATTTGGACTATTTCATTTTAATATATATTCACTAGTATTCCATGCCTCCTAATCTTGCACCAAAGGCAGTTTAGTAATAAATGACTTTTGAATGATTTTTTTTAAAGCTTCACATAATGGTCACACCCTACTTTTTTTGCAAAAGAAAATTTGAAAGTAAAATCAAATCTGCACTGATTCTATAGTGAAATATAGTAGCACCAGACCCAGCTCATCTTGGTCAAGGGTTTCTTGGAGTATCTCTCACGAACACTGGGATGGTCATGACTAACAAATACCTCTTAAAACCCTTGCTACTCCCATTCTCAAAAGATTGTTTGGGTACCACATGCCCTTCCATTCTCACTGTCCCTGGGCTAACTTGAGGAAAACCCACTCATGGTATGTCCATTACCAATTCTATGTATTTGCTCGATTTCTCAAATACCTAATGGAGCATATTTCACTTTTTATCTAATTTATTAATACTTTATGTTAAAATAAAAATTTTAGGTGAAATAAACTTAGAATTTATTTAAGCAAAGAATGTTAATCAGGCAGGCACTCAAAACCAGAGAGGTTCAGAGAGCTCTGCACCAGCAGTATGAGCAGTGGGCTTTTGCAGAGTGAAAAAGGAAGCATCGTACATAATTACAGTTGGACTTTCCTGCCCATGGTTTCTGCATCCATACATGCAAACAACTATGAATTGAAAACATTTTGGGAAAAACTCTACTGAGTATGTATATATATTTTTGTCATTATTCCCTAAACAATACAGTATAATAATTTTTGCCAAGTATTTACATTGTGTTAGGTATTATACTTTATCTAGAGATGCTTTAAAGTACCCAACAGGATATGTGTAGGTTCTATGAAAATACTATGCCATTTTAAATAAAGGACTAAGCATCCACAAATTTTAGTATCCAAGAAGGATTCTGGAAGGAATCCCCCCCCACCCCACCCTCCAGATTGGCTACATAAGATAGGGGTTTGTCATTTGGGGGTGTTGTTTGATAGGAGGTCTCTAGCTATATAATCAATTGCTGTCTGTGATTGGCTCCATTCAAAATTAAATATTTATAAGGAATACCTCTAAATTAAATTGTGTTTTATTGCCCTGTGGTTGCAGGACTAAAATAACCCCAGCTAATGGCCCCTTGCTTTTGTTGCTTTAATATTTCTTATTTGATCGTACCTTCCCCCTCCCCCAGGGTTTTAGTGACCGTCACTGGAAGGCAGGGCCATGTGCTAATCAGTATTGCACCATCAACTGGGCCTTTCTGGTTGGCTAAGCTAGGGTCCAAACATGATGAACCCAAGCAGACATCATCTCTGTGCCCCATCCTCAATCCATTCCTTACTCTGCCCCAGTATTTATCTGTAACCACTAGTAGAGGTATTTTTATTTTACAGACAGAGGTTGAGGGGTAAGGAAATTTGGGGGCAGGTAGACTGAAAGGTATGATATTTGTTCCCAATCATTCTCTTCCACTCCACTGGAGTACCTGGCAAGGGCATTTAAAGATGAATAGGAGCCCAGGCTTTGGAAAATGTTACCTGGGTAATATCCTGACTCCTGTAAGAGACCATTGTGATAGTTTGATAATTACTTTAAATTCTGAAATACAGTAAGCCCTCACTAAATTATATTGTTGAGAAAAAATGTCCTTTTGCTTTGCCTACTCTGAAGTAAATGCAAAAGTTTTTTTAAAAAAATATTTTGTAGAACGGGGTACGGTGGCACAAGCCTGTAATCCCAGCCGGTGCAGAGGCTGAGACAGGTGGATTGTGAGTTCAAAACCTGCCTCAGCAAAAGCAAGGTGCTAAGCAACTCAGTGAGACCCTGTCTCTAAATAAAACACAAAATAGGGCTGGCGATGTGACTCAGAGGTCGATTGCCCTGAGTTCAATCCCTGGTATCCCCCAAAAATAAAATAAAATCATGTATAACCTCCTATGATAGAGAATATCACCTTTCAAAGGTACAAACATGTATGTGGAGAGTGTCACAGAAGATCCTCAGTCCTTGCCTTGAAAGTCCTATTTCTTAAGGGAAAACATTTAATGGTTTCTGCCTAAGGGAGAAAGTCTATTCCAAAGTCAAAGATTTTTGTGCATAAAAAAATGAAAATGAAAGAAAAACATAAAAAGAAAAGGAGATATTACTATGGGGATGTTGGTCCCCATCATGTCATATGATTACATGAAGAATCCAACCTAAGCATTTAGGAACAACTCAATTTTTCAACATCAGCCCTTAGAAATCATTAAAAACTGAACTGCAATAATAAAGTCTATTTACCTAAGACACTAATAGCCAATTGTTCTCTAATGCTTGCAACAGACATTCACAGCCAGGACATAATGTGAAGATAGAAGCTATTTCCCAGATTCATTAAAAAAAAAAAAAAAAACCTCTTAAAACTTTGAGAATGTTAACCAGCCCTTAAGCTGCAACATGATATAGTCTCTAATGAAACAGGAGTTCTGTCATTTTCTGACCCCTTTTTAAGGGGTTGAAAAAAATCACTTGGCTATACAAGAAGAATCATATATTCTGATTTATTTATACCTCATTCCCATTGAAGAGTCTTCTGTTAGACTCGAGTTTCTGGAACTTCTCCTCTAAGATGCATGCATTTAGAATGAAAAGAAGCTTTCAGTTTCTCTCCAGTGTGCCAATTAAAACTTCCACACTTAGTGGGAGATGGTGGTTTGAGCCTTGAGGGTGGTTAGGAAGATGAAGCCAAGAACAAAAACTTAGGCTTCATTTGCTTTATTATCTAAGCATCAGGTCGGTTATTCACTCGTTATTTCAACAACTATCATTTTCACAAAGAAGTGCTTTTAGGAATATCTTTCTGTCACACTTATCCATAAATCTACTCCAAGTCCCTCTTCTACATTCTAAAGAACATCTCGTTCCTTAATTGCCACAGTCTGGCTGGGCACACAATCACGAGCCACCACACAGCTTGTAGATTCAAACAGCAACTCTTTATTCCCGAACTCACACCAGCCGTCTACAATCACGTTCTGGGGAAATCCACGTTCTCTGCCCAAAATCACCTCCACTGGGCTTCTATCTCCCAAAGAATACTGTCTGAATCCCGTGAGAACTCAAGGGGAACTCAGGCAGCAGGATATGCCCTATTCCCAGCAGGAATAATCTTAAACCTTAAACCTGGAACCTAAACCGGGAACGCCCTAAACCCGATTATCTTAAACCGGGAACACCCTAATCCGCCTTGGTCCTTGAGCAAGGTCACCTACATTCAATGTCACTGCAACATGGGGTACGCTGGCAAGGAAATTGTCATACCCACTTGGCTAATGGCTCCCAGCACTTAATGATGGGTTTCTTGAACAGCACTTTGGCACCAGACTAGAAACTAGCCATCTTGGGTTTTCTCAAGCATATTCTGTGAAACATTTACAAATCAAACCTACAGGATGGAAGAAAAGAAAGACATTGGTGGTCAAACAAGAGTGAAAAATAAAGGTATAAATGCCACAATTTATACCTTACTTGTGGCATATTAGAAGAGACGAGAAGCACTGCTCAAAGAACACTTAACTGTTCTTCATAAGCTCTTGTACATATTTTTTTCACCACAAAATCCTTTTCATTTTCACATGGAACCTCTTATAAACATCTTGAATATTGATGGGTTTTGGCTTGCCCATTGGGAAATGCTGGGTTCAAGAGCACTAAGGCAGAGGGCCATGTGGATGATATTTCAGAGTCCTCCTAGGATGATGTGGCCAAGAATCCTTTGACTGATAGTTCCAGATATTCTCAAAAAGGAGTTTTACTATTCAGTAATAAACTTTCTGAATCACAAAGCAGTCCTCAGTAACAGTGAACGTTCTACACACAATGGAAGCAAACCATTTACTAAGCCCATCCTAAGTGCTCACTATGTATTACAAACCTGTGAAGATAAAATTATTATTTTATGTTCAAGTGAGAAAGCTGGGATCAGAGGGGTTAATTCATATGTGTGAGATCATGTTACTATTAAGGAGCAACACCAAGATCTATCTGTCTCAAAAATCAATGTATTTTATAAAACCTTAAAAATAGAAATAAATATTAATACTCTAAGTACCTATTATTGGTTTTACCTCCTATGTTCAACTCTAAGGATTCACCATTCAGCAGTCAACAGAAGTGAAATGTCATGAAAATTTTCTGAGACACATAGAACATAATCAGTGAGTCTGGAGTGAGGACAGAAGGGAGCCATTGGAGCTAGACAGAAAGCAGTCTTGGCACATGGGGTAAAGGAAGGAAGGCAGGAGGGGTTAGTCAAGCATCTGGTTGCAATACTGTATCCTGCCCAGTGAACTGGCCACAGTTCATGTTGACTGGTCAGATACCAGTTTTGATGGAATGCCACATCATTACATGTTTTAAACATCACTTTCTGAGCATAGCAAAATGGACATATAATTAACCACTGTGAATCTCATTTTTCTTTCATCTGTAACATGGAAAACTAAAAAGAATTCATTGTTATTACCCTGGAAACTACCTATGTAGCTTAGAAGTAATGTCCAAAAATATCCAGCCTATGGTAGGTACAGAACCAATAAACAATTAGTATATTAAAAACATGTTCTACAAGAAATTCAATCTATCAAGTATTATAGTGCCTTTCTATCATCTTACACCAAGCAAGATGCATCAGGCAGTCTTCAATGAAAGTTCTCAGCTTCTTTTCCCTTCCATTTCACCTATAGAGACCACGTGTTCCCATCAAAATCAAATTATAAGCAGGGAATTCTTAACGTGCCCCCTCCCCTAACACTGCCCCAATCCATCACTTGCTTCAGAATAAGTCAAGAATCAACTTTAACCTACAAAAAAAAAAAAAAATGGAAGTATCACTTTGAAATCATTTAGGCACGTGTGTGTGTGTGTGTGTGTGTGTGTTCCCTATTTTATAGCTAAGACTTCCGAGGAAATAAAATCTGATCTAAGAATTTAAAAGCTAACAAAAGAAAGTGATTAGCTTTACTCTGCATCCCAGAAGTGTTTCCCAGGAGCCCCACAAGATGAGCAATAGGATGTGCAGACTGGTTTTATGAGTAATGAATCCTGATTCAGACCCAACGCCAGGCAGGCAGGCTCAGAAAAGTTAAGCTATTTATTAAAATGCAACCCAAAGACCATTTAAGATTACACCCAGAACTGGGATAGTGTTCTCTCACATCTCTTTGTGTCAAAACTAGAAAGAACTAGAGAGACCATCCCTCCCAACTCCCCCCCCAATGCTCCTGTGTCCCCCGAAATAAATCCTAACCCCAATCTTTCCAAAAAGTGCCTGTGAAGGGAGTTCACATATTTTTAGTATTTGTGAAATTTCTGATCGTTAGAAAGATTTTTTATTCCAAGAAGTCAAAATTCTGCAACCCTGAAAATTTTCACACAGGGAGTGGTCCTGAAGACCTTTCTTACATATTTCCCCTAAGTCTTCCTTTTTCTAGTTTATCATCCCCATTTTCTTTATTCACTCTTCAGAACATGTATTTTCCAGGCTTTTCACACTTTGGATCACCTGCATCTGAACTTATTTCAGTGTGTCAACAACAATTCTCTGGATCTGCAAGAGGGTTGAGTAGTAGGTACCCGTTCTCCATCCTCCTACAAGAATAATAACAACAAGCCACTGCAGGAGTGTGAACCTGTGCTCCCCGCTACTCTGGAGGCTGAGGAGGAGAATGGCTTGAGCCCAGGAGTCCACAGCCAGCTAGGGTTGTAATAGTGAGACCCCATCTCAAAAACACACAGACAAAAATAACAATTAGACCGCTACCTATCCATGAAGGGAAACAGCCCTGAGAAGGCTCAGGAGTCCAATTAGAAACCTGCAGTCACATAGCAGAGCCGAAACACAGAAACTAAACACATGGAAAAGATCACTGGGGACTTCTGCATAGCTGAGACATCTGGAGTTTCCTAGGAACAGAGTAGAGGCCTGGCAGTCGGCATCACCCATGAGATGGGAGCCACCATGGTTTCCAGTGGCTGAACGGGTGGAAGACATCAGCAGCCTTTGTCACTGAGGAGTCCAGCAGCCCCTGAGGCTTCCGGACACCCTGGGGTTTTCACAGTAGAGGATTCCTTAGTGTGAAAGGGGCTTGGACCCCAGGTGCCTGCTCAGCCAAAGACACTGCATAGCAGCTTTCTCCACTGAAGTAACCAACAGGATCCCCAGAGAAGGAGGTGCTACTGGGCATCCCCAGGATGAGGGCACCATCCTTGCCCAGAACCCCAGTCCATGGCAGTGCTGCTCACATGGCCGTGGTACAGAGATGGCTCTGCTGCCGCTCTGCCCACCCTAGTGCCTCACAATGGAGCCACGGCTGCTGCAGTCTACCCCTGCTCAGACCCCAGCTCCACAGTGCCCAGCAGGGCCTGCACTGAGAGAGACAGACAGAGAGCCACCACCACACAGACAGAGAGCCACCATGACAGCAAGCAACCACCAGAGACCCTAAAGCCACCACTTCTCCACAGATGCCCAACTGTTCCACAGGCCTCTGTACCTCACAGACTGCTACCAACACTGCAATGGAGGTGCCTACACCCCAGAGAAGAAATGCTACCACCATCCCGTACCCAGAGCTACATTCCTTTCACTTCTGCAAAAAAAATATCTGCACTCCCACATCCATTGTGACATTATTCACAGTAGCCAAAATGTGGAAACAACCTAAGTATCCATCAGCAAATGAACAGATTTTTAATTTAATTACACTCTATACACACACTGAAATACTACACACCCTTTAAAAAGAAAAAAAAAAACTTCTTCCATTCGTGACTACTTGGATGAATCTGAAGGACTTTGTGCTAAGTAACGTAAGCCAGAAAGAAAAAATAAATATTTTGAAATACCACCTGATTCCACATATATGTGGAATATTAAAAAATTGAATTCATAATAATAGGGAGAAGAGAGGTTACCAGGGACTAGGGTTTGGCGAAAGGAGAGATGTCCAAGTTTATAAATTTTCAGTTATGAATAAGTTCTGGAGACCTAATGTATAGCATGGTACTGTAGTTAATAATGATGTGTTATATACTCAAAATTTGCTTAGATCCCAAGTGTTCTTATCCAAAATTAAAAATAGTGACTATGTGAGATGACAATATGTTAGCTTAATGTAATAATCATTTCATAATGTATTTATACAACAAAACATCACATTGTACATCTTAAGTATTCTTATTTGTCAATCATACTGCAATAAAGCTAGAAAAAAGGCAAGAATAATAATGATGATGTTTGCTCTGTATGTCTAACCCAGAGATGAACACAATATTCTAGAAGTGATCTGACTAGTGCTGTTTCAAACACTTCTCTTGTTCTGGAGATGCCCCTTCCATTATAGCTTAAGAACATCATCTTTTCAGCAGGCCATGATCAGTTAATTCAGGTGAAGTTCACAGTCAATGAAACCACCCTCAATCCTTCCAGAGAAAACTCTATTACATAAATTACCTAAGCCATGGGTTTAATCCTCTCCTTACTTTGGTGCAGAGCCAGAGTCAGAATTGTGGCAGAAATAGTCATGGTTAATAATTCCAGAGATTGATACACACAGGCTATAGCAAAAAGCTGGGCAAAAGACAAATGTCCAGAATTGTGAAGAATCTGAGATGTTACCCTGCTTGCAAGTAAACAAGTTCATTGCCACAGTACTGTGCAGAAGACACAAGACTCCTAGGTCAGAGACATTGGGTCTTACTGCTCACAGCAAGAGCCGTGGCCACATAATAGTATTTGTTTCCCTGAACCCTGATTCTCACAGGGCAACACAAAGAGGCTCAGGTGATACCTTCACATGAGGTGGGCTGCATTCCAGGAAACAAACTCTCATCTTATGAAACCTGAATCTTTTATACTGGACAATAAAAACACCTGCCTTTGCTCCAGAAGACAATACTTGTACCTTCCAAGTCAGTTGGCTGTGCAAACATCCTTAAAAAGGTAGTCTGGAATAAAAGCCGTCCGTGTCTGTCTCTGCAACATATAAATAAATGAGAGACCCATGTGGAATTGTCTCCCAACAATAAACTACCCAGCATCTGTGACTCAGAAAACTGACTATTCAGAAAAATAATGACATTTAAAACTTGCCTCTATTAGAAAATAAATTCTAGACATAACAACTAAGTGCAATATATGATTCTTGATTGGATTCTATACCAGGGTAAATTATGTTGTTATTAAGGAACTATAAGGATAATTGTCTAAATTTGAATAAATCTATATATTAGATCACTGTTTTATCACAGTTAATTAGCTAGATAACTATTTTACCAAGTTTAACTTCTTAAACTTTATAATATTATTATGGCCCTATTTATAATATTATACTCACTTCTGGATTTAGATATTTGAGAGAAATATCCATTCACCAAATCATGTTCAGATGTGAGTAATCAAAATGGCAATGGGCTTAGATAGTATATGGTTTTTTTAGGAAATACATAATGAATTATTTAGAGGTAAAGAAACAACGAATGTTCATGTTCAACTTGCTCTCAACTAGTTCAGAAACATAATTTATATACATTTGTGCATGTCTTTACAGGTAGAGATACAGAGCTTGAGGGAGAAAAATTTAAAAAGATAAAATAAATGTGTGAAATATTATCTTCCGGGGAATCTGGATAAAGATGTAGAGAATTCATTGCTACTTTTCAGTTAAACTAATGACTTCAAAATAAAAAGTTTTTTTAAAAAATCATCGACAACTAGGAAAAATGTTGAAATAAACCAGGCTCCATAGTGCACACCTGTAATTCCAGCAGCTCAGGAGGCTGAGACAGAAGCGTTAAGAGTTCAAAGCCAGCCTCAGCAATGGCAAGGCACTAAGCAACTCAGTGAGACCCTGTCTCCAAATAAAAAGTACAAAAGAGAGCTGGGGATGTGGCTCAGTGGTCCAGTGCCCCTGAGTTCTATCCCTCTTACCGTCCACAAAAAAAAAAAAAAAAAAAAAGTTGAGATATATTTAGTTAATTTTAAGATGCAAAAGATCTTTCTAATTATGTAAAAGGAATGAAAATTTCCCAAAAGACAACAAAAATTTTCAAACTCTAAATGTAAAAAAGTCCATTTAAAAAAAAGCAAGTTAAAAGAAAAACAGTATAAAAATTTGCAATAAGTATTGTGAAAAAAGCATTAGTGTCCATAAATAAGAAAGGTTTTATAGTTTAATAAGAAAAATGAAACTCTTGTCAATGAAAAATAGTGGAGAAGTGGCTAAAAAGAGAAATTTCATTCAAGAAGAGGAACAAACTAGAGAAACAGGGCTGGGGTAGTGGCTCAAGCGGTAGTGCGCTCGCCTGGCATGCGTGGGGCGCTGGGATCCATCCTCAGCACCACATACAAATAAAATAAAGATGTCGTGTCCACTGAAAACTAAAAAATAAATATTAAAAAAAATTTCTCTCTCTCTCTCTTAAAAAAGAGAAAAAAATCAATTTTAGTAGTTACAAAATTGCCAATTAAAATAATAGCTATCAAATCAGCAAAGACTTCAAAAGATGATGCACACAGCCCTAGTAAAGATAGAGTGAATCTCAAGAATTACCGGAATCTCATTTCAGAAAAGCAAATTGGCAATATGCCCCAAATGCTCTTAAAATATTCATACCCTTTGAGGAATTGAAAGACATAAATGGGAACCTGGGCCCTCTGAACTCCAGCCACAAGTTCAGTTTGGGCAGTAGTTAGCTCGGCACTGCAGTGACCCCAGCGCATGTGCTCATCAGCACACTGAGCCAGCCAGTGGAGCTCCTGCCCTCCGTGGTTTCCACTTGCTGTGTTCCTGAGCCGGCACCATTCTGATCACAGCAGGAGAGAGCAAGCCTCTCCAGCGAAGTGGAACTTCTATTTGAATCCCTTTCATCTCTCCAGCCCTCACCCCACCAGCAGGAGGGAAGGGGCAGGAAAGCAGGACCCTACCCACCCCCTATCATCTCTCTCCTGCCTCCACCCTCCTCCCTCCAGCTTTCCCCTTGTTCGCTGCATGAGCAGGAACTTCCCACATTTTATATTCTGATTTCTCTCCTTCTGTGTGGTTTGTAATAAAATTCTGATTCAACTCTCAATTTGACCTTTGTTATGCAAAAGGAAAGTTATTTAATTTGAAAACTCTTTTTTTCCCCTCCCTCAATAAAGCCTATCTTTTGAGACTGTCTTGTCCTAGACTTTGAGAGACTTTGAGATCCTATACTGAAAGCCAAAAGTATCTTGGACTTTCTGGTAAAATAACTGGAAAGCACATGAGGTATTTGGCACATGAGGCATTTGGCTGAATTTTGGATCAATGACATAAGTATACGTGAACAAGAAAATTGTATTAGTGTGTTTGGAAAAAAAATGCATTATACTTGTTACCTTGCAATATGATTGGAAGAAAATAATACACAAAGATGAATGGTAATAGTAATGATTACTGAGCAGGGATTAGTGCTGAGCTTCTTGTCTGAGCTTTCAGAATAATACAATGTGCACACGCTACTTCTAAAATCAAAGGCAAAAAAAGGAAGGACCATGATCATCTGTTTATTTTTTACTGATTCAGTGATCATATCAGGGGGAATGGATCTATTTAAACACACTAACATAGTCCCCAACTAAATGGGGACTCTCTTCTACTGATGATCTCTAATCACCTTGGAATAGTACATTAAGATTTTATCTGTGATTTTGATTATTAGAAATTCCTAAATTAGCTTTCAAGTCAAATATTTCTCTGGATTATAATTTCTGCAAAGATACATTCTAATAGGAAAAGAAACTATCTCATTTTTACTCCTTCATAAAGCATTCTTCTCAAAGTCCTGAGTATAATTTAGGTCAGATTGTTAACCATGCGGCGCTGTTGTGAGTGGTCAGATATTGGAGCGGAAGGAAGGAAAGAAGGAAGGAAGTGAGGGAAGGAGGGGGGAAGGAGAGAGGAAGGGAAGTAAGAAAGGAAAGGAAAGATGTCACAACCTGACAACCAAACCTCAGGAAACCAGCAAGAGGTGATGGAGAATTAAGAAAGACAAATAAACACTTACAGAGAGAAAGCTGGGACCAGGTGGAACACTGAACTCTAATGGAATAACAGAGACGCAGAGCTGGTATAGCACATTGATTATACAGGTTTTATCATCAAAAGGTTATTTGTGGGAAAGTTTCTGCAAAGCAGATAGGCTTGAAGGTGGCACTGGCGAGACATTGGGGTCATCTTATTATGTCCAGAATTCTTTATCCCCAGCAGCCGGTGTCTGAGCTCAGGGTCAGGACTGATAGAGTTCCATGCCTTTACACAGAGCCTCCTCGGGCAGGACATCATGATCACAATTGGGCAATCTTCAACTGCACCTTTGCACAGGAAGTTCCCAGCGCAAGCACAGCCACAACCACGAGGCAGTCAGAGACCATAATCCAGGTCACCACTCTCCACAGGAAGGGAAGGAAATGGAGGGGAAAAGGAAGAAATTAATTGAAACACAGAGACCAAAATTGGCCCAAATAACTGGTCATTGGAAAAAGGGTAAAAAAGAATGTGAGTCTCTTAAACCTTCAATGAAGACCCTGGCTACTTAGTCTCACTCTTGCTCCAGACAGAGCTTTTGAGAACAACTGATTGAAACTTACTAATCAACTGAAATCTACTATTCTGTAAGTTGGAGAAATAAAAGCAAAAAAAAAAAAAACACACACACACACAACACTCCACCTTTATCCATGTGACAAATTCTGTCCCAGGCTCTAAGAAACGTAAACCCCTGTTCAGTGACTCACTTGTGGTTCCTTTTCCTCTTTTCTCTTTTACTTTCTGTAGCATTAACTTTCCTTCCTCAGTAACTGAATTCCTAAAATGGAGATGGAAAATAATGCTATAGCCAGAAACAGGAAATGATCTGTTTCAATTTCATTCTGAACACCAGTTCCCAAGCATCCTAATTCATAGGTTCCAGGGAGCAGGTAATTTAATCAACCTTTGTTAGTTACAGAGACCTAGTGCAAAGCTTTACTGGAAAATTTCAAACTGAGACCTGAACTCTTAGAAGAAAGCATAAGGATAAATATTCATGACCTTGGATTTAGCAATAGATTCTTAGCTACAGCACAAAAGCTTTCAATGAAAAAAAAAGATAAATTTGATAAAATTGAAAAAATTTAAAAGGTGTAGTGGCACATGGCCCAGCAACTTGGGAGGCTGAGGCAGGAGGATTACAAGCTCAAAGCCAGCCTTAGCAAGTTAGCAAGACCCTGTTTCAAAATAAAAAAAATAAAAATGACTAGAGATATTGTTCAGTGGTAAAGTGCCCCTGGGTTCAAACCCCAGTATATAAAAAAATTAAAGATCTGAGCATCAAAGCATGTTTATTAAGGAAGTGAGGAAACAACCTACAGAAAATACTTGAAAATAATATATATGATAAGTATCTATTATCCAAAATATATAAAAAATTCTTACACCTCAGCAGCTAAAAGACAAGCAATGCAGTTTAAAATTGGGAAAAAGACTTAAAAAATATATATGAATAGTTACTAAGCACACTAAAAGCTGCTTTGCATTATTAAGCATTAGGAAAATGCAAATCATCACCACTGTGAGATACCACCTCATGCTTCCAGGGATGGCTATAATCAGAACATGGCAAATGAAGGTGAGGATGTGGAGAAATTGGAATTCTTACACATTGGCTATGAGAAGGTAAAATGGTACACAATGGTAGAAAGCAGTTTCCTGGTTGGCTTAATCAGTTTTTCATTACTATAACAAAATACCTGAGACAATCAACTTAGAAAGAAAATTTTTATTTGGACTGACAATTTTAGAGATTTTAGTCCATGATTGGTTGGCCATGTTGCTTTGGGCCTGTTAAAAGCAGCACATCATGGTAGAAGTATCTGCCAGAGTAAAACTGCTCACCTCATGATCAAGAAGCAAAAAAAAAAAAAAAAAGACAAAGGAGCTGGGGCCTTACTATTCTCCTCTAGGACATGTCCCTCATAACCCAAGACATTCTCAGAGGCTCCATCTCTTAAAGGTCCCATCACCTCCCAATAGTGCCACAGTGGTGACCAAACCACTGAAGCCACATAGACCTTTGGAAGACACTTATTCAAAGGATATCAGTGGTTCTCCAAAAAGATAACTAAAGAATAAACATATGATCCAGCAATTCCGTTTTTAGATACATACCTCAAAATATTGAAAACACAGGTATTCACATAACTATCTAGACACAAATGTTCATAGCAGCATTATTCACAATAACTAAAATGTGGGTATTCCAAATGTCCTTCCCCAGATTATTAGATAAATAAACTGCAATATATACCCAAAAATGAATATTATTCAGCTATAAAAAGGAATAAAGTTCTGAGGCATGTTACAACATAGATGAACTTTGAAAACATTATTCTAAATGCAGGAATTCCACTATAAAAGGCCACATATTGTATGATTCTATTTACATAAAATATCCGTAAAAGTTAACCCATAAAGATAGAAAACAAATTGCTTCCCCAAGATCTGGGAGAAGGGGAGAACAGGAATTGACCAGTTAATGGGCCTGGAATTAGTTCTCTTTGGGAATAATGAAAATGTTTTAAAACTATTTAGAGGTTACAGTTGCACAACATTGTGAATGTACTAAATGTCCCTGAAATGTAGAATTTAAATGGTTAGTTCTATGTTAAATGAATTTCATCTGAATAAAAATAAATAAAAAACTGAAGCCTACATTATTGTCAAAATGGACCTGTAGTGACCAGGTCAATTGTGGCTAACTTATAGTTCTTGAACAATATTTCCCTACCTTGACAGTTTTTCACAGCATGAGTCTTTCCACCCCACCCAAAGAATATATACATAAAGCCATGATCGTCTCCTCCACAACATTGCAATATAGATGCAGATGAGTGATGTGCATTCTACCAATAGTACGCACCTATGCCAGACATGAACAAGGAAGAAGAGACAGGAAGGAACAGCCGTGTGCAAGGAACTCAGTCTTCTGGCCACAGTGGCAGAGTAGGTTTTGCTCCTTCCAAGACAAGTGTGCTAGGTATCTATCCTCTAGTTCCTCCCACGATCATTGTCACAAGATACTCAGTGACTGCAGCTGGGTTTTCAATGGGACACTCATACAATATAGTGGAGCATTATTCCTGAATGGTATTACAGTTAAACCCTCATCACTAGACTCTGAGTGCCTTTTTTAAAAATCCCTTTCTGCTTAACTATCTCGAGTGAATTTCATCATTTGTGACAAGAACATTGGCCAATACAGTAATTTGTGTCAGAAGTGGGATGGTAGTATGAGTGGCATCTGTCACTACACCTCGAGTCTGTTTGTCAAGTTTCGCTTCTCATGCCCATGACTCTGGGCTCTGTTAGTGTAGAGGTGTTGGCATATGTAGAGGACATAGTTATACAGAATACATTGGTGATTCCATCAAACTGAACTTTGACATTGCTTCTAGGATCTACAGGGCTATCAAATCACTAGACAATGGGCTACACAATGGGATTGTAATGTGGATTGGGGTTTCTGTCTCAGGTAGCAGAAATATGGCTTACAATATGCTATTTGAGCATTGGTAAATAGAGAGGAATTCAGGAACTCTTCTAGAACATTTCCGTCTACTATTGTGTCCAGTGGTGGTCTCACAGAAACTATAGCATCCTTCTAGAGGCAGTACCAACAAGTGCTGAGATGCCTCATGAAGATGTGGATCACTCGATAAAGTAAAGAACACGGACCTGTTGAAGTGCTGCATGAGAGCAAATGGAAAATGAGCAAGAAATTTATAAATACCATTTACAGTCTCAGGACCAGTTGTAGAAAGAGTACTAAAATAGCTTTCCATATATTCATACTTATATATGCCAAATACTTTTTAACATACATTCATATGTGACAAGTAAGTTTCCTTCATTCTCTTTCCCTCTACCTACTGTTTTGTGTGAAGTGTATCCGAGATGGTAAACTCTGAAGTTTCAAGCTTAGGTTACAAAATACTAAGACAGACTTGCAACAAAACTACAATATGAAAGAGCCAGATTTCATAAATCTATACTTAGAAATGAGTCTAGTATCTGAGACTTTGAAAGCCCTCTTTTAAGGAGAGCAAGAATTTGCTTTTATTTGTATAATGGACAGTTGTGTCTGTCAGACAACAGCAGATAACAGAGGTTCTGTTTTGTTTCTGTTTTTATTTTGAAGGTTTCTTTTATGTCATTTCATTGTGTATTGTTTTGGTTTGGGTTTGGAAGCTGATATAAGGAAGAATGATAGATTAATGTTGGGTAGGCTCTTCTGATCTAAATTTTGAATGTGTTAAGAATTGGTTTTAGCTTCAAATATTATAAAATTCAACCAAATAGTGGTTTAAACAAATTAGAGGTTTTATTTTTCTTACAGAAACATACATAAGTCCAGAGGTGGATATTGCTGAAATATAAGGATGGGGTGCTTAACACGCATTGAGGGAGACAACCACAATATCAGCATAGTGATGAGAGATCACTAAATAGAAATGATCACGTCCTGGGTTCAGTGGCACATTCTGTAATCAAGCAACTTGGGAGTCAAAGCCAGCCTCAGCAACTTGGGAAGGCACTTAGCAACTCAGTGAGACTCTGTCTCTAAATAAAATACAAAAAAAAGGGGGCCAGAGATGTGCGGTCCAGTGGTTAAGCACCCCTGGGTTCAATCCCCAGTACCAAAAAACAAAAAAAAGAAGTGATCATCTACGTTATGTGAAGACCACTGATTCAACATTCAATTTCTACATATCCTGAATGACTGCCATGCACCAAGCATTCTGCTTGGCAATTGGCATAATATTTTAAAAATCTACCATTTATAGAAAACTCATTGATTGTTCTTTGTGTTTTACATGCAATAGTCTTCATCTGAAATTAATCTATATACAAAATTAGCTCTATCTATGTTTTACAAGTGAGGAAACTGAGGCTCAAAGAGACTGAGCAACTTGGCCAAGAACGCATAGCTAGTGAGTGGATTTGGCCGTAATCCAGGCAGCCACTTTCTTCTTTCAAAAGACAATTTTAATTCATTCACATTCTGTAGTCAATGAAGCTTCGTGATTTCTGAGCTTCTCTGTATTTCAAATCCAACAAGCTCAGCAAACAAATTGAATTTACAAAACGAAAGCTAATGCTTATTAGATGAAAATAATAATGAGGAAGAACAGAAGGGAAAAAAGGAGTGAAAGAAGCTAAACAAGAGTACTTCCTGAAAAACAAATAGTGCTGGGCGAGTGGTACACGTCTGTGATCCCAGCAGCTCACAAGGAGGATCATGAGTTCAAAAAAGCCAGCCTCAGTAGCTTAGTGAGGCCCTAAGCAACTTAGAGACATCCTGTTTCTAAATAATACATATATTATATATTATATTATATTATATTATATTATATATGGGGGATACTGGGGATGGGGCTCAGTGGTTAAATGCTCCTGGGTTCAATCCCTGATACCCAAGGGAAAAAAAAAATTGGTAACCTTTAAGAAAGATATATAGGGACTTCCATTTTTAGCACACAGAAATTAAATATCCTGAAACTACTGGTCATAAAAACATCCAGAAATGCTAAATAAGACAGTTGTAGCTCTTTTAAATACATTACTGAGCTTATAAGAAATTAAGACAAATCTCCAGATTCAAAAATACAATAAAATGGGAGGAGGGAAGATGGCGGCGAGGGGAGTGCATTACCCCCGTGTGCTGCTTCACTGTGTGGGAGTATGACAAGTCAGGACGGCTAAAGGATATCTTGTTAGGAATTTCCAGCAATAGTGGGGTGCGCCGGAACCTGGAGGAAGGATTTCCATCGCATGAGGATCGGCTACGGGGACTCAAACGCGAGAGGTTTGTCGCACGGAGGGTAATACTGCTTATTCAGCAAATCGCCCCGCGGCTAGAGTCTGCAAGGCGCGCTGGGATAGAGACGCAGGGTTACAGCGCTGCAGTTTCTGCCAGACGCGCAAGCACCGCACTCAGGGCTGAATTCTGGGTTCGAGACGGGGAAGGAAGCGGTCCATCTCGGTTCTCCACACCGGTCAGACCACAGAGGAGGCCAGCAGCCACCATGTTGGTAAACTGACGTCACCACACCTGTTTTTGACTGACCGCAGCTCATTCAGCCATAGAACAGGTAATTTCAGGCTGCAATTCGCCTGCGGCTTGCAGACAGATTGCTAGGGTTCAGCGCCTGGGGGCTTCTTAAAATCTGATCTTATCGGAGTGAACACGGAGCGCGGGGCGGCCAAGTCCCGGCTCCCGGAACCGTCCCGGAACCGCCCTGGCTCCGGGCTGCGGAGCCTGCGGAGGCTGCTTCTTGGACCCTGCTAATATCAGAGCAAACACGAAACACCAAGAAGCCGAATTCCAGCTCCCGGAACTGAGCCCGCGGGGACTGCTTCTTGGAGCTTACACTTATAGGAGCTTACACCGAGCACGGAGCGGCCGAGTTCCGGCTCCCGGAACTTCCCTGGACCGGGGCTAGGAGCCCGCGGAAACTGTGTCTCGGTCCGGGTCCTGCTGAGGGCAGGTCAGGACTCACCCATTGCTTGGGTTGCCTGGCAAGGGGAACGAAATGCTGCCATTCGCATAGGATACCAACATGGCAGAGATCTGATGTCAGCAGAAAGCGGTGGAGGAGAGATCTTCATCAATACCAGCGGTGACATAAGCAGTTGGTCTTCTGGTAAGGGGGGTGAGGCTCAGTCACCCGAGTCTCCTCAATTTGTCCTCGAGCCGGAGGGAAGGAGCCGGGCCGCCGCCAGCCCCCGGAGCAGGCCCAGCGGCTCGCCAGCGTGGTGACCGCGTGACCCCAATTGGAGAGGGGGCGGAGCGGAGCCGCCACCCACACCCGCCAGGTGGGCAGACCCACGACCCAGTAGTACATGGGCGTGGTAGGAGGGGCAGGGCAGAGCCGCCCTTCGCGCTTGCAAGGTAAACAGATCTGTGACAGCCTGGCGGGTCAGGCCCAGTGGCCTGCCAGTGTGGTACACACGTCACCCCAACTCGAGTAGGGGCAGAGCAGATCCTTATCCCACGCCCGGATCAGGCCCTGCCGGTGTGGTGATCACGTGACCCCAATTGGAGTGGGGGTGGAGCGGAACCGCCACCCGTGCCCGCAGGGTGAGCAGACCAGTGATCAACCTGCAGATCAGGCCCAGGGGTCCGCAGGCGTGGTAGGAGGGGCAGGGCAGATCCGCCGCCCGCGCCTTCAAAGTACGCAGACCTACAACAGACCGGCGGATCAGGCCCAGGAGCCTGCCGGCGGGGTACAAACACCACCCTAATTGGAGTAGGGACAGAGCAGAGTCGCCTCCCTTGCCAGGAACAGACCCAGCATCCTGCAGGCGGGGTAGTCACGACACCCCAATTGGAGTAGGGGCAAAGCAGAGCCTCCACTCGTGCCCGAAAGGTGGGCAGATCTGCGACCGACCAGCAGGACAGGCCCAGTGGCCTGCTGGTACGACAGACACGTCACCCCAATTGGAGTAGGGGCAGAACAGAGCCGCCACCAGCTCCCAGAACAGGCCCAGTGACCTGCCGGCGTGGTAGCCACGACACCCCAATTGGAATAAGGAGAGAGCAGAGCCGCCGCCCGCACCTGCAGGAAAGATACGCAAGCAGTATGAAAAGACAAGGAAAGAAAGGACCACAAGCAATGCAGGTCAACGCAACTTTAGAAGAGGTAACAGCTGCAGCAGATGGAATGTCAGATAAAGAATTCAGGATATACATGCTTCAGATGATCTGGAGTATCAAGGAAGACATTAAACAGCAAAATCAGACAATGAAAGATCACTTCGACAACGAATTACGCAAACAAATCCAGGAAGCAAAGGATCAACTATACAGGGAGATAGAGGTTATAAAAAACAAGCAATCAGAAATCCTAGAAATGCAGGAAGCAATAAACCAACTTAAAAACTCAATGGAGAATACTACCAACAGAGTAGAACACTTAGAAGATAGAACATCAGACAATGAAGACAAAGTATTTCAACTGGAAAAGAACATAGACAGCTCAGCAAGACTGTTAAGAAACCATGAGCAGAACATCCAAGAAATATGGGATAACATTAAGAGACCAAACTTAAGAGTCATTGGGATACAGGAAGGTACAGAGCTCCAAACCAAAGGAATGAGCAGTCTATTCCATGAAATAATACAAGAAAACTTCCCAGACTTGAAGAATGAGACAGAATCCCAAATCCTAGAAGCCTACAGGACGCCGAATGTGCAAAATCATAAGAGATCCACACCTAGACACATTATAATGAAGATGCCCAACATACAGAATAAGGAGAGAATTTTAAAAGCTACAAGAGAAAGGAAGCAGATTACATTTAGGGGCAAGCCAATCAGGATAACAGCTGATCTTTCAACACAGACTCTGAAAGCTAGAAGATCCTGGAATAACATATTTCAAACACTGAAAGATAATGGGTTCCAACCAAGAATTGTGTATCCAGCGAAATTAAGCTTCAGGATGGAGAATGAAATTAAAACCTTCCACGATAAACAAAAGTTTAAAGAATTCGCAGCTAGAAAACCATCTCTTCAAAACATCCTAGCCAAAGTATTACAGGAAGAGGAAATGGAAAATAACAATGAAAACCAACAGTGGGAGGTAGGACAGTAAAGGGGGGGGGGAAACAATCAAAGAGGAAAACAAACAATGTTTAGTAACAGAAATAAACAAATATGGCTGGAAGAACAACCCATATCTCAATAATAACCCTAAATGTTAATGGCTTAAACTCACCAATTAAGAGACACAGGCTAGTAGAATGGATCACAAAACAAGACCCAACAATATGCTGCCTACAGGAGACGCATTTGATAGGAAAAGACATACATAGGCTGAAGGTGAAAGGTTGGGAAAAATCATATCACTCATATGGACTTCGGAAACAAGCAGGCGTGTCCATACTCATATCAAATAAAATAGATTTCAAGCCAAAGTTAATCAAAAGAGATAAAGAGGGACACTACATACTGCTTAAGGGAACCATACACCAACAAGACATAACAATCATAAATATTTATGCCCCAAACAATGGTGCAGCTATGTTCGTCAAACAAACTCTTCTCAAGTTCAAGAGTCTAATAGACCACCACACCATAATCATGGGAGACTTCAACACACCTCTCTCGCCACTGGACAGATCTTCCAAACAAAAGTTGAATAAGGAAACTATAGAACTCAATAACACTATTAATAACCTAGACCTAATTGACATATATAGAGTATACCACCCAACATCAAGCAGTTACACTTTTTTCTCAGCAGCACATGGATCCTTCTCAAAAATAGATCATATATTATGTCACAGGGCAACTCTTAGACAATATAAAGGAGTAGAGATATTACCATGCATCTTATCTGATCATAATGGAATGAAACTGAAAATCAACGATAAAAGAAGGAAGGAAAAAGCATACATCAATTGGAGAATGAACAATAGGTTACTGAATGATCAATGGGTTATAGAAGACATCAAGGAGGAAATTAAAAAATTCTTAGAGATAAATGAAAACACAGACACAACATATCGGAATCTATGGGACACATTGAAAGCAGTTCTAAGAGGAAAATTCATTGCTTGGAGTTCATTCCTTAAAAAAAGAAAAAACCAACAAATAAATGATCTCATACTTCATCTCAAAATCCTTGAAAAAGAAGAGCAAAACAACAGCAAAAGAAGTAGAAGGCAAGAAATAATTAAAATCAGAGCTGAAATTAATGAAATCGAAACAAAAGAAACAATTGAAAAAATTGACAAAACTAAAAGTTGGTTCTTTGAAAAAATAAACAAGATCGACAGACCCTTAGCGATGCTAGTGAAGAGAAGAAGAGAGAGAACTCAAATTACTAGCATACGGGATGAAAAAGGCAATATCACAACAGACACTTCAGAAATACAGAAGATAATCAAAAACTATTTTGAATCCTTATACTCCAATAAATTAGAAGATAGTGAAGGCATAGATAAATTTCTTAAGTCATATGATCTGCCCAGATTGAGTCAGGAGGATATAGAAAACCTAAACAGACCAATATCAATTGAGGAGATAGAAGAAACCATCAAAAGACTACCAACTAAGAAAAGCCCAGGTCCCGATGGGTATACAGCAGAATTTTACAAAACCTTTAAAGAAGAACTAATACCAATACTTTTCAAGCTACTTCAGGAAATAGAAAAGGAGGGAGAACTTCCAAATTCATTCTATGAGGCCAACATCACCCTGATACCTAAACCAGACAAAGACACTTCAAAGAAAGAAAACTACAGACCAATATCTCTAATGAACCTAGATGCAAAAATCCTCAATAAAATTCTGGCGAATCGGATACAAAAACATATAAAAAAAATTGTACACCATGATCAAGTAGGATTCATCCCTGGGATGCAAGGCTGGTTCAATATACGGAAATCAATAAATGTTATTCACCACATCAATAGACTTAAAAATAAGAACCATATGATCATCTCGATAGATGCGGAAAAAGCATTTGACAAAGTACAGCATCCCTTTATGTTCAAAACTCTAGAAAAACTAGGGATAACAGGAACATACCTCAATATTGTAAAAGCAATCTATGCTAAGCCTCAGGCTAGCATTATTCTGAATGGAGAAAAACTGAAGGCATTCCCTCTAAAATCTGGAACAAGACAGGGATGCCCTCTCTCTCCACTTCTCTTCAACATAGTTCTCGAAACACTGGCCAGAGCAATTAGACAGACGAAAGAAATTAAAGGCATAAAAATAGGAAAAGAAGAAATTAAATTATCACTATTTGCAGATGATATGATTCTATATCTAGCAGACCCAAAAGGCTCTACAAAGAAACTATTAGAGCTAATAAATGAATTCAGCAAAGTGGCAGGATTTAAAATCAACACGCATAAATCAAAGGCATTCCTGTATATCAGCGACAAATCCTCTGAAATGGAAATGAGGACAACCACTCCATTCAAAATATCTTCAAAAAAAATAAAATACTTGGGAATCAACCTAACAAAAGAGGTGAAAGACTTATACAATGAAAACTACAGAACCCTAAAGAGAGAAATAGAAGAAGATCTTAGAAGATGGAAAAATATACCCTGTTCATGGATAGGCAGAACTAACATCATCAAAATGGCGATATTACCAAAAGTTCTCTATAGGTTTAATGCAATGCCAATCAAAATCCCAATGGCATTTCTTGTAGAAATAGAGAAAGCAATCATGAAATTCATATGGAAAAATAAAAGACCCAGAATAGCAAAAACAATGCTAAGCAAGAAGTGTGAATCAGGCGGTATAGCGATACCAGACTTCAAACTATACTACAGAGCAATAGTAACAAAAACAGCATGGTACTGGTACCAAAACAGGCGTGTGGACCAATGGTACAGAATAGAGGACACAGAAACCAATCCACAAAACTACAACTATCTTATATTTGATAAAGGGGCTAAAAGCATGCAATGGAGGAAGGATAGCATCTTCAACAAATGGTGCTGGGAAAACTGGAAATCCATATGCAACAAAATGAAACTGAATCCCTTTCTCTCGCCATGCACAAAAGTGAATTCAAAATGGATCAAGGAACTTGATATCAAATCAGAGACGCGCCGTCTGATAGAAGAAAAAGTTGGCTACGATCTACAGTCGGTGGGGTCGGGCTCCAAATTCCTCAATAGGACACCCATAGCACAAAAGTTAATAACTAGAATCAACAAATGGGACTTACTCAAACTAAGAAGTTTTTTCTCAGCAAAAGAAACAATAAGAGAGGTAAATAGGGAGCCTACATCCTGGGAACAAATCTTTACTCCTCACACTTCAGATAGAGCCCTAATATCCAGAGTATACAAAGAACTCAAAAAATTAGACAATAAGAGAACAAACAACCCAATCAACAAATGGGCCAAGGACCTGAACAGACACTTCACAGAGGAGGACATACAGTCAATCAACAAGTACATGAAAAAATGCTCAACATCTCTAGCTGTCAGAGAAATGCAAATCAAAACCACCCTAAGATACCATCTCACTCCAGTAAGATTGGCAGCCATTAGGAAGTCAAACAACAACAAGTGCTGGCGAGGATGTGGGGAAAAGGGTACACTTGTACATTGCTGGTGGGACTGCAGATTGGTGCAGCCAATTTGGAAAGCAGTGTGGAGATTTCTTGGAAAGCTGGGAATGGAGCCACCATTTGACCCAGCTATTCCCCTTCTTGGTCTATTCCCTAAAGACCTAAAAAGAGCATGCTACAGGGACACTGCTACATCGATGTTCATAGCAGCACAGTTCACAATAGCAAGACTGTGGAACCAACCTAGATGCCCTTCAATAGACGAATGGATAAAAAAAATGTGGCATTTATACACAATGGAGTATTACTCTGCATTAAAAAATGACAAAATCATAGAATTTACAGGGAAATGGATGGCATTAGAGCAGATTATGCTAAGTGAAGCTAGCCAATCCCTAAAAAACAAATGCCAAATGTCTTCTTTGATATAAGGAAAGTAACTAAGAACAGAGTAGGGACGAAGAACAGGAGAAGAAGATTAACATTTAACAGGGATGAGAGGTGGGAGGGAAAGGGAGAGAGAAGGTAAATTGCACGGTAATGGAAGGAGACCCTCAGGGTTATACAGTGGAGGGGGTAGAGAGAGAGGAGGGGAGGGGAGGGGAGAGGTGGGGAGGGGGGAGGGTGGATGATGGGAAAGGCAGCGGAGCACAACAGACACTAGTATGGCAATTTGTAAATCAATGGATGTGTAACTGATGTGAATCTGCAATCTGTGTATGGGGTGAAGGTGGGAGTTCATAACCCACTAGAATCAAAGTGTGGAATATGATATGTCAAGAAATTTGTAATGTTTTGAACAACCCACAATAAAAAATTAAAAAAAAAAAAAAAATACAATAAAATCATGAATATGAAAGTCAAATCCAGCAGCTGACAGTCTCCAGAATATTGAAATTTCAGTTTTATTAAGTGGCTCTTTACATATAAATAGAAAACTAGTAAAGAAAAGAGGGGACAGAATGTGTAGCTTAGCATGCGTGAGGCCCTGGGTTCAATCCCAAGTACTGAAAACAAAAAAAAAAAGAATGAAAGAGAAAGAAACCACAGTGGGAATAAAACCACAAATCAAAACAGAAGTCTCAGTTATGTGCAAATAAATATAAAAACATGGATGAAATGAATTGCTTTTTAGAAAAGTTGAAAAGCAATAAGACAATTTCTGTTGAGTCAAGGGCAAGACTAGATGATTGTCTATTACCACTGTTTCTTTTTTTTTTTCAACTTATTAATTGTCTTAGACCATTTCCTATTGCTATTAAAAAATACCTGAAGCTGAATTATTTATAAAGAAATAAAGTTTATTTTAGTTCACAGTTCTGGAAACTGGGGAGTCCATAGCATAGTACTGACATCTGCTCGGCTTCTGGTGAGGACCTCATGCTGCTTCAGTTCATGGTGGAAAGCAGAAGGGCAAGCTGGCATGTGCAGAAGAGAAAAAAATACAAGGGACAGCCTTGTTTTATAACAACCCACTCTCGTGGTAAGCAAACTAGTCCCATAAGAGGGAGAACTCTCTCATGTAAGAAAGGCATTAATGCATCCCCAAGGAGTCCAGCTCCAAGAACCAAACACCCCACACTAGGCTTCCTCCTCCCAAAACTGCTGCACTGGGAATCAAATGTCAATGTACGTTTTGGTGGGGATGAATGATATTCAAACCATGACATCAACGAATGCAGTGCAACAAAAGAAAGACCAGGTAAAAGCAGAAAGGAGGAGGTATCATTTACACTTTTGAAAGATGAGAGGCTTATAAATCTGGAGAATCCAAAAGAACCTACCAGAAAACTACCATACTGCAAAAAAATGTGAGAATTCAGAAAAGAGACTGAGTTTAGAATTAACTCCAAAAAAGTAGCTAAAACCAGTTAGAAGACATACTAGAGGGGAAGACACATACTGCAACTAGTATCAAAAGGATAAAATTTCTAGAAATAAACTTACTCCAAATGTAATAACTACATGTGAGGAAATATTTTAAACATGACTGAAAGACACAATGTGAGACCTTAATAACTAAGAGGATCAGTCTCATTATCAAATAGGAAGATTCACGATTTCAAAGATACCAATTCTTCCCTAAATGAATATGTAATTTTATTGTAATTGCCATTAAGATAAGATGGAATTTTTTAATAATTAGGCATGATTATTCTAAAATTTCTATGGAAATGCTACAGGGAAATCCTGAATTTTAAAATAAAGAGCAATTAAAACAGTATGAGGTACTACAGCATCCAAAACACACTACGAATGGAGGAGAAAAAGATTCAGAAATGGAGACAAAAACATTGAGGTCTCTGAAGCATGATAAAGGTGCCATTCTATTCCAGAATACAATGATGCTATTACTGAATACATTCATTTTAATTTTATTTTTATTTTTCAATCAATAATTCAGTATTAACAGTGTTGCCATATGAGGAAAAATGACTTCATTTTTATTCCTTCTATCCAAGCAAATATTAGAGGGAACAATTATTTAACACATCTTTAAAAAAAAAAAAGTTTAAAAAAAAAAGAAGAAGAAGAAGAAACCATGAAACATTAGCAAACATCAAGGGAAAAAGTTTCTTAACTTTAAGGTGAAAAGACCTTTCAAAATATGACCAAAAGATGCAGGAGCCAAATAAGAAGAGATTAACCAATTCAAATACATGAGAAAACATGAATTTCTTCATGGCAATAAAGCAAACAGGAAAAAATATTTGCACCAACATGTCATGATCCATTAATATCAAATGAATTTCCATGAAGGTCAACATACCAATAGAAAAAAATCAGCAGATAATATGAACAGATGATTCATAATATAGTAAAAATGGGTCTTAAACATTTAAAAGATGATGGACTCTTCACTCAAAATAAAAGAAATTCTAAATAAAAATCATAAGATGCAGTTGATTATCAGCTGAAACATTTAAAAGATGTTGAACATCACTAAGAATAATGGATTTTCTATATAAAACTACAAGATACAATTCATTGAATTGTTTGCTGCCTTATTATACTAGAAATCCAAAAGTTTGATCAATTTATAGTAAGATCAGGGTTAAACAGAGCCTCACTGTCTTCACTGATGGAAATTAATGCTACATTATGATAGTCATCTGTCGAGGTCTGCCATTTGCTCTATTGTTAAAGTCACATTGGTGACTTCATTCAGTATAATTTTCAACACTTCTAATAATTCTTAAGAATTTAGCAAATCACATAACATAGCAAAATGGTTTTAATTTAACTGCATTTAAAAAAATCTTTTGAATATTTCAAATACACACATTTAAAAAGAAATGTGTATTATTATTCCACCCAACTTCCAATTAAGAGGCTCCACAGTTTCTGGAGTGTGATGTGTCTATCTTCCTAAATAAAAATTTCTCTAAGCTTGCTTTAGCAACTCACATGTGAGCAATTCTCTGAGATGATAATATTATCTGCATAATAATGATCATTTTATTGGCCAAAGTTTTATTTTTATAATTTAAAATGCCTATGAAACTGATCTGAAGGGATAATGTGATTTTAGAAAATATCATGGCAATTATTTCTAATATGTGACAATTCTCAAAGCTCACAGTATAGAAAATAAACATTAAAATATAATAAATTTTAATAAGATAATGTTCAAGGGATCTATTAATGAAAATACAAAATTTCTTAAAGAGAGAAATGCAGCTGTGTGGTTGATCACCTAAAATTATGAAACTATCGTGGGAAAACTTACTAAGAAACATTCCATAAATAGATTTTATTATTCTATTTTTTTCCTAGACTTTTTTTTTAAGTTTTCATTCTCTTTTTTTTTAATTTTTTATTGTTGGTTGTTCAAAACATTACATGTTTCTTGATATATCATATTTCACACTTTGATTCAAGTGGGTTATGAACTCCCATTTTTACCCCATATACAGATTGCAGAATCACATCAGTTACACATCCATTGATTTACATATTGCCATACTAGTGTCTGTTGTGTTCTGCTGCCTTTCCTATCCTCTACTATCCCCCCTCCCCTCCCCTCCCCTCTTCTCTGTCTACCCCCTCTACTGTCATTCATTTCTCCCCCTTGTATTATTTTTCCCTTTCCCCTCACTTCCTCTTGTATGTACTTTTGTATAACCCTGAGGGTTTCCTTCCATTTCCATGCAATTTCCCTTCTCTCTCCCTTCATTCTCTTATTTTCTACCTGTTTTCCACTGTGAAAGATCTCAAAAAATGGAAATGAGAACTCTCATGGATTTGGTCACTTCCCTCTCACCCTTTAACTTCTAAAAACAAACTTTAGTAAATAATCCTTAAGAATGTCAAAGTAAGCAATCAAAAAATTTCAAAAATTTGGGGCTGGGGACATGGCTCAAGTGGCAGCGCACTCGCCTAGCATGCATGAGGCACTGGGTTCGATTCTCAGCACCACATAAAAATAAAATAAAGATATTGTGTCCACCTAAAACTAAAAAATAAATATTAAAAAGTTTTTCAAAAATTAAAAACTATCAACCTATGGATTTAACTAACATGTGAACTATGAATATATGCTGTGGGTTATTATTATATCATGGTCACTGTCAGTAAAAAAATATCAGAACCAAGTGAGAGACACACACACACCCAAATGAGAGAATTTCTATTATTGAGTGGGGCAGGCACTACAGATACAGAATTCTGTTGGAGTCCAGAAGAGGCAGGGATCAAAGGAGAACAAGATAACCTGCAGAGCCTAGAGCCTTCTGCAAGTGGTGATAAACAGGGAAGAGGATAAAACAAAAACAACTTTAATCTGAGTAAGAGTTATGAAGATAGAATTTTATGGAACAGGACAGAAATCAGCTTTTACCTGCAAAAGCCTTATGTTGGGGTGGTGGGGAGGGGGAAAGTAGAAAAGAAAAATGAGTAGAAAGAGGAAAGGCTGTGGGAACTTTAGAAACCTTCCCAAGACCACGCAGCCAGTGAGCACCCGAGCCAGGATGCAGCCCACACAGAGCTGTCTATTATTATTTGTTCGCACACCTCCACCTCAAATATATTTTCAAAAATTTGCAAAGTAGAAAAATATTATTTTCTGAACAAAGAGCAGTTTGGGTGGGTTAACTTATAGGTTCTATCATCACAAAAACACTTTTACAAGTTTATTCCCGTGTTGTGGATTCTCCTCTCCAGTCAGACCTTCCTCCAACAAGTTTCCACTGGGTAAAAACACTCCCTTTGTCACTCCCTTGCCTTTGTTGATTGCTGCTGCACTAGAGAATATGAACACTTTCCTCCTTTCTTCTCAAGTAATTCTACCTGCCTTACAATACTAAACTTCTAGAACATTCCACATCTGTCTCAGTTCCTGTAAACCCACACTAATACCTCCTTTCTTGGAATCTCTTTAAACCACAGTTGAGCTGTTAATTATAAGCTTTCCTGTATTGTTCTCTAATTTTTATCACATTGATTTAAAGTATTTTACTAAAAACACCATATGTATAGGAATCAAGTTGTGGTTTTTCTTTCTGTGTCCTGCATAGCTCTAGCTACAAACTATCTTTATTATTCTTTTCCTTTTTTCGTCAGTACAGCTTTACTCAAAAGGAACCATGGGTCAGAAATATTGAGAACAGTTTCTTCAATACCCTCTCCTGGGGGAAGAACTGAATAGAACACAAACCAGGAAGATCTTGTAAATTTCCAAAACATTTAACCTTTGGAGATGACCTCACTAAACACCAAGGCAGGTCAGACACAGAGCTAAAATAATGAAGATGGCATTTTTCCCCTCTAGTCTTTTTTTCTGTTTGAAAAACAGAGAGAGATGAATTATAGGCTCTAAAATCTGAAACATTTCAATTCACCCACTTCAGAAAAATAAGCATATTAATATGCAATGTTTATTTGAAAGATGTATCCTACTAGCATCCAATATCTAAAATCCAAGTGAGTCACAAATCTATCTTTATGTTTAATTCAAGGACTAGCACTAGCCAAAGGTCAGCTAGAAGCTGAGTGGCTACAGACTACTATGCAAAATGGTGCCCTCTTTGTAAATTATTGTGCTCTGTCAAACAATAAAGTAGTATTGGGGTTACTCAATTAGCAATGGGATTAATTTGATAGTAGAGTAGTTATAATTTAAAGTATTAGGGGAAAGTATTGACTAAACTGTTAATCATTGCCATTCTTGCAAAACAATGTGTGGTGTACTTTTCTATTTTCTCTTTGAATAACTTTTGTGTGCACATGTGTAAGGGTTAAGGTGATTGAAGAGGAGGATTTTATAATGGAAACAGGTGTTTTCTTAAAATTCTTCCATTTAAGATTGACATTTAATATTTTACTATAGGGAGCTATAATTCTCTTCTTTATTCCCAGATGATAATTGGTCATCTCAGGAGATAAAGAAAAAAATCAACAGAGAAGCATACTTCTCTATATCACCTCTCACAGCCTCGGAACAGCTCCACAAATCATTCAATGTTTGTGGACCTCTGCAAACAGTAGACTCTGGAGAGCCTTATAATGGGAATTAAGAATGGAAAAGGATATACCTGGAATTAACCTGCTTTCAAAAAATATTTCAACCAATTTGGTTTAAAGGTCTGATTGAAGGCTGAGGATGTAGCTCAGTGGCAAGGCTCTGGCCCAGCATACATGAGGCTTTGGGTTCAGTCCTCAGCACTGCCCCCCAAAAATAATAATAATAATTAACTGGCTTTTTTAAATGATTCATGACTCAGTAATCATCCATCTAAAGATTTTTTTAAAAGCCCCTTTAATGACATGAACAGAGGAGGTGGGCTTCATAGACAGAAAAAGGCTAAAGAAAGCAAAAGCAAGCAACAGAGGATTGGCCTTTACAAAATTCCTTTCCTTACAGGGTTAAAACAGAGAGAATGTGATTATCATACTGGATCAAGCAAACTGGACCTCTTCCAATTGCTGTGAATCTCCTGATTTGGAAAGCTGACCAATTTTAAAGTTTGATATGATTACGTATGAATCTCCTCTGTTTTGGAAAACTGAACAGTTTTAAAGTTGGATGTGATACAGTGGCCCCTAGCATGAAAGACTCCATTCTGGTTTGATCTGGTCTGTTGGAGCATAGCACAAGAGCTCAGTCCAAAACAGTGATCTCCCATACATTTTATTTAACACTGCTCAGGACACTTCATTGAACAGGTAAATCCTGAAGTCTGTGGCCCCCTGAGCATGATGCTAAGGGTCAGGGAGCAGATGGATCTGTAGAGGTCTTGGAGGAAAGAAAGAATGTAATACAACAAATGAAAGAGGAAGCCATGGTTCCTCTCTACAAAGAATATATATTTTTCTCGTCTTATGCAAGACAAGAAAAAATGCATAAGACAAGAAAATGCATAAGACAAGAAAAATGCATAAGACAAGAAAAAAATATAAAACATGTATATAAAATATATATATATAATATTTATATATAAAACATGTATTATATATAATGCATAAGACAAGAAAAAATATATATATAAAACAAAGTGTTCATGTGCTTACGTAGTAAGGAGTGGTCAGCTTAGGATTACACATATACAAGAATATCTACTTTATTCTATCACCTTTCACTTAAAAATCATTCTTCAGTTACTACAAGTTCAAGGATGTAAGCACACTTCTTAATTCTAAACAAATCATGCTATTAATTAAATGTCACTCTTAGTCATTAAAGACCTCTAAAATCAAATCATTCCACAGTGAAACCCATGAGCTGACAAATTCCTCCCATAAACACAGTTTCCAATCTATTTTAACATCCTAGTCTTTAATATGAACAGCTTGGAATCATCTAGCATATGAGGGAGTTCTCTATTGTCAAAAGCAAAGACAAAAATAAACCAAAGAAAACTGCAAAACATAGACTGGCCTGCAAGAAGGAAATTTAGAAGAAGACCATCCCTGAAAATCCCCAGCAAGGGGCTTCCCAACAGGATGGAATAGCTGTAACTGGATTTTTTGGATCCTCCTGTCTGAAATGCATTGTAAGCTCGTATGAAGTATGGTTTCTGACACTGCACAGCAGGCAGGACCGTGGTCTCTGAGAAAAAGATGGCCAGCACAGTGAGCCCGCAGTGGGCCCAGAAGGAGGCAGGTTCCAGCTGCAAGGCAGGTAGGAGAACCTACAGAGAGCCCAGAGTTAAGGAGAGAAAGGGGGTGCAGGGAGGCCTGGGTGATTGGAATTTGCAGGACTGAGTAAAAGAGAGGAGAAGCTGCAGGTAAAGACAGAGCACCTGAGCCCTGGAGACCCAAGGCTGTCGACTGATTGGCAGATGCCTATGAGGTGAGAAAGAACTATCTGGAGGGAGCAGAACAATTCCCAAAGACCACCCAGGGCCTCGATAGCTACATTCCCAACTTTTAGGCAATAGGAAAACAAAGCAGCCAAGTGGCTTGAGAATTGTTCAGGGAATTGCTGCTTCTCCTGGGAGGTGTTGGAGGACTATTTGACTGTTGAAACTATGTGTCTACATGACTTTAATTTAAAAAAGACAAAAAAAAAAAAAAAAACACAATGTTTAAAAACACCATAACAGCACTATTCACAATAGCTGCTGTGGTTTGGATCTTAAATGTCCCCCCAAAGCCCAAATAATATATTAGTGACAAATAAACAGCTCTATTTCTAGCTTGTGGGTCCATGGGTAGGTGGTAGAGCTTCTAAGCAGTGGGGCCTAAGTGGGAGGTCCTTCAGTCTCCGGGAGCATGCCCACAAATGGACTCAGTCTCTTCTTTCTTTTAGCTTCCTGACCATGAGGTGAGTGTTTGCTGCACTCTGTCCTACCGCCATGATGTGCTATCTCACCATAGGCCCAAAAGAATAAGGCAAATCAATCATGTATTGAAACCTCTAAAACTATGCACAACAAAACCTTTTCTCTTTATAAGTTGATTAATTAAGGTGTTTGTTACAGTGACAGAAAACTACTACAATAGCCAAAAGGTAGTAGGAATGGCCCAAATATTCATCAACAGACAAATGGTTAAACAAACTGAAATAGCCATATGATGGAATATTATTCAGCCATAAAAATAAACAAATTCCTGATAATGCTACCGTACATAAAACTTCAACATATAATGATAAGTTAAAGAAGCCAGACACAAAAGGACACACATTATATGAATCCATTTATATAAATTATCTAGAATAGATGCATCCATGGAGAAAAAAAAATGCAAAGTAAGGGTTGGGGCTGTAGCTAAGTGGCACAGCGCTTGCCTAGCCCATTTGAGGCACTGGGTTAGATCCTTAGCACCACATTAAAAAATAAAATAAAGGCATGCTGTTCATCTACAACTACAAAAAAAATTAATGCAAAGTGAGGGTTGCTATGGGCTGAGGAAAACTAAGAACGAGGATAACCAGCTTAATAAATAAGGAGTTTTGCCAGGTGCAGTGGTCTACGCCTGTAATCTCAATGGCTCAGGAGCCTGATGCAGGAGAATTGCAAGTTCAAAGCCAGCCTCAGCAACTTAGCAAGAACCTAAGCAATTCAGTGAGACCCTATCTCTAAGTAAAATATTTTAAAAAGACGTGGGGATGTGACTCAGTGGTTAAGCCCCTCTGGGTTCAATTCCCCAGTGCCAAAAATAGATAAATAAATCAGGGGGGTTATTTGGAGTGATGGGAATGTTTTAGAACCAGCCAGGACTGATGGTTTTACAACATTTCGATTATACTGAATGCCACTGAACTGTTTGATTTAAAACAGTTCATTTTGTATTATGTGAATTTCACCTCAATAAATTATTCTAAAAGCTACCAACAAAAACAACAGATGTCATATGTAATCAAGTTTTAGATGTGAATTGCCAATTAGTTGAGCTCTAATTAAGCTTTGTAGTAACCAACACAATTTATTTTCTCCAGAAAGCTTGACAGAAAGACTTCCAAAAGATTAGATCCCCAGTAAATGACAGTCATCATTGTTGAAATACTAACATAACAAGCAAAGTTGCAAATTTGTTTGTAATTTACTGAACAAGCAAACACAGCCAAGAGAGTGGGGGTGGTTGCTGATGCTAAATCTCTGCCACATTTGGGCAGGGAAGCCTTGAAGCACCTTCAATCTTTAACAAAATACAAATTGCCTTTTGATTTAACACCACTACCACAACGAGTAGGAAATTTCTACTAATTTAACCTCAGCTGAAGAGAATTATAGCTAAGTATATAATGAATGCAAGCTACTTAGAAAAAAAGAATTTAAATGGCCTGTCCCTTGTGGTTATATTTTTTATCCCAACAGCTTATGCATTTGACTTTTCCAGCTTATAGTCGTATTTTGATTCTGATGATTATATCTGGGTCTAGGTTTCACATATTGCAACAGGATTTGACACTGAAAAACCTGGAAGATATGTTGATTTGAGGTTTGGATTTCTTTTTGTTTAAAAAAGATCAAATGACATGAAAGTATCACAAACACATTTTTGCAATCCTACCTTTTCCTATATTGTTAACAACATCAACAACAAAAAAAAATAGTACTCTTCTTTTCCCTTGGATTTAAATATAGAGGCAAGGTGATATAGGAAAAAGCAAGTAGGGGAGTCAAAAGGTCATAGATTCGGGGCTGGGGCTGGGGCTGTAGCTCAGTGGCAGAGTTCTTGACTAGCATGTGCAAGGCACTGGGTTCGATCCTCAGCGCCACATAAAAATAAACAAAGGCATGCTGTCTATCTACAGCTACAAGAGAAATTTTTTTTAAAAAAGAACATAAATTGGAACCCTGGTCCTGCCCCTTATAAAATGACCTGTGTGGCAGTGCCTGATTCTAAAGGAACAGAGGATTGAAAGAGAAAAGAAAGGATGAATAAGTGAAAGGAAGGAAAAGGGGGAAAATAGGCAAAGAAAAAGAGCAATAATGTGAATGGTAAATATCTCATTGCTGTACATGCTGAAATGAGACTCCTGAATCTTTGCCTGGTTCTTCCCCTGGTTTTCCTATTGGGCTCCCGGATTTCTTTGGTCTTGTTTCTCTCTAGGGATGTTGGTAAGTGTCTCATCAGTTCCTATCTTCCCTTGGGTAGTACTCTATGATTATGTGCAATTTACTAATGGGGTAAAAGAACAACAAAACAGTGAAGTCAATGAGGTTTATGGAGACAGATTTTAACTATACCAGAACATAATGGAAATCTAGTTGGTCAAGGCAAAAAATATACATCATTTCTCCTGAGGGATCTTTTCTCTGGGTATTAATAATACATGATCAACACAGAGAGTTTAGAAACATTGGAAGGTACTAGGAGATTAAAATCACAGTGAGCATTTCCACCAGAGATAATCAATTGATGTGGGTTTTTTTTTTAATTCATTCCAGTCTCTTTTTTCTAGCCTTGTGGTCTCAAGCTATAGTATAATATTGTCTCCTCGTTTTTTTAAACTTTCATTTATATCATGAACAGTTTCCTTGTCTTTATTTTCTCAAAAATATTGTATAGATGTACCCTAGTTCATTTAATGCTAACAACACATTAATGATACACTTTCTATCCCAACCCCTACCCCATCCAAAGTGCTTCTTCTCAGAAAAGCATCACAGTTATAAAAGAAATGGTAAATGCAAAAGGTAGCATTAGTGTTAAGACTTGTCTTGTGTATCATAGTTTTACAAATAAAAAATTAAAAGTATATTTTAAAAATCAAGGAAGTTAGAAAACATTGAGAAATAATGTTACTCTTCCCCAAATACATTGTTACTCTTCACATGACATGTGTCACTTGTATGTCAATTTCCATAGTACAACAGTTTCTTCCCCTCAAGTCCTTTTCCAACTTGAATTTATGACTTGCTTTGGAGTTGAGAAGGCCATGTCCTCCAGGATACAAAGAGATCATTCTGGCTGTGGATGTGAGCAGGCCTTGACCTTTCCTTATCAAGAAGACAATTTGCCAACAAAATTGACAAGGTCATGGATTAGCTAATTTCAAGTAACTGGTTTTTCCTAAAATTTAATCGCACCCACCCCAGACCTGTCATAAAAATTAAAAATAAAAATAAAACTTCAATCAGATGCCAGTGAACTTCTGCTTTATTTATTTCAAACAAGAAATGTTGAGGGATATGTTTTCTTAAATCTTGAGACAATAATGAAAAAGAAAGACCTAAGTATTTCAACCTCCTAACAAAGTATTAGGCACTAACTAAATATTTGTTGATAAATAAACAAATAATTAATAAATTTTAGCACTTAATGATGTGGAGAAATCAGAAAGCAGAGATCAAGAGTCGATAGTTGTGAACTTCAGCAGTAGAGAAAGTGTGTCCTACTACCTCTGTTCACTAGTTTTATTTTTGTGCAAGACACTGTACTTTTTTTCCTCCATGGGAAAAAAAATATATATATCTAAGCCTCATTTTTCCCATCTATAAAATAACATTGTAACAGTTTGTCTTCATAGTCTTACATGCTGAATAGTTGAGATCATACTTGATAGTGTATGTTATAAACAGTGAATGGACTTCAAGGACCAACAGGTTTCAGACTATGAGAAAAAAAAAAACACCAGAACACACAGAACTGTTTTGCCAGCCTGGACATGCAGAAGGTAAGCCTGAATTCTTAGAAACTTGGAGATGTTACCCAGAATGATACATAATCCTATCTACTACATTCAAACCAATTAAAACTAACTTATGAGAAAAATAGGATCCAGACAGAAAGAAAATGCATTTCATTTTCTACTACCAAAGGTAAATGAAATGTGTTTAACCATGATTCCAGCCATTAATTCCCACTGAATGTGATCTGTGACACTCCCACAGGCAACCACTCCCTCTAAACCGTAGCAGTGAGTGTCCTGTTACTGACCACAGAGGCAGAAGGGACCACCACTCACAGTACCAGGTGGCTGAGGATGAGGCATCCTTTCCTGTTATTTTTATATGCTTCTAGCTACACTTCACAGTTTCTAAAGGTCTGAGCACACAGAATTCTGTTGGGGATTGAAGTAGGAGAAAAACAATAAAGGGAAACCAATATCCATCTTTTAAGGTAAATCTGTTTCACAGCAAACTTCAGATTCCAGAAAAAGTCAGATTAATATTCTCTGGTTGAACATAGTCTTCTGTATTGGAAGAAAGGCTGCCCGGATATTGCCAGTTCAGGGCAACCAAGAGCATGAGAAATGACAGATAAATGAGGGAGTCCTGGATTCGGGAGATCAGCTGACATTTGGGAGAGGATTCATCTTGTTTGACTGGGAAATGGGTCTGATTTGGAGATTCTATGATAAATCTCTTCATAGGCTGATCTTTTATTAGCATTGACAGCTTATAACTTTGACAACTGGCACAAGGTGGCATTCATGGCTAGGGTTGCTGCTTGCCCTTTCCCAATCTTCACTGCCTGGTTGAACACCTGCTGATTACTGGCAGCCAAATCAGCAATGCCATGAGAGTGGAATAACAGAAGTTAAGCACCCTCTGGTATCTGAGTCTGGAAAGGTAAATAACAACATCTGGAACGTGGCGCACGGCACTGATTACAAGTTCATTCAGGAAAATGAATCGATATTCTCTGGCTTAGCAAAATGCTCCAACTTCTTAATGTATCTGCTTCAAATCTCTTGAGGCCCAAATTCTCCCTTCTTACTAGTCCTCTGGAGAATCATGAGTGATATTAGTTTTCTAAAAAAATAGACCCATAGACTTGGCAGGCTCTAGGTCCTCACCAACTAGCAACTCCTAGTATTTACTTCAAACACATTTGATAGATGTTAATTATGAAAACTTGTGTTCAGACTTTAATAGTTTTTATAAGAAGTTTAAAGAATGGACTTCAGAACTATAGCTATGTTTTACTAATAAAATTATTACCAGCAGATAACATAATTTCAAGGACAAGTTTTTTTTTAAAAAAAAGTGTGTAACAAATACCAATTATAATATTGAAGCTGCTAAATTAATTTATTTGAAATATTTTTGCTTCTATTCAGTTCCTTACAATGTGAACTTTTGTTTTTCAAAATGTAGGGGAATGAAGCCCAGAAACCCTGATCCTCGAAGAGTTACTCAGTAGAAGCCATGTGAACATCTGTTAAAAAAAAAAAATCAGTGCAGAGTGATAGATGATGACCCCCAAGGTCTTGTGATAGTTGATTCACATATCATACAAGACACGATTTTTTGTGATGGCTTACTTCCAGTCAGCTGCCACCAATACTTTGCTCCCTCAACAAGCACCCTGTTCCTCATGAAGGAGTGAAGTCTTTTCCTCCCCTCTCAAAGCTGGGCTAAGGTGAGACACCTGCTTGTCCAATACAACATGGAGAAATTGAGGTTCTCAAGCCAACAGGAGTAAGCTAGAGGAATTTTAAATTATTTTAATAAAATATAGTTTATTCACTACAGTTTTAGAAACTAGAGAGAATTAAAGCAAAAAGACCTATACAGAAGTGACAAAATAAAACTATGTCCTAAATAATGCCTGAATGAATGTTACATACTTACCTGTCCTAAAGTTATCTTTTATCATACCTTAGTATTATAATATTTATGCTTTTATATTCCCTTTTTATTGAACTCCTTTATCCTTACTTGGAAACTACTAATTAAAAATTAAAAGACACTGAGTTTTTAGCCAGGCACAGTGTTGCATGCCTGTAATCCCAGCAGTTCAAGAGGCTGAGGCAGGAGGATCATGAGTTCAAAGTAGCCTCAGCAACTTAGCGAGGCATTTAGCAACTTGGCGAGACCCTGTCTCTAAATAAAATATAAAAAGGGCTGCAGATGTGGCTCAGTGGGTAAGCACCTCTGGGTTCAATCCCCAGTACCAAAAAAAAAAAAAAAAGACATTGAGTTTTCAGAACTTTTTCCCACCTTACATGTCATTGATTATTGTAAATATTTATTGTTTTAAAAGCTCTAAAAAATTCCAACTTTATTTAGAAAACAAGGAAATCTGTCGCACAGTTAAAATAAGTGTCACACATTAGCCCACAGATACTTTTTGTTTTTCTTGTTTGTTTTTCGACAGGTTGTCGTTGTGTTAACCTGAACTTGCTGCCTTCTCAAGTATCTGGAATCATAGGTAAGCAACACCAAGGCCAGCTATCTTGTGTTTTTACTTTCATGATAATGTCTTTTTATTCTTGTATTCAATTTCAAAGGTCATTTGATCATATTTTAAACACATATTAAAGAATAGATAAACCTGAGTGTGAGGCGATGGGTTAGTTGAACTATGTTAGATTTGTGTTTTCCCAGTCTTTTTATCTGCCAAACCACACTCACAAATTAAACAGCTGTTTTAATCCATGCTGCTCAAAAGCAAAAGAATCTCTAAACTTCCTTTTATAACGCATTTTACTAACGCCAAAATCTTAAACTAAACCACTTGAATACTGTGTTTATTGGCTTAAGTTCTTTAGAGCTTGATGGAGGTACTATTTGTCACTACAAATTTCTTCTCTATCATGTGTGAAGCACGAGAGAATAGACATATAATTCTCTCTTTCTGAAAATCGGTCTCAGGGTAGATCCACTTCAAAAGCTTAGAGTCCAACTTTGAAGTTCTCTCCACTTCAAAAGCTTTGCCTTGAAGTGTGTTGTGGAAAGAAATGCACGGAAGGACGTCCTGAATATTAAGATTTATTAAGAATTACTTCCTGTTGTGAAAAAATAGAAGCAAAATAATAAACGGGGTGTCATTCTGAAAGGAAACTTGAAGAGATATAGAAATCAAATTCTCCTTTACCAAAAAAAAAAGTTTATTTTTAAGGGTGTCAGCATGCTTTTTCTTCACAGCTTTATTCGATTAGCAACCAAGAGGTACAAGTTATTCATCCTAAACAAGACAATATTGCAAACGGTTCAAGTATTTTTTAATCCTAATAAAATTTAAAATTGCATTAAAGAAAAGAACTGCACATAAAGCCAAGGGTAAAAAAAGAGTAGTGCTATTTGCCTTTGTCATCAAATTAGTTTAGAAATATTTAAAATATTTAGAAACAATTGAAAGTGCTACTTTATGAGATATGGAGTAGCACAGAGATAGTATAAAAGAATATATGCCATTTATTCTTTATTTAGGAGACACACCTAACCTGTAGTAGTAGTTCCATAAATACAGAAGTATTTCTTTGTCCATTGATATGGCTCTAAATTATTGAGTGCCAGCCACGGTGTAAGTGCTCAGAACACATTTGCTAAAGAAATGAATGAATCACTAATAAACCAGAGAGAATACTGAGAAAGGATAGCAGAGTGATTGCATAACAGAACATTACAGTTGTTCACAGATCATGAACATCTAGACCTGGAAGAAATCTCCAGAAATTACTGAGATCTTTGCTCCTCAAAGTGTGGTTTGCAGACCAGCAGCAGCTGCATCACCTGAGAGTTTGTTAGACATGCATATTCTCAGAGCCCATCCAGATGGCTTGGATCAGAGTCTGCATTTTGGCAGGTACAATAACGTTTGCAAAAGTCCTGACTTAAATTATTCCGGCCATAGCCCTACTATGGAACATAGGCATGCCTGATCATTTATTATAGCGTAGGACAGAAATGAAAGAGGCCTTTGGGAAACTGATCCCCTAATTGATACTCATAACGAATAGTTTCTATGAGGAGTAGGCACAGGACAAAATAAAAAAGAAGACAGGCTTGGTGACACATGCCTATAATCCCAGTGACTTGGGAACTTGGGGCAAGAGGATCACAAGTTGAAAGCCAGCCTGATCAATTTAGCGAGGCCCTAAGCAACTTAGCTAGATCCTGTCTCAACATAAAAAAATTTAAAAGTCTGGGCATATAGTTCAGTTGGGTAGAGTGCCCCTGAGTTCCATCCCCAGTGCAGTAAGAAAAGAGAAGGGATGGGCGGTGAGTTTCTGGTCATAGCCTAAGTAAATGTCAACAAAATATGGTTGAAGACCAAGGAGAAGTATTTCACAATAAGAAAAAATAGCAGTGGTCCCATCAAGCAGGTTTCTTATCAGTTCAAAAGAAGGTAGGTACCCTCTAGTTCCTTGGAAGGTCCATATAGATAGATTACAGAGCTTCAGACACTGAGCTGAATATTAGAGAAGGACTCTGGGGTTGGTGTGATAAAAGGAAGGAGTAAAAGAAGATGGGAGGGAAACAGGTAACCAAGGGAGAAGCAGGGAGAAAGAGAGAGGAAGGATCTAAAAAAGGTATGGAGGTGGGGCAAACAGAAGTAACCTCAGGAACCAAGAGGAAAAACAGTTCTATTAAAGATCTACTGTGTGACAGACACTGAGCCAAGTGCTTTGAATATAGTATCCAATTAAATCCCATACCATATTCATTATTATCGGAACACTAGAAGTGAAAAGATAAAACTGAAGCTGAGAGAACAAAAAGAACATAAACAATCACTTCACAGGAACCACATATGAGCAATAAAAATTCAAAGAGCTCAGGTTTATGAGAAATCAGGGAAATATAAACCAAAACCAAATGAGATCCCATTTTCTGCATATGTGTTAATAAAAATGAAGATTACTGACAATACCGAAGATAGCAGATGCAGATCAGTAGGAACTCCTACATATTGCTTGTGGGAATATAAATTGGTATAATTGTTGCTATGGTTTAGATGTGAGGTGTCCCCCCGAAAAAAAAAAAAAAAAAAACTCATATGAAAAACAGTGCAAGAATTTTCAGAGGTGAAATGATTAGATTGTGAAGTATAACCTAATTATTGGATTAATCCACTGATATAGATTAACTGGGTGGTACATTTAGGCGAGGTTGTAGCTGAAAGAAATCAGTCATTATGAGCATGCCTTTGGGTTTACATTTTGTCCCAAGTGAGCAGAACTCTCCCTCTGCTTCCTTATTGCCATGTCCTGAGCTGATTTTCCCCTCCATACCCTCTGCTGTGATGTTCTTCTTCACCTTGGGCCCAGAGTTATTGGGTCAGCCAACTATGGACTGAACCTCTGAAACCATGAGCCCAAATAATTTTTCTTCCTCTACCTTGTTCTTGTCAGGTCTTTTGGTCACAGTGATATCAAGTTGACTAAAACAATCACTTTGAAAAAAACTTAGCATTATCTTGTAAAGTTGATGTTCATACCTTTCAACCTAGCAATTCTATCCTTAGGTGTATACCTTAGCTAGAGACAATCTTACAAACGTGAACAAGATGAGATTGACAAGAATCTCCATAGCCACACTGCTCTTGACAGAAAAAAAAAATACTAGAAAATGTATGTTGAATAAAGAGCAGATAAATAAATTGTGGTACATTCATACAATACAATACTGTGGAGCAATGAACAGGAATGAATTGGAGCCACATTGAGCAACTTGGATTTATTTTTGCAGCATACTGAGAGTAATAAGCAAGTCTTAAACACAACATATAATACAAAATCTTTGCTTTAAAGATTACAAGCAATGCTAAAAGAAATGTTGAAGCAAATGTGAGTGCTAACATTCCCAACATATAACCCCACTGGTTCAAGGAGCCACAAGCCAAGATATTGTAAGCTGAGCTGTGATTTCCTGTAAGTACAGTATTATGTACTGAGTTTTCATATCACACTCAAGGAAATGACAATAATGTACAAACATGCATTTTTACAACCATGGAATATGTAAAACAACAAAATATAAAACTACGTTGGAAATGTTCCTTTTGTGGGGGTCAGTTCTGTAATCAATATGGACGATGTGGGCTCTATCAAATCATGTCCAAGGATGTGTCTCTTTCCTGATGAATCTCCCTCTAATGAAAACATTCTTTCCTCCAAGGAACTTTGATCTGCCTTCAAAATGAAGGTCATCCTTTCCGTAATTCCCATTGCCCATGTGATGCGCATGAATGCCTCCAGCTTTTGAACAGTAAAATGATAAGAGGGTTAGGAAGGGAACAGAGGGGAGGAGAGATCAGTTTCCATAGTGACTTCTTCAGAGTGACCAGTAGCTGCAGCAGAACAGCTGTTGAGCCTGGGGTGCTTTCTTTAGACTCATTCATAAATAAGAGTCAAAGTCAGCATAATAAATAGCATGAAAACAACAGTGGAGGAGGATGGCTGGGTAAAATGAAAGTTAAGAATGTCCTATGCCAGTTCGTGACATGAGGTGCACCTGTTTATCCATATCCTTGTCTCTAGATTTAAAAATTAAGAAACAAGGGCTGGGGTTGTAACTCAGTGGTAGAGCGCTTACCTGGCATGTGTGAGGCACTGGGTTTGAGTCTCAGCACCACATAAAAATAAATAAGTATATAATAAATAAATTAAATAAAAGTCAATCAAAAACTAAAAAAAAATTAAAGTAAGAAACAAAATGGAATAAATCCATACATAGTTATACATTCTAAACAAGGGGGAGAAATTAATTACAGTAGATGGGGTAGAGAGAGAAGAGGGAAGAGGAGGGGAGGGGAGGGGGGATAGTAGAGGATAGGAAAGGCAGCAGAATACAACAGACACTAGTATGGCAATATGTAAATCAATGGATGTGTAACTGATGTAATTCTGCAATCTGTATATGGGGTAAAAATGGGAGTTCATAACCCACTTGAATCAAAGTGTGAAATATGATATGTCAAGAACTATGTAATGTTTTGAACAACCAACAATAAAAATTTTAAAAAAAGACCTAGAAATGTTAGAAATATGACTCCAAGTTTATCAAGTGATAAAACACAGAACTTATTTGAAGAGAAAGGAGTTTCAAAAAACATCAGAGGTCAGTGATGTAGCCCTACACATAAAGCTATTGGATATAAAAATAAGGACTGGTGGCATGTATTAGTCTAAGTCACTTACCTCCATCGGGCTAGCCAAACAAATCAACAGAGAGCTGGAGTCAGCCTGTACTACTGGTTTTCCAAGGCTGCATTACAGCTTTTCAGCATATTTCCACCATCATGGAAGGAAAGGAAAAGTTGATCCATGTCTATGTTGACATGAGAGCTGCATGGAAATGAAATATAATCATCTACTTCTAGTTCTTCTGCTTTTGTTCCACAAACCTCTTCAGCTGAACAATTTATAGGGTCTGAGCTTCTTGAGAGGAGAATTCTTTATAGTCTGGCATGAAGATTCAGTCACTATAACCAGTAATGATGGCAGTGTTACATAAATATAAATTTAGTAATTTTTTTTACTGCAGTTTGAGTTGATAGAGGTAAGAAAATATCTGTGCTATGTGTTGTAAGGCAATGAGAAGCACAGCATGTCTCCCTCAGGGAGCTTATGGTGATAATATAAAGTGATAATATAAAAATACAAAAGCTGTGATAATATAATATACAGGTGATAATATAAAAATACAAAAGCTGGCATATCTGGAATCAAAGAGATATTCTAAAAGGTAATATTCAAATTAAGGAAGAAATTATAATGGAAATTGTAAAATTTCCTAGACCTAAATAACAATGAAAAAACTGTGTAGGATTCCACTAAAGTACTACTCAAAAGATATTTCATAGTTTAAGTAAGAAAGATGGAAAATAAGTGAGCTACATGTTCAACTTGCAAGGGCAGAAAGAGCAACAGAATGTACCTGAAAGAATAAGGAGGAAGTTTGTAGCTATACAGGCAAAAATCAATGAATTAGAAAATTAAAAAATCAAAATGTGATAAATTACAATGGATGGCGCTGGAGAAGATAATGCTAAGTGAAGTTAGCCAATCCCCCCCAAAAAAAACAAATGCCGAATGTTTTCTATGATATAAGGAGGCTGACTCATAATGGGGTAAGGAGGGAGAACATGGGACAAATAGATGAATTCTAGATAGGGAAAAGGGGAGGGAGAGAAAGGGAGGGGCAGGGGATTAGCAAGGATGGCGGAATGTGATGGACATCATTATCCAAAGTACATGTATGAAGACATGAATTGGTGTCAACCTACTTTATATACAACAGAGATATGAAAAATTGTGGTATATATGTGTAATAAGAATTGTGATGCAAAAAACAACACAAATACATGTATAAAGACATGAATTGGTGTGAACATACTTTATACAAAGATATGAAAAAGTGTGCTCTATATGTGTAATAAGAATTGTAATACATTCCGCTGTCATGTATTTAAAAAAATAGCATCAATTAAAAAAAAACTACACAAATGCCAGAGTGTCTCAATAGTTCTATATTCTTCTGGAATTATGGGGAAAAAAGAGTTGAATAAACTAAATACATAATAAAGGGGGAAAGTAACAAAAATACGTCATAGAGCTTAAAGGTAAAGACAATATGAACAATATCCACTAATACGTCTGGTAACCTAGAAGAAATGGATATTATTTTGGAAAAATATAATTATAACACCAGAGTTGGAATAAATAGAAACCTTGAACAGACTCAGAAGACTGTATACATGAATTCTACGCAACAATTAAATTAACTGATGGCCTTTCTATTATAGTAGTTGTTCCAAAACACAGAGTAAGAAAGGTAACCCACTTTCTTTCATGATGTTAAAATAATCTTGATTCCAAAATTAAAGTTAAAAAACCTGGAAAAATATATATGTGTCTGTCTCTGTGTGTGTGTGTGTGTGTGTGTGTGTGTATGACTTTAGATTGGAGAATTATCTCACAAACAAAACTTAAAAAGCATAAATTCTAAGTCTAAATAGTGACACAGTTGAACAGTTCCTTTTCAACAAAAGTTAACCATGGACAACATTTCCCAGGAAAGAGATGAGAAGAAAGTACTCATGACTTCCAAAACAATTAATGTAATTAATATCTAAAATATACCAAGAACTTTTTTCTATTCAGTGAGAAAAAGACAAAAAAAAAGATAGGGAAAAAATAGTAAATAATGTGAAGAGGCAATTTACAGAAGGAAAATCTCAAATGGATTATAATTACCTTATTAGTTATGAAAAATGCAAAGTAAGACAAATATTTATCCTCATCAGATTGCATAAATTTGATGTAACATAATGTAGGTGCTATAGGAAAACAAGATTTCCGTGCAGTGTTGAAGGAAATAGAAACAGATGTGACTACTCTTGAAAATAATCTGATAGTCCTTGAAGATACATATTATGCCTGAAGGTACAGTCTAGCCATCCTACTCTTGGGTACTATGGATATCCTAGAAGAATTTCCTACAGTTCTGTGTGTATCCTACAACACCTCTAAAGTTCTAGATGCTCATGCCAATATTAGCTTTGGCCAGAATTGAGTCAGCCTTGGGACCATCACTGAGGAAGTAAAATAGGTCAAAAAATTTATAATACTATTCAGTAGTTAACACAGAACACTAAAAACATAGTAGGGAGAAAAACATTTTAAAAAGCAGATTTAGTCTGTGGCACTATAACACAGAAATTGACAAGACAAGTCTTATTACTCAAAAAGTATATCACAGAAATATTTCAAACCTGTTAAGAGTGGATACCTTGAGAAAAAAGGGAGGTAAGAAATTAATGTGATAGAGAGTAAAGATTTTTTTTCCCAAAATGTAATAAAATTTTTTAAAATAAGTCTTTCATGAACCAATCATAATACTATGAATTAGTTAGGATTAATTCTGAGCTTGAAGTTGAGAAAAAAGAATGATATGCCAAAGCCAAAAATAATTTTTCAACACATTCATTTGCACCTCTCCTATGTGTCCAATAGTAGGCACTGGATCTCTGGGATGAACAAGACCTTGCCATCATAAAGCTTACCCTCTGGTGTCAGTGGTGGACAATAATCAAGTAAACATACATTATAATGTCGAGTTTGAGTTCTATGAAGAAAGAAGGGGGGGTGGGAAGAACAAGAAGTTAGCAATCATTGTAACTCTCATAATCCTATAGGTCCTGTTGTGAGTACTTTGTTTATTCTCTCAATCATAACTGTGCTCAGTGGTGAGTTGCAGCCATCTGGCACCTGCTCGAAGAGAACTAAATGTGAGCACTAGGAACTCAGTGAGGTCCTATCTGTAATTTGAAATCACCAGGGTGGGAGTATTTACACAATGGAAATTTGCCGCAGTCCGGCTGCAGCAAAATAACCGGGGGGGGGGGGGGGGGGGGGGGGGGGGGGGGTGACGAGCAACTTGTGTAGACTGATACAGCAGGAGTAGGAGCCGTTTATTGTAGGACAGGAGTGGTATATATACATTCCACACAGCTTATCTTAATTAACATAAACTAGATACAGCAGTCAACCAATAAGGAATCTCCACACTTAATGGCTCGCTGGCGTTACTTCACAAACCACTCCCTCTGCAAAATGCCAGGCGCCATCCTGACTTGTTTACAGACTCTAACAGAAATTGGCACACTCACAAATCAGGGTTGCTTCTCTCACATGCCCACAGAACTGTTAACATCCTTAACACCATTAACAACACTGTTACTTGACAGAGAGGGAGCTCTTCACATCACATAGCCAATAAAGTGGAACCCAGGCAATCTAACCATAGATTCTAGATGTTTAAACCTTGTACTATACAAAGATACATGGAACTGAAGATGGTGACAGGATCAAGGGAAAGAATGCTGTACCTGAACACTTGATATTTTTGGAGACTGTGGAAAGCAAAACTGGAGCTATAAAAGAGCCCGGGGATGACACAAAAAGGGTAATGGAATAGGGGACTATTTTTATCTAGAAAAGGAATAAAGATCCAGTGGATGGATATACATGGATATTCTGGAGATGTGCATGTGATAGGAGCTTGCTTAATCATGCCTATTTGAAGCCAACATTATTTAATCAAGAGAGAGATGACAGAGATAAGTTGGAAGTTTTTAACAAATGTGAAAATGTTTTGAAATCCTCTCATCTATAGTGTTTCATCAGCCATATCTGAGATATTTGAAAGTGAATATTTTTTATATATATATATATATATATATATATATATATATATATATATATATATATATATAGTGAGGAGCTGCGATCCCACTCTGTGATTACAGTACTATAATTAGCAACACTGATTTCATTAACAACCACTTCCTTCTCTGGACAAGGATCAAGGATCCCTACTGCAATTTGCATACCTGTTCCCTGGTCTGTGTGGCTCTGTGCCAGTGGCAGCCCTTGTTGAAGAAGCTGGCTTTATTTACTTGACTGAGTTGGCCTTGCCTGGAGGGAGAAATGATTAACAAAATACATTCAGTAGGATGATGAATATTTGCACTTCTTTTGACCACACAGATGAGGCCCCTCAGAAAGAAAACCAGAAATCTGCCCTCAAGGAAATGTGTTTGTAACCAATTTGATTTTATCTAAAATAATTATAATAATGTATTCCAATCTTCATGGTGATTGCTTCCTCGAGATTTTCTAATACTCTTCATGTGATCTGAGTTCAACCATTTTCTGGTAACCAAATCAGAAGCAAAGGACATTTGTGAAATGAAAGTTCTGTGGTCTGAAAAATGATACAAATGGTGGAAAAATCAAGTCAACTCTACTTTCCCAAAGATTTATCATGACTTCTTCATCTAGAAATTTCTTATTGCCATAATAAAATATAAAAGATAATTTATTGGCATAATAACTTACATACTTAACAGTACAGTGTGATAACCTGATATATATATACATATATATATATGGGGGTATATGTACATATATAATTATAAGGACCAAAAGAGAGTAATTAACATTTCCATCTCCTTAAAGACTCACCATTTCTTTGTTTGGGGAGCCTTCAGGCTCCTCTATTCTAGTTCTTCATGAAATCTATAATGAATTATTGACAACTATAGTGACTTTACTGTGCTATAGATATTAGGACTTACTCCTTCTATGTAACTGTATTTTGGCACCTTGTCCAACCTTCCTCTGTCCCTCTTCCCCTCCCCTTCTGGCACTAACTTCTTACACATTGAAAATATCAGCATTCCCGTGTTTGGTTTTGTCCTTGTTTTGTTTTGTTTTGTTTTATGAATGTGCAGGAGTAAAATGTTCATAAGGTATAAAAATTAAATTGTAATCTACATACTCAAAGTACACATGCCAAAAAATAGTCTTAGATTCTTTATGAGATCTCAGTATAGAATTGATGTTTCCAGTATTTGTTTAAATTTTCCTTTGAATGACAGTCAGTAGGCACCAAAGAGTCTTTATAAGGAAAAATAAATTGGGATCTGTTAAAATCATCTCATCTTCTTGACAAAAAGGATCCTTGAGGAAAGAACTGCGTGCCTGCAGTGATCTGTGCTTCCCTCCCTCCTGACTCTTTGGGATTGTTCTCCTTTGTAATAGTGTCTCTTCCACATGAGTGTATCCACATGGTGTTGATTTTCAGCTGGTTGTTGGTGCATGGTGTTCTTAAAAAACACAGCCCCGGACACTACCTGAGACGGCTTCAGAGTCAGCCTAAGGTGTGCCTTCAACTCCTCTCCACAGGACAGTGAGATGCCTTTCTTTGGGATTTATAATTTTAAGTTAAATTTTTACTTTATTTACTATGTGCAATGGTTGGCGTCCCTGCCTTTTCCTTGGTGAACAAAGAAAACCCCTGGAAAATAACCCCCAAACTCTGCCTGGCTTTGTGTCTTTTATGTTTTCTTTCAACCAGAGTGAGCAAACACAGAGACAATTACTGCACACAGTAAAAGAAATAAATGACTGTTTTGTCCTGCTTTTCCCTTTATCTCCCAGTTGTGCGTAGTCAGTGCTCCATATTTGAGAGCATTATGTAGTCTGTGATGTACTTCTTCCTCTTAATAATACACCAAAGATATCATATTGGGCCAAAAAAAGCAGCTCCAAGAAATTCTGATAATGAAGGCTGTATGATTTTTAAAACTTACATTGGCTCCTTGTGCCAACAACCGGAACAACTAATTCCAGAAACCCAGCTACATTTCAAACAGAAAGCATTGGCTTTGTTCCTCCCTAAAGTATGTGAGTTCATAAATTCAAACCAGTTCCCAAGTGATACAACAGGTACAGCACACAGATCTGTCTATAAGGAAAAAAAATTTTGTTTTCTTTTTGTAGTACTAGGGATTGAACCCAGGGCCTGGTGCACACTAAGCAAATACTCTACCCCTGAGCTATATCCCAGCTTCCTCTATAGGAAAATAAAACTCAGAGCTTTCCTGAAATGATACACTCCAAAGAAATATTGCAGACCCCATACCAGGATAGGAATAGATGTGAGTCACAGCTCCTTTTATTGTAGTTCTACATCTTTCTGTGATTATTTTTTTTTCTGTGTCTCATGCTGCTTTGGCATGGAGCCAGTCTGCCTTTTATACTTGCTGCAGAGAAGCATCTGTCTCTCTGATTTCAGTCACTTGAAATTTAGATCTGAGTAGCACCCTCAGCCATGATTTACATGGCCACACTCGTCCTGTTTGGTTTGCAGTTTACAGAGGTAACTGCTCTTTCTGTGGTGTGGCACTGGTTGTAGCTCCCTGTCATGCGGGGAGTGGCTGTTCCCCCTTGCTCTGGACAGATCCATGCTCTCCAGTCTCTAAACACCTGTAAACACATCTGTGCACACAGGTGCTGCTAGAGGTGGGATGTAATTAAAGGTTTGATAGTTGGCCGGTTATTGCACTGTTGAGAAGAATTCACTCTTTTGCTACCTGTGCTGTGGGGTGTAAGGTCTCTTCCCAGCATTGTCCCTAACACCTACCACACTGAGGGCAGTCAAGTATTTTGCCATTTAAAAATATCTTGCCAGGGGCACTGGGGTTGTGGCTCAGTGGTAGAGCGCTTGCCTAACATGTGTGAGGCCCTGGGTTCGATCCTCAGCACCACATATAAATAAACAAAGTTAAAAATCCATTGGCAACTAAAAAATATTTTAAAAAATATATCTTGCCCGATATATGTAGCCTATTTAAACAATTTGTATAGATTGGACCATATGACATTGTCAATACCTGACCTACAAAAAATGGCAATACAAATACTGCCCTCCAGGATAGTGAAATATACAGCTAGTCTAAGAAATATTCATTGTCAGGCTGTCAACTACTAATGTACCATTATTTTCTCCCACAATTCAATACTCAAGCACATATCGTTATTTTTATTTCATACCTACCTCATAACATGAAGACATTTCGTGAGTATTTCGGATTCTATAATTCGGAAAGAAATTTTCCCAGCCTTCTATAGCTAATCCACTCATCTGTTTTTCTTTTATTATCACTAACAGTCTTGCATATTGCATTAGCAATTGTCTCAGAAAATAGGCAGGAGAAGGCAAGCATAAATAAAATTCATTTTCCTGATAGTTTATAGTTCTGGTAACTTTTTATTATGAACAAAGATGAAATGAAGTTTGGAGACTAATGCGGTGCCTATGTCCTCTTTCTTCAGAGAATATCAAATGCCAATTGCAGATATAGTGGGTGAAATAGATATCTACATTATCTTCCATAAAATTTTCCAAAACTTCTAAGGTAATTTTCATCTAGTCAGATACAATATCATGTGATTACATGAAGCCAGTAATACCAAAACACACAATAGAATCTTCTAAAACATTTCTCTGAGGAAACCAGATATGCTGTGAATTCTCAAGAGCATTGTGTCACAAAATTAATACTATATATAAAAAGCATATAAAAGACTGAAGGTACCTTGGGAAATAGGAAAAGTAAGCCATAACCCTAAGAGGAAACTCAAAGTTAGATAATATTTCTTTCTTTATGTGGGGCCTAGTAATTTGATGCAGTTAGTAAATTACAATGTGATTCCATTATATCCTAAAAAGAATGTGTAACGCTCACAGAGAGTATTCACCTCAGCTAGATTATTAGAAATTCTAAACCTTTGAGGGGAATTATTACCTAAGTACTTCCAGTGCTTTAATTTCATGTATTTTTGTGCATTGCACAATAGTAATAAAAATAAAATAATCTACAATTCTAGTTTTAAAATTGTCTCTAGTATCTCCATTATATCTCTTCTAAATTGATCATCTTCCTTTGGTTATAAATATATTCAATTTTTTCTCTAGTTTTCATTATAACTAGAGATATCATGGTTAAGACTAAAAGTTTCCAAGAATTGTGTATATTTTTTAAAGTTCCTATAGACACAGGAATCCCTGATATGTCACTGATATGTCACTAAATTTTTCCTTAAAACTTCAAGCTTTGAATCTTAAAATGTCCAGCACCTTTATAATTTCATCATTTTGTTTCAAACTGAACTCATTGCTATCAAGTTTCATAATACTAGTTTTCAGCCACTTGTATTTCTTTGTGGGCTTTTCCTTTGCCTGTATTAAATTTGTTTGTTTTCTTAAAAATTTCTACTTGATGAAAATTTCAAAGGAGAATAAAAAGAAAAACTGCAAAGTGGAGTAAAATATTTGCAAACCACATATCCCACAGAGGACTATGACATAGAATATGTCATATATATGTCATATATAGAATATATGCATAGAAATCTCAAAACTTAACAGTAAACAATACAATTAGAACATCAGCAAAAGGCACTTCACTGAAGATGAAATAATAACAATAACAACAAATAATAACAATAATCATAACAAATAAGTTCGTGAAAACTATTCAACATCAATAGGCACTAGAAAATGCAAATTAAAGTCACAATGAGAGATCACTGCAAACCAATCAGAATCACTAAAATGAAAAATAGTGAGAACACCAAATGCTGGTGAGAATGCAGAGAAACTGGATCACTTGTACATTGCAGGTAGAAATCTCAGAAATTACGGAAAATAGTGGAGCAGCTTCTGGAAAATAGTGTAGCAGCTTCTTCAAAAAAACTAAAATCTCCAACTATCATATGACTCCATATTGCAATCCTGGATTTTTATTCCAGAGAAATGAAAACTTGTGTTCATCCAGAGACACTAGCACTTACAATAGTTCTAGTTATAGTAGCCCAAAACTGGGAGCCACCTGAATGCCCTTCATGAAGTGAATAGTTAAGCAAACTATGACATGGAATAAAAAACTGTAAATACACACAATAGTCTAAAAACGTAAATGAGACTTCAGAAAATTATGCTGTATTAAAAATAATACAGCATAAAATGTTACATACAGTATTATCACACTCTTCAATATCATTGAAATAACAAAATTATACAAATGGAAAACAAATTAGTGATTGCAAGGGACTAAGGTAGTGGTAGAAAATTCGGAAGTGGGTGAGGTTATCAAAAGGTCTCCAAAGTTTCCTTTTGGTGATAGAAATGTTCTCTTTCTTGGCTGTGTCAATGTCAATATCCCTGTTGTGATATTGCATTATAGTTTTGCAAGATATTACTATTGGGGGAAACTGAGTAAAAGGTACACCTGATCTCTCTGTCTTGTGTGTTATAGCTTCAAGTGAATCGATAATTATCTCAAAATAAAAAGGTTAGTTAAAATTTTTTAAAATGAGTAATTGGTTTTCTAGTCAGTTCTGTCAGTTTTTTTTCTTATAATTTCTGGTGTTGTGTCTGCATGGGAAAGCCTCTTCCTCTTCAGGATGACAAAAATACCCTCCTCTATCTAATGCTTTGATAGTTTTATTTGTAACAGATGGAACTTTTCTCCATCTGGATGTTTTAAAATCTGGTAAGCCAAAGTATTCCTCATCCTGGACCATTCCATGAGTCTCTTGATGAAATACTACATGCAAATTTGTTCTTTCCACACCACACACCTCATGTGCATTCTCTAACAGACAATGCTGGCATGTCTGCATTCTCAAATGCCCCAACCTCTGGTTTTGTCAACCATGATGGATTTTTTGTAAGTTTTTAAAGGAAATTTCTAATAAAATACTTAATATTTTTGATAGAACAGAAAGTGTTCAAAAGAAGAATATGGAGCCTTATAAGGAAGGTAGTTGCCAATACTAAAAGAAGACCAGTAAGCCTAAGTTGCAAGTTAGATTTCTGTTGCACCATTGTCCTGGATAAGGCCACAGGCAGTGATGCTGGCACCCGCGACTCCACATAGCACCATGAATGTGGACTGCAGCCTGTACAAACTTAGAAGCAGCACTTTTCATCAGACATGCTGAGATCCTTTCCCTCTCTGCTAGTTTAACAAGTCAGTGGGGCTGCAGAACATGGCAGTGTGACATAAGAAGAAAAGCTTCTGGGTGAAGGGAAGAAGGTTTACAAATAAAGGTGATAAGAAAGGAGAGGAGGTGATTGAGTGGCTGAGCTTCTCCCCAGAACCCTGATCAAGCATCTCATTATACTGAGAGAGGCAAAGAAAAGCCCCTTTTCTCTACATTTCCACCTCCCAAGCTCTGGCTGTCTGAATCTTGAGTAAGAACATCAAACAGCAGCCTGAACTCCAGTGACCTAATAGAAAGAGAAGGAGCCCTACAGGAAACAGATGCCGGGCCGGGAGGTAACACAAGGGCTTGACCTGCCCAAGACCACAGGGCTCCCTGACATTTGAAACACAGCTCCTCTGACATTCTACAGCCCACAGTTTAGAAGTGCAGCCTGGGGGAATCAAAGGAAGTACAATAACCCCAGGCTTCTCTGGTCAGCAGCGAAGACATGTGATTGTCATGAGCAAAAAGTGGTCACAAATTTGGAGTCCTGTTAAATGCATTAAACATCCATAAACATGGAGAGAATAATTTAAACTTTATCTTCATCATTCAGCTTCCTTGGGTAAACAAGAAAAGAGCCTCACATCAAGTATACATAGTCAAAAAGGAGAATGATCCAAAAAAATGAAGCAAGAGCAAGGTCTCAAAACATTTAATCATCAAGATGGATTATAATAAAAGCGAGTTATTGGATGCAGCACCAAGACTCAGTATTCTAAGACTATTCTGAATTGAGATGTAACCTTGTAGGCGGGGTATCAGCTTTAGCCCCTCCATACACTTTAAGTGGATGGGTATACAATCTAATCAAAGGCACAAATGTAAATGGAAGAATGTCTAGCTTTCTCTTAAGCTACTGTTACTAGTAATAATAACAGGGTACCCAGAAACCCATTTGCCCTACCATTTTGCATGTTCATGATGTGCCAGATATTTACCATCACATACCTAAAAGTCATGTCATCTTCACAACAGTCTGGTTAAGTAGGTACTACTGCTGTCCCCATTTTAATTATAAGGAAACTGAGCCTTTAAGAAACTGAATGTCAACTCAATAAGTGAAGAGGCAAGACTGGATCCTGATCCATCTGCCTCCAAAACGTGTGCTTAAGCCACTAAATTGGATTGCTATTCCAAATGGGTGCCTCCCAGTTTTGTATAATGCAGGAATAAGGAGCCACCTCTCAGCTCCAGGGTGTTAGGGTTCACTTCACATTTCCTGAAACACACTATACAGTTTTCTTTGGATTGTATGGAAAGATGACTCTTTGTTAACCAAAGATTCCCTAAAAATGCTTCATCTACTACATAGACAATGCTTCACCCACAGAATTAATAATAATAGCAGACACATTGAAACTACTTATTGTATGCCATGCACTCTTCAAGACATTTTATATTAATTCATTCAATACTTAATAATTGGTATTATTGTTGTCCCAATTTTACAGCTGAGGAAACTAAGGCACAGGGAGAATCTTTAAAACTTTCTTGAGATCACATGACTAGAAGAAACAGCTGTTGCAACTAGCATTTATGAGCACGGGCTAAGTACTAGATTCCATACTGGGCTCCACGGAAGGCACTGTGAACCAAGCAGATACTGTCTCTGTCCTCCTAAAGCTAACCAATGGTCTGATGTGGGACGGAGAAATGAATCACACAAATATATGGACAGGCATTGCACAACACTTCAGTCATTGAGGTGGTTCCATAAGATTTTAATGGACTTGAAAATTCCTATTGCTCAGTGACATCATAACCATCAACCTGACCATCATACCATCTTGTGCAGATAATGATAGATAGAAGATAGATAGATAGATAGATAGATAGATAGACCATATAAGCTAGATGTGTGTAGCCTACCCTATGTAGGTTTGTTTAAATATATTCTATAATATTTGCACAATGACAAAAATTCTCTAATGATGCTGTTCTCAGAATGAATGTATCAATACATGACTGTATATGATGACAAACTATAATAATATATGAAGGAACAAAAAATAACAAGGACCTGCTTTAGATTGGATGAGCAAAGAAGTCCTCTGTGGAAAAATACATCTAAGCAGAGATCCAAAATGGAGGTTCCAGCCACATGAAGCCTCTGAGCCAGGAAGGAAGTGTGTATTTGAATAGGGGAGAGTTGGAGGTCTTCCTGATAATCCCAACTGATTTCTTTATTGCAGCATTTTAAAGTTGTAAAGGGATGACTCATTCTGTCTCTGTTTGATCTTCTCATAGTCTGACAACAAAATAACAGGACTCAAGAGCTCCCACAGGACATGAAAAAGGGTATCCAGAAACCCATTTGCCAATGCTTAACCTACCACTAATCTCAAGAGTACAGTAGAGTTGCTTTGCAAAGATAAAGAGCAAGCATTTCTCCTGGGAAACTGTAATTATGCTCTGTATCCCCCTCCCTTCCCGTGTCTCTCCCACAAATGAGAAGAGTGTTGTTTCACCCCCACACTATGTATGAGACATAGTGGTAATGGACTGATGTCTGGTTTGGCTGAAAAACTGTCAAGTGTGAGGCCGTGACTGGGCCATGCTGAGGAGCACCATTCTGGAAAAGTGGGTAGCATTGGGGTGACATGTGCTTCCAGGCAGGCAAGGATACAGCGGAGGCTCCCGTCAACCAGGGGCCTTGTGGGTCTTGTGGGAGCCAGGCTGGAGCCACCTTCAAAGACGCCTTGCTCAAGAGGTTTACCAGAGACAGTCTTGTGGGGTGGAAGGCCAGATGCCCAGACACAGAGTTTGCATCATTAAGTGACCAGCCATATTCCACATCACAGGACTAGTCACTAGAGGTTCCCAATGGGGAGTTTCCTGGAATCCCATAAAATGTATCCCTAGAGAAAGACCTAGGTTTACATTTGCCAAGCCTCATGAACACTGAGGACAGATTATGAAATTCCAGTCTCTGTATACAGTACAATTCCTTACTTCCTTCTTCCTGGTTCCAAAGGGGTCAGATTTCGGGGTTATGAGCTGAGTTGGAGGAGCAGAACCAGGTGGGCATATGGATCTGACATCATCCATGTTTATTCCTCATTGTGAGATGCAATATCCAAGAGAGAGGAAAACACTTTCAATCTGACTGAAGTTCTGAATTTTATTATGCACAGAGAACTGGGCCTTTTAAAGCACTGAAATAGTAGTATCCCTATGCTGAGAAGTGTCCTAGGGCCTTTCTATCACTCTACTGTAACTGGAACAGGCAGAAGACCTATTCAAGAATGTGTCTATGAGCAGAAGAGAAAACATGTAGACCTCAATGAGCAAGTTCAAATAATCTTGGGTGGATTATAAATACAATTGGTTTTAATCATTCAACAATATTTATTGATTGCCTACAGTGCACCATGTGTCATTCTAATACTTAGAATGTATCAGTGAACACAATAGCTAAACTGTGGAACCAACCTAGATGTCCTTCAATAGATGAATGGATAAAGAAATTGTGGTATATACAACAATGGAATATTACTCAGCATTAAAAGAGAATAAAATTATGGCATTTTCAGGTAAATGGATGTAGCTGGAGAATATCATGCTAAGCCAAGTAAGCCAATCCCAAAAAACCAAAGGCCAAATGTTCTCTCTGATAAGTGGATGTTGATCCACAATGGGGGGTGGGGCAGGGGAGGACATGGGAAAAATGGAGGGACTTTTATTGGGCAAAGGGGAGGGAGGGGCATGGGGGCAGGAAAGATGGTGGAATGAGATGGACATCATTACCCTAGGTACATGTATGACTGCACATATGATGTGACACTACATCATGTTCAACCAGAAAAATGAAAAGTTGTACTGCAATTGTGTACAATGAATCAAAATGCATTCTGCTGTCATACACACATAATTAAAATAATTAACTAATTAAAAAAAGAATATATCAGTAAACAGATAAAATATCTTTCTTCCTACAACTTGCATTCTCTGGGGGTGAGGGATGTGAGAGATAGTCATATAAATTGGTAAATTGTGTGTCCTAGCTAATGGTGATTAGTGCAATGAAAACTTGATCAGTCTAGATTCATTGAGAATGTTGAAGGAAGTGTAATCTTATAATTTTAAATCAGGTTAACTTATAATTTTAAATCATTGTGGGCCTTATTGGGGCAGGTGATATTTGACAAAGGAGACTATTTCAAAACATAAGACACGTCTTGTCACTCCTCTGTTCCAAACCCTGAAATGGTTCCTATATTCTGGCTGCTGGGTCCAGAAATCACAGAGGACAAGAATGGAAGCAGAGAATACTTCTAGGAGATGATTGCAATAATCATAATGAGAGATTATGGTGGCAAATATTATCCATGCAGGAGGTAAGAAATGGTCCAATCTGGAGATAGTTTGAAAAAGCCTTTCCTGACTTGGGTCGATAACGTAATGTGGGAAAAAGAGAGTTAAGGTTGGCTCCAAGGATTTTTTACCTAAGCATCCTGAATATTAGAAATTACCAAAAACAGATATGGGCAAAACTATTGTCAGAATAGATATGGGACTGAAGAACAATTTTGAATGGTGTTTACTCTCTGAGGTCCATTAGACCACTATGTGGAGAAGCTGTGGAAATCATTGGATATATAGTTCTGGAGTTCAAAAGAGGTCAGGGCTAGTTACACATGAGAAAGTGGAGGCTGAGAATTGCCTATAACTTGAGCAGAAGTTGTAAGATCCCCAATACATAGAAAAGGCTCCCATTGTAAACAAATGTGAGTGATTGATGAGAACCCAGATGGAAGAGAAAAAAAAAATTTCATTTGCACAAAACTAGAACAAAGATTTCTAGAAAATTTTATTATTCAAAGAAATCATTTGTAAAGTTATATATGTATATTTGTAAAGTTTTATATATATATCTGTCTCCATCCTCTGGTGATTTGTAAATTTTTTTTTTTTGTAAATTTTTTTCATATTAAGTTTTTTTCATATCTTCTCCTAAAGATACTATAAATATTTTTGTTTGTACTTTGTTTTTTGAATTTCTTAAAATAGGAAATACCCATCTATTCTTCCAAACTGAGAGAAAGGGCAGGCTGCTGAGGGTGAAGGATGGCTAGACAACAATGGGGAAGAACCTCTTTACTATTAACACAGAGAATGTTCTCCCATCATATCTCTCTCTCTCTCTCTCTCTCTCTCTCTCTCTCTCCTCTCTCTCTCTCTCTCTCTCTCTCTTCATCTTTACTCTTAATTGACACCATCTGTCAATCCCACCATTAGAATGCCGGTCATGGGAAAGTAAGCATCCTCCTAAAAAGTAACCAGGGTGGGAGATAGCCCCAGCCCATGTTCTCAGGGCAACTCTTTCTCATGCCATCCTAATAAGCTTCATCAAAGTTCAATCCAATTTGGCAACAGAGCAAACACAGCATTTTTCTAGTGGAACCAAATAAACATCCAAATTATTATTCTCAATAAAACTGAATTTATTGACCTACAACCATAAGGTCCTTCTCTAGAATTTTTTTTTTAATTTAAGTCACCAAGTTTCTCTTCATATTTTCAGAGAGGAGTACATTCATTTCTTTAAGTCAACCAGTCAAGAATATTTGTCGTCTCCTCTGTCTGTAAAGTATCACTTAGCTATCCGTGATTGAAGAACTCAGAGCTCCATTCCCACCACTGTTCCTCGGTGAGCCCTCTAACCACAAGAAAAGGGAAATGTAGTCTCCCTCTCTGTGGCATAGACCAAGATTGCAACTAGAGGTCAGAGGAGCAAAATAAATGTCACTCTGACCCGAAGGATTTGGAAAGAATGTAAAAATTCCATTATGAAAAATGAAAGGGCAAGAAAAATGGTGGTCATCATGGCTAGGTACATTCCAGGATTGATTATGTTCCCAAGAAGGACAGGGACACTGCATGCAGCAGGTACAGACCGTCTGTTCTGTTGAACCCAAAACTGGAGTTTTCCTAAATTATTCCCCAGACTCGTTTAGATTTTGTATTGGGATCCTAGTTTAGACAGCAGAGACAAACTCAATTGTTGGGTCCTTCACAGTCCTGTGGCTCTGAGACAATGAGGGAGTAGGGGTACCGAAAACAATGAAACAGACACTGAAAAACACATAGAAGTGAAAGTAAACATAGGCCAGCCAAGAACAAACAAAAAAAATGTAATATATTTCAACTCAGAGGATTTAGCCTGAATTTAGAAGACAGTGGAAGAACTGCTTCTAAATTGGCTGGGAGGGTTCTTTATTTTGCCTTATTCAAGTCCTATCTAATGATTCTAATGACTTTAAGTGTTCCTAAATTATTCCCCAGACTTGTTTAGATTTTTGTATTGGAATTGTAGTTTAGACAGCAGACACACTGACGTATTTAGCATACAATCAACACAACTCTCAATCTGCCAGCATTTTCTGGCCCTCTGTCAATACAGTGAGTGTTGAAATTCATACTCTCACCCCTAAAGTATTTCAAGATTATACCATTCCTTCAGAATTATGAAAATCCACTTTCTTGAGTTCACTGCGATGGCTTCTTATCCCCACCCACCCACCCCCAACCCTCTCTTAGAGATGTGGTGCTTAATTCGTCTCACTCTCCCATCCAGGAGAACTTTCTATGATGACACATTCTACACCAGTGCCAACCAACACAGTAACTACTAGCCACACCTGGCTATTGAGCACTTGATAAAGGCCACTCTCCCTAAGGAACTGACTTTTCCTTTTATTAGTTTAACCTGAATTTGAGCTTGATAATGAAAAGCCACCTGTAGGCAGACCAGCTGAGGGACCCCTTACAAAGAAGGAGTATGCGTTTCCCAGGACTGCCTTAGCAATGTTTAAAAATCAGGATAGCTGAAAGCAGGAGAGATCTATTGCTCTACAGCTTGGGAAGCTAGAAGCTAAAATTCAAAGTGCTCACCGAGCCCTGTTGCATGTGAGAACTCTAGAGAATCCTGTTGCCTCTTGAAGCTCCTAGTGTTTCCCACCATCCTATGCAGGTGTTCTTGCCTTATAGCTACATCACTCAGGTCACATGGGCCTCTTCTCCCTGTGTCTTCGTGTCATCTTCATCAGTGTGTGTCTGTCTCTGTGTCTTTCCCTTTAGGGCCCATCCTAATAACCTAATGACTTTCTTTTAACTTGATTGCTGCTGTCAAGACACTACATCCAAACAAAGTCACATTCTGAAGTACTGGAGGATAGGACTTCACTCTATTTGGGGGGAGTGATTCTAAATTCAACATATAACATTCGGTACAGTAATAAGCTCCTTGGCGACCTGGTTCCTTTCCCAATCTAGTCCATTAAAGGCAGCAGGACCAGGTCAAAGATCCTGTTGGGCTCCCACTTCCACCTAAACAGCATGGACCACAGAACTGTGAGCAGGAGATCTCGAGCCTCTGCATCCACTCACATCTAAACATCCCAGTGTCTTCCCCTCTCATTTTGGTGCAGGTTTGGCAGTGAATCAAGAGAACACCACCTGAACCGGATCCAAGGTATGGCTCTTCCCCGTCTCTCTGGTCTGGCCTGCAGTGTGCTGCCTTCTGACTTCACCACTGCTCACCATACTCTTAGAGCCTGAGATGAGAAAGCCTTGCCTTCTAGCATTAAAAAGGAAAAGTACACGTGACTTTCCCCACATTTCCCTTTGCTGAGTCAGTAGGATGCTCCTTTTTGTCAAGCAACAGCCTTCTGTTACTGGGTGTGGCATTCTACGATGCACCTCATCCTTCAAGGAACTTGTTAACATAATGGACCAGCCAAGGGTGATGACCACGGATCTCCCCAGTTGAAGTGTGATCGCATTAGTGGTAGATCAGAGCTGGGTGAAGAGGGGGACCTGAGACTAAAAGAGAATAGAGCAGCGGGAAGAGGATTCAGAATGAATAAACAAGTCTACAATCCACAAAGAGAAAAGGATGGAGATGGAGGCACTGAGGAGTAGAGTGGTCCAAGGTAGCTCAATAAGGACTTTGAAACCCAGAACATGAGCTAAGCCCTTATGATGGAAATTTAACGTGTCAACTCAACCCAGCTAAGGGGATGCCCAAATAGCTAGTAAAACGTGATTTCTGGGTGTATTTCCAGAAGAGAGAAGCATTTGAATCAGTAGACTGAATAAATATCTCCCTTAGCAATGTGGCTGGACATCATTCAGTCCATTAAGAACCAGAAAAGAATGAAAAGGTGGAGGAAGGTAAAATTCATCCTCTCTCCTCTTGAGCTGGGAAGCCATCTTCTCTGCCTTTGGACATCACAGATCCTGATCCTCAGACCGTCAGCTTCAGACTGGGAATTACATTGGTTCCCATGTTCTCAGGCCCAAGGACTCGGACTGAATTACATCACCAGCTTTCCTGAGTCTCTCTTTCCTGAGTCTCTAGTTTACAGATGGATTTTCATAGGACTTCTCAGTCCCCTATAATCATGTGAGCTATTTCCCATAATAATAATAATAATAATAATTTCTCTGGAGAATCCTGAAGGTCATAGCCATAATGTAAGATGCTGAGAAAACTACTATGGTGGCATGAGGAGAGTGATGAAAGAACACAAGAGAAACAGACATTCAATTCACTAATTCTGTCAGTGGATAGTTGAGTTTACATGATAATAAGTAATGATAATGAGTTTTATGATAATAAGTAGAGACTGTTTTCTTTCCTTTTTTTTCCCCCAGGGGGACTAAACACAAGGTATCACATATGCTAGACAAGGGCTCTAGCACTGAGCTACATCCCAGCCCTTTTGAAATGTTATTTTGAGACAGGATCTTACAAAGTTTCCCAGACTGGCCTAGAATATATGATCCTCCTACTCCAGCCTCTGTACAGCTGGATTACAGGCATGCACCACCATACCTGGCCGTTTTATGTCTTTCTGTACTAGCCCCTAGCACAATGCCTGGTGCATGGGAGTTGCCCAATAATAATTACATGGATTTTTAAAAAGTAGATGACTCTTGGAAATTAGCATGTGATATCAAGGTCAGGTTCTGATAAGCCAATTGGAAGAAGAAGATGAATAGTCTAAGAAGAAAGATATTAAGAACTAAATGATGACATGTGAAGAACAAACATAGTCTTCAGTAATATTGAATGAATAAATGATGAAATGGAGAAATAAATGAGGGGAGAAATCAGAAACAACTGAGGTTTCTTACCTGAGTCACCAGTGATATAAGACTTAAGATAAAAACCTCAATATGAAGTCTTACATGATAACAAATGCCCATGACCATCCTACAGGTGTGTTTTGTTTCACCCACTCAGGGTTAAAGAAGAGATTTGAGAAGAGATATTTCCAATGGACATAATAGTCCATTGCACTACAGCTAATACTGGGTACCAGTGACACATCTGCTCAAGATCACCTGTGAGGAATAGACAAGTGTGAGGAGTAGACATCTATTTCTTCACACAGCTGTGTTTAACCATGCAAGAAGGGCTGATAATCTACTAGTACACACCAGGTTAGCCAAACGTATTGTTAAAATATTGAAAGAGTTTAACCCAGGCATCGTGGCACATGCCTGTAATCCCAGCTACTTGGGAGGCTGAGGCAGGAGGATCACTGTTTCTAGTCCAACCTAAGCAATTTATCAAGGCCCAAAGCAACTTTGGAAGACCCTGTCTCAAAATCTTAAAAAGGCCTTGGAATGTGGCTCAATGGTTAAGCACCCTGGGCTTAATCCCCAGTACCAAAAAAAATTAAGAATTGAAAGAGTTTATATTGGTTGGTAAGCCAGCATTATTTTATGGCTTACAAATGTATCTCTGCTTCTCCAGCTGTCCCAGATGCACTCCACAAGAATACTCCAGACCTCCTTACCATCCAGAAAACAAGGAGAAATGCCAGTGGCCTGGGAAGGGTATTGGCCCTCTTCTGACAGGGAAGTGCTGGTGCCTTATCAGTATCCCTTCATGTTTGCCACCTGGCCACTCCTCACGGGTGTCAGAGTGTGCCACCTCGGCTGGAACCTCAGATGCTTCCCATCTTCAAGCACACATGTTCATCTACAGTTCCTGTCTTTCCTCTGCTGCCTCCGCATCTCAAAATATCTGGCTTGTTGACATTATCCTTATGTGACCTTTAGAAATGTGGCTTTGTTATAGCCCCCTTCCGACGCAGGCCCTGAAACAACTCCTAAGCTCAAACTCGCAGCTTAATCGACCTTCTAATCCTCTGCATTGCTGGATGTCAATTTGTTTGACCAGGTCCCCGCTTCTCTGGGGTTGGTCTCTCATTGCTGTTGATGGCTAGATTTGAATCCCGAATTCTCGAGTACTCTTTGATGACCAAAAAGTAGGTAAAATAAAGTAGGAAGAAGATTTTATTATAGAAAGAGTTCCATTAGGTAAAAAAATAGGGTCAGTTTCCTAATAAAATTCAGATAATCAGAAGATAGGGAAGAAAATCAGAAACACTTTTCTGTGCAGCTTCCTAAGTGTTTCTGCCTCAGCAAAACATCTGAAGTATTAGGAGTTCCATCTCAACAGTGGACTCCTGGGGTGGCCAGAATTTGGCTGCATTTCAAAATAATAAGCATTTGGTTCAGAAGGCTGTTTAAAGGAAATAAAAAGGCATAAAATCTCCATTATCCAATATGGTTTGTATTAGAATAAATTGATTATCCAAAACCTAACGTGATCACAGCTCTGCCAAGAGCCTGGCAAGCAGCAATTGTTGACATAACCCAAATTCCTAATCAGCTATTTGTAACAAGTGATGACTTAATAAACATTCACATCCATCTTTGCTCCTTGAACCAAATGGAGGAAGAAAAGAACAGGAAGAACCCTCCAAGGGAATAAAAAGAGTACCGACTCGACTTTTTCTTCCCCTTTGTGAGCCTAAGAAAATGTGTCCATAGGCAAAGAAAAATTCAATATTGTAGTCAGACTTCGCACAGCAAAATGTAAGCCGTTCTTTCCATCCCCAAAACTCTAAGACAAACTAAGAATAAAAACACCGAATGAAGAGACTCAGTGTCATCTTGCAAAGCATAAATTCTTTTTTGTTGTTGTTGTTGTAATGTGCAAAAAAAAAATGTATAGAATTATGAGGACAAACATAGATTCAGGAAATCCTCCATTCTTTCTTAGTTGTACTTTATTGAATAAAATAAAGAATAAAGAAAAAAAAGATCTTTCCTCGTTTTTTACTAGACCGACTTTGGTAAAAACATTTAATGTTACTGGATTGACTATATAATCATTTATATGCTTCCTAAGACACTCCTCAACTTCCAAGTTACGATCCTAACATACTATAGGAAAGAAAATATTTTTGTAACTCTCTGAAAATATGATAAAACTGTCAAAGGCACATGGAATTGTTTATATAAATCTTGAAATATGTCATAGCACTATTTGTTCTTTAGTGGAATTAATCTTCAGCAAAATAGGTAAACCTACAAAACTTCCAAAATAAAGCCAACGGGAAAATCTATGCATGTTTGGGTATGGTGGAAAATTTTTAAATATAACACCAAAAGTGTGATCCATGGAAGCAAACATTGTTAATTTAGGCTTCACTAAAATTAAAAACTTCTGTTCTGCAAAAGATACTGTTAAGAGAATAAAAAGATAAGCCACGGACTGGAATTTTTATCTTTATAAAACACTTACCTAGTAAAGGATCTGTATCCAAAATATACAAAGAACTCTTAAAACTCAACAATAAAAAAATGTTTTCAAATAGGATGACACACATAGAGACAAGAGAGAATGTCAGAGAAAGCAAAGATAGAGATTGCAGTGGTACATCAAAAAGACAAGGAACACCAGAATCTAGGAGAGAGGCATGAGACAGATTCCCTCTCAGGGCACCCAAAAGGATCCACTGCTGCCCGACACACGTTGTTTCGTACTTCTGACCACTTGAACTATGAGAAAATAAACGTCTGCTGTTTTGAGAAAAAAGAAAGTCTTTAAAATGAGCAAAAAATGGGGCTGGGGTTGTGGCTCAGCGGTAGAGCGCTCGCCTCGCACGTGCAAGACCCTAGGTTCGATTCTCAGCACCACATAAAAATAAATAAGTGAAATAAAGGTATTGTGTCCAACTACAACTAAAAAATATTTTTTTAAATGAGCAAAAGATAACAAATAAGCATAAAAATGAGGCCCAACATCAGTTAGCATCTGGGAACTGCAATTTAAGACAAGAGACACCACCATATACCAGTTAGAATTGCTAAATTCAGAACACTAACAATACCAATGCTGACAGGATAGCCATAGAGATTCTCTTTCATTACTGGTAGGAATGCAAAATGCTACAGCTATTTTGAAAGGTGATGTGGCAGTTTTGTAGCTAAACATAATCTTACCATATGATGCAGTAATTGCTTTCCCAGATACTTATCCAATTGATTTGAAAAACACGTCCGAACAGAAAACCTGTCCATGCCTGCTTTTAGAAGCCTGACTAATGGTTAACAAATCAAGAAGGAATCCATGTCCTTCAATAGGTAAAAGGATAAACCACATATTACATCCATACAATAGAGTATTATTCATCAATAAAAAGAAATGAAATTTCAAGCCATAAGAAGATAAGCAGGAGCGTTAAATGTATATTACTAAGTGAAAGAAGCCAGTCTTTAAAAGGTGATGTGCTGTTGATTCCAATTATATGACTGCTAGGTTTGGATGTGGTTTGTCCCCCAAACATTTCTGTGTTGGAAAAATTGGTCTTTGCTGTGACAATGTGAGAGCTGATGGGACCTTTAAGAACTAGAGTCTAGTGAGAGGACCTTAGGTCATTGATGGCTCTGGCACTCCCCTTAGAAGGGATTAAGTTAATTCCCATGGAACCTAAGTTAGTTGTCCCAAGAGAAATTTGTTAAGAATGAGCCTGGGGCTGGAGATGTGGCTCAAGCGGTAGCGTGTTCGCCTGGCATGCATTCGGCCTGGGTTCGATCCTCAGCACCACATACAAATAAAGATGTTGTGACCACCAAAAACTAAAAAATAAATAATAAAATTCTCTCTCTCTCTCTCTCTCTCTCTCTCTCTCACACACACACACACACACACACACACACACAGAATGAGCCTGACCCCCAAATCCCTCTTCAGAATCCTATATGACAGTGTGTTTCTCACTCCCATTCATGCTCCCACCATTGTGTTCCCATCCACCAGGAAGCCCTCACCAGAACCCAGCCAGATATCAGTGTCATGCCCTTGAATTTTCTGTGATCTAAATTAACTTCTTCTCTTTTTAAAGTTTGCTTGCCTTAGGTCTTTTATTATAGTAACAAAAACTGGGCACCGGGGTTGTGGCTCAGTGGTAGAGCGCTTGCCTTACATGCATTGGGCACTGGGTTCTATCCTCAGCACCACATAAATAATTTTTTTTAAAAAGGTATATAAAAAATGGACAACTACTATAGGCTTCTAGAAAATGCAAAATTATAAACACAACAAAAATATTAGTGGCTCTCAGTAGTTCATGAGTAAGGAGAAGAGATACATAGTTAAAGGACCCAGGATTTTTAGGGCAATAAAACTATTCTTTATCATACTATAATAGTGGAAGCATGATACTGTGTATTTGTCAAAATCTATTGGAATTTATGATACAAAGTATTAACTTTCATGTATATAAGTAATTTTTAAAATCATTTAAGAGAGGTTGGGCTTGTGGCTCAGAGGAAGAGTACTCGCCTAGCATGTGTGAGCCACTGGGTTCAATTCTCAGCACCACATAAAAATAAAATAAAGATATTGTGACCACCTACAAGTAAAAATTAAAGGTTAAAAAAAATCATTTAAGAGGTAAGGATATTCCGGGAAGGAATAGAGCCTATGACGAGAAACCCTATCTTACATACATATAAATAATCTCAGTGAAGACATGAGGAAAAGGTGCTGACTTTGGAAATGATTAACTATGGAAATAAGTCAGAGTCTATAAGAGTAAATTTTAAATGAACTACATAGGAGAAATGTACTCTAGTTGACACAATTGTGGCCTGTGAGAATGAGTTAATGATGCCAATATTGCTGCACTGTACTAGAATTGAACAGTTAAGTAAACAACTGATGGCTGATGGAAGTCAGGTTTCTTACTGCTGGAGTGGGAGTTTATAGATAAGTAAGGAGAGTAGCTATAATAGTGGGGGTATGTCAAACTGGCACAGGAGCCAACTGAAAGAGCTCCCAATGTCCAAAGCTGGAATCATTTACACAACAACAACAAAAAAATGGCATTGGATTAGAATCCAAATATAAAATAAACACCCAGAATCCAGACTAATATAAATAAATGATTTGGTGAATTAATAAATGGAAAGAAGTGATAAAATTCCCATTCAGAAGAATTCTAAACATTTTATTTAGATATTCTACCCTAGAGGAACAAGTTCAAAACTCCCCATTCTTTAAGTGGGGGCTGAGTATCGTGAGCTCCTGCAAAGAGCAACCTGTGGCCAGGATGAGGGGAGTAATTTCAAAATGAAGAAACCCAACAACCACTGCCTAACGTAGGTGTTCAATGGACATTTCCTAGAGCAGTCATTAGTCATAATCAGACCTTCATGTGAGTGATTGATGATGATTACTATCCCTTAATGAGGAAAAGACATGTGACAGGGGAGCCTAGGTAGCAATCAGGTGATGAAGAGCAACGTGTACCTCTGAGCATTGAAGTGCTCAAGGGAGAAATTTTGCATTGACCTAAAATAGCCAACTTCAACCCAAAGTATCTATCCCTAAAACCCCTCTGCACACATGCTGAGCAATGTTGAAAGGAACATTTAAAACAACTCTGCTGCTCCCATGGGGGCTACTCCTCCCCCTGGCGGGCATAACAAAGGGTCAGGTTCATCAGCATCCTGGGGCTGATGATTCTTAAGGTGTCTTTGTGTCTCCATCCTTTGATTTAGAAGTGTCTTGAGAGAGGGACTGACTTACACATTCCCATTCCAAGTCAACCCCTTTATTCCTGAAGATTCTGAGCAGTATCAATTCTCACCTCCTAGAAATAGAGATTTGGGTTTTTGTTGTTGTTGTTGTTGTTGTTTGGGGGGTTTTTGATTTTGATTTTTGTTATGTTTGTTTATTTGTTTGTTGGTAGTAGCACCAACCCTGATGAGTAGATTATCATGGGGGTGGGGGATGGTTTCTAGACATTTGGTAGAAAAGTAACAAAAGGAAAAATATGCATTAAAGAATTTATTTTTATTAAACTCCAAATACATAAGACAGCCAACATGATCTTCCTCAGTCAAGGTCCAGACAAGCAAAAGAAATCCTTTCTATTATTTAAATACAGTGAACTTCATCTGAAGAACTGCTAAGTCGGTATGGAAATGAGAAGGAGAAAAGAACACAGCACACACAGAGAAGTTGCAACTGCAATAAGCAGCGACCATTTTTAAGGCCAAAGGGAAGAGGTGTAAATTATTAAAACGTAAAAGCCTGGAGCAAGGGCCTCACTGTTGCTGGTTCTCTAAGGGAGCATGACGAGGCTGAGGCTTGTGGGGAGAGTTGTAAACGGAATCCAGATGCTGCTACTGAAATAAACTGCCACTGTCAGAGTAAAGAAGAGAGGCTGAAGGCAATGCAGACAGGAAGTAAACAGCAAGTGGCTGGTCCCCTAAGTTTTCAGTGACCCTCAAACCCCTAATTACTGAGAAAGCCAGGAGCCAATCACACAGGACTTCTTCCACAAAGCATGTGCAGAATAGATGAGAAGCAGAGAGAAAAGAGCTCTTTTGATGGTATTTTATGGCAAACCATTGATGGGAGAGGGAAAGACTTAAAGCAAATAATAAATGTCTAAAAAATAAAAATAAACTTTAAAAGTTACCGGCTTAAACATTTCTCCAGAGATCCTAACTGAATTCCTTTAGAAAACCTATTCTTTCGAGATAATGCAGAGACAGAGTCTGTAAGACATTCTCACAAATTCTAAACTCATGAACAATAGGTTTAGGTTCTACTGTAACTTGTAGAGTCATATGAGATAATCCAATTAAAGGAGAAAAAGATGAAGTGTACGCAAACCTGCTGGGCTCCAACTTCCTGACCTTTCTGTGATTAGATCTTTGAACTGTATGCCATCTCTATTTATCTCAATGAAAGATTGAGAACTAGTTGTCCTGGATGGCAAACAAATAGTCACCAAACAAGTGGGAGGAAAGTGCTCATCTGGGTAATGACAATAACTCTTTGGATAATAAGAATGGCTCTGTGGATTCCAGGACAGATTAATCACATGGGAATTTTCCATGAGATGTTCACCCCATCCATCAGTTAAAGCAACTGTGGGAAAATATTTGGTTGTTTATTAAGATGTGTTTGGTCTGGTCTTAACAAAAACGAGCCCTGGAAAGTGGTGCTCTCATTACCAGTCCCGGGCTAACGTTTACAAGTTAGTCCATTTCTATCCATCTCCCGTCCTTCCTGTATCCTGGCAAAAGAAAGAAGGCAAATGTCATCCCAGAAATAATCATCAATAAATATTTATAGGCTGGACCCTGTATTTGAATGGGAAGTATAAAAAATGTAAAATGCTCTATTGTCCCCAAGGAGTCTTCAAATTCAGATGAGGAGGTAGAAATATATACATTATTATAGCACATGTTACATTGGGGTGATTAAAATGATAACCAAATGAGAAGTCACCAAGTTCATCCCAAGACAAAGCAATCAACAAGGAGATGGTCAGGAAAAAACTATACAGAGAAAGTGGAATCACACTGGGCATTGGAGAATTAAGTAGGACTTAGGATCAGGAAGGAGTCTAAGGAACAGTGAAAATAGGTTGGAAGCAGGAATAAGAATAGGTGAATTAGGGAATCATAAACCATGTAATTTGGTTGAAGTGAATGTTAGTTCTAAAGTATAGTAAAATATAATGTTTTGAGAAATGATTGTAACTACAGCAGCTTGAAAAATAAAACTCAATTAACACTAGAGTTTTCTTCTTTTTAGAAAAATCCAAAAGACCATAATTATATTATTGTTTTTCCATTTGTAAAAAAAATCCACATTCAGGCTATATTCCATTTTTTTTTTTCATTCATCACTCAGCTATAGTGAGTTAAAGTTTTCTCCATGAAGGGCCCTGTGCTGGGGATTACCAAATCTGCAAAGAATTTTAAGTTATGTTTCATTTGGAGACATTGGATATGATAAGCAATAAAAAAAATTAAGGCAATGCATGATGAATAGAAAATGAGTTACATAGTATTAATGACCATTGTGTTTTGTAGCCTGGAATGGAGGGAGTATGTCTGCTGCTTGAGTAACTGTTACCAAGTAAGTGTGCATTGATCTTGGACTAAATAAACCAGTATTGTGCCAGAGAGAAGGAGAAAGGAGGAAGAGAAATGCATGAGGTTGGTTGAAGGGAGAAGAACAGGCAAGATGGCAGCACCCCATGGGATGCAGGAAGACCCAGGAGGAATCTGGGGCAGTAAGCAATCCAGGTGGCTTAGAATAGGGTGTCACTGGTGAACAATGAAAGAAGTAGATGGAATCAGGATATTTTTTAGAGGACAGAATTAACAGTTTTGGTGATTGATTATAGTCAACATATAAAGCGGAAAGAAAAGCCAAGGATGTCTCCCAGGTTCTTGGCTTAAGACACAGAAAAGATGGAAGTGCCATTTAATTAATTGGAGGAGGATGAAGTGCCATTTATTTAATTGGGGGTGGGGTAATACGATGTCATCTCTTAATGATGGATGATGAGATTACTTATTTTTGTTTTTCTATATTTCTCGAATTTACACTGGTGAACACTCATACAATTAAAAAAAAGTCGAATTCATTATATTTAAAATTTCAACATGTAGAATGAAAAAAACTAAACAAATTTTTGAGTCATGACTTTGTTGGAATCATGGGTAAATTATTTTATTTCCATGTTTGAAAAAATATTTTCTGATTTTTCTACAAGGGATGTGTGCATGGGTATATTTTATAACTAGGAAGAGAAACTTTGTGTTTCGTTGGCTTGCTTTTTTTGGTAGAGAGTCAAAACCGTATGGAGATTGACAACAAATAAGTCATCCTGGTCAGGAACAGATGAGTCATGGGTCCAGGCCAAGGGAAAAGAAAATAAAAGGGAACAGGATGGAGACCAACAGAGAAGCCGGGTCCAAATGTCACATTCAGACAGCCTTGATAGCTGAGCCACCTCCCTGTTGATATGAGAGCCAATTCCAGAATGATTCTAGCCCTCTGGACTGCAGAGACTAAACTGAGAAGAGCTTCTCAGAAAAGGGGAGACGGGGTACACGGAAAATTACCAAGCTCTAGGGGCTAACTTTTCTATGAAATTTGCCTTCCCCACCACTGGCATTAACTTTCAGATGAATGTTTGACCTCCATGGAGTGGATCTCATGGGTGACCATTGTGGTCATGTGAAGATTCTAGTTTTCAACATCACTTCAAGGAATTGTAAACCTTTGTACCAGTGAGGGTTGGTTTTCGTTTTTGTATTTTTCTTACTGACCATCTCTTAGCTCTTCCTGTCCCATTGCCTTCTATAGTATATCCATTATCGATTACTTATGAAGTGGATATGGTATCTAAGCCAACCAAAATTTAAAAAGTTTCCTGGTTTATTTACCTCAATCATTTTTATTTGAGTTTAAAGACTAGGATCCAGTTAAAGTGGTCATTTGATACAAGAAACTATAAAACAAAAGACTTTTGAAAATGTCTGCCTCTTTCACACTTCAAGTCAGCAATAAACAAAGGACAGAATTGAGAGGAAACCCTGGTAAAGCTGTCTCAGTAGGTGACATGGTTAGCCCATTTTCTCCATGGATGTGTCATGAAAAGTCACCTGAGAAGAAATGTGTCCTCAGTATCTCTTTCTACAGATAAAAATAATTTTTAGAGTTAGCTTGGGTTTATAAACAATATTTTCTAAATTTGTTTTGACTATTTGGTTGACTTAAAAGATACAGTACTTTGCTTTTCCAGTGACCATTTCAGTGATTCTTCATCTTGCTTTTTGATCTTCAGTCGAGTGTGACCCTCTAACACCTTGCTGTTAAATTTTTCTCCAAAACCCAGTCTTTCTGTCAAGTGGTTCAAGGTCTCCAAAATAATTTGACAGCACTCTTACCACTGTTATTTAAAGAGAATACTAAGGAATAGTTTGGAAATGTCAGTATCTGTCCTCTGATTTTGCCCTGGTTTTCATAAATTGTTAATGATTCCAAGTAGGTTGTCCATGTAAAGCAAAGAGGTCTGGGGGAAGAAAGAAGGAGGTCTTAAAATTCTGACAGGTTCTAGCTGAGGAAATATTTTTAAATGTTAAAGCCCAAATTGTGTAAAAGCCACTCACCGCCATGATTGAGAGCTGTGAACAGAGAAGCTCTGGAATGCAGGAGGCGGATGAGTGAGTGTGGGCTTGGGGGAAAATGAAGGAATTGCAAATGATTGTGGTTCTGACAGTGGACTCACATATGGGTTCCTAACACACACACACACACACACACACACACACACACACACACACACCTTCAGCTTCATCTAGGACTATTCCCTGGTTTTGAAGGCAGAGCAGAGGGAGGCTCTGTTACATGGAACTTAAGACCCAGTTCCCTTGCTGTCCATCAATCCCATGAATGGGGGAAAAAATAAAGGTGAAAATTACTCATATTAACAGACACCACAAGCTCTCTATATATTTTTTTTTAATTTTTTATTGTTGGGTGTTCAAAACATTACATAGTTCTTGATATATCATATTTCACAATTTGATTCAAGTGGGTTATGAGCTCCCATTTTTACCCCATATACAGATTGCAGAATCACATCAGTTACACATCCATTGATTTACATATTGCCATACTAGTGTCTGTTGTATTCTGCTGCCTTTCCTATCCGCTACTATCCCCCCTCCCCTCCCCGCCCCTCTGCTCTCCTCCCCTCTTCTCTCTCTGCTCCCTCTACTGACATTCGTTTGTCCCCCTTATATTATTTTTCCCCTTCCCCTCACTTCCTCTTGTATGTACTTTTGTATAACTCTGAGGGTCTCCTTCCATTTCCATGCATTTTCCCTTCTCTCTCCCTTTCCCTCCCACCTCTCATCCCTGTTTAATGTTAATCTTCTTCTCATGCTCTTCGACCCTACTCTGTTCTTAGTTACTCTCCTTATATCAAAGAAGACATTTGGCATTTGTTTTTTAGGGATTGGCTAGCTTCACTTAGCATAATCTGCTCTAATGCCATCCATTTCCCTGTAAATTCTATGATTTTGTCATTTTTTAATGCAGAGTAATACTCCATTGTGTATAAATGCCACATTTTTTTTATCCATTCATCCATTGAAGGGCATCTAGGTTGGTTCCACAGTCTAGCTATTGTGAATTGTGCTGCTATGAACATCGATGTAGCAGTGTCCCTGTAGCATGCTCTTTTTAGGTCTTTAGGGAATAGACCGAGAAGGGGAATAGCTGGGTCAAATGGTGGTTCCATTCCCAGCTTTCCAAGAAATCTCCATACTGCTTTCCAAATTGGCTGCACCAATTTGCAGTCCCACCAGCAATGTACAAGTGTACCCTTTTCCCCACATCCTCGCCAGCACTTGTTGTTGTTTGACTTCATAATGGCTGCCAATCTAACTGGAGTGAGATGGTATCTTAGGGTGGTTTTGATTTGCATTTCTCTGACAGCTAGAGATGGTGAGCATTTTTTCATGTACTTGTTGATTGATTGTATGTCCTCCTCTGAGAAGTGTCTGTTCAGGTCCTTGGCCCATTTGTTGATTGGGTTGTTTGTTCTCTTATTGTCTAATTTTTTGAGTTCTTTGTATACTCTGGATATTAGGGCTCTATCTGAAGTGTGAGGAGTAAAGATTTGTTCCCAGGATGTAGGCTCTCTATTTACCTCTCTTATTGTATCTTTTGCTGAGAAAAAACTTTTTAGTTTGAGTAAGTCCCATTTGTCGATTCTAGTTATTAACTTTTGTGCTATGGGTGTCCTATTGAGGAATTTGGAGCCCGACCCCACAGTATGTAGATCGTAGCCAACTTTTTCTTCTATCAGACGGCGTGTCTCTGATTTGATATCAAGCTCCTTGATCCATTTTGAATTAACTTTTGTGCATGGCGAGAGAAAGGGATTCAGTTTCATTTTGTTGCATATGGATTTCCAGTTTTCCCAGCACCATTTGTTGAAGATGCTATCCTTCCTCCATTGCATGCTTTTAGCCCCTTTATCAAATATAAGGTAGTTGTAGTTTTGTGGATTGGTTTCTGTGTCCTCTATTCTGTACCATTGGTCCACCCGCCTGTTTTGGTACCAGTACCATGCTGTTTTTGTTACTATTGCTCTGTAGTATAGTTTGAAGTCAGGTATCGCTATACCGCCTGATTCACACTTCCTGCTTAGCATTGTTTTTGCTATTCTGGGTCTTTTATTTTTCCATATGAATTTCACGATTGCTTTCTCTATTTCTACAAGAAATGCCGTTGGAATTTTGATTGGCATTGCATTAAACCTATAGAGAACTTTTGGTAATGTCGCCATTTTGATGATGTTAGTTCTGCCTATCCATGAACAGGGTATATTTTTCCATCTTCTAAGATCTTCTTCTATTTCTCTCTTTAGGGTTCTGTAGTTTTCATTGTATAAGTCTTTCACCTCTTTTGTTAGGTTGATTCCCAAGTATTTTATTTTTTTTGAAGATATTGTGAATGGAGTGGTTGTCCTCATTTCCATTTCAGAGGATTTGTCGCTGATATACAGGAATGCCTTTGATTTATGTGTGTTGATTTTATATCCTGCCACTTTGCTGAATTCATTTATTAGCTCTAATAGTTTCTTTGTAGACCCTTTTGGGTCTGCTAGGTATAGAATCATGTCATCTGCAAATAGTGATAATTTAAGTTCTTCTTTTCCTATTTTGATGCCTTTAATTTCTTTCGTCTGTCTAATTGCTCTGGCCAGTGTTTCGAGAACTATGTTGAACAGAAGTGGTGAGAGAGGGCATCCCTGTCTTGTTCCAGATTTTAGAGGGAATGCCTTCAATTTTTCTCCATTCAGAATGATGCTAGCCTGAGGCTTAGCATAGATTGCTTTTACAATATTGAGGTATGTTCCTGTTATCCCTAGTTTTTCTAGAGTTTTGAACATAAAGGGATGCTGTACTTTGTCGAATGCTTTTTCCGCATCTATCGAGATGATCATATGGTTCTTATTTTTAAGTCTATTGATGTGGTGAATAACATTTATTGATTTCCGTATATTGAACCAGCCTTGCATCCCAGGGATGAATCCTACTTGATCATGGTGCACAATTTTTTTGATAAGTTTTTGTATCCGAGTGGCCAGAATTTTATTGAGGATTTTTGCATCTAGGTTCATTAGAGATATTGGTCTGTAGTTTTCTTTCTTTGAAGTGTCTTTGTCTGGTTTAGGTATCAGGGTGATGTTGGCCTCATAGAATGAATTTGGAAGTTCTCCCTCTTTTTCTATTTCCCGAAGTAGCTTGAAAAGTATTGGTATTAGTTCCTCTTTAAAGGTTTTGTAAAACTCTGCTGTATACCCATCCGGTCCTGGGCTTTTCTTAGTTGGTAGTCTTTTGATGGTTTCTTCTATTTCCTCAATTGATATTGGTCTGTTTAGGTTGTCTATATCCTCCTGACTCAATCTGGGCAGATCATATGACTTAAGAAATTTATCTATGCCTTCACTATCTTCTAATTTATTGGAGTATAAGGATTCAAAATAATTTTTGATTATCTTCTGTATTTCTGAAGTGTCTGTTGTGATATTGCCTCTTTCATCCCGTATGTTAGTAATTTGAGTTCTCTCTCTTCTTCTCTTCGCTAGCATGGCTAAGGGTCTGTCGATTTTGTTTATTTTTTCAAAGAACCAACTTTTAGTTTTGTCAATTTTTTCAATTGTTTCTTTTGTTTCGATTTCATTAATTTCAGCTCTGATTTTAATTATTTCTTGCCTTCTACTTCTTTTGCTGTTGTTTTGCTCTTCTTTTTCTAGGATTTTGAGATGAAGTATGAGATCATTTATTTGCTGTTTTTTCTTTTTTTAAGGAATGAACTCCAAGCAATGAATTTTCCTCTTAGAACTGCTTTCAATGTGTCCCATAGATTCCGATATGTTGTGTCTGTGTTTTCATTAATCTCTAAGAATTTTTTAATTTCTTCCTTGATGTCTTCTATAACCCATTGATCATTCAGTAACCTATTGTTCATTCTCCAAGTGATGTATTCTTTTCCCTTCCTTCTTTTATCGTTGATTTTCAGTTCCATTCCATTATGATCAGATAGGATGCATGGTATTATCTCTACTCCTTTATATTGTCTAAGAGTTTCCCTGTGACATAATATATGATCTATTTTTGAGAAGGATCCATGTGCTGCTGAGAAAAAAGTGTAACTGCTTGATGTTGGGTGGTATATTCTATATATGTCAATTAAGTCTAGGTTATTAATTGTGTTATTGAGTTCTATAGTTTCCTTATTCAACTTTTGTTTGGAAGATCTGTCCAGTGGTGATAGAGGTGTGTTGAAGTCTCCCATGATTATTGTATGGTGGTCTATTAGACTCTTGAACTTGAGAAGAGTTTGTTTGATGAACATAGCTGCACCATTGTTTGGGGCATATATATTTATGATTGTTATGTCTTGTTGGTGTATGGTTCCCTTGAGCAGTATGTAGTGTCCCTCTTTATCCCTTTTGATTAACTTTGGCTTGAAATCTATTTTATTTGAGTATGGATACTCCTGCTTGTTTCCGAAGTCCATATGAGTGATATGATTTTTCCCAAACTTTCACCTTCAACCTATGTATGTCTTTTCCTATCAAATGCGTCTCCTGTAGGCAGCATATTGTTGGGTCTTGTTTTGTGATCCATTCTACTAGCCTGTGTCTCTTGATTGGTGAGTTTAAGCCATTAACATTTAGGGTTATTATTGAGATATGGGTTGTTCTTCCAGCCATATTTGTTTATTTATGTTACTAAACATGGTTTGTTTTCCTCTTTGATTACTTTCCCCCCTTTAGTGTCCTACCTCCCACTGTTGGTTTTCATTGTTATTTTCCATTTCCTCTTCCTGTAATGTTTTGCCAAGGATGTTTTGAAGAGATGGTTTTCTAGCTGCAAATTCTTTTAACTTTTGTTTCTCGTGGAAGGTTTTAATTTCATCTTCCATCCTGAAGCTTAATTTCGCTGGAAACACAATTCTTGGTTGGAACCCATTTTCTTTCAGTGTTTGAAATATGTTATTCCAGGATCTTCTAGCTTTCAGAGTCTGTGTTGAAAGATCAGCTGTTATCCTGATTGGCTTACCCCTAAATGTGATCTGCTTCCTTTCTCCTGTAGCTTTTAAAATTCTCTCCTTATTCTGTATGTTGGGCATCTTCATTATAATGTGTCTAGGTGTGGGTCTCTTATGATTTTGCACATTCGGCGTCCTGTAGGCTTCTAGGATTTGGGGTTCTGTCTCATTCTTCAATTCTGGGAAGTTTTCTCGTATTATTTCATTGAATAGATTGCTCATTCCTTTGGTTTGAAACTCTGTCCCTTCCTGTATCCCAATGACTCTTAAATTTGGTCTCTTGATGTTATCCCATATTTCTTGGATGTTCTGCTCATGGTTTCTTAACAGTCTTGCTGAGCTGTCTATGTTCTTTTCAAGTTGAAATACTTTATCTTCATTGTCTGATGTTCTGTCTTCTAAGTGTTCTACTCTGCTGGTAGTATTCTCAATTGAGTTTTTAAGTTGGTTTATTGCTTCCTGCATTTCTAGGATTTCTGTTTGTTTGTATTTTATAACCTCTATTTCCCTGTATAGTTGATCTTTTGCTTCTTGGATTTGTTTATGTAATTCATTGTTGAAGTGATCTTTCATTGTCTGATTTTGCTGTCTGATGTCTTCCTTGAGACTCCAGATCATCTGAAGCATGTATATCCTGAATTCTTTATCTGACATTCCATCTGCTGCAGCTATTACCTCTTCTAACGTTGAGTTGACCTGCAATGCTTGTGGTCCTTTCTTTCCTTGTCTCTTCATACTGTTCGCGTTCCTTTCTACTTGGTGAAACTGTTGTGCTATTGAATTTTCCCCCTATATATTTATATTGCTCTTGTATAGTTGCAAAGTCTCCCTCGCAGGCGCGGGCGGCAGCTCTGTCCCTCTGCGGGCCGCTAGGCTTGTTCTGTCGGTGGTCACAGTTCTGTCTACTTTGCAGGCGCAGGCAGCGGCACTGCCCCTCTGCAGGCCTCTGGGGCTGTACTGCCAGTGGGTCGCAGGTCCGCCTACCTTGCAGGTGCGGGGGGGGGGGCGGCTCTACCCTTCCTCAGGCCACTGGGCCTGTTCTGTCTCTCGGTTGCAGGTCTGGCCTGTTCTGATGGTGGTCACAGTTCCGTCTACCTTGCAGGTGCGGGGGGGAGGGGGCGGCTCTGCCTCTCAGCAGGCCGCTGCTCCTCTTCTGCCCGTGGGTCGCAGGCCCGCCTACCTTGCAGGAGTGATTGGAAGCTCTGCCACTCCGCGGGCCACTGGGCCTTTTCTGTCAGTGGTCACAGTTCCGCCTACCTGACAGGCGCGGGGGGTGGGGGGCGGCTCTGCCCCTCAGCAGGCCGCTGGGCCTGTTCTGTGGGTGTTCACAGTTCCCTCTACCTTGCCGGCGCAGGGGGAGGGGGCGGCTCTGCCTCTCAGCAGGCTGCTGCTCCTCTTCTGCCGGTGGGTCGCAGGCCCGCCTACCTTGCAGGCGTGATTGGAATCTCTGTCCCGCCGCGGGCCACTGGGCCTTTTCTGTCGGTGGTCACAGTTCCCCTACCTGGCAGGCGCGGGGGGTGTGGGGCGGCTCTGCCCCTCAGCAGGCCGCTGGGCCTGCTCTGTGCGTGGTCACAGTTCCCTCTACCTTGCCGGCGCAGGGGGAGGGGGCGGCTCTGCCTCTCAGCAGGCCGCTGCTCCTCTTCTGCCGGTGGGTCGCAGGCCCGCCTACCTTGCAGGAGTGATTGGAAGCTCTGTCCCGCCGCGGGCCACTGGGCCTTTTCTGTCCGTGGTCACAGTTCCACCTACCTGGCAGGCGCGGGGGGTGGGGGGCGGCTCTGCCCCTCAGCAGGCCGCTGGGCCTGCTCTGTGGGTGGTCACAGTTCCCTCTACCTTGCCGGTGCAGGGGGAGGGGGCAGCTCTGCCTCTCAGCAGGCCGCTGCTCCTCTTCTGCCGGTGGGTCGCAGGCCCGCCTACCTTGCAGGAGTGATTGGAAGCTCTGTCCCGCCGCGGGCCACTGGGCCTTTTCTGTCCGTGGTCACAGTTCCACCTACCTGGCAGGCGCGGGGGTGGGGGGCGGCTCTGCCCCTCAGCAGGCCGCTGGGCCTGCTCTGTGCGTGGTCACAGTTCCCTCTACCTTCTCTGTATATTTTTTTACATTTATTTTTTAGTTGTAGGTGGATACAATACCTTTATTTTATTTTTATGTGGTGCTGAGGACCAAACCCAGAGCCTCACACATGCTAGGTGAGCACTCTTTCCTCTGAGCCACAACCAGCTCTAAAACACCATTCTGGTCTCCTGGAATGTCAGTTCTGGAACATAGTAGGCTGTGTAGAGAAAATTATTTCCCTCTGGATCTCAATTTCTTCACCTTCAAAGTGATAAAGTAAACTTAGATCCTTAAACCATATTGTTATAATAACAGTTATAGATACCCCAAAAGTCATCTAATTTTGGATCTTTGGTGACTGTAACTTGAATTATGTGATGTTTAAGGAGATTACAATTCATGGAGTAATGAATCATTTTAAATATTTGAATCAAGAACTAGATGCAATGGTGATTGCCTATAATCCCAGCTACTCAGGAGACTGAGGCAGAAGGATCATGCATTTCAGGCCAGGCTGGACAACTTAATGACATTGTCTCAAAACAAAATTTTTATTTAAAAAGAGCTGTGGGTATAACTCAGTGGTAGAGCACTTGCCTAGTATGTGGAAACCCTGGATTCAATCACCAGTACCACAAAAAAAAAAAAAAAAAATATATATATATATATATATATATATATATATATATATATACTTTTTTTCGTGAATTCCTCTATGCAATTCAGTTCATTTCAAGGCTAAAACTGGGTTTCAGACAGGTTCCCCCATACATTGGTTGTTTTCAATGACATACCTCAGGAAAGGAGGGTTGTTAAGCAACTGGGTTTCACTCTATAGCAGACCAGACTCAAGAAAGTATAGACAGAGTGTGTGCTGACTGACCCGTATGAAAACAGGCTTTGCAACTGTTATCAGGAAGCTTATGAGTGAAATAACAGAATCTTCCACTGAAAGATGCTTTACACATACCTGTAATCCCAGTGGCTCAGGAGGCTGAGGCAGGAGGATCAAAAGTTCAAAGCCAGTCTCAGCAATTTACTGAGTCCCTAAGCAGCTTAGCAAGACCCTGTCTCAAAATTTTAAAAAATTTAAAAAGGGCTGGGGGATGCAGCTCAGTGGCTAAGTACCTCTAGGTTCAATCCTCAGTACCAAAAATAAGTTAAATAAAATATAATTTTAAGTTTTCTAACATGACAAGAAGTCCCAAGTTGGATCAGAAGTTTAACAAAGTTATCAAGGACCCGGTGGCTTTCCATCTTTCTGATTTGGCAGCCTCAGTGCGTTGGAAATACCTCATTTTGGGTCTCAAAGTTGGTTATTCCAGGGTGGTCATTATAACCAATCACCATCAAAAGAGAATGGGGTGACTGAAATTGACTAATCCTAATTATTCTTCCTTCCTTGGTGATGGGTCTGTATTCAACCAGCAAATTGCTACCCAACATCTGAATAAAAGTGAGGGTCTTGTGACAAGAAAGTAAAAGTGGCAGTTGGATAGGCAATTACCATCTCTGCCACACCAACTATGTTCTGTCTATAGACAATTAAAACATGGCTAAACTTGGTTTAAATAATCTCTCTTCATTAACTACAATCTATGCCACATTTGGGCAATCAGTATGAGACTTCCAAATCAACATATTCTCTTCTTAAATGAGTATATGACAAACTCAAGGGGCGGGGGGGAGAAAATCTAATTTTCTTAGACATATTGGAACAGGATTTAGGATACCAATTTGGGCCTCTGGCTTTCATAACACCAGAGAGGTAGGTGGAATTTGCAGTAAATCTTCTCAATGAGAATTTGTTTTGAATTCTAGGAATGATGGGTATCCTACATTTATTAGTCCTGCCATGCAAATAGGTTATATGCAAATCCAGGAACATCTGGTATGTCCACATGGAAAGAGCCTCTGATGGTTTCATACATGCAGTCTCCAAACTCTAAAAACACGAGTTGGGTAGAGCCAAGAGGTAGTTCACCTGTCACCAACCAAGTCTTGGCCATTTCAGGAGGAACATGGTCCCCACACTTATGGTGCTTGTTAACAAATCTGAACAGTGATACTTCTCTCTTTCCCCACATGTCCAAGGCAAATCGCCACCAGGCCACTGTACAGGCATCCACGTAGGCTGTACATAAACATCACAGAGGGAACAAATCATTGTGGGCTAACGCAGGACATCTTCATGACCCTCAACTGGCCTAAGTCTAGGAAGATGGCCACTAAAACAACAAACAGATGGTAACCAGGACAAATAACCCCCTCCTGTGGACTGCCCAAGGAGTCAAGGTCTAGCAGGAGGGAGTGGGCACACAGCCAGCAAACGCTGTCAGATAACACAGCTGTGATTTCAACACCAAAGGGATTTGTTCACATTTCAAACTCGGGAATATCCCAATTTCACTAGAAAGTGCATAGTTGGGAAATTTTCCCACCCCCTTGCATAAGAAGCACTGGAGAAAACAGATATAAAACTCCCTGTTCTGATAACAGGGTAATCTCAACTAGAAATTTGGATGGCAAACTCCCCACTATAGCAAAAAGAGTAAATGAGGTAAAGTGCATTTTTCTTGAGTGGAGCTGTCTTGGTCCCTAACAGAAGTAAATTTCCCACTGGGTTCAGAATGGAATTCTAAAAGAAACCTGACAGGCTGGTGGTCAGCCTCTTAGCTGACAGAGAGGCATATGATTATCTGTGAAGATCTTTGGACTGGGAGGTCAAGACTACAACCCTCAGTTGTGTTTTGACACAAACTTAACCTGTTTGGGTCTTTTCTTGAATGGTAATATAGGGCTCACTTTGCAAGATGACTTAATATCAAAGAGATAAAGCATTTGAAACCATAAGGATTTGATTTGGCAAATACGGTTGTTTTTTTACACATTATCCTCTGATCATAGGCAAGATGCCCTAAAGGAGAAAGGAATACAGTAATCTATTCAACTGCTAATCCTTGAATTAAAGGGACAGGGGCTGGTGGGAATTTTGTGGGCTGGAACTCAAGTCTGCAAGTGAGCAAAAAATGTACAAAGCTTGGGGATATGTGTGCTTCCTTGTGATTTTCTAAAACATCAATGGAACCATTTAAATTTACACACACAAACATACCAACATTATCCAGCTGCCTTTGCCTGCAGCATCAAAACCAACATAAAGCCACCACTTTTCCTTTCACACCGGGAACAGCTGCTATCCCAGACAGGAGCCTGCATCCCCTTGTCTCTGTCCTGAGACCACTAGACACTTCCTGTCTGTTAGCACAGAAGCAGAAGAGTGGGAAACACTGGAAAAATAGTTAAAGGATAGGAAAATAAGTTTTGGACAATCTCTTTTCTTAAAATGTTTTTGTAGAGAAAAAAAATGCTATGAGTGGAGGTTTTGTATAGTTTGAAACGAACCTAATTGCCATTTTGACATGTTACTAGCTAAATTGTCTTTCTGGGCTTGAATTTAAGAACAGTTTGTTATGTTGTTTTTATAAGGAAATGTAGTCTGAGTTGCAAATAACCAATTTATATTCAAACTTCAGGTGTACAAAAACAAGTCAATTTTGTAAGCAAAATTGCAGTAATTGTTTTCTTTGGGCATTTGTAATGAGACAAAAACAAAAAACAGTGTATGGTTCATTTGCATGATCAGCAATAGGATTATATGTACAAATCTAAGGTAATTAAATTTTATTTGCAAAAAAAGCATTAGCATTATTGAGATGAAAATTTTGTAGGAAAACAATATGAAACTAATGCTTTATGTAAGATGAACAAGTTTATCTAACAGTTGAAATATTTTTTTTAATTGTCCATGCAATTAACTGCATATATAGTATGACCAACATTTTATGAAGTGCAATATCATAAGAATAGCTAAGTACTATCCAATCAACTTAATCATCAAAAGGACTCCAAAAGGTGTGATTGCAACTTCACCAATGAGTTAAAAAAGGCACACAATGTAAGTAATTTTTTCAAAGTCATATGGAATCCCAAGTTTTCCCACACCTTTCACTTGTAATGTCAATATTATACTAAACTTTAGTAATCAAAGCCTTGCAAATATTTAGATTTTACATATTTCCAAAAGACTCTTTTTAAAAAATTTACCTTTATTTAAGTACAATACTTTACTAAGTAATAATGAAGTGACTAGTTACAATTTGGGGGATTAAAATATATAGCTAGTCTCATGTTTTGAAAATTCAATATAAGGTAGCACAAGTTAGATGCAATCATCCTAGACTTAGGGATGTCTCCATCACACATAGACAGTAGAAAAGCTACTTATGTAACCTGAACATCTACTATCAGAATTATCCAGGAACAGCTTGCCTCCAGAGTGGCAGAATGACAAACGAAAGGGGTTGAAACTCATCTTGGCCGCTTTTGAGTAAATACTTCAACTCTTATATTGATGATCCCCACTTTGCAAGGTTGTTGGCAAAATACATTGTAATTATTAAACATGTTCTACCCGAATTCTAAGCATCACTTAATCTCAGCCTACACAATGGAGAGTTGTCTGTCTCACAAAGGTATAAGTTTTGAGCAAACCTGTGAAAACACCTTGTGAAACATATAGAACTTCCCACACAGCATTCATGCGTTGAGCCATAGTTTAGGTTGAGTAGTGGCAGGAGATACACAGCACCTGGGGATTGACACAAGCCATAGGTCCCCAGGGTTCTTAGCCAGTGAACTTGGCATAAAGCCTGTTTCCCCAAAGGGAAGGCAGCTTATCCCAACAGAAATGGGAGACAGCAACACTCAAGTACCAGCTGGCAGGTACCAATTTCAAGCAGTATCCTCTTCAAAAAATAATTGCAACTCCCACTCAACCACAAAAGAACCATGAAAACATGTTAGTGATGAGCTCAGCTTCTATCAGTGGTGCAATAAAATCTATGCCCTGCAAGAATTGATCAGTTGGTCTTCCACTTCAATTTCTTTCATGATGTATTGCCAGAGTCCAAATCTTTGGAACAACTTTGAAGTTCTAAAATAACGATCCATGTGCTGAACCACGCTTCAGAGTAGTAAGAAGCCCTTTGCAAATTCAAGCTAGTAGGAAAGTGAAGCAGGTGTCCCCTCCCAGTTAGGGAATAAGTGCCCTGACCTCTTTCCAGGCTCAAACATCCAAAAAAATTGACAGATCAAATTAAACAAATAAATTGAGGTCCAACGAGAAAAAGTACAAATCTTAAAGGTGTGTCAGGTAACTCTTAAGGAATCAGGCTACATTTAAACGGAAGGTTTAATTCCATTCTTACTGAAGATGCCATTTCTTTGTACTCCTGAAAACTGCCAATAACACAAAGAGCCATTTCGGTTCCTGTAGAATGTTCAAGGAAAAAGTATCAATTTCAACCAAGACCCTCATTGTACAAATGAGAATCAGATTCCCAGATTTCTGAACTTGGTCTATTTCACTGTGTTTTGTCAGCTAGGATCTTATTGGTGATTCAACCAGTTTATAAAGTACTTGAGAACCGGGCTGTAACCCATACATAGATCAGCTCTCAGTACAAGACATATTACCAGCTCAAGGAAAACATAATACTGAATGACCCACTGTTTATTTCTAAAATTCTGAACAATTATCTATGATTACAAAAATGAAGATGGTAGCTGAGGCAAGTACTTCTAGGGGCAAGCTCCTTAAGGGCAAGAGTTGCTGCCCCTTTAAATGACTGCTAATTTTTAAAGTTGTATTTCAGATAAGGCCCACTAGAGAAGACAGGAATTGATAAAAATCACCTAAAGTAACACAGCCCCTCTTCTCCGTGACCTAAAGCAAACTTTGCCCATTATAATGCTAAATTTTCCACCTAGGAGACCTTCCTGTCTGCCATTTTTGAACATGCCATGTATAAAGAAGCATGACCTGGAACTGAGCATGCTCAGGAATGTATCTTTTTCTCTCCCAGTTGTGCTTATGGGCTTTGCACTGACCAAGGGGCAAACCTATTACTGTCAGTAACAGAAGTATTTGTGCAACAAAATCAGGAGCTCCAGCAAACCTAAGAAAAGATGAAGATGCTTTCAAGGACCCAAGAAGCTGCCCAGCAGGGTATATGCAGTGGAATCTTCCAGTCACTAGAGACAGCCGGTAAAGCTGATGGCCTGATCCCAGCAATGTTTATTCAGGGATGTGCCCTTGAGCACATGGAAACCTTGGGATGATTTATGATAAGGATTTTGTACCCGGCCACAACCCTGAGCAACTGAAGAAACAAGAGGAAAGTAGGCTATCACTTTCAGTACATGAATACTAAGTCGCTTAATATGACTGAAGCAGTATCCAACCATAGAGGCCAGTTTGCAAAGGGCAATTTTAAAATATAAAATGATGTTTTTGTCAAGGGTTGACCATCAATCTGAACCAAAAGCCAAGAATTAATTACCTTTTACTAACTCATGTCCTGAAAAACTTTTTTCCCCTGATTCAAGGACATAAAGGCTTATTGGAATTTTTTTAATTTGAAATGGCTCGAAACACATGCATATTTTCAAAACACTCTCATCAATAAATGGAGCTGGAAAATGTCATACACTTGCATCCTTGCTAATGTGATTTAGTGGGTATACCCAATGTGCTAGGCATGAGGCTGGACATATTTTCATTCAATCTTTATGACCTGCATTGTAAATCATATCTTTTCATATACCTGAATATGTTCACTGAACGTGTGCTCAAAGATCTATATCATTTTCCCAAATATTTTACTTTCATAAGAGGCTGTTGTAGTTAACAAGTAATAATGCCAACATTCATAATACCTTTATATTTAGGAATGACTCACTTTTAAAAACACGAAAGTAATTTTTTTTTAATTAGAGGGAGAAAAGGCCATATTTTAATACAAAACCAGATGTGACCAAAGAACTATAATGGTCTTTAAGATGAAGAAAGCACAATGACAGAAATCATGATACAGTACACCTCTAAGGAGCCTACAACAGACTAAGAAATAAACACACATACCTCCCCAGTACCCCCCACACATGTATGTACAGGCTGTATGAGCAATGATTTTTAAAACACATTGGAAGAACAGGATGAACATACCCACGTATGCAAATGTACATGTTTTCCTTAGAAACATAGCATGGTTTTCTTTCATTTTACTAAGCTTACAGAAATTCAATCTAGAATTATTTCATGCCTAACACATGTAAAGGAAAGAGTATAAAGCAAAATTTTGCATTTTCCTGGGAGTTGTTGATTGCATTTTTTTGGGGGGAGGTGGTTAAAATCTACATACAAATAGAGGTTGTTATGTTGTTTGCTATTTACTTTAAACAGATTACCAAAACGCTTTATACAGCACTATTTACATTACAATAGATATGTTACACCAGCAATGGTGGCCAAGGGATCAGTGCTTCCAAACTTCTCCAGTACTTACATGTGGAGATCTAAAGAGGACAATATATCCAGAAGATAAGGAATGGTTTGCTCCCTACTGACAAAGTGCTCCCTGACCAAAGAAAAGTCCCTATAGGCAGTATCTTCTGGTCAGCCACAGTCATTATCAAGGAGTCCAAACCCTCGAGGCTCTTCACTGGACCTTGCAGTTCTCACTACTCCTGGGCTCAGGTGCAGCACCTGGGCTTGGGGCAGGACGGCCTTGAGTGGCTCTCAGGCCCTCTCTGGGGTTGGCAGCTGAACTTCTCTCAGGAGGATGATTGACAGACAGAGATTTCGTGGTGGACTCTTGGAAGGCAGAGCCTGAACCGCCTTGGCTCTGTTGAGCAACCTTGACCTGCAACACACACCTCTGTTAGAGACTAAAATCATAATCACATGTATATAACATGAAAATACAGCGCTATGTCACCAAGCTCATAAGTTGTATACAATTTTAATATATTCTTCCCTGAGAACAGGCTTCACCTAACAGAGGAGTTAGAACATCAGACATGAACTTATAACAAGTCATCCAACTTCCCTGGACACCTCTGATGGCCAAGCTTGTTCCCAAGAAAGAATTTAAAACTCTTAGAAGGCAAAGACTATCTTTCTTACTTTTGTATCTCCACTGCCAACAATATGCTCCATTACTTGGGAAATGTTTAATATACTCCTAAGTGAGGACCAAAATCTGCCTCCATTTGTCCCAACTGAACCTCTGTTGTCATTTAAAATAAGTATAATCCAAATGAGTAATACTAACCTCATAGGTAGGAGCTCTATTTACAACATTTAGAAGACCCAGGACCTATTCTTCATATAAAGATATTTTAATTGGGCTCCTTATGTTGTTGTTTGTCTCACCACTAGATTTGCATTACAGCTGCAGGGCAGCTATCAGATGCCCTCTATAAGGCCCTGCCTTTCAAGAGAAGGAGGTATCCAAAAAAACTGAGTCAAGATTTGAGACTTATCTAGTAGTGAAAAAAAAATATGGAGTCAGAAAACAGAAAGAGCAAGACAAATGAAGTATAGAAAAGCTTCAACTCAGTTAAAGGCAAAAATTGAAGCAACAAGTAAGGAGATCTTTAAAAGAAAAAGAGAAAGCCAACAGGTGGTCAGCACAGATGTTGGAAAATCATGATGTTACAAACGTTCCCTGAGTGAATGACTTCCAGGGACCCCCTTCTGAAGCAAGAAGAAAAGAGAATGGAAATTATTTTCCCCTTTATATTCTTTCCATAGGAAGTATGTAACTTTAAAAGGCAGTTAAATACTTTTCATTATGGAAAACCGTGAATCTGGCCAACAATTCAAACCCTGGAAAGCTTACTTCTATCTCAGATCAAGTGCAGCAATGAAGGACCAGGACTAAGTGGAAAATTACCATCCATGAAAAGCTGAAGGAAAAGAACAGGGTTTTATTGGTATTATCTTAAAAGAGAGAGAGAGAGAAAGAGAGAGAGAGAGAGTAATATCAAAGCAAGTGTTTCCCTTGAATGCATCAAAATATAGGAATGTCAAATCTTTTCTACCTAAGAGAGAAAATGCATAAGAAATAATAAATTGAATCAGTAAAGCTTTTTCTTAATCCCAATTAAATGCCTAAAGTGCACTCCTTGACTTCTGCTCTCCAGACCCTATTTCTCTGATACTCAATCGAAGAAGCTATATTCTGTGATTAGAGTTTAAACTAGGGATTTGAACCTCACACTGGTTAGTTAACCTTAGAATGGTCCATGAACAGATGAAGTCAAATTCACCAAGTATTTAGTCTATTAAGATATTGTATCCATACCCCAATCATCTTACCAGTGAAGGCAGCCACAGTGGGGAGAGAATGATGATGTGCATGTCTCAGTGAAAACAAACTTCACTGGCAGAAAACTATGCAAGGTTCCCATTGAAACACAGACAGAACCACCACTGTCCGTGATGGGCTTATAACATAAGGCTGGTCCTCTGGCACTGAATGCCAAGTCCACGGTCAGATTAAGTCTACCATCTATCACTGGCTTCCTTGTCCCCAGCAAACTGGGAGCTCCTGATTTATTCATCCCCAATAAAGATTGGGGATTCAACATAATCTGCATTTCATCCATTTTCCCCCTTTGAACTTATCAGATGTCACTCAATGTGAGAGAGAACTCTCTCTCTCAAAATTCAGCCAGTCACCTTAGGGGAAAGCTCATAATCCTGGGTGTCTAAGCACAACATTGCTTAGCAATTCATCATGACTACTGGTGCCTACTGAACTGCATAGCTAATGCACAGAACACAAATCTGCAGGAAACCATGGTTACTGCTCTGGAGCAGCAAGCTCAACAATAGTGTAGAAAGCAGGCCCCCTAGTGTGCAAAGAGCTTTTTCTTAGATAATAAATCTGAACACTACATGCGAACAGCTTTTACCATCAATTCCTCATGAAAGAAGGGGGAACAGCAACACAAGCTGATTTCATAAGATGATTTCCTAAAATACCTTTATAAACATCTATTACTTTGGTCACTTCAAGACAACATTCACAGCTCCATTCATTCAACAAATATTTGCTCACTGTCAGGCTTCTCATTAGAATTGAAGACACAGGTAAACCACAGACATAATCAGCTACCTACTCACTCTGCAAATCAGAAGACAGACATTGAGCAAGTACAAGAAAGGCAACTGCCTTAAGATAATAGAAGTACAGAGGACTAGCGAAGTGCCATAGTTTTCTGTTTCACGGGAGGGCCAAATACTTCATTTGCTCTCCATAAGTATCAAACAGGAACAGATATTGGTTTCTACTGGGAGTAAGGGTGGCTCCTAGTCAACTCTCCAGGAAATGACACACTCTATACCAGAAACCCAAACCTGACTCCTCCTGACTCTGTGTACAGAAACAGCAGCTGTTGGAATATGTAGTATTAGGAATAAAGATCTGTTAAGCAGGGGCTGGGTGTTGTGGCTCAGCGGTAGAGCACTCACCTAGCACATGCAAGGCCCTGGGTTCGATCCTCAGCAACACATAAAAATAAAGGTATTATGTCCAAATACAACTAAAAAATAAATATTAAATAAAAAGATCTGTTAAGCAAATATTCTCTATACTTCAAATACATTTTCTGGGCTGCTTATAAGCTACTTTCAGAAATACAGAGGTCTCAAACATTCTGCCCTATCCTCAACAATCACAACAGAGAAATCCATAAACAGCTCTTTTCTTTGGATAGCTAATGAAATAGTGCTTTCTGCAGAAAATAAAGCATAAAAGCCATAAACAATAAGTAGCTGGAGGCAGATGAGTGAGAATAAAAAGTCTGAAACAAACTATAAGCAATATGCATGGCCAGAAGCAAAACCTGTCTTTGAATCCTTTAGCAGTCATGCTTCAAACTTTCCTACAAGTCCACTGAGGTTTCACACAACAATGTCATTTCTCAGCAAACTATTTGTAAGTGGTCGGTTGGGTGGAGAATGAGATCATGCTGCAGGACACTGTAATGCTTATCCTGGGGCTTGCTCACTGCTGACTTATCTATACCACATTAGAAAGAAAGAAGATCAGACTTGAAAGGATGCAGAGTCCAACCCTGGCTCAGATAGCACTGCAGTTTCTGAATCGAAGATAGGAGATGGATGGATGTTCACAGTAGTTTACCTTTTGTGATCTGCTGCCACCAGCTGTTGGTTTGGAGGATTCTGCAAGGTTTTCTTTGCCTGAAGTTAAGGGTGACAGGGCTAACTTCTGTGCAGCAAGGCGAGGACTGGTCCTAGTCGCCATTGTTGTTCTCCGCAGGACATATGGGCTAATCTTTCCTGTTGGGATGTCAGCAAACCCTAAGTCCAAAAAAGGTGACTGTCAACACTGGTAGGTCCAATACTATATAGGCTTCAAATGACATTTATTAGGCAAAATTTTAACAAAGATAAAGGTCCAAAACTATCTTCTCTCAGTCACAGAGACAATGTAGTAAATTTAATAGTTATTCTAGGAGTTATCAAATTGAATGAATAATTTATATGTTATCTTTTATTAGAAACATAAAAAACTGTAATGGAAAAAAGGGGGGAAATAGCATTACACAGAAAAAAAAAATTCTGCTTCTTCTTTTAAGATCTGAAGGACACTAACAGGCCTCATTAAAAAATACGAATTGGAGAAAAAAAAGAGGGGAATGTAAAATGGTAACAGCAGCTTTAGGCAGCCACTCCCATGCAGGACTAGGTAGGACAGACTAGCCTTCCAGATAAGGACTTCACACTCCCTAGGGGTATCTCCTTCTAGAGAAGGAAATGACATGACCTTCATGACTAAGAGAGGAGATCAATCCCAAGGACAATAAAATCATGTCACACTCCACAAGGACCTTCAGGGCTAACTAAGCAGTGATCATTTCTAAGCCTTTATAAATAAAAATCTCCTATCAAAAAGAGATAGCTAAGTCTGAGGATGTAACTCAAGCGGTAGTGTGCTCGCCTGGCATGCACTGGGCGCTGGGTTCAATCCTCAGCACAACATAAAAAATTAAAAAAATAAAGATGTTGTGTCCACTGAAAACTAAAAGGTAAATATTAAAAAATTCTCTCTCTCTCTCTCTCTCTAAAAAAAAAAGAGAGAGAGAGAGATAGCTACCTATATAGTGGCTAGTTATTCAGAACAATGTTTCTCAAACCATCTATGGCAAAGAATGCATCCTGATTTTTGTGGGGGTAGGAAGAGATAAGGCAAAATGTCAATCTGCTGTGGAGTAATATTTTTGTATAATAAGACTGAATCAGGGCTGGGGATATAGCTCAGTTGGTGGAGTACTTGCCTCGAATGCACAGAGCCCTGCGTTCAATTCCCAGAACCACCAAAAAAAAAAAAAAAATAGAAAAAAGTCTATGTGCTTTGACGTTACAGCAATTATCACATTGCTATGAAAATTTCCAAACTCTTACTTTCAATTTTTGAACCTTTCTTTGTCAGTTTGTAGACCAGCCCCAGGTACCTGAGCCACACTTGGTTTTTTTGAAAAAACAAAAAAAAGTGTTCAGTGGTTTCAGGCAGGGTAGTCAACCTCACCAGGCCCTCTGTCCAGCTTGTATACTATCTGAGTTGGACCCAACTCAAGAAAAGAAAGCTTGAGGGGTCCTTGATTTGTAGATTTGTCTGCAAAGAAATATCAAATTCTAAAAGGATTTTGACAGTCATTTTTCAAACCAACCAGTTCTTTAGGTAGTATGCCATGAGTAATTAATCCTACTCATTCCCTCATGACCAAAAGGAAGATATATATCTTATCAATTCAAAAGTGGTTTCTAAGGCCAGTTAGGATTGTTGCACAATAATCTAATACCTCTAACTCTTTTACATGTGAATTTTTCAAAACAACACATATAATTTTAGTTATTTTGTTGGTGGTGTTGTTTTATTTGTTTTAATTTTGGTTCTAGAGACTGCAAAAGCTAAGCATGCACTCATCGCCCAGCTATACTCCCAGCCCTAGAATTTTGTTTTAAAATTATGCATACCTTTCTTTACAACCTCAGGGAGTCCCTCTGGCTCGTATTCAGTCTCTTCTTCATCCTCAGCAGGTTGAACCCCACTTTTGCTGGTTTTTCTAATTTTTTTAGGAAACATCTCTGGGGTAGAAGGTGTTAGTCCTCCACCATTCTCCCAAATCCCACTGGACCTTTGCCTCTTGCCTGAAGCTTTATTTTGACCAGATGATGACTTCTTTTCTCTAACAGAAGAGACTGAAGATGGTCCTGGAACGGGTGAAGTTAGCAAAGGAGAACTTCTGAGATCACGTTTAGATTGCTGTAAACTCAGACTAGCAACTTGTGCTTCTAACATCTCTTTTGCTTTCTCCAGATTTTCATGGCTTATGAGCAGGGAACAGTACTTATCCAAATATTCATCTGCCTCCTTGGTTTTTTCTTCAAGAGTTTCTTTTAGCTCTTTGAGCTCAGTCATTAATTCATCCACTTTAGCTTCCACAACATTGCCTGTCCAAAATAAAATGATATATTATAGTAATTTGATGCTGACCCAGACACATTGGGCATTGAGAAGCAGCAAACAATTTTAGGCCTGTTCTTTGAATTTTTTAGAGGATTTATGGAGATTTATCTATTCATGTTCTAAGAGTTCAAACAACTTCTATTTTGGGAAGAATCTACTTATTCTAGCAGAATTTTAGCATGCTCTTATTGGAATAGCTTAAATAAAAGTCACCAAAATCTGAAACTCCTATTTCAGCCACCCTATTAAAACTTCCTTGTAAAACTAATTACATGAGCGCTTACATGAAAAATGGCTTTTTCCTCACCCATTCTTTTAAACATAAGTGAATAAACATAAGTCTCTATTGTATGGCTTTGAAAAAGTGTAGGGGACCAGTGAATAGGGAAGTCCAAAAAGGCTCTGAAACCATTTAGAGGTAATATAGGGCCTGGTGGACAGGAGTTTGGGGGCACTACAAATCTCCCTGAAACTCCAACCTACTCCCACCCAGAGCACTTCCGACAGGGGAGAGTGCTGTGTGTCCTGCACGCTGCATTCTAAGCACACTTACACCGTGCCCGCCACCATCTGCCCACACAGGAGGCAGGCTACACTGAGGGCTAAGTGGAGAAAACTGATAGGGAAAGTTATCATTTCTTTGCTTTTTTAATTTTGCCAACGTACCCAAAAATACAGCTCCCTACATTTTCCCTTTAAGCAAACCATGAGGATGGGCCACAGTGAACCAGAATCAGCCAATTATAAATTAGCAATGTCAATGCAGATCAAATGCCAATCTGCCTTTGATGGAGAAAGGACTTAAGTAGGCATCAACATGAAAAGCTCTTCTTAGAGGCTCAATAACGAAAGGTACTATTGTTTAAAAAACTATCAGGTTTTTGCATATTTTATAGAAGAGTAGATGAAATAATTCTATTTCAAAATGCAGGCCTGCTTCTGCATTCTATAATGACTTCAAGAACAAAATTCAGAAATTGGAAAATAGATAAGTGCTCAAAATCAGCACTGAGAATAGGGCACTATAAACAGATCCTATACATGCACACCACAATGCTATTTCACCACTGGGAGACAGTCTTGTAACTGATGTGCTTAGCTAATGCCCACCTGTCTTCTGCTTCAGTGCAGCTTCAAGTTGAGAGAGCTCTTTCTGCAGTGTTTTCTTTTCCTCTTCCAGCTGTTTAAAGGATTTGAGCAACAATTTTATTTTGCCCTGGGCATGTTCATTTTCCTTCTTTAGCTGATTTACATATTTTAGATGGTCCTTCTACAAAACAGAAGTAATTCCAATTAAAATCATGAATTTCTCTTTATAAGCATATGGGAAAACAATTACAAGACATAATAAAGAATCATATATTGTAAATTTAAGAATTGTGTGCAAAACGGAACTTCTGAAGACACACACAACAGTACCCCTCCACTCAGTTTCCTAAGTCTCCCAAATCATAATGTTCTCTCCTTTCCTTTGTTAGTCTCACAATCATCAACCACGTTTCCTAAGATAATGTCACATGGCTTCTTCAGGGCCATGATAGTGAGATCACTGCAAATCTGATCAGAACATAAGTCTGGTATCAGTTTTTCAAAAGCTAAAAAGAGTATGGTGCATTACAGGTCTTAGAAAAAAAACAAGGGAAATGTGCACACTGAATTATCAGAGTGTAAAGAGCCTGCCCCAGAGTAAGTCACTTTGCTGTTATTTAGTTCTTCCAACATCACCTTCAATTCTTCAGTTAGCCTGCTCTTCTCTTCACTAAATTCTTTTTTCAGCTCTGTTGTTTTCTGTACCATCTCGTGCATTTCCCTCTGCAGTTCAGTTTCCTTCACAGTCATTGTGTTTACCTGAAATTTAATGTTCATTAGGTTCTGCTTTTGGTGGTCTGTTTTGATCAAATTAACTACTCTGATACAACCTATTTGTGACATTGCTTTAGCCTGAGACAATGAAATGAAACCTGGCTAATCTTCCTTTCTATTCCACTAAACCAGTACCCTCAAAACCTACAGGCAAGCTTACCTCTTCTTCTCAGCAAAGATTTAATAAAAGACAGGAATAAGGAAAAGAATAATAAGGATAGCTAATATTACTATGTCTCAAAATCCTTCATAAAGGTATTAATTTGAATGAAGCATCAGAGAATAATCAGTGAGGCACACCTTAGCTAATTATCAGTTCGTAAACCTCTACAAATCCCCCTGTATTGTACTCATCTGCAGAAACATGCCTATGATTAGTTAAAACCAGTTGTATTATTTGCATTTGCCCCCTCAGGTTGAAACAACCTGGTACAGTTTGTCTTATCATGTCTACATTAACTGCCATCTCTCACAAAGATCACAAAAACCTGAAACATGGAAAACACAAGAGTTATGATGAATTACATTTTCCTGACAATTTCTATGATTTGTTCACTAAAATTTTAATTTGATTAAAATTACTTCCTAGATCAGTGAGTAAACATATTGGGCCACACTTATTTTTTCTTTAATAATTTAAGCTTTTTAATGGCAGATCTCCCCTTTAATCATCACCTCACAAGACAGAAGACTGCACAAAAGAAGGTAATAAAAGAAGGAGCTCATACCACAAAGCACCTCAGACAAATCCTAGGAGCCATGAATGCTCAGTGTCTTTATTTTCTCCTAAAAGTAAAAAAGGCAGGGCAAAAAGGCAAGAGACCCCTCCAATACCAACCAGTGCCTGTTACTCTGATATTAGTGGCTCTCAACTGGGTAAGGGGAGGCTGCCACTCTGATGTACTTACTGGAAGAAAGGGAACTACAACAAGAACCAGTAACTACACATAATCCAAAGCTTACCCCATGTGCAGGTGTCACATTAAAAATTTGATTCAATCCATGAAGATGTCCCTTATGAATGTGTCACAGCAGTTACTACATCAGAGCCAACTCAGCATTCCCACAGTTCAAAACCCCACAAATACATCTTTACACAGTATGGTACAACAGGACACACACCATCTAGAAGGAATTATAATTCACAAGTGGTTTCCCTCCCTTGTGATTACATATTTAAATATAAATATATGTAGCCACTTACCTTTTCAACAAAAGACATTTTTTCCCTTTTTGTTAGTTCAAGCTCACTCTCTAGATCCTTATAAGAGTGCTGCAGTGCTTGGAAGGTGTCCTGCAAAGTGTCATTTCTGGATTGCAGCATTTGAACTTTCTGCTCCAATTCCACTGCCACATTTCCCAGTTCTGCTTTTTGCTTCTGCCAAACTTGCTTCTCTCCTTCCACCTGGGACAGTTTAGAGGCAAGCTGTTCTTGGTCTTGAATTTGATGTTTTAGCCTACTGACTTCTTTATCCTTCTTCTCTAGTTTCTGTTTGCCATCCTCCACTTCTTGAATAAGACTGTTCACAGAAGATTGCAAAAGAATATAATTAGTTTTGGCTTCATCAAGGCTCTGTAGCAACTGAGCCTTCTCAAGTTCAAGAGAATCTACTTGATTACTCAGATTCTGTTCTTTGGTCTTACAGGCCTCTTGGTCATTACAAAATGTAGTCATTTTTTCATTTAGCTCTTTTAATTGTGATTGAAGCATCTCCACTGCAATTTCAGATTCTTCTTTCATCTGTATTTTCTCTTGCTCTTTTTCTTGCAATAGATTTTCAAATGAGGAATTCTGTGTTTCTAATTCAGATACTCGTGTTTGCTCTTTTTGTAATTCTTTTGTCAGATTTTCTTTTTCTGACCTTGTATGAACAAGATCTAATTCCAAGTCTCTCAGGTTTCGGGTCATCTCTCCAATGTCTGCTTTCAGAGTCTCTACCTCTGCTTTGGAGTTCCTGGCCTCAAGAATCACGTGTTCTTGGGTTTTCTCGGACAGCTCTAGTTCTCTTTCAAGGTTCTCAGCTCTCTCTTTAAGCAAATCTGCATGATGCTTACTTTCTTTCAGTTGTTCCAAGACCTGGAGCTGGTTCTTTCTATCAGCTTCTATGTGTACTTTCAGCTTTTCAAAGCTGCTTCTCAGCTGACAGACTTCTTCCCCCGGTGGGTCTAAATTCTGTTCCTTGGCTTTCTGGGTTTCTTGGTCATTATACAAGGCTTCTACTTCCTCGTTTAGCTCTTTCAATTGTGTTTGAAGCATCTCCACTTCGGTTCTAGATTCTTCTTTCGTTCGTATTTTCTCTTGCTCTTTTTCTTCTAACAGATTTTTTAATGAAGAGAGCAACTCGTCTAATTCTGACACTTGCCCTTGTTTTTCTTGTAGTTGCTTTGTCAGATTTTCTTTTTCAGCCCTAACTGTGACAAGGTCTGACTTGAAAACATTCAGGCTTTCAGCCATCTCTTCCATCTGAGTTTTTTGGGTCTCCATCTCTGCTTTGAAATTCTCAGCATCGAGAATCACCAGCTCTTGGTTTTCTTCTGACATCTGCAATTCCCTCTCAAGGTTCTCCACTTTATCTTTCAGGGAATCATTCTCCCGCTGGCTTTCTCTCAGTTTCTCCATGACATGGAGCTGCTTCTTTTCATCAGCCTCAATGCGGACTCTCAGTTTCTCGATGCCTCTTCTCAGCTGATGCACCTCCTCCTGGGTTGAGCCCAGCCTCTCTGCAAACTCACCTTTCTCCATCAGTGCAACTTCCAAGGCCTTGGAGACAGCCAACTTTTCATGTTCTGACTCCTGCAGTTTGGCCTGCAGGCTTTCAGATTCCCTCATCAGTGATCCTTTCTCTTGATTCAGTTGTCCAATTTGGTTCTCCAGTTCACGCTTTGCAAGAGACAGGGCCTCTGAGTCCTCTTCCAAATTCTGAAGCTGCTCCTGGAGATGAGCTTTGTCTTTCAACAGCTCACTCACATCAGAGGACAGAGTCTGAAGGAGTTCTGTTTTGTCCTTGACCTCAGCCTCTACCACCTGAATATGATGAAGACTCTCACCTTGTTGAGACTCCAGCTCTTGAATTTTCTCCTTCATCTTTGCAGACATCTGATCCAGGGCCTCATTTTCTTTTGACACAGAATCTAATTCTCCCTGAAGCCGGTTTCTCTCACTTGTGACCACAGAGAGCTCCTCTTCAAGGCAGACAATAACTTTCTGCTTATTTTCTCTATCTTTTTCTAAACGTACCTTCTCTGTTTGAACTATTTCCAAGTCAGCTTCCACAGAAAGGGCATGATGTTCAATTCTAGCTTTCTCAGATGTGAGCCTGTTCAGCTCATTTTCCACATCAAGAAATTTCTCTTTCCATTTGTCATCTGCCAGGGATATGTTACCTTCAATAACTTCATGCGATGATTCATCTGTGCCCATCTCCAAATCAGAACTAAAGCCATCTGAAGCTTCCACTCTCTGGCATGACTCCTGGTTATCCTGGTTATGAGAAAAGGATTCCAACTTTTCACTTAAGTCAGATTTTTCTTTCTTGAGTTCCTCAACTATTTTCTCCCATTGCATGCATGTTTCAATCTTGGTCTTCAGTTGTGCTTCCTGTAAATTGAGTTTTGAGTCTAACTCTTTTATTTCATGTAGCAAACTTTCAACTTTTTTGTCCCGGTCTTCTATTGCATAAAGTAATCTCGAATTCTCGTTTGATGTCTCTTTCACTTGCAGTTGGAGATTTTGGATGTATGCCTGATTCTCTAGAAAATCCATGGGTACCAAAGTATTTGGACCAGAAAATGCCAATTCAGAAATACATCCTGAATAGCCCTGGATTTTGTCTTCTGCTGGTATCTCATAATTGGTTTTTGAGGACTTCTCCCCAGACTCCTCTCCTATTAGTCTGGCTGTATTGGTATTGGTCTCACTGATTTTCTCAATCTCTAGACTGAGGTCTTGCTGAACATCTTTATCACAAATCTGATGAATATCCTGCTTGAGTGTTTCTTCTGTAGTTTCTGAATTATGTTCTTCCTTTATGTCACAGCTATCATTTTGGTCCCGAATAGCCTGTTATTATAATAGATCACAAGAATGCATTTTATTTTTCAAGAAGCATCAAAGAGAATCAATATTACTACTTTATAGAAAATGTTATCTGGCTTCTGCTAAAAGCAGATCTTTCCAAATCACATATTTCCTATCACATCTTTCCATCTGCTTTCTCTGTCCAAATACTCAACACAACTAAACATTCAATAGGTTCCAAATATGTGCAAGGCAATGACAATGTATTCATCATGAAGATATAAGTTACTTTATCAATTAAATTTAATATATTGAAATTTTTTTCTTCCTTGCTAGGAATACTCTAGCTCTACATATAAGATTTCTTTGTGGGGCTGGGGTTGTGGCTCAGCAATAGAGCACTTGCCTAGCACATGCAAGGGGCTGAGTTCAATCCTCAGCACCACATAAAAATAAACAAATAAAATAATGGTATTGTGCCCAACTATAACTAAATTTTATTTAAAGATTTCTTTGTGATTATCAATTAAGTAGCCAACAAATTCCATATAAATGTTTAGCTTCCATCCTCAATATTTATGATACTCCTTAATAAAAGAAGGTATAATGTTTCATAACCAGATTTCCAGCCCAAGGTCTCCATGCCCAATACAGCACTTACCATGTACATTCTTAGATAAATTACATATAAGCATTTCATTTCCCTTTCGTCTACAAAATAAGGAGTTGATATTTTGGCTAGTCCTCTTGACCCTCATCATGAACTCCCTCCCCACCTCATAGAAATATACAGAGACAGACTCAAACTATACAGTATTGTTATTTGAACTGGTCAACGAGAAAGGACCAAGTCCTTAATAACTAAACAAGTACGTATCCAATAAATAAAGACTGCCAGTCTCAGTGGCACATGCCTGGAATCCCAGCAGCTCAGGAGGCTGAGGCAAGAGGATCACAAGGTCAAAGCCAGCCTCAGCAAGGCCCTATGCAACTTATCAAGACCTTGTTTCAAAACAAAAAAATAAAAAGGAATGGGGAAGTGGCTCAGAGGTTAAGCACCCCTGGGTTCCATTCCTTGTACAAAAACAAAGGAGAAAGAAATAAAGTTCTCTTTAAATGACATAATACCAAATCACAGATTTGTACCACAGCAAATTGTTAGAGAGAAATTGTTAAGCAATATTTTAAACAATCTGCTATATTTAGTTTCATGACTATAATGCTGTAACATTACAATAGCCTAAAAAGGGCATGAGTTATAAAATCCTTATCATATTGCCATTCATAAGTGTGCCTTATTAACTCTCAATGAAAACACTCAGATTCTAAAGACCTTCTGAATCCATAATTTTCCCCGACTTTAGCAACACCTTAAATAATTTCCCATGTAATAAATAGTAGTAATAGTTGAAATAGTAGCACTTTAAATCTACTCCTTATAGAAATGTATTCCTCAAATAAGATTTACTCATTTTTCTAAAGTTATAGTTGGTGTTAGAAAAATTTTGGAATATTTTATATTTCCTTGAACCATATATTTATACACTAACTTAGATTTCATGTCAATTTCAAGTCAACATTTGTTGAGTGACTACTGATCATGCCAACAGAAATAGCACGTAATCCCAGGTACTTACTTCTACTTCAGAGTCAAGCAAAGACCGAGAACTTAAGTCCAGCCCTTGCAGCTGGAGTCGTGCTACTTCAAGCTCAAGTGACAGGTGTTCCGTCTGCTTCTTTTCTGCTGCCAACTTGGACTCCATCTCCAAAGTCACACTTGTCAGCTTTTGCTGCCACTGTTCATTTTCTGACAAATACTGCTTCCTGAGACAATCGAGCTCTTTCCTTTCAGAACTTAATAACTGCTCAAGCTCTTGAATTTCTTTATTTTTCAGAATCCCTTCACTTTTGATTTTCTCTTCCAGATTCTTGAGGGATTCCAAGTACACCTGACAGAGGGTCTCAAGTTCTTCCACACTCTTCATGGGGGCAGTTGGGATTTCTTTCTTTGCCAGATTTTCCTCCAGACGGCTACAAGATACTTCATCTCTGTTAGACAAGTTTGCTGAAATACTCCCTTCTAAACTACTCAAGAGAGAAAGGTCTCCAGTCTGTTCTAAAACATCTTTGTAAAAAGAGGATTCTCCAAAACTTGTCAGGCTAGGGCTGTCTGTCATACAAGAGAAGGACAGTGACAGATTACGCCCCTCCTCAGGTTCTGGCTTCAAGTCCTTTACCAATTCACCTTGCAAGTTTCTCAGATTCACTGACAAAGCCGAATTTTCAGCCTTCAATGTATCAACATAGGACCGTAGCTCTGCCATCTTAGAGCTCATCTGACAGTGCTGATCATGTAAAATTTTGTGTTCACTTTGTAAAGATGAGAATTTCTCCTGTAATTCTGCAAAATGCATTTGAACTTCTTTATTTGACAAGGTCAAGCGCTCATAGGAATTACTGTCATCCAAAGGATTCAAGGACAATGACGTCTGCTCGTTTTGTTGCTCACCAAATTCACCATCTGACATTTCTTTCACTAACTCATCTTGAAGACCATTTTCATCATTTAATATTTTAACTTCACTTACTAGTTTCTCTACCTCTTCTGCCATTTTACTCGTTGTTGTGATACACTCTGATCTTGAATCATTAAGCTCAGATACCAGTTCCAGCTTTCCAGCCCGCAGTGCCTCACACATTTTCTCTAGCTCATTCAGCTTCTTCACTGCTGTCTGCAGAGAGCAATGAAGCTGTGCATTGTCATTCTGACTGGTTGACAATTCATGAAGCACCGAAAGGTACCTTTCTTCTGTATCTATTTCACAGTCTTTAAGGCCACTAATTTCCTGTGGCTGATCATCTTGCAAATTTCCAGTTCCTAATTTTCCTCTAATTGTCTGTAATTCCTGCTGCAAGCATTCTTTCTCCTTCTCACTTTGTTGAAGTTTCAATTCCATATTTTTCACCAAAGCTTCTAATTGTATAAACTGTGTAGTACAACTGCCTGGAGCAATGTCTTTAACTTCAAGATCCATGTGAAGCTGAAAATCACATTTATTTATCTCATTCTCCGTTTCTTTCACAGAGTCCCTAATTGTTTCCAAATCTGGATGCTGCTGTTCCAGCTCAGTCTTTGTCAGCTTCATCAGTTGCTCATTCTCTTGTAATAAGTCATTGACTTCCTTTTGCAGCTTATTTTGTTCTTCCTTTAGAGTCATGATTTCTTGCTTTAAACCATTAGCCTCATTCTGAGAATTGTTTTGGATGTCTGTAATCTCAGATCTCAGAGTTTGTTGTACTATCCCCAACTCTAGCATTAGTTTCTGGTTTCTTTCTTCAGCAAAAGCTAATTTTGTTAAGAATTCTTGATGTTCCTTTGCAAATGCTTCCTTTAGCTGTTCCAATTCAGTTTTTCTGTCTTCACAAATGCCAGTGCATTCCTTTAGTAAGCATTCTAATTCAGAGTTCTTTCCTTGCACTGCTTTGTATTTTTCATGAAGATCCTCCAATGCACTTCGGGTTTCTTCACATCTCTGTTGTAAAAGAAGTCTTTCTTGCTTATACTGATCAGATAACTCTGAAATGCTTTTCTCTCGTTCCTCTATACAGCTGGAAAAATTCTCATTTTTTTGGATTAAGTTCATTTTCTCTTGACTTAAGGTTTCATTAATTTCTTTGAGCACCCCATTCTCTTGGGTCAATTCTTCAATTTCTTTTTTGCTTAAAGAAATGATGGAACTCATATCCTTTTTCTCTGAGCTCAGGGTTTCAGATAAAAGTTGTAGCTCCTTTAGAGAGACTTCAAGTAGATGGTTGCTCTTTTTTAATTCTTGAATCTCTGCTTGCTCAGCTTCTAGTTGTTCTTTCAAAAGTTGCAACTCCTTTTCCTTGTTCTCCAGGGAAACTAAAGTTTCATTAACCACATTCTGATGAACGACAGTGTCTTCCTGTAACTTACTAATGCGATGACTCGTTTCAGCCAAGAAGCTTTGATGCATCTGTTCTGCTTTCATGAGATTTTCTTCTATTTCTCCTTTGACTTGCACCAACTCTTCACACTGCTTCTGCAGATCTGAGTTCATCTGCTTTTGAGACTGTAAGGAAAATTCAAGTGAAACAACTCTGTTTTGTAAGAGAGCTGAATGCTTTGGACTTTGGTCTGCACCTAAGTGGCATTTGTTTATTTCGGAAAGCATGGTTCCTTGTTCCCCTGTTAGATTTGCAAAGGAATTATTCACTGTAGGCTGCTGTTCAAAAACCAAACAACTTCTGTGATGATCCTCATTCGACACCAGATTAGAATCCTTGGATCTGAGGAGTTCCCTGAGGTTCTCATATTCAGCATGCAAGTTTTGGTAATGCTGGTCTTTGTCCATTATTTCACTTGACAGTAACTGAAGCTTGTATTCAAGATCTCCAACTTGCCCAGTAAGCTCTGAAGTTTTCAGACACATATTTTCTATTTCCTTCTTATGCTTCTGATCAGAGATCTCAGCTTTCTGCTCTAGTTCTACATAAGCTTTTTTCTGTGTCTCTATCTCCGTGGTCTTGCTATCTATCACATTGTGAAGGTTTCTGATCTCAACATTTAGGTTTTCTCGTTCCATCTCCAGGGTCTTTACTCTCTCATTGTATTCCTGACTTTTTATTTGCTGAGTCTTAAGACAGGTTTCCAAGTGATTGATTTTATTCTGCAAGCTTTCCTTTTCTGATTCCAACTGATTTAATAGTTTTTCATTTTCATTTTTCCAATGAGAAAACTGAGTTTTCTCTTCTTTCAGTTCTTCATACTCTTTCTTTTTTAACTCCAAAGCACTCAATAAAGCTTTGGATTCTTTCTCTATCTTGCTTAATTTATCAGTCAGTTGTTCAATGTGATGTTCCCTCTTCTTCAAAAGGTCTTGAGAACAGTCCCGTTGTTTTTCCAGATCGGCCAAGGCAAGCTTCAGTTTTTCTAAGGTCAAGGAGTTTTCCTGCTGATTAATTTTGTCTTGAAGATCTCTTAACATGGTTTCCTGAGAGGTATTCTTAGCTAGTTTAAAAAGAAAAAATTGTCAATGTTTTAATATTTATCTATTCTATAAGAATTCTAGCCAAGCATGGTGGCATACGCCCATAATCCCAGTGGCTCAGGAGGCTGAGGCAGAAAGTCACAAGTTCAAAGCCAGCCTCAGCAACTTAGTGAAGCCCTAACCACCTAGCAAGACCTGTCTCAAAAATTTTTTTAAAAGGGGGTGAGGGATCCTGGGGAGGTAGCTTGGTAGTTAAGTGGCCCTGGGTTCAATCCCTGGTACCAAAAAAAAAAAAAAAAAGAATTCTACCCTCTAGCCATGTACAGTGGTACACACCTGAAATCCCAGGAACTGTGGAGGCTGAGGCAGGAGGATTGTAATTTAAAGGCCAGCCTGGGCAACTTAGGGAGAACCTGTCTCAAAATAACATAGCAAGGGCTAGGAATATAGCTCAGTGGCAGGGTGCTTGCCTAGCATGCATAAAGCCCTGAGTTCAATCCCTAGTACTGACATTAAAAAAAAAAACAAAAAAAACAAAACAAATAAATAACTTCTTAAGCCTTGTAAAAATACTGAATGATAAAACATTATTGCTATATCCCTCTTGGAAAGCAGGTCACCTAATAATTATCTAAGTTTATATAAAGACAGTGAGGAAAGGGCTCATTTTAAGGATAGTATCACACTAAGTCATCTTTTAAGCAGCTTAATAACAGTGCTATATAAAATACCAAGAGGATATTTTCTTGAGCACTTCTTTACTTCTTTTTCTTTGTGTATATCTATATTTTCCCCATATTTTGATGTATTTATTCCAAGAAAACTAGGAGAATAGAACTAAAATTGAAATATCCTAAATCACACTGTGGTAATTCTGATGTCTCAAAAACTCACAACACCATTTTAGCTACAAGTTCATCACGCTACATATCAGTTAACTCTCAAGGCCTATAAGTAATCTTGGAGAACAATATCACCCACAGTTCAGCTTCTCACAGTAAGGATGACAAGAGGATATGAGAATCATCTGGAAGCTTTCATGACCTTGTTTTCTGCCCAATGCCTCACCTCTACCCACAGCCCCTCGCAGTGGGGGATAAACATAATGTGTTCATAGAACAGTGATGAGAAGGCTTCATATTCCTCAAGTATGTTGGGGGAGGAAAAAAGTTGAGAACCTCAACAGTACGACAGAGGCAGCATGTATTACACTCTCAGAAGCAATACTGAATGATAATCATACACATTTCTAACCTGCTAGTCTCAAATCTATCACTAGGCATTAATGGCTTGTGGAGCAATGATCCAAAATTTGCTCTATGTGGAAGGCCCTCCAATAATGACACTGGTAAACAACACTTAAAAGTGTCCTAACCGTTACACCCTGTTACAATTTTCCTTCAGGAAAGCTAAAAAACTGGCATTTTTGCCTACTGGAAAATGAAAGTCATCTTCAGCAGACTTAGTCCTAGCTCCTTATAAGGCTGAAGCAGGAGAATAACTTGAGCCCAGGAGTTCGAGACCAGCCTGGGCAACACAGGAAGACCCAATCGCATAAACAAACAAACACACAAATAGAATAGTCATGGGGACATTGACACATATTCATGGTCAGATTTCTTTGAGAAGAAATCCCAGACATGCAGACACCCCAGAGAAGAAAATATATATATATACTTTAAAAACATAGCACAGACAAAAAAGAAACAATTGATGGGTTCATTTGGTGTATATAGATAATTCCTTGACTTTAAAGTCAGGAAATAAAATCATTCAGTCAAAATTAAAAAAAAAAAAAAAATCATTCAGTCAAATAAGTTATTCAAATTGCAATGGTCAGGGCTGAGGTTGTAGCTCAGTGATACAGCACGTGCCTAGCATGTGCAAGGCGCTGGGTTCCATTCTCAGCACCACGTATAAATAAATAAATAAAAGGTCCATTGACAACTAAAAAAAGTAAATATTAAAAAAATTTTTTTAATTAAAAAAATGCAAATAGTCATTACAGGGTTTGGAAAACATACACTAAACATAGGGGTTTTTCCATTCTAAGGGAAATGGAGGTAATGGGCAAACACACTTTGGACAAAAAGAACAACACTGGGACGAGAGACGGCACTGACAATTGAGCTTCCTGTGGGAAATATTTACCATCTGGTTTCAAAGTGGTGAAAACCATGCATTCAAGGACTCAAAACATTCATTTTTTAAAGTACAACTATTCCTCTGGAAATTAAAAAGTGGAAGAGAGAATACTTTTCCCACATCATCTACAGTATCTTTTGGGGTGAATATATTATAAAATTCAGTTTCTTTAATATGTTAAAGTCATCCATCCTCCTTCACTGGGGTAATAACTTAGAGAACTAACTAAAATACTAAGTTTACTCACCTCTCATTTCTTCTGCAAAATTCTGGCTCTGATTTAAACTCGCTTTGACTTTCCTGAGTTCTTCCTCCAGGTGGCAGACTTCTCTGGCCCTTTGCTCAGACTGACTCTTAAGGAGGCCATTTTCCTTTTTCATTTCCTAAAATACACATTAAGTTGATTACAATCAAAACAAATGCTCAAACAAGTCATGACTTCTGCCTTCATAAGGGTCCTTAGCAGAAGTGTTTGTATATCTCTCCCTTCAAGTACCTCATGAAGATAGACATTCTTCCTTGAATCAAATGTCATGAATTGAAATCAAAGCCAAACAGATGATAATCTTTTTCCTTCAAAAAAAAAAAAAAATGTATCTCTTTGCACTGTCTTGTTGTGCTTATACCTGCTAAAGAGTTAGCTTACATGGAAAAATCTGTTTACAAGATCCTCAAGGACAAAAGTTCCAAGTTCTTATCAAATATATCTTTGCAAAGAGTTGATGCATTCCTAAAACAAATTATTCACATGATAAATTTTTACTTTTCATTATAAAACCATCTAAAGGTTTATTGTTGGGGAATGTATTTATGAGTAAAATTACCTTCAAGAAACATTTTCATCAAGAAAATATACAATGTTCAAGATGCTGGGATGTAATTATGAGAAGAACAAATATAAATAATAATAATAATCACTGAATACCCACCAGAACGTGCCAAATACCAAAGAGACATTGAGTGTGGGTGAAAAAGCAAAGGTTGGGGAGTAGACGAATAATTAATTCCATATAGGAGAATTTGAGCTCTCACAATGAAAACAGATTCATTGGCTGTTTGATTAAATAAGTACCCATGCATCTGTGTGCAATAAGGTAGCAGAGATGCATACATATACAGTTCCAACCCATTATCTCGGGAGACCTCTGATCTTAAAAACTAAGCAATATTTACATGCCAAATGAAAGCATGATTACTCCTTAACCACATAGGACTCATATAATAAACATTATGAATACTCTATACCTACTTGAAACTTATCATAGTTTTTTGTGCTGATAAGTATCTCAACCTATATTATGTACCACACTCTGGACCACATGGAATTAGCAGATATCATTATAAACTGACAGAACCAAGTGCCTCACATCTTTTGAGTGAGGAAAAAGGCTAATGTTTTAAAAAAAAACTGCCTTTCAAAAATACCTTTCTTGAGAAGCAGAGGGAAATTTCTGAATCTTAAAGAAACAATTAAGACCCATCCTCCAAAATCCTACAGCACCGTTTGAAAACAGATGGCCCTGGCAAAGCTGTGTTGGAAGACTGCCTTCAATTATCAGTCTGGTTACTACCAGCAGATGGGTACTGATGCAACAAAGCCAAATTCAAGAAGAGGGAGAATCTGGCTAGTAGAAAGTACTTGAAAACTTGCTGGCAGCTGCTCTGTTCATGTATATACATTCATTTCTTCATTAAAATGAGACAGAACCTGTTATCAGTATTATACTCCTGTCTCCCACATCCTATTCCTGCCTTTCTTCCATGGCAAAACTCTCACTCTGTCAAATTAAGATATCAATCAGAACTAAAGGGCTGATTGTCCAGTGAACTCTAGACAGAGGCTAACTCACACCAGTCAGTGTTAAATTTTGCAAAGAAAGATCATGAAGGTGAAATAATGTTATTGATTTAAGTTAGCATCATTAAACCACAGAAAATGTAATCCCTTGTTCGTTCTTCAGGCTCAGTAAAATCTCCCAGTCAATGAGATCACAGATGGAAGTGCTCTGACAAGTGTAATGGAGCTTTATTATTATTTTTTTCTTTCCAAAGTTTAATTTGCAAGATCATGATCAATAGCAAATAAGGTCAACTTTAAGACTAACTAGAACATAACTACCTGGGTTGACTTACCACTTTTATTTTACAGCCTAGAAAATATTCTTACCCTAAAAAATTAATCAAATCAAATCACATCTAATCTTTGGGGGACTGACAAAGCTGAGAAGACATCCCAACAGGAAGAAAGGTAAGAAAAAGGAGAAAAGGGAGGGAAGAGACCAGCAAGGCAAGGGGTAATTTATGGTATGTGTCTGTTGATCTCCATTCTTCTCTGTCCATAACTGGAGACATTTAAGTGAATAGTAAGCTCAATGGAAAGATTTAGAGTGTCTTTCTCTATTCTGGCACTAGTTTCGTAAATATTTGTTTCTAATGAAAAAATGTTCAGCCAACCCTGGGACTCAGCAGGCTTATAATGCCACAGCTATGACCAACCCAAGAATTTTAAAAGGCCAGAATTTAGAAAACGAACATCTGAAAATGGATGTACAGGCTGCCATCCATCAGCAATTAGTTTTCTGCGAGGCTACAGCCACTTAAGACTTGATTGGGTAGCTCATTACCAACAATGAGCTAAGCGTACAAGGATATATTCTCCTAGGCACCTTGTGCATCCTCACATGATTGCAAAATTGGGCACTACTCAGGAAAAACACGACAAAAATCCCTATAAGCAGGAGCCAGCATTAGAGCTTAGCAAGCAATTCCACCCAGATCAACTTTGGTTTAGGAGCAGCAAGGGAAGCATCACTTCCTAGGGCCAGACAAAACAAATTTCAGCTAGTGTGCGGTGTTTCATGATCCCATCCCTGAATATAGCTTAATATGTCCCCTGCCAGGGTGAAGTCTCTATGTGACTATGAAATGAAAGCAGAAGATGCGCTTTTCCCCTTCCACCTCATCATTCTTGCCTGCCAGACTGAGCTCCTTAGAGTATCTAGTATAATACAGATCCCTATGTTTGGAAAGGTCCCCAAGCAAGTGTTCCCTCATCTTGCCTGTCAAATGATGGGATTTTATTGCCAAACCCCAATGCAATGGGGGCTGGCACTGGGTTCCAGATAAGCAGTCCATCTAAACGCTCCACTCACTTTGATACTAAATGTTAACTTTACCCTTGGTTGGGCCATTAAATCACGTTTCCAGCACTGATAATTTCTCATTGTGAGCAGCATATTAGTTTACTAAACACGAACAAGGAAAATTTCAGTACAACTGTCACATTGTTTCAGCATCCAAAACCTATAAGCGTTTGCTAAACTTGTTTGTACTTACTTATAATTAGATATGGAAAGACACCCAGAGTGGTAGTATAATAGAACAGGCAAATTTTTAAATATGAAAAATCTCAAATGCACTGTCCCCTGGTCATGACCTTCTGTGCCTATAGGTGACAGCAAACAGTGTTAACATCAAAATGGCCCTAATAGATGTGAAGGCCAAAGCAATGAGCAGGTGGGTTACAATAATTTACTGAGCATTTTTGTGCTGGGCATGGAGCCAAGGATTTTATGTACAATATTTAATTTAATCATGAATATAGCCTTGAAAAGTGAAAGGTATTATTTGTCCCTCAGAAAAGCTAAGTCACCAACTCAAGGTTACAGAGAAGGTAAGTGGCAGAAAAGCAATGCAAATTCAGACCTCGCTCCCTCCAAAGACACCACCATTTATACCCCCAGTCCTACCACCACTTCTCTTTTTTTCTTTTTTGCAGTACCGAGGATTAAGCCTATGGATGCTCTACAACTGAACTATATCCCCAGTCTTTTTTGAGACAGGGGCTCGATAAATTGCCCAGACTGGCCTCCAACATGCAATCCTCCTGCATCAGCCTTGCTAGTCACTTGGACTATAGGTGTGCACTACTGCAACCAGCATCATACCATCACTCTTACTGATAAGTCACTTATCTGATCCCAATCCCAATTCAAAGGACAAGTGCCAGCTGACCCCTGTCAATTCATGATATTATTTTTGAAAGACACATGTGATCATATACATCAATTAAGAAAAACACTAAATTCATTCCCAGGTCCTGTGCTAGGTACTTTCCACACATGACTGACTACCCTTATGTGACAGAAATCAGTGAAATATTAGTGAAACATGATATGCATGTAACTGAGGATAGGGGGAGTTCATTGGAGACAGCTCTACAAATGACAGCCAGACCCTGCAAAGATGCACAAGTCTTCAGAAACACCTGCATGACGACATCCAGCCCAGTACTATGACTCAGCCTCGCATGCCACTTGAAAAGTGTTTGGACTCTCTTGACCAGAAGATTGCTTTTACAAAATGTTTCCTCCGGGAAGCCAGAGGAGTCGCAGAAGAGTTTCTGGCTGAAAGAGAAGCTCACAGAGGGAAGAGTCGATGCCAGTCTGCCTGTGGAAATGTTAGCAGAAGCATCTGTTGGTTGCTCCCCACTGGCCAAAAGGCAAACATTTGTTTTGTTGCAACAAACACTTCCATTTGAAAAACCATCACTGGATGTGAAGTTCCTTCTTCTCGGGTTGCAGGAGGGAGGCCCACCTTTCCAGCAGTGCTCCCCCTTCATAGCTACCTGCTGAAATAACCACTTCTTCACCATGACAGATGTTCTGATTTCACAACTGTGACACACTCTGCAAAGCCCTGGAGGAAAGTACACTTAGATTTTCATCACCTGTATAAGGAACTATGCTTTATAGAGAATTTTTTTCTTTAATCTTTATAATCTAAATACTGATCACAGAACATTTAAATAAGCAGGAAAATATTCTTTCCTATTATGTCCCAGGGGAAAGAAACCTCCACTGAAGTTACAATACTGATTCTATTTTGCTGCTCCTCCTTCTGAAGTTACAATACTGATTCTATTCAAATTGTTTCAGTCTATTGCCTGTTTAAAGCCCTTTAAATAAAGTCTAGGACACTAAATAAATTCAGAAAGAAACCATGTATGCATGAACAAAATCTTATCAGTAGAAACACTGGGGTACTCCTGGCATCCACACCACCACCTAGAGACCCTTATCCACCATTCTGTAGGATAAACAGGAATCTCCAAAAACAATGTTTACCAGTGTTTGCACATGCTGAACACCAAGATTGGTGTTTAGTTTTGAAGACAGAGTAATAAAATACAATTGATAATGATTTTTTTTTTTTTTTTTTTTGGTGGTGGTACTGTGTATCAAACCCAAGGCCTCACATATGTTAGGCAAGTGCTCAGCCACTGCACTACACCTCCAGCTTCTCGATTTTTTATAAGAATTTTAAATCTATACACTGTCATTACTTTTCTTCTTTATTTAAATATATGACTTTCTACAGGTTTTTAATATTACCTAACTCAAAAGCCAACCCTTAGTGAAGGGATTTAATCAATAGCTTACGACAACAGTACTGTTTCTTTCCATTCAGAAAATCCACTCCTTTCTTTTCTTTCTTCTACCTCCCAGGTGGAATGATTCTAAAAAACAACTGAGTCTATGTTCTCAATACAAATCATATTTTCTTATAAATGCTAGATGCATGCAAGTAATGCAAAGTAAAAAACACATATTCTATGTCATAGTTATATAATAGAACAGTTGTAATACTTACTTCTGGCAAATAAGGAAAAATATATACACTTATGATAAACTACTGACAGATGAACAGAAATTCTTCTAATCCTCGTACCTCATCCTGCACAGCAGTTGAGAAATACTCAGCTCTGCCCCTACTTACCTCACTGCTTCTCCTCAGCTCATCCTCCTTGATCTGACTCGCCTGGATAGCCTGCTCCATTTTGCTGACCCTCTGCTTAAACTCTTCCAAATTCTTTTCTAATTGTTGCTTTACAGATGTGACCTACAATGGGGAGGAAAAAGAAAAAGCATTATTTTTATGTTTTTTATTTGTAAATAATCATTCATTCTTTTTTTTATTTCTTACATACATGACAATAGTGGAGTGCATTACATTCATAATTATCCATTCACAGCACAATTTTTCGTAACTCTGTATATAAAGTATGTTCATGCCAAATTATGCATGAATTTTTTTTTTTTTGCATACAATTCTTAATACACCTTTATACCACCATTAATCATCTCTGTTTGTATATAAGGTATGTTGAGACCAAATTCACATCTTCATACATGTATTTTGTATAATGATGACCGTCTCCTTATACCGTCCTAGCTATTCCCCATCTCCCTTCCTTTCCCTCCCACCCCTATTCCCTATCTAGAGGTAATTTTCCTCCCTAGCTCTTTTTTTTTTAACATGAGCTCTATTATTATTATTATTATTATTATTATTATTATTATTATTTGCATTACAATTCTTAATACACCTTTATACCACAATTTCATTCTTAAATAAAAAAAAGTTCAAGCCAGGAGCAGTGGCTCACACCTGTATTCCCGCAGCCCTGGAGGTGGAGGCAGGAGAATGGTGAGTTCAAAGCCAGCCTCAGCAAAAGCAAGTCACTAAACAACTCAGTAAGAGCTGTCTGTCTCTAAACAAAATACAAAATATGGATGGGGATGTGGTTCAGTGAGTTCAATCCCAAGTACCCCCACAATAAATAAAATAAGTTCAAGGTACTTTGCATTAGGCAGAAGGGAGTACATATGATTACACTGCCAGTGTGATTTCTACATCATGTAAAACCAGAAAAATGTATGATGCATCAAAATGCATTCTACTGTCATGGACAACTAATTAGAATAAAGTTTAAAAAAAATCACTTGGCAAAGTAAGTAATGATACAGCTATTTGCTCAAGTTCCATATAACCAATGTTACAATTCAGATAGATCCACAGTCCTGATATGAAATATGACCAAGACATATTAATTGAAAAAATAAGATGGAGCACAAATCATGCCCTATGCCTTTATTTGTATTTTCAAGAAGTAGAATTGGAGGCTGGGATTGTGGCAGAGAGAGAGAGTGCTCACCTCGCATACGTGAGGCACTGAGTTCAATCCAGCCCCACATAAAAATAAAGATATTGTGTCTACCTATAACTAAAAAAAAAAAAAAAAAAAAAGCAGAATTGTACCCATATATACGTAGAAAAATTCTGGAAGAATACTATTTGTCTACTTTACCATTATAATATGTAATTTTTATAATTAAAAAACATCCATTATTCTCATTAAAAAAAAAAAACTTCAAGGAACCTAAGAATTGACGCTAACTATTCTGGTGGAAACCAAATATATGTCACAACTAAATGCTAAATTAAAACACCGTTATGAGAGCCTCTGACATCATTTGGTGGGCAATATATAGAAAAAAGAGGTAAAGTTTGGAGAACTCAGAGAAAACAGGAAAAAAGTAAAGATAAGAAAAGGACTGGAATACCATACACTCATTGACCTTTGTTGTTAGCAAGGGTACCTAAATCTCAGAAGCTGTGAATCCCTCACATTAGAACATGGTAGTATTTGCCTATGCACATACTCCCATACACTTTAAATCATCTTTCAATTGCTTATAGTGCCAAATACAAACTAAATGGTACGTAAATAGGTGTTAAACTATATTATTCAAGGAATAACAAGGATAAAAGTACGTATGGTTCAGTACATCACAGGATTAACTATATAGTATGTGAAACATATGCAAGGCAAGCAACCCTCAAATAATGAGTGCTGCAGAAACAGGACTTGTGATGTGGTAGAGGCTACAGCAGGACGCATCTACACACCACCTCATTCGTGTGGATTCAGGATAGCACTTGATGCACAGCAAATTCATGTTTTACTGTTTGAAATGTTCTGGAATTTTGTTTTCTAAGAATATTTTTGAGCCGGGCATGGTGACACATATCTATAATCTCAGCTACTTGGGCAGCTTGAAGAAGAAGGATCACAAGTTCAAGGCCAATCTCAACAACTTAGGGAGCACCTGTTTCCAAATTTTTTTGAAATTAAAAGTAAAAAGGGTTAGGGATATAACTCAGTGGTAAAGTGTACTGGGTTCAAACACCAGTGCCACAAAAAAAAAAATATTTTATATTTTTGATATTTAAGTCCACAGATATGGAATCTGCAGAGATGGATGATGACCTAGGCCAGGCTACAGCACCAGATGGGACAGAAAGTAGTCATATTCAATATACAGTATAAAGATAGACATAAAAAGTCAGGTTTATGCTTAAAAGGGAGATAGAGACACATGTAAGTTTTGTAGGGTGGCTCACAAGATTCTAGCTTCTGACATAGGTAACCTTTATAAGAGATCATTTCATATAATAATTTATTGAGTTTCACATTCATTCTATGCAGCTTTTGTATCTTTTACACCAAAAGTTTAAATATACTATTATATTATTCACGTACAAATATACACATAAATCCACATACACAGATATGCACAAGTCTGTGTGTGTGTGTGTGTGTGTGTGTGTGTGTGAGAGAGAGAGAGAGAGAGAGAGAGAGAGAGAGAGAGAGAGAGAGCACACACAAATAAGAATCAAGTCAGCAGTTTTAACAGAAATGGTTCAGGTGTGAAAGAAAAAGAATTGAAGATGACATGGATTTCAATTTCTAATATGCCTGAGCAATGTGGAGAAAGGAATGGCTCTTTATTAGGATGGGGAAGACTAAGGAAGAAGCAAGTTTAAAAAAAAAACTGTTATGAACACATTAATCACGAGATGCCTGTCAACTGCCAGGTGGAACATCAAGCACATACTACAAATCTAAAGTTCAGAGGAGACCTCCAAACCAGGGACATAAAGTTATAAACCTAGGTGAGCTCACATTTGGAGTGAGTTTCAAATAAGACAATTGGTTTTACTCTCCGGTGCATTAGCTATCAGAGAGCATAAATTACTTGGGACAGTTCCCATCTGTTCACATGATCCAGAACAAGCAGAATCTCAGAAACCTCTACTGACCTTCAGATCTGAAATCCTAATTCTACATCCTGCTTTCTCTGGATGAGAAAATGGACATCAGAAAGGATCTGTTCACTCTCCACTTTGATGAGTAAAAAAAGTGAAGATAGAACATTTTTGCTTTAAAAGAATCTTCACTCACACATGGAATATGACACAGTTGCTCTCACAAATTGAGAGTAAAGCTGTGGTTACCAGAGGCTGGGAAGAGCAGAGGAAGGGAAAGGAGAACGGGGAGAGGTTGATCAGTGCGTGATAAGTGACAGAAGATCAAAGAAGTACTGATGTGCTATTGCACAGTAGGGTGACTATGATGACAATAATGCACTATATATTTCAAAAAATTAAAAGGATTTTGCAAGTTTTCACCATATAGAAATGATAAATGAGATAAGGATGTCTACCTTGATTTAAACAATATGCAATGTACACATGTATCAAACATGCATAGTACCCCATTCATATGTACAACTTTTATGTTTTCAGATACTGATTTTAAAAATATTTTATGTTGCCAGACACAATGGTGCACACCTGTAATCTCAGTGGCTCAGGAGGCTGAGGCAGGAGGATCACAAGTTCAAAGTCAGCCTCAGCAAAATCAAGTTGCTAAGCAACTCAGTGAGACTCTGTCTCTAAATAAAATACAAAATAGGGATGGGGAAATGGCTCAGTTGTTGAGTGCCCTGGGTTCAATCCCCAGTTACCCCTTCTCCCCAAAATAAAAACATCTTATGTCAACTGTGGCTGAGAAGTAACATGCATAAGGAAAAGAGGGAGAGAGAAATAAGTTCGTGTCCTACTTTATCCAGTTCAGCCTGTAGGATATTAAGAGTATTCTTGGCTTGCTGTAACTCTTGGGTAAGCCTGGCTTTCATCTGAGTGCACTCTTGGTCCAGGGTTTGGAAAGAACGATGCTGACGGGAAAGTTCCTGAAAAGCAAAGGATACATGCATCAAACTGACAATGATTGACAAGGAAGATTCCAAGATGAGGCACAAACATCCCGTCAGTTAATGCTACATAGAAAGAGCACAAGACAACAGGGAGCCAAACCAACGATCCACTGACTGACAAGTTCAATCAGCCTAAGCAGTGGACCCCACAATCAGATCCAGGTCTCTGAAAGGAAGGCAAAGGAGTCTAAAAGTTGACCATGTGGTAACCAGCCCAGCAGACTCCCACCTCATCCCTCATTTTAAATTAACCATCTCTATTTGGGTGAATCAGGCAGGTGAGAAGAGCTGAACTGCAAAGATCACAACTCAGACAAGCAATCAAACACTCAAGACGGGTTAAATAATCAAAAACCAAAGTTATACCACTTATAATGTTCTTAAATTTTAAAAGATAGAAAATAAAGGACACAATTAACTCTGATAACCATAGGATACCAGCTAACATTCCCAGTCACTCTTACTAAAAGACTAGATTCTCAAGCTAAATCGCCTGAAAGGACCAAACTGGCAGCAATACCTATCAGCCCACCTTCTGCCCTAACTCCTCCGACTTCTCTCCCTGTGCATTAACTACCTTCCTAGTTCATTTGCCATCCCACAGGCTTAACAGACTGGAGAATCTTATGTAATTCTCTTCACTGCAAATAAAGTGTTTGAAAGAAGCAACAGAACTTGTTCCTAGTCAGTATCTCAAGCACCTCGGAAAACATGAATAAAAAAGAAAACTCTGGACTACTAATCCTCTCTCTCCAATCAAAACCAGAAACATGAGAGAAATAAGTGACCTGTTGTCCACAAAGCATTTCCCTCTAATGATTTCCCAAATTATGACAAACTGCTTCTCTTTCCAAGTAATCAAACTTCTCAAGAACACAGACTCCACAAGAGCCTTTCAGACACACTCTTTGTGAACCCATTTGCCTTACCTCTTGAAGCTCCTTTTCTTTCTCCTTGATTTTCTGTTCCAGAGAACACCTGGCACTTTCTGCATTTTGTCGCTGACAACTCAAATCTTCAGTCAATTTTTTCAACTTTTGTTCCAATGCAGTACACTAACAGATAAAAATGTTTGACACCAAAGAAAAGTTATTCAAGGAAAGAAGCAAATATTTTGTTTTTTAGAAAAAAATCTTAGCCCCAAAATCTGTTTTAAGTTTACCATTGTTTTGATCTTTTTATTTCATAAAAAGTTGGGTTTGAACCTATCAGCCAAATACAAAAACCACTATATCTCAGCACATATAAAATCTATATTTGGAAATATTAGCAAGTATGTAAGAATTAACCCATTTAAATAAATAACTTCATAGTCCATGCTATGAAAACTGAGACAGGATGTCTAATGATTCATCTAACATACTGCTGCTGGGAAGGAGAGGTTAAAAGGTAATGGTGTTGACCCAGTAATTAAAGGGTGCCCATTACCTTTCTCTGATAGTCTCTTTCAAGCATAATGGATCTTGCAGGAAATTTTAAATATTAAAATCCTTCTTTCCACAATGTGGCTCCCACTATGCCACTTTACATTTCTGAGGGTTCACAGGGCTCAAGAATATCACAACTAGGTTTTTTGTTTGTTTGTTTAATTCCTTTTTTTTTTTTTTTTTAGTTATAGGTGGACACAATGTTATAGGCGGACACAATGTCTTTATTTTACTTTATCTGGTGATGAAAGTCGAAACTAGTGCCTCATACATGCTAGGTAAGCACTCTACCTCTGAGCCATAACCCCAGCCCCACAACTTGTTTTTAATCAAACTGCTATAAGCAACACAAAGAACATTCTACTGCCTTCCTAATACCTAGTTATCCATAAAGTAAATTCGAAAATGTGAACTACATGAAAATTTAGAATGCTCTCCTAAAAACAGGTTGGAACAAAAGAGTCGTAATTCTTTAAGTGGTGAAATCCATTCCTCTGTATCATCCCCTTGTACTCAAATCCTTAAACTTTCCCCTAAAACCACTATAAGGACCCAGGGGATAATAAGAAAACTTTGTCTTGGTGGAAAGGAACTCTTCACTCCAAAAGAAATGTGTCCCAAATTGGCAAATCTCTCTATGATTTTTTTCTCTAAGACTCTTCATAGTCTAATTTATAGCTATTAGAAATATTAGAAATTTAACTGGGAATTCAGAGAAAAAGAAAACACTATATAACACTTTGCTGGAAGACCAGTCAGACACCAATTATTAAGTAACCAGAGATAAAAAGTGTAGAGTTGGTCAATAATGACTAAATGATTTTGGAAATATCAGAACTTTAAAAATATCAAATTTAAACAGCAAAATTTTGAGCCAGTGGTTCAAACCAGTCCACTACATTGAACATTATGACACTTTTGTCATTATTTTTATATCATCCTTGAGTTTTTAAATGCCCAAGAAAGAGTATTACAGAGATTACAACAATACTTGGGTTATGAACTTTAGGTTATGAACTGTTGTAGGCACTGAAGATATAACAGTAAATAACTCAGACACAAATCACTGCCCAGATGATGGCCTAAAATTTGGATGATTGACAATTCTCAGGGAAAAAAGAAAAAAAAAAAAAAAAAAATATACAAAACCTACATGTACTACTAATGAACCCTTGGTGCCCTCTACTGGCATTCCCTCAAACTGCAACAGATTCCACTACTCCCATCTCAGAATCAACAATCCTTTCCTATTAAGACATTGCAGGTTTAAAAAGACCCTTTACAAGGTATTTATATTTTATATAAACCTTTCTAAATGGTATTTTAGTATCAATAATGCACAATCCATGTAAAAATAGTTAATCAGTAGGTGTCATAAATGCTCCATGGTGTTCTAAAATAAGTGTCCAGAGCTCAAGTCCTTTGAAAGTATGTAGCATGTGACCCTGTACACTTCTTTAAGATTTCTGTATATATTTTTTAAAACTCCCAAGAATCAATAAATGGAATGGATTCAAACTAAAAAGCTTCTTCTCAGCAAAAGTAACAATCAGTGAGGTGAGGAGAGAACCTATATTTGGAACAAATTTTTACCACAAGCACATCAGATAGAGCACTAATCTATAGGATATATAAAGAACTCAAAAATCTTAACACCAAAAAAAAACCAAATAACCCGTTCAATAATTGGGCCAAGGAACTGAACAAACACCTTTCAGAAGATGATATACAATCAATCAACAAATATATGAAAAAATGTTCAACATCTCTAGCAATTAGAGAAATGCAAATAAAAACCACTCTAAGATTTCTCACTCCAGAATACAAACAACAATAAGTGTTGACGAGGATGTGGGGGAAAAGGCACACAGTGACACAGCCACATCAATGTTTATAGCAGCACAATTCACAATAGCTAAATTGTGGAACCAACCTAGATGCCCTTCAATAGATAAATGAATAAAGAAACTGTGGTATGTATACACAATGGGATATTACTCAGCATTAAAAGAGAATAAAATCATGGCATTTGCAGGTAAATGGATGGAATTGGAGAATGTCATCCTAAGTGAAGTAAGCCAATCCTAAAAAAACAAAAACCAAATGTTTTATCTGATATGTGGATGCTGGTCTATAATGGAGGTGGGAGGGGAGCATGGGAGGAATGGAGGAACTTTAGATAGGGCAAAGGAGAGGAGGGATAGAGAGGGGGTATGAGGGTAGGATAGATGGTAGAATGAGACGGACCTCATTACCCTAAGTACATGTACGAAGACACAAATGGCATGACTCTACTTTTTTGCACAACCAGAGACATGAAAATTTGTGCTCTATATGTATACTATAAATTGAAATGCATTCTGCTGTCATGTATAACAAATTAGAATAAATAAATTTAAAAATATATTTATATGAGTACTGAATTCCAAGTCTGCAGCCACCACCCCCCAACACTCTTTTCTCATGAATTTAAGCCTTGTACCCCACAAAGTCTACAAATACTTGGGGGAAAAAACATATTATAAAATAGCTAACATTCACTTAAGAATACAGTATTAGAATCCAGGCATGGTGACACATACCTGTAATCCTAGCGGCTCATGAGGCTGAAACAGGAGGATTGAGAGTTCAAAGTCAGCCTCAGCTATGGTGAGGCACTAAGCAACTCATTGAGACCCTGTCTCTAAATAAAATCCAAAATCGGGCTGGGGATATGGCTAGGTGATCGAGTGCCCCTGAGTTCAATCCCCAGTACCCAAAAAAAAAAAAAAGAAAGAAAACAGTATTACATTAGCTCTATTTAATAAGTAGTTGTAATGTCTAGGCCAGAAAAACAACTTCAGCAAAACATTTCGCAAACTGGATTTTCAGTTAAGGTGAATTTGTAGCTAGTTGGGAGAAAAAAGGAATCCAGAAAGCATTAAACAAATGAGTGTTTGGAACCTGGAAGGAACACTAATAGAAAGAAAGCTAGATTTATGTTCTCAGCACTGGTCTACTCAAAACAAATTTAACTCAAGATCTGTTAAGAAAAAAATTTCATCAGATATGTTAGAGCAAGGATTTGGTGATTTTTTTATCTCAACAAAACTAACAAGATAAAATGTAAAAGAATAATGGTAATTCTTACATACAAGAAGTCCTGGCCAAGCAGGAATTCAATTATCTTAATTGAATAAGAACTCAACAATTAAGCTCTGATAATAATAACAACTAATGTCATTACATGTTCACCGTGTACCAGGTACTAAAGCCTTTACAAAAATTATCTCAATCTTTACACTGACCTTCGGCCCAGCTATCATCATTAACACCACTTTATTGATTAGTTGACTGTTCAGAAGTTAATTAAACAGTTCCAAAAGCAACACAATTAGAATGTAGCAGGGCCAGAGCTCAAATCCAACTCCTTCTATCTTGAAAGACCAAATTCCTATTACACACTCTGTGTCAACAGAATAAATGCACAGATCCAGAGAGGCCACGTCCCACTAAGGCTCCACTGCTCCTTCACACATCTAGTCAATGCTCCTCAAGACGTCCCTGCATAAAGTACTGCATGAGGAGAATGTGGAAAAACAGCTTCTACTTCCAGAAAGATGGAATAAACACACTTTTCCCTATTAATCCCAATAAGAACAAATAAAAACTCTGGACAGTAAGATGGACATAAGAAAGAGTGGAGAGACAGTGGCAGACTGATGAGGGAGCTCGGGACCCCAGAAAAAAACACCCTACCACTGACAACCCAAAATCTCAATGCAGCAGAAATACCCTTTAGGAATGAAGATGAAAACAATATATCCTCAAGTGAAGGAAAATTGAAAGAATGTGTGGCCAACAGACCTACTTTAAAAGAATGAGTACAGGAAGTTCTCTAAACTGAGAAGAAAGGATGAAAGAAGGATCCCTGGGAGGCATCTAGAAAGAAAGAACAAGTTAAGCAACAATATAAACATATGTAACCAACTCCTTCTGTTCTTTATATATATATATATATATATATTTTTTTTTTTTTTTTTTTTTTAGTTGTCAAAGGACCTTTATTTTACTTATTTATATGTGATACTGATAATCGAACCCAGTGCCAAACACATGCTAGGCAAGTGCTCTACCACTGAGCTACAAACCCAGGCCTCCTTGTGTTCTTGAGCTTTTTAAAATAAGTTCAACAATTGATACCAAAATTACAAGTCAATATAGTACCAAATATACCCATAGAAACTAAGATTATTTTATAAATGGGGAAGGATATAAAAGCATGAAAAGGAAGATAAATGTTTTATAATTTATTAGAACTGGTAAAACAAAGTCATCAACAGAATGTGATAAATTATGTGTATATAATAAAACATCCAGTAAAATCATTATAGAAGTTAACTCAGAAAGTTAAGGGTCTTATGTTTTCTGTCGTATGTGGAAGCTAGAGAGGAAGAGAAAAACAAAGGTTAGGGTAGATCTCATGAAAATCAAAGAGATGCGAAGAGGAAAGGGACCAAGGGATGGGGAGCAGGAGGAGTACTGAGGAATGATACTGGTCAACTTATATTGTTATATTGTGTATCACGTGTATGTAGGAACATGTAACAACAAATCCCATCAGTATGAATAACTATAATGGACCAATAAAAAATGTGGGGTGGGGGGGCCATAGTGAAGAGTGCATTAAAAAATATCACTCAACTATATACATTCTACATGAAACTCACTTCAAATTAACAATGTAGGCATATCAAAAGTCAAAAGACAAGAATACATAAATTTGACAACTTAGAGAAATACACAAACTATTCCAATTCTCCCAGTATGAAATAGGTAACTTTAATAGTTTGGTAATTGCTAAAGAAATGGAATTTATCATTCTAAAACTCCCCAGAAGAAATCTCCAGGCCCAAATAAATTCACTAGAGAATTCTCTCAAATGCATAAAGAAGAAAATATACCAATTGTATTCAATCTTTCAGTAATTGAAGAAGAGGGAAGACTTTCTTATTCATTTTATAAAACTAGAATTACCTTGATACAAATGTCAGACCAAGATGGTAGAAAAAAAAGAACAAACCAATATCCCTCATGAAAGTATGCACAAAAATCTTAACTAGTTTTTAGCAAATAAAATTCAGAAATATATAAAGAATTATATAACAAAACCAACTATAAATAAAACCAAGTGGGGTTTATTCCCAAAATGTAAGACTCATTCAAATATGTAGAATTCAGTGTAATCTGCTACCTTAACAATTTATTATTTTATTCAACTGCAACAATCTATAATTATCTCAAAACAAAAAAAATAATTATTATTATTTAATTAAAGGAAGAAAGGAAGGAAGGATAGACAGACCTATCCAAAGAAAGCAAAAAGGGGATGCCAGAGAAAATATCTTACGAGGAAAGGAGCTCACAAGAATAAGAAACACATTAAAAATCCAGAGTTAGACCAGGCTGGGTGCTGTGGTGCATGCCTGTAATCCCAGCAGTCTGGGAGGCTGAGATAGTAAAATCCTGAGTTCAAAGACAGCCTCAGCAACAGCAAGGCCCTAAGCAACTCAGTGAGACCCTGTCTCTAAATAAAATACAAAATAAGGCTGGGAATGTAGCTCAGTGGCTGAGAAACCTGAGTTCAATGCCAGGTACCCAAAAAAAAAGTTAGTCCAAGACAGCAGGCTACTCCAAGCAGACAGGAAGATAAAAGCAAACAATGGGCCCAGAGGAAGATTAGGTTCAGGAGACTTCAAATCATTATTGTTAGTCTTAGGATGTAATTCATTTTCCTCCATAATACTTGTTACCACATACTATATTATCTGTTTACTTATTTGTTTTTGTTATTTTCTGCCTCCCTCCGTTACGATGAAGCTCCATAAGGCAAGGATATTTGTCTATTACCACTGTATCCCCAGGTCTAGAACAGTGCCTAATATATTGTAGGCACTCAATAAATAAATGAGTGAATGAACAAATGAGTAATAGAAAAAGGAGACAACTGGTAAAGTAGATCCAGGCCAAAGCAAAAATAAATTATCAAAGAAATAGGAAGGCTAGTCTTAAGATTCAATGGCAAGGGACTGGGGTTGTGGCTCAGTGGCAGAGCACTTGCCTCGCACATGTGAGGCGCTGGGTTTGATCCTCAGCACCATATAAAAAATAAACAAGTGTGACACTACTTTGTGTACAACCAGAGATATGAAAAATTGTGCTCTCTATGTGTAATACAAATTGTAATGTACTGTCACATATAACAAATTAAAATAAATAAATAAACAAAATATAGTTATTGTGTTCATCTACAACTAAAAACTATTAAAAAAAAAAAAAAGATTCTATGGCAAAGAGTATATTTACTGGATCCCACGAATAGATCAATTAAATTCCAGCACATCTTCCAAAACTGTTTAAAACCTCTATTTGCTTAAGTGCCTATGCTACGTGCCATACACTATGCCAGGTGCATTTTTCACCACCCCCAGAGACTTTATAAAAGAAACCAGTGACTTGCCCAAAGTTACTCAACTGGAAAAAGTTCAGCCATGATTGATTCTAGACCTGTAATTCTAGTTTAACTCCATCAACACTGCCTAGAACACGCTAACAAAAATCATTACAAGCATTTATGTTATAAACTTAAGTATAAAACACTCTTTCCAAAGAACTGTGTGAAAAGATGGCAACTTTTTAGTAATTCATGGAAAGTCAAGTACCTTGGTTGCTGCCTGGTCATACTGTGCTGTTGTTCTCACCAGTTCATCCTTATTTCTATTCAAAACTTTCTCCTTTTCAGTTAATTCCATTTTTGTTTTCTCCAGTTGGAGTTGCACCTCTAGAAATTTATTCACTTGGCCTTTCATTTCTTTTTCTTGTCCTTGTAGACGTAGTTCCAATTCATTAACCTTGCTTCTTAGCTCTTAAACCACAAATGAAAACAAACTCCAATTCATCTATATTTTTACAAAATGTTCAGAATTTATTATGTATTTTAATTTACTCTAACATCTTTGGTGAGATAAATATAAATAATTTTTATTACACACAGAAACTAACTGTATTTAATTTCAGTGGTTAATGTCTATTGTCTTTTTTTTTTCTCCTTTTCTTTTCTTTTTGTAGTGTTTGTGATTAGACCCAATGGTACACTACCAGTGAGCTACATACATCCCCAGCCCTTCTTATTTACTTGAGGCATGGTCTCACCATATTTCCTAGACTGGCATTGAACTTGAGATCCTCCTGCCTCAACCTCCCCAGTAGCTGGGATTACAGATGTGTACCACCACACCCAACTCATTTGTATTTAAATATTCTATAGAAAGCAGAGAAATAGGTTTTCTTATGTTTTCACAGAGAAATATGGGGAGAAAATGCTTCTCTAAAATACAAACAGCATCTTACAGAGCTGCAAAAAAAAAAAAGTACAACTTGTACAACAAACACCTAAAATCTAAAATTATCACTTAGCTGGGCGTGATGACACATGCCTGTGATCCCAGTGATGAGGGAAGCTAAGGTAGGAGGATAGTCAAGTTTAAAACCAGCCTCAGCAACTTATCAAGGCCTCAAGCAACTTAGCAAGACCCTGTCTCAAAATTAAAAAATAAAAATAAAAAAGGGCTAGGGATGTGATTCAGTGGTAAAGCACACCTGGGTTCAATTCCTGGTATCAAAAAATAAAAATTACCACTTGGTATTATACACTGGCAAAAAAATATTTGTTCTGTGCCCCAAATTAATGCTAAGCAATAAAAATTCACCCTTGTACAGTCTCTGGTGGCTTTACCTTCAGTAAAAATCAAGATGGCGTGAACCTCTCATACTACCAAATTTTAACACTGATTTTTTTTCCATTTTTTTCCTACATGCACACAATAGTGTTTCCAATGGCACTGGCAGCATGACAGCTCTCACCAGTGAACACTGAGAATGATTTCCAATATATCACAGTACTGTAAATTACCATATTCTCCAGAGTAGATTCCCAAACACCACCTGGTACGCTTGGCTGTCAGCTGCTTCATGACACAGCAGCCAGGGTTACAGGTTTGCTCCCATATGGACAGCCTGGCAGTGCAGGGAAAAGCTGCTCTGCTGATACACACCCTGCCTCTGGCCAAAGCTGATCAGAACATAGGCTTTTTCCATGGGCCACAACAGGAGCCAGATAAGAAGTGTGGAGAGTGCAAACTGCTACCAACCTACTTGCTCCACTTCAGGAAAGATAAATCTAAGCCTCTCAGCCTACTTTTAAAGGCTCAGGGCACCAGCTTTCAATACAAATAAAAGTACATTTCAAATCTGTGATGTCTTTTTTACTATTGAAAAGACAGTATTTCACATCATCAGTCAAGGATGTTGACCACTGATGTGTCTAAAACACATAAGCACGAACCAGGAATAAAAATATCTGGAAATGCCTCTGAAGTTATCTCAGCAAATTTTAATTTAAACTTAATTTAGCTATAGAAGTTACCTTGATTCTGGGCTTTACATTGATCCAAAAGATGAGAATTGCTAGAATTATCACAGCCACTACTACTAACATCTCTTTTTCCTGTTTGAAAAGTTGATCTGCTTGGAGTCACCTCTTCTTCCCCAAAAATGTGAGATGCAAAGAAATCTCTCCTATTTGGAGTTTTCTGAGAATTAGAGGAAAGTCTATTTGGGGTCTTCTCCTGTTGCCATGAGAACACAGATGATGATGTCTGATGTCGAGCAATGTCCCGATGATTCATGAGGGTTTGGGGAACAGCCTGGCTAGCTTTCTGTAAAAACAGAAACTCTTTAGAGACCATTGGAAATTGCAATATTCAAGACTATTTCTTTTTTTTTTTTAATGTGGTACTGAGGATTGCATTCAGTACCTCATGCATGCTAGGCGTGTGCTCTACCTCTGAGCCCCAACCCCAGCCCCACAAGACTATTTCTTTTCAGGTAGAATATTTTCAGGTAGAATATAAAGCTAAAATTACAAGCTGTTGACACTTGCATTGCATACCATCAAGTCAAGGAAACCATTAAGTCCCAATTTACAGTGATAGAATATTCTAAATGTCAATCCTTCTTGTCATTGAAGGGACAAGCCGTATCATCTAAGCCTGACCTATTTCAAAAGGACTTTTTTCTGCATTGCTTATCAACTCCATTCAACATGTGAGTATTTGCTGACATTTTAAATACCAAAATTGGCTTTCCTTTGCCTATCATTGGTCACCTTTCTACAACTTCAGAATCAAAATTAAATATTAGCCTGCAGAACCCTTTCAACCATATCACTTCACCCAAAAATGCTATTTAGGATGTTTTATATTACAGAATATACACATTTGTGAATTATCTACAGTTTTGAATTGCTCTTTCTCACAAATATCAAGACTTGGCTCTAGATGCTACGTTAAACTTTTTATACCAAGAACTTGTTTTTTGGCATAGGAAAAGGTTTAGTGTTGATGAAGATTCACATTCCACATAAAGTAACTATGGGAGAAACAATGTCAGGGGCAGAACAGGTACCAATGACTGAACTGGATGACAAAGCACATGACATTTCTAGGACAAATGAGAGACTTATTACTTTTCATTCATCTTGAGGAGCAATGCCTTTGGTGAACTCAAAACAAGGGTTAAAGGCATGAGAAGGTAAATACTTGTTAAAATTCTAAGAAATAGCCAGGTGCAGTGGCACACTCCTGTAATCCCAGCAACTCAGGAGGCTAAGGCAGGAGGATCAAGAGTTCAAACCCAGCTTCAGCAACTTAGCGAGGCCCTAAGCAACTCAGTAAGGTCCTAAGCAACTCAGTGACACCTTGTCTCTAATAAAATATAACACAGGGCTGGAGTTATGACTCAGTGTTAAGCACCCTAGAGTTTAATCCCTGACACCAAAAAAAAAAAAAAAAAAAAAAATTCTATGATATAGGTTGATTGTGATTCTCAAAAGTTAAAGGGGCCTACTTCACCCTTAAACTGTTTGCTGAATTATGCCACCTTAGTAAGTTTCTATGTTTATTACATTAAGTTCCTAACTAGGAGCCAGGTGTGTTGGCACACACCTGTAATCCCAGTGGCTTGCCTCAGCAAAAAGCAAGGCACTAAGCAACTCAGTGAGACCCTTTCTTTAAATACAATACAAAATAGGGCTAGGGATGTGGCTTAGTGGTCAAGGGCCCCTGAGTTCAATCCCTGGTACCAAAAAAAAAAAAATAGTTCATAACAAAGAAATGTATTGTAAGTAGCAAACTTAGATTTTTTTAAGAAAATGACATCATGTGAACAGAACTGGTGAAGGTAAAATTCAACAGGCATCAGGTATTTTCAAAGTCAGTCCCTGAACTACATGTAGGGGTTTTAGAAACCTGCATTATTTTTTAATTTTATTGACACTGAATAAACCTCTTTGCCATTTTCTGTTTGTTTATGCATATCAAAATGGAGTGCAAACCTCTCCTCAGCAGCTTATTTTTTTAAAAAATTGAGAAAATTGAGTTGATAACATTCTTCTCTGAAATGAACATGTCACAAATAACATGTCCCTAGTACCAATCGCATTTCATCAGAGGACCATATAGGAAGCAGCCGCCTCCAGGTGCCAAAGCCAGCCAGTATCAGGAATAACTCTTGGGTCCTGCTCTCTCCAAAACAAACTTCTTATCCCTAGATCTTAATAAGGAAATAATTATATGGCTATGGTTCTCCTAGAATTTAAGGACAAATTAACCTCTCTATTTTACTCACTCCTACCTAGTTTTAAAAATAAGAATTAACAGTGCCAATGAGCCAGGAATTGTTTCCAGTATAAGAAAAAAAAAAAAAAAAAAAAATCAACTCTACATAAAACAGATTCTTCTCTAATCTTGTTCTATCCTATAATCAAGGATTTCTATGAATGCATATTCTACATTACAGGGCCCATCATTAACTTACTTTAGACTGCAAGGCTTTAACCTCTGCCTCTAATCTTTTTCGTTCTTCAACTTCTTTATTATATTTTTCTTTTAGATCTTCATACTTGGAACCTAAACATAGACAACAAATACTATTTTATTTCAGTCATTGATTTCATGAAGGAATTCACAGATCAATAATCACTGTGATAGTCTAGAAGTAGAGTATCATAGAGCACCAAGTAGAAGGAACATTTGGTTAGGGCAACAGATCAAAATATTGATCAAGTATCAACATACTTGGGAGACACAGGAATGTTCTGAAACAATCTGTTTTAAAACACACCACACAAAGATAAAGTGTAAAGGTGAGCACTTACCCCTATAGCTCAACATAATTCCACAGACGTGCCAATGAATTTTTTTAAACACCGAAATTAAAAACTGAATTCACAGTTGAATTAATTTTTCACAGAATTAAAATCTCAAATTTAAAAATCTGTTAATACCAAGAAAAATAATCTTTACCACTGTAATAATGACTTGGTGTTAGTGGAGTTGCAAAAAGTTTTTGTGGTGTATTGCACAGATTCAGGGAGACATCTGCAGACTGCGCAGCTTGTTGACTTCTTTCAAGTTCAGATTTATACCTGTTAGAAAATAATGCAAAACGTGACAAATCAGTTAGAAGAAAGGCTACAGAATACCAATGTCATACATTACCAGTGGAAAAAGGACTTACAAAGAAACCCATTGTTTAAGAACAACTAACCATAGACATTGAATAAAAATTAATTTAATAAGTGCTAATTATAAATGCAGTAATTCCACAAAAGAATGGAGTCAAAAGTTACAGAAATATAACTATACGCCAATAATTAAAATGTTATAAAGACTTTAATGAAGATCTGTAATAACCACTACATCAGCAAAGAGTTGGAGGGTTGAGGATATATTACAACAAATTTTATATTCTAAGTCAAAGAAAGAATAGGGACTTGTAAGAACTCAGAACTTCGGAAACATGGGGAAAAAATTATATCATTGAAGCAATCACAAATCACAAGAATGGATGATACAACTTATGATATTTAATCATTTCAAAATCAGTCTTGATGTCTAGATCAGGCATTATATGACATTTTTATATAAAAATTAATAATATACACCTAGAAAAGATATGGCTAGAAATAGTTACAAAGAAATGAGTTAAGTAATTTATATATGAATAGAATAATATTCCTATCCTACAAGTAAATTTTAAATACATCTCAGAACAAAATAATCCAGGTTAAAAAAAGGGTTCAATTCTGATGTTAAAGAATTTTCAACTCTTGCAAGTCTCTAATGTCTCAAATTTTGCTTAATGTAAGAGATAAAATCAACACCCTATTAAAATGGCTAAGGATATGCTCTCTTTCCTTGGGTATATTACTCAAAGCAAGGAGTGAAGAAAGTAGTAAAGGAAGTAAGTCAGTGCCCTTAACTTCTCCCAGCTCCAATTCAATCTGGGAAGGAAGAAACACCAATTGAGCTAAAAATAATGACAACTCAGCACATGAAAGTTTACAGTTGGGAAAGCAATGCCCAATAGAAATCTTCTGCTAGTATTTAAAGAGCAACAGCAAACAAGTGAAATTAATTTTTAAGTTTTGTTAACTTGCCACTGTGGAGATACTCTGTTTGACTTGAAATTTAAAAATTGAGACATTTTTTGTAGTAAATCTTCAGAACTAAGTACGCAATATACATTTACAACACATCTCAATTAGGAGCACATTTTAAGAGCCATATGTAGCCAGTGGGTACCATATTGGCAGTGCAAGTATATAGGCTATAAAAGGCGTAACAAGCTGATTCTAGAGACAAATTTTGAAGAACCTTGCAAAACTAATGTTTCTTTTCCCTCTCAAATTCACATCTTACTTCCTCTTCACTATCCTTTCATTTATAAACAAAAAATATATACTTTATCTTAATATTAAGTAAAAATATATCCTACTGTAACATTTTTTTTCCTCCTTCCACCCCAGGTAGAAAAATAAAAGACACTGCTACCAATAAAGCACTAAATTAAATTGTTTCTACTATGTTGAACCTTTTAGATTGCCAATACCTATACTTTCGACAAATATTCTAAAAGGTTAAGTCTAACTTGTTGAAGACTCTCCGGAAACCTAATCAGTAGTTACTGATAGAGTAAATAAATTCCTGCCATTTGAAAGTTGTAAGAATCTAAAAATTATATTCAATCTTTTCTGCAATCTATAGTTATTGCACTCATAAATTTTTATAATGTAGAAACCTACATTCAAGTTTCTATACTCTATAGTATGTATAACCATATAGCTAATAATTATTTTATTTTTATACAGGTTGCCCAGGTTGGCCCTGAACCTGCAATTTTCTTGCATTGGCTTCCAGAGTAGCTGGGATTATAGGCTACCATGCCTGGTAATATTTTTAAACTAAATATACCATAAAAGTGTCCTAACCCCATGAGGACGACAGTGTCAACTTTTTTTTTTTTTTTTTTTGGTACCAGCGATTGAACCCAGGGGCACTTAATCACTGAGCCACATCTTCAGCCCTTTTTTATGTTTTTGCTTAGAGCCAGGGGATCACTGAGTTGCTTAGGACCTTGCTAAATTGGTGAGGCTGGCTTTAAGCTTGCAATCTTTCGCCTCAGCCTCCTGAGCTGCTAGGATTACAGGCTTATGCCACGGTGCCAGGTGACAACTATTAAAATGGATAATATTTATAGTTGCTAGATGTCTTGCACAAACCTGGGTGTATATTGGTATTGCTACCAAATGACACTTTGCAATCAAATATAGAAATGCATACAATAGTAACCTTTTATTAAGATGTTAAAAATATAAGCATTTCTATTTCTACCTAAATTACCAAAACCAGTATTTCTAAATCCAGCTCCCAAAATGTGCTTTCCAAAGAAGCAGAGATTCCAGCATAATAAGGTGAGCTTCCTACTTCCCTAACTCCTGTCTTCCAAAACTAATTATCTTTCTTTGATTCCTTCAACAAATATTTGAAGATATACCACTTCAGGTGCTATGGATATAGCACTGAACAAGACAGAAAAGGTCCCTGTTCACCACCACACTGCCAGCAGCCTTGAGACAAAGCCACACACCCTCCCACTCCCCAACTGCCCGTGTCCAGGAGGTACTGGTCTCTCTTCTTACATGATGTGCCACTATATTTTGCATTTATGCTTTGTATATTCTACTCTTTTATAGACATGCTCTTTTATAAATGATGTATAAAATGGTTTTCCACTGTACTCCCTTCTGGATGCCAAGGGGTCCTCTTTTCTCTCCCTTGGTCCAATACATTTTTGTTTCTGAATATGACTCTGTGTGTGTGTGTGTGTGTGTGTGTGTTTTTTTAATCTAAATCTCTCCTCTGTAGTATTTTTTAAATAAATAATTGTTTATAAAATTACTGGCAAAAAAAAAGAAGGTTCCTGTTCTCATAGAACTAAGTGAGATAGAAGTTTATCTTTTTAACATGCAACTTACAAATAGCCATCATTCTACATGAAGAGGAAGAAAAATTAGAAAAACGATTTTTATACAGGAAAATTATCACCTTCACAGAAAGATGAGAGTGATTTTTAAATATTTTAACTTTCAAAACTATTGTTGATATGTAGTTATGAAGCCAGATTTAAAATTAGGTAGTCAGTGTAGTTAGGTAAATCGGGTCTAATATCAAGTAAGATCTAAAATGGAGGCCATGGAATGTTAATGAAGTCCCAAGAAAAGCCCTAGGCCCAAAGTCCATCCCAAAGAAATGTTAATGAACAGCCCCAGCAGATTTGAAGATAGCCCATCCCAAAGGAATGTTAATGAAGTCCTTCCTGCCCAGTTTACTTCTTTGGCCCACCTGTGTCCCACCCCTCGGGCCTTCCAACCTACATTCCATCACTGAAAGAATTATAAAAAGGGGAAACAACTGCACTTCCAGGGATTCCACCTCTTGGGTCCCCTTCTTCCTCTGGGAGAAGTCTTTTCTGCTGTCCTTTAATAAACTTCTAATTTCTACTCTGACCTTGCCTCGGCGTGCTTCTCTGGTGTTATTCTTCAACATTGGGGAAGCAAGGACTCGTCACCAGTCAACAGTGGTAACAGTTACAATTGAAATTATTATAGCTATGCCAGAAAAATTAATTTCATGATATCAAGGTATTCATTAGTTACAAAGGAAAAAAACAGCAACTTTATAGTAGCGGTCCCGGACCTTTACAAAGGAAGAAACTTAAGTTACAGACATCTGATATGCTATACGGAGAAAAGCACATTGGTACTTCTGCAGTAAAATTCATAACCCCAATCTGATCCAGTGATTCTCAACCAGAGAAAATTTCACTCTTCCAAAGGACATTTAGCAAAGCCTGGAGACTTGTTTAATCATCCCAATGGAATGGAGTAGATGATACTGGCATCTAGTGGTTAGGAGATATGGATGCTGTCCAGTATCCTACAACAAGCAGGTAATCCAGTCCAAAACATCAAGAGGGCTACTGTTCAGAAACACTGATCTAATCAGTAAAAAAAAAAAAAAAAAAATCAGCCAAACCCAAATTGAAGCCATTCTCCAAAACAACTGACAGGTATTTTTCAAAATATGAAGGTCACAAAAGATAAGGAACCATCACAACTTAGAAGAGGCAAAGAAAACCTCAACTAAATGCAGTGTGGAATCCTGGGCACAGAAAAAGGACATGACTAGTAATACCAGTGAAACTCTAATGAAATATATAGTTAATAGTACAAAATCAGTGTTATTTCCTGCTTGGGAGTGTACTTTGTTATATAAGGTATTAACAACAGAAGAAATCTGGATAAAGGATATAAAAGAACTCTACTAGGCTTGCAAATTTTCTTCAAGTTTCAAGTTTACTTCAAAAATAAGGTGGTGGTTGTTTACTTTTTAATTTCTGTGTATGTTTGTGGAGTCAATGGGACAATGTACTTAAGTCCTTTAAGCTATTATCACTCTGTTGAGGGCCACAGCCGAGTCCTTGCTTTCCACATTGAGGTTCAGAAATCCTCCTATATCGTGCAAACTTTCATTTATTTTATTCCTGTACTTTGATGATTTCTACATTTAATGTCTCTGAGCATCTGGAGTTTATTTTGAAGGACATAATGTGTGGATTTCATGTTCTTACCTTCATCATTAGGCATCTTTGAAATGGTCCCACTACCTTTTATGGAATCATTTGGCTTTCTCCAAATAGGGGTGGCACCTGGCATTTTGCCAGAGGGAGTGGTTGAGAGGTGATGCCATGGAGCCATCAAAATGATGGTTAAGTTAAGCTGTGTATTCAATTGTATATAAACCCCTGCTGTCCGCAGTTCTCACAGGGATTCCTGGGGAGTTCGAGTTGGTGGGTGACTTTCTGGTGGAGGGAGTTCCAGTTGGAGTGGTGTTCCTGGAAGGGCCGCGTGGGTGGCATTCACGGGAGTTCGGGCAATAAAGGAGTTCCTGTTTGAACCTACAAGTGCCTCATGGCGACTCAGTTATTTTGTGCCCAGCCAGACTGCGGCATCACTCCTTATTATTTTGACAAAATTCTATCATTAGAACAAGAGTATAGCCTTTCTTAGCTAGTAATGATTAGACTCCATTGAATTTATTTGTATTAACACCTCCAATTGGGGGATTTTTTTAATGAAAGTGGTACTAAACAACTTTTTTATTGCTTAAACTGGCAAACTGGTTTTATAATACTTAAAATGAAAGATGGAACTCTCAGAGAAGAATCTCAGTAGGAACCTCTTCAGGACTTCACTTACTCCCTCCAGCTTAGAACCTATGGTATATTAAACCACTCTCTGTGACTCCTTGACTTAAAGCTCATGAGAAATCTTTTGCTTAGTTTTGCTTTACCCTCAATTATTCCATTGTATTCAATCCCATTATCCTGCCCCAAACAAACTTAAATCAATCTGCCCATTCAGTTTCTCAGCACTTCAGATCCCAGATGCTATAAGAAACCCTCACCTCACCTCACCCCACCCTACACACTCCTCCATATTGGTTCTGCTACAAATTTCTAATCTGCAACTTCAACTGGGCCTTTTTTGCTCCTCAATCCTTTCACAATTCCCTAGTTTTAGTTCTCCCCTTCATTCTCTATAATAGCTTTTCCAGCCAGAGAAAACATGAGCCATCAGGATAAGCCATGCTTTCACTTCCTTCCATCTATTAGTGACCATTATTAACAAATGAGCTATTATCCATTATTGTATCATCCCAGTGACCAATATAGCATCTATCGCATGGACCAGCCTAATAAAGTTAAATGAATAAATAAGCAACCATTTGATGAATTTGTATTGAGCCATGTCATAACTGAACTGAATCACTGCTTACTCCACCAGAGGAAAAATATATTTCAAAATATATCAACTATATCATTAAAGAAAATAATAAATGTATCTGATGACATAGAAATAATATTCATATAAATCCCATTCAAATAAATTACCTTTTAAGTTCCTGTTCCAGTTTTTCTATTTGTTTTTTGCCTGCACTCAATTGTCCTTCTTGGAAATTCACTTGTGACTCCTTGACTTGAAGTTCATGAGAAATCTTTTGCTTAGTTTTCTCCAAATTTTCACATATTTCCATCAATCTTTGATTCTCCCTTTTCAGGTTTGTACCCTCGGTTTTTTCATTTTCAACCTAATAGGAATCATTGGGAAGGAAACAGGTCCCTTATTTTGCAAATTTACCAAGTGTACTTGTGGATTTAACAATCCTCTGAGGTAAAGTTGTAATAAGCAAGACGTCAATGTTTCTGAACACAGAAATTTTAGGTCACCACATTCTGAAGCCTATAAAGAGAAAAGTTCTACAAAATCACATTTTACACTATCTTTTGGTCAGGGCTACCCCTATTCATCTAGCAAGTCAAGCTTTATCATCGTTTTAAGAATAAAAAAATTACAAATGAACACTATACCTCTCCCTCAGCAATTCATTTTCAAGTCTGGCTAAAGTCAGTTATTGCAAGAAATCAGAAAATTCTCCCACAAGCAAAAAAACAAAACAAAACAAAAAAAAATTTAGAAGCAATGATCATACCACTACTTTGTTGGTTAATACAGAGGTACAAAGAAGTACTATTTAAGTTTTCATTTACTAGCCCCGAAGAGAAATTGGGGAATACCAAGATAAAAAGCCCATATCAGAAAGTGGTCTCCATTTTCTATAAAAAGACTGTAATAATAACCCGATTTGAAGCCAGGAACTTTGGCCTTTGCTGTGAAATGCAACTGCAATTTCCAATTCAGGTTCCCAAACATAGGTTTAAAAGGAACTCAACAGCCCTAAATATCAGCAAATAGGCCGAAAAGGGGGAAAAGATCAAGGAAATTTGAGGCAATTAAAAATGTCTGGGGTTGGGAGGGGGAGCATGGGAAGATTAGACAAACTCTAGACAGGGCAAAGGAATGGGAGGGGAAGGGAGGGGGCAAGGGGGTAGGAAAGACAGTGGAATAAGATGGACATCGTTACCCTAAGTACATGTATGAAGACACAAACAATATGAATATACTTTGTATACAACCAGAGATATGAAAACTTGTGCTCTATAAGTGTAATATGAGTTGTAATACATTCTGCTGTCATATATAACAAATTAGAATAAAAAATTAAAACAAATTTTAAAAAAATAAAAAGTCTGAAGAGAAGGAAGGGGATTACCACAAAATCACTTCTAATTTTTTTAAAGTATTTTTTAGACATTGATGCATTGATGCATGACCAATGTGATTCTGCAACCTATACACTCAGAAAAATGAGAAATTATATCCCATCTGATTAAAATATATGATATGTCAAGATCATTGTCCTGTCATGTGTAACTAATTAAATCAAATTTTTTAAAAAGTATTTTTTAGACATTGGTGGACCTTTATTTTATTCATTTATTTATATGTAGTGCTGAGAATCGAACTCAGTCTAGGCAAGCACTCTACTGCTGAGCCACAACCCCAGCCCTCTCTCTAAATTTAAAGGTGAAATAATTAATCCAAAAAACAAGTGAATACTGTCAAATGTCAGTGATACCTTCTGTTTCTGTTTTTGCAGTGCAGCCTCTAGAGTATCAAGTTGAAACTGTCTTTGCTGCTTTTCTTTCTTCAGTTTGTCTAGCTGTCCTTCAAGCTCTTGAATTTTCTGTAGAGCTCTTGTAGGGAGGCCTTCCTTCCATTCTTCCAAAGCCCAGCTCATTCTGTTCTCCTTTCTGTATTATTCCAACATTTATAAGAAAACTGAAAAGAATAACCAGATTGTTGGTCTTACTGCAGTAAAAGGAAACTTAAAGTCAGAGACTACCTCAAAGAATCAAGTTTCAAAAAATGACAACTTTCAAAAGATAATGCAGTGTATTTGTCTTCTCCATCCTCTGAAAGGTGACTACCAATAATTCTGATTATGAAGTATATAATACATTTGTTGGGTTTCCCCTTGCTTTTTGTTTTTCTTCTGTCTCAGTTTTGACTTCTTATATGGCTACCTGCTTTCTACTGCTTAGTTTGCTTTCATTACATAAAACATGAATATTTTGCTCTAAGGTTGTTTTCAGGTGAAATATGCCCTACATATAAACAAATAAAGTACAAAATTAATTTGCAAATTCTCTTCTTTCCCTCTTCACATCAATAATTACCACTCACACCTCATCCCTCATCTTCTGGGAAAACTTTCTGACATAAAAAGGAGCAACTTAGATGATAGAGGGAAATAAACAAGGAAAACTGGTAAGTTAAATGTTTTTCCACTCCAAAGTCTAACACACAGCTATGTAAATATATCTATCTAAATATATTTATATTTATAAATATACTTAATATATGCTACATATATAATTAACACACATTTTGACAAAGTAAGGCATCAGCTCTCAGCCATCTGTACTGACCCACTGGGACAAAAGAAAAAGTAAACCTGAAAAATAAAATTTGAGGAGCATGGTTTGGGTGGGAGAAGGAAGACGGTAGAAGAAAATTCTGTATGTGAAGGTTCCAGCAAGGAGGATTTTCAGGACTAACACATCCTTTCCAGAAAAATGCTTTGTCTTTACATATTAAATATGTACAGGGCACTCTTCATGCCTCAATCACCTAACCCTTGTAAAATCCCCAAGGCAATTCTTTTCTGTGACCCACCCATCCCCAGCTTTTCAGGCCCGCATTCACCTTTCCCTTTATCAAAATTCCCCTTCACTAAAAACCCCGGAGTCCCCGCCTATGGTCCCGGGGCTGGTTAAGTATTCTGCCTCCTCCGGACAGGGTCCGTGTAATTCATTTCTGGGTCATCACATAGCAGAGCCTGACACACAGATCCTTCCCAATAAATGTGGAAGACAGGAAAAGTGAGAAGAGGGAGGAGGAACGATCTCCTAACCAACAATAGGCAAACTCCGCCGCCCAGACCAAAACAACAAAGGACTAGGTTCCTATTTCTAAATAGAAGCCATGGTTCCCGGAGAGCTGCTTGAAAATACCTGGTCATCTCCAGTTCTGTTACCTTAAGGAGGAGGAAACCGATTCCCCCAAAGTGCTAGTCCGTGACGGAACAGCTTCTCCGCTCCCTAGAATGAGCCGTTTCAGCCCGAGCCGAGGTGGGCCCAACCCACGAACCTCACCCCACACTCCAGCGCGGTTAGGAATGGGACCGGCCACCAGCACCACAGGGACGCGAGCGCGAGTCAGAGGCAGCCCTGCCCAGTCAGAGGCAGCCCTACCCAGCATCCGCGGGCAGCAACTAGCGGTCACTGGGCCGGCCACCAGAGCCGGGACGCAGGCAGTACGCTCACCTTGCTACCTTGCTTTAAGGTTGTTTCTAAGGTTGTTGGAAGGAGAGAAAACAATCTCTCAGAGTGTCCGGTTCCGATGCAGCCTCCGCGAGGCTGAAGGCCTGATCCCAATTCAAACTGCCCGCGATCCACTCTCCCACTTCCGGTCCCGACCAAACTCCCCTTCAATTCTATTGGTCACTGTAAGGAGATGTGCACCAATCAGTTTCCGTTCATTCGGCCTGCCTCCTCTGATTGGCTCTTTTGGATGAATTTTAAAAAACCAGCCCTCACTGCTGGTGGTGCCTGCGCCAGGGCTCAGAAGCATTTTTACTGTTGCCTTGGAGACGGAGACCATGTGCTTTTGCTGAAGCTGGACAAAGTTTTGAACAGCTACTTCCGCAAGAGCCAGGGAATGTGCCGGCTCGATTAGAAGGGTGTGGCCTATCGAGGACTGACTGCGGAAGGGTGCTGTCTGGTGAAAACTTACACATATCTACTTCTGTATTAAATTTAAGACGTAAATACAAAGTACTAAGCTTGTCATGCATTCTTCAACCAGCGAAAATTCTTAATTCTTTGAGAGAACTATTAGCCTTATTTAAAAGTTAACTGAAGCACGTAGAAGCCAAGTAATTTGAAATTGGATCTGGACAGACAGACTCCCCCTTTTTCCTGCTGACCTCTATTGATCACGTTTTGAAGGGGATGATTCTGAACACTTGCTAACCGGAATTTGAGGGAAAAACATTCCATCAGACTCAAATACTCAGAAATATTGCATCAAAATTGGATGTAATTAATTTCTCCTTTTTATGAAGCCCACTGATTTTGTATATTCTTATATAATTGTTTATTTTCCTATTCAACTACAAGTAAGCTTCTAAACGCAAGAGCAAGCTGTGACTTGCTAAATTAATATACGTCTAATGTGTTGTTCTCTTCAATAAGTTCCAAACACTACCTTTCATTAAAGTATTCCTAGAGCCTAGTCTGCTCCAATTCAAAAGGCATTTTCTTTATGAAAACTCTCTGTCCCGACGCACCCCTTAAAAATAGTTATTTCCTAGTTCTTTCCTGATACTTGGCTATACTTCAGTTTTAAGTTTTTTGACATGTCTTATATTTATGGCCATAGTTGGTTCCTCCATCAGACTCAAAAATTCCTTTTGAGTAAAATCTATTTTATTTTTGCACGTATATTAATTTAAAAAAACATCTTCTTTGGAGATAAAACTGCCATCTGAAGAAAGATCAAGTTCCCTGAGATCTTTGAATCCCCAAGAGGAGAACAGGGAACACATGGAAGAAGAACTTTTGTGGTACACAGTTAGATCAGTCTAGTATCTGGTAGTTCTGGGATTTGACCCAAATTCTAGTTCCAATACCAATTGCTATTTCATTGCCTCCTACAGTAATTTTTCAATTATTTATTAGCTGCCTAAGGAAAATAAAAATGGAAAGAAAAATTATAGAAGATTTTAAAGGTTTGAATGCACAATGTTCATTTTATTCATTACTTAGAAGATATTTATCTAGGGGCCACTGAATAACCAAGCCTTGTGCTACATTCTAGAATAAACAAAAATAATACATTCCCTTCTTGAGCAAAGGAATCAGGTGACAAAACTATTCTAGTAATTTCTTTGATATTTCTTTGTCTTCAATTGTATAGTTCTCGTTCCACAAGCAAAAACATTTTGAAGGCAATGCTCATACCACTACTTCATTGGTTTTAAACTATTTAATGTGGTTCTAAAAGTCACAGAGGCTTTATTTATTTCTCCAGTCTTTTTCTTCTCCAGTCTACATTTCCTTTTAGATAGGATCTACTAATATTTTTTCAGGTTTACTGATCTTCTCTTTTCTAATATTTATTCTGCTGCTCATTTTGTCCACTGAATTTTTACTTCCAGCTCTTGACTTATTATCTTGTCGGTTAAGATTCTCATTTCCTGGTTTTTTTTTTCCTTTTTTATAGAGATTTTTTAATTGGATGCCAGATATGGTAAATTCTACATTTTTAATTTTGTTTTACTGCTCGAAAGAATGACACATGTAATTCTGACAGGTTACTCAAGATTTAGTTTATTTTGTAAGTTGTTATTAAATTTTTTTAATATTTATTATTTTTTAGTTGTAGTTGAACACAATATCTTTATTTTATTTTTATGTGGTGCTGAGGATTGAACCCAGGGCCTTGCATGTGCTAGGCAAGCGCTCTGCCGCTGAGCCACAATCCCAGCCCCTGTTTTTAAATTTCATAAAGATAATTCTGAGAGTAGCCTCTCTTCTAGGGCTATTTATGCCATTTCTTTCTTTAATATATTTTTTTAGTTGTAGATGGACACAATACCTTTATTTTATTTATATATTTATTTAATGTGGTGCTGAAGATCAAGCCTAATGCCTCACTCTATTTAGGGCATTTCTAAGACATGTTTCTTCTGGGTTTCTATTGCACTTCCCCGTGTAGTTAGCAAGTTCTTTCCACTCTTGGTTGATGGGAACTCAGACAACCTGTAGCCCTGAATGAGCTCTTTGAATGTGTGACTCACAGCTCTCCCCCAAATTGTTCTTTTCCTGACAGCTGTTGTTTTCCAAACTTCACACAGAATGCGCAGATATGAATGCGCAGATATATATTCAAAGACTCAGGAGACCCACATCAGATCTCCTAAGTTTCACCTCTGCATCACTGCTTCCTCTCTGGTCCTCTTTTCTGTAAATCTCACCTTCTGTGGCCTCCCCCAAATTCTGACTTATATATCCTCTCCTTTGGCTCTAGCAGTATTGCAATCTCTATAACCATCAATAAATTTAATTCTCAAATCTGCATCTCTAATCCAGGTCTCCTCTTAAATTTCATACTCGTGTATTCAACTATCCATTCTGAATAAATAATATCCCAATTCACTCAGCTGCCCAAGATGGAGACTTTACAGTCACCCTTGTCTGCTTCTTCTCTATCATATCAAGACTGACCCCCACAAATATCCCCAAATCTGTCCTGTGTGCTCCATTCTTACTGCTCCATACATAGTCCTACCTACCATCAATTCTTTGTTACTGCAAAAGCCTCCGGGTTGGTCTTACAACTGAGATTTTATTACTTTAAGTTAGGACTTTGATATGAAAGAGATGAGACCTAAATTGAAAATATTCAAATGTGTCCAAATCAGCTCCTTTCATGATGATTTTTCTAGTCAAGACTCTATAATCCCTAACCCACTTTCCTTCCTTGTCTCTATACCTCTCCTTATGCCAGGAAACAGCTTCTGAAATAGTTACTGAAAAAAACTTGTGCTGGCTGAAATCAGGGATGTATAGTGTGAGAGTAGATCTTAAGGAAGTTGGGAAGCAAGAGATTATAAAATATAGAGCTGGTAGGTTAGGGCTTATAGGCATGGGAGAACTCTCTCTCTACAGGGGATTTAACATTCCTGGCAAGGGCACCTGGAGCTGGTACTATGAGGATGGCTCCCTACCACTTGAACCTGAAGGTGACATTTAGTGAGGTTGAGATAATAGAACCATATTTAAGAGTACTGAAAGGATTATAAGTCTCAAGAAAATAGGAAAGTTAGACTGGATTTATTACCTAAGACCACCACCTGATTATCATTTCTAGGAGGGCCTAGAGAACAATGCCTTCAATAAGACAATAAAGAACATTCTAGTAAGTGGAATACCAATGTCTTTAAGAACTGTAGGGCTGGGGATGTGGCTCAAGTGGTAGCGTGCTCACCTGGCATGCGGGCAGCGCTGTATTCAATCCTCAGCACCACATACAAATAAAGATGTTGTGTCCACTGAAAACTAAAAAATAAATATTAAAAAATTCTCTCTCTCTCTCTCTCTCCCTCTCTCTCTCTCTCACTCTCTCTCTCTAAAAAAAAAAAAAAAGTTTAATGGTAGCTGACCTCTGTAGGCCAGGACTGACAATAGGACATGTTACTATGGAACTGGGCACCGAAGTGTTGAGGTGGAAGATAGGATTCCAGAATGTCCTAGACCAGGACCAGTATTTAACCATCTTGTCAAAACAAAATGAAAGTTATTTCTACAATGTACGACACAACTGGAATAGAAACTAGACAGTAAGGACCTGTAACTATGGCTAATAGATTATATTGTGTTCCTAGGAAAAGAGAGAGTTGAACAGCATACTTGAGTTTTGCTTGATTTATGTAACCAGAAAAACTCATACAATGGCCCAGAAGAAAGCTGAAAGCCACTATAATGCAAAATCAATTAAGCATCTTGTGCTTGGCCATATCATTTGGATGATCTAACAATGCTAGTGTCAGTTAGGCTTCCATTTCTGTGACCAAAATACCTGAAAAGAACAACTTAGAGAAGAAAAAATTTATTTTATTCACAGTTTCAGAAGTTCAGTTCATGGTGGGCCAACTCTATTGCTCTGGGCTGAAGTTGAGGCAGAACATCATGGTGGAAGGGTATGGTGGAGTAGTGCTACTCCATTTTTCATGGCAGCCAGGAAGCAAAGGCTGGGTGGGTAGAGACCACAGGAAAGATGAACCCTCTCAAAATAGGTCTGCAGTGATGCACCTCCTCAAGCCAAGCCCCACCTTCTATAGTTAACACACAGTTGTTCCATTCGACCTAGAACGGACTGGTCAGGTTTACAGCTCTCACAATCCATTCATTTCACCCCTGAACATTCCTGTATTAACACGGGAGTTTTGGGAGGGACATCTCACATTCAAACCATAACCGATGGCAATAACCATGGAAAATAAGGTTAACCCCTCCAGCAAGCTTTAGTAAAAGATCTTTTACACAAATTCTCAAGTATTCTGGAGCAAAGACATGTTTTCTCTATTATAGAATGACTTACCATTTAAAATGCAGCACCTATTGTGCTACTGGGCCTTGATAAAAAACTAAGCACAGACTGTGGAACATTAGATATGTAAACAGAACTGTCTGTCACTGTGTGTTGTCAAAACCACAATGTCAGAGGTTCTCATGAGGCCAGCAATAAAGCATCCTATAATAAGGCTCAAGCAGGTCCAAAGAACTTACATAAATAGGTAGCCACAAATCACATCTACTGTTTCTGTCAATGTACATTTATGGCCTTATGGTGGGCTCCCCAAAACTAGCCCACAAAGAAGTCATCACAGATGAGATGACTTAGTATATTGGTATGCCCTAGAAATAGACTGTTGCTCTTGCAGTACTACTCCAGCAGGGCAACTCCACCAGAGAGAGCTGTGAGCAGAACAGTCGATTAGGTATTGCATACTGTAGTTTGAGTTCAGAGTGTACTCCTGGGAAATGATTGATTTCACTGATAGGTCAGAGATGTGGAAGGAACAAGATTAAATTATTGGAGCCATAGAGTTTGAGAGGACTATGGATAGACCTTAAAGGAATTAAAGGAATGGGAACAACATATGTAAGCCTTTCTGTCTTATGTCAGTGCCACCAGAGAACATCCACTATAGAGAAGCAGGAAACAGATGAATGGATAAGGTGATTTGTTGGATTTTTCAGAGGATGTCTTCAGTCACCAACTCATCATCAGAGTAGCTATGGTATTAGGGGTGGTGGGTATACATGAGCCTAAGAGCGTGATCTCCCTCTTACCAGACAGGCATCGCCACTATCTCTGATAAATAGCCATGTTGTTAGAAGACTAACACTAAGCCCTCAGTATGGAACCATCCTAAGTAGAAATAGTTAGCTCCTTCATGGCAATTCAATTGCATGAGATTCCTTCTACCCTAAAAGAATTGATATCTACTTTTTCTTCAATGCTGTGTAGGTACTATTCTCTGAAAATTTAGAGAATATCTAGTATAGGCCTATGGGATCCTGCATACTATTATTGCTTTGGACCAAGAGACCCGTTTTATTGAGAAATATATACATGACCATAGGTATCATTTATTCTACCATATCCTGCTTATTTCCTGAACATAGCTGGTCTGACAGTGTTGTGTGTTGGATTGTGTCTTGTATAAATTCACATCCTGAAATCCTAACCCCCAGAAGGTGACTTAAATTGAAAACAGGGTAGTTGCAGATATAATTAGTTACAATAAAGTCATTACAATGGACCCTAATCAAATATGAATATGTCCTTATAAAAAGAGGGATGTTGTGGTTCAGTGGTAGAGTGCTCACCTAGCATGCCTGAGGCACTGGGTTTGATCTTCAGCACCACATAAAAATAAAATAAAGGTATTGTATGCACTTACAACTAAAAAAATAAATATTTTTTTTAAAAAAGAGGGATGTGTGAATACAGAGACACTGGGATAATACCATGTAAAAATTATGGTTATACTGCCACAAGACAGGGACACCAAAGGCTGCCAGTAAACCACCAGAAGCTAGGCTACAGGCTTGGAAGATACTGCTTTATAGCCCTCAGAAGGAACCAATCCACCAACACCTTAATCTCAGACCATCTTCCATATCTGTAAGACAATTTCTATTGTTCTATATCTACCCAGGTTTTGGAACTTTGTTATAGCAGTCCTGGGAAGCTAATACAAATACCAAACTGAAATGCTTTATAAAAGACTCAATTAAGACATCAGTTCAGTGATAATATCTCATAGAATAGGGAGCTATCCTCTATGATGCACTAAAAGCATTGAGCCAGTATTTCAAATAATGTCCCCAATAGCCAGAATATACAGGTCTAGAAACCAAAAATGGAAGAATTGACTCTTCTCACTATTGCTCCAAATAACCCATTTGCACTTCTCTCTTTTTTTGGTGGGGAGGGGGGCTTGGGGTTACAGGAATTGAACTCAGGGGCACTCTCAAACACTGAACGACATCCCTAACCCTATTTTGATTTTATTTATAGGCAGGGTCTCACTGAGTTGCTTAGTGCCTCAACATTGCTGAGGCTGGCTTTGAACTCACAATCCTCTTGTCTCAGCCTCCAGAGCCGCTGGGATTACAGGTGTGTACCACCTCTCCCAGGCATTTGTGCTTCTCATTCCTTCTACTCTAGGATCCACTGAGTAAGGGGAAGAGTGCAGAACTTTACTCCTATGACAAAAAGTGTTCCACAAAACTTGAAGCTACACCTTTTTCTGATTTTCTTATGTGGTGAACTAGTAGGCAAAGAAAGGAGTTACAATACTGGTGAGAGGTTGATCCACCCCGATTATCATGAAAAGTTAGGCTCACTACTGTTACCACTGTTGACCGGTGACGAGTCCTTGCTTCCCCAATGTTGAAGAATAACACCAGAGAAGGATGCCAAGGCAAGGTCAGAGTAGAAAATTAGAAGTTTATTAAAGGACAGCAGGAAAGACTTCTCCCGGAGGAAGAAGGGGACCCAAGAGGTGGAATCCGTGGAAGTGCAGTTGTTTCCCCTTTTTATAGTTCTTTCAGTGATGGAATGTAGGTTGGAAGGCCCGAGGGGTGGGACACAGGTGGGCCAAAGAAGTAATCTGGGCAGGAAGGACTTCATTAACGCTTCTTTGGGATGGCCTTAGGGCCTAGGGCTTTTCTCTGGACTTCATTAACATTCCATGAGTTGTCCAGCGTTTCTCAGAATTCATTTTCAGCATGGCCTCCATTTTAGATTTCACTCCATATTAGACCTGATTTACCTAACTACACTGACTACCTAACTTTAAATCTGGCTTCACTACTACAAAAAGGGGACAAGAAAAATGTGTCTAGAACTCAGGAGATCATTGGGGTACTCCTATCTGCTTTTGTGTCTAGGAAAAACAATGAACAAGCAATTGCAGTTACTATAGCTCAACAGGGCAAAGCAACCCAATGCCAGAACATTCTGGGATGAAGTTCTGGAATCCCTGACCAAGCAAGTAAATTAGACCAGCTGACATTGGCCCAGGCTGGGGAAATCTAGGATGAGTGGTAGAAAAGACCACTAGGAATATGAAGCATAGCTTTGGGAGTTGTTATAATGGCAGAGCCATAGCTAATTCCATCTTTTTTTTTTTCCCCTTTTGATGCCAGGGATTGAACACAGGACTGCTTAACCACTGAGCCAGTAGTTAAGTCCTTTTTATTTTTTATTTTGAGAAATCGTCTCGCTAAATTGCTTAGCACCTTGAGAAGTTGCTAAAGCTGTCCTTGAACTTGTGATCCTCCTGTCCCGCCCACCCCACACTGAGCCACTGGGATTACAGGCATGCACCCAGAGCACCTGGCTCAATTCTCTTTTAATAAGTGTTTTTTAGAGATTATGGCTACCACCACCTTGACAATACAATGAAAAAAATGAACTCAATATAGGGACAAATGGATCTGAACAGGGGAGGTGGTGGGCTATAGCTCATAAAGACATTCCATTGGCCTACCTGTGACTTCAGCCACAGGTGTGATGGACAGTTCTGTGGAGACTCAGACTATTCATCCCTCAAGTTCAATTTATGGATCTCTCAGTGTTTCTGCTCCAGGCTTTCTCAAAAGTGGAGGGCGCCATCTTGTCCAGCACCCGAGCACAGTCAGGAAGTGTGGGGGCAGTTATGACTTCCAGGGGCGAACCTCAACAAAGGAGGTCAAGAGCCAGTGGATAAACATCCTAACCTTCCATCCTCCACATTGACAATTCTGAGAGATTCGGAAGAATCAAGCCCAGTACCTACTGCAACAATAGTACTATTGCATCCTGATATTGACTTTTCCTCCTTCCCAGTCTCTCTCTCCCTGCTCACCACTTTGGTTCCTGAAATCATCACTCAAATAAACCACCAAATCAACTACTTCCATCTGAGTACATTTGACTTTTGTTTGGGAAGGAACCCAAAGTAAACAGAAGGCTTCTTACACCTACGCTGCATGAATTTCAGCAAGCAAAAATATACATGCTGCTTTCCCAAATGTTGTAAAAACTTCTATTATGTACATGGAACCTCAGTTACTGACATGGGAAATTAAAAGTGTCATCATCATGGTACTGGCCTGCATGGTGGCTTCTGACCAGAAGGTTCTGTAGGTAAGGACCATTCTCTAGTGCTTGTTTTGTACATGTCCCTAGACTCCTTTTAAGTATAGAATAAGGAATTTAACGCATTCTTTGGGGCAAGAATTTATTTTCAAAGCTTGATATTAGGGAACTTCTAGGAAAGTCTTGGGGATAAAAGTTAAATATTCAAATGATATGATTTAAATGAATTTCCTTACAAAAGTAAAGTTCAACATCTCAGTAGGTTTTGGGTAAGTTGATTACAAAGCATGTGAACACTACTTAGTGGTATGACCAGAAGCACAAGAAAAAGGATCAACTTTTTAAGAGTTTTTTCTATTCCCACCACTAGGTGATTCTCTATACCTAAGAAAGACTTTGAAAGTAAACTTTTCCAGTCCCACATCCTGCACTCTTTCTCTCTCCTGCATTTTCTCTTCTTTCACTCTTCTGCTCCTGCTCCCTCTCTTTTTAAAATCACATTTGCTTATTTAAAGGACAGAAAAATTAAAAAAAAAAAAACACACACAATGGCTCATAATCCTACTACCTACTTAATCTTCCTTACTAACAATACAATAAAATAATAAGATGATAAGAAATTTCAAACACTCAAAAAAGAGATAAATTTGGAAAACTAGAATGAATATAGGACATTCACTAGTCTAAATCCTCATTTTTTTAATATTTATTTTTTAGTTTTAGGTGGACACAATATCTTTATTTCACATTTTATGTGATTATAAGGATAGAACCCAGTGCCTCATGTATGCTAGGCAAGCACGCTACCACTGGGCCACAACCTTAGCTCCACTAAATTCTCATTCTATAGCTGAAGGTAGTGAGATTAAGATTTTTGTAATTCATACAACTAGTTACTGACGAAAAAGAAAAAGAAAAGGAAAAGGAAAAAATAGTTTAATAGATAAAATATCATCATTCTGGAATCAATTACTTTACAGAAATTTGGAACACTTTCTTAATATTCTTGCAGTAGAGATTTTTATGAATGAAGTAAAATAATTTACATTTTTAAAAAATTTCAAAGGCTGGGAGGTGTATCTCAATGGTAGAGCATGCATTTAGCATGCACAAGGCCCTCCTGAGTTCTATTACATGTACCACAAACAAAACCAAAAAATCTCTAAAAGATTTCAGTTGCATTTCTTAGGAAAACACTTACCTAATGCCCATAGCTTCCAAAATATTTAAATTATTTAAAACACAAATGTTTTAAAGAAAAAAAATGTTTATTACATTTTTTAAAATTTTTAGTTAGAAACCTGATTTTCAAAGAAAGTGGCTTTTACAAGTCCAAAAAGAAAATAATATAATCAAAAATGAACCTGCCAACTTGTCGGACAAGTTTGCTGAAAGAGATGACAGTTTTTATCATCACATGACTGAGTTAAAGATCAGTTCGTCTCTATATTACTTTCAATAATCATTTTGATCTAGGTACTAGACTAACCCTGGATTAAAGTACATGATTTTTCTGAGCACTATGATCAGGTGGCTTGACACCTCAGAATAAAAGGTGAGAGAATTACTTACACCAGGAATAAACTTTAGTGTCCCTAAGGATAACATGGAAAGCAGTTTTAAAATGCTTAAACCAGGTATAGTGGAGCATGCCTATAATCCCAGAGACATCGGAGGCTGAGGCAGAAGGATTGTAAATTCAAGGCTGGACTCAGCAACATAGCAAGGTTCTAAGTAATTCAGTGAGACCCTGTCTCAAAATAAAAAAATAAAATAAAAGGGATTGGAGAGGTGGCTCAGTGGTTAAGTACCCCTTAGGGTTCAATTCCTGGTACCCTCCCCCCCCAAAAAAAAATATATATATATAAAATAAAATGCCTACTTTGAAAGCATACCTAGTTCTGGTTGAGCAGGTAGGATAGTGTACTAAACTCCATTTTATGAAGCACATGGGAGCCCAACAGAGAAGGTGTACATACCTCCTATTTTACCTCAATTTTCCTAATACCTCTCTGATTTTCTAGAGTTGTTGTTTGTTTCTTTTTGCAGTACTGAGGATGAAACCCAGAGCCTAGACCATGCTAGGTAAGAGCACTACCACTGAACTACCTGCCAGCCCTTTTTATTTTGGGACCAGGTGTTGCCAAATTTCCCAGGCTGACCTTAAATTTATGATTTCCCTGCCTCAACCTCCAGAATAGCTTGGATTACAGGCATGCGCCACTGCATCTAGCCCATCATTATTATTTTAATGAAATATTATTGTTCTTAGTGGCATGGAAGCAAGCAAGGATGAGTTTAGTGATCACTTTGTACTTCTATATGCTACCATAATCTCCTCTATTTATGTGTGTGATACATGTGCTACAAACTGAGTTTAGCATGTGTTGAATCTGAACTATCAGTGACAACCCCTCTCACTCTTCCCAAACCTTTCTTGACATGGGTAGGACAGCATACAGCATGCTTGTTGATAAAATGTGGTGCCTCCAGGTAGCTTGGAAGAACTCACTACTGTGACATGGAGAAGTGGTTGTGGCTGCTGCCCCTGCTGGCCACCTGTTGTATGACTCACTCTCCCTTGGTCTCTGGTGGGGCCAGTGAGATGATGAAGCCAGTTCAACAATGTGAAATGTGAAATGTGGGAAATTAGAAAAATTGGTGAATAACAATAGGGTGTTGTGAATGACCCTGGAAAATAGGTTTTGTCATGTACTAGATAGGGTAAATCTATAACTACTTATTTTTTGGTAAACTTGTTGAAAATTTTGTAATGAACCCTCCTCTGATCCACAAAGTGCTCAAGAAACAAAACAAAATAAAAATGCATGTTTAAGGGCTGGGATTGTAGCTCTGTGGTAGAACACTCGCCTAATTTGGGTGAGGCCCTTGGTTCCATCTCCAGCATTGAGTTGGGGCAGAAACATATATGTTTAAATGAAAATTTGAGTAAAGAATTTTCATTTCTCAGTAAAGTTGATAATGAATATATAACATACATAAAATGTTTATCAACGTTTACTACCCTCCATGAGGGCTGTAGTGATAAAAATAAGAAGATAAATATCCTAAAGAAGTTCTAGAATTTCTTACAAACCTTAAATGTTATTTTAATATTTTCTTGGACAGGTATGAAATATGAAGCAATAGCTGATGTGTTTTTGTTTTTTTTTAAAGAGTGAGAGAGAGAGGAGAGAGAGGGAGAGAGAATTTTAATACTTATTTTTTAGTATTTGGCGGACACAACATCTTTGTCTGTACGGGCCACACACATGCCAGGTGAGCGCGCTACCGCTTGAGCCACATCCCCAGCCACGATGTGTTTGTTTTAATTAGCAGAACTCTACAAACAGCTATATGATTCCTATTTTTTTGTGTCACCAGATGCTTCAAATTAAATACTAGTCAATTCCCATATTTGCTCAATTTTTTCATAAAATCCATGGAATCAAAGCTTTTGAAAGTTAATCAGTTGTAACTATTACAGATTCAGTAGGAAAAGTAGAACATTGAAGAAAAAATTGTTTTGTGAGGATTCTATGAACACATTTTCTGATGATGCAGATATTTTATTCCTTGTCAGTAAATTTTCTGCCAAATTAGAAAGCTACAGTGCAGAGATGTTCTATGAAGATTTTAGACTTGCAAGAAAACTTAAACAGGGAGATATTGAAAGTTATCCTATAAGAGCAAGGAAGAATTAAATGAGGAGATTTAATTTTGAAATTCCATAATTGTGCCGTAGAATATATAAATTTGTCTTTTGATGGAGTTCCTTGTTTTTATTTTGTAAATTTGTATTCTTGGGCTAAAGCTGTGGCTCCATGGTAGAGCACTTGCTTAGCATGCAAAAGGCCTTGATCGCCAGCATCATTAAAAAAGAAGAAGGAGAAGGAGAATGAATAAAAAGAAAAGAAATTTTAAAATGTATATTCTGTAGCAGAATGGAATGGAAGAATTTGAAAAGTTAAAAATTTGAAGCATGTATACACAAAATATTTTAAAGAAGTATAGAGACACCTTATTGATGTTTTGTCTTAAAAAAGGTGTTCATTGGGCTGGGGTTGTGGCTCAAGCGGTAGTGCGCTCGCCTGGCATGCCCGGGGTGCTGGGTTCAGTCCTCAGCACCACTTAAAAATAAAATAAAGATGTTGTGTCCACCGAAAACTAAAAAATAAATATTAAAAAATTCTCTCTCTCTTTCTCTCTGTCTCTCTCTCTCAAAAAAAAAAAAAAAGAATGTTCATTAACAAAATCTAATATAAATGGAGGCAAACAGAGGATATCTGTGAAAATAACTATACTGAAATATTTGTGCATTTCAAAACAGAATAGAATTGAGAATTTCCTCTGTTTCACAGAACTTGTTCTGTGTTTACCAAAGAATAATCTCTCAGGTGAATACATTGTGGGTTATAGAGTCAATTGAAATTTATGGGAAAAAAATTAAAACAATAAAAACATATTGGAAAAAATGTACCACAGAAACATCTCAGTAATTGGGTCCTATCAGCAAAAAAACACAGCTAAGAAACCAAATAAAGTGCATAAATATGTACCAATGACAATTATTCTATTTTTTTAATATTCAGATAATCAATATAAATATAATTCAAGAGGGTGGAGTTGTAGGTCAGTGGTAGAGCACTTGCCTAGCATGTGTGAGCACTGGGTTTGATTCTCAGCACCACATACAAATAAATAAATAAAATAAAGGTCCATCAAAAAAAAACATGATCAGAGCCTGGCGCTTGTAATCCCAGTGGCTTGAGAGGCTGAGGCAGGAGGATCACAAGGCCAAAGTCAGCCTAAGCAAAAGCAAGGCACTGATCAACTCAGTGAGACCATGTCTCCAAATAAAATACAAAATAGGGCTGGGGTTGTGGCTCAGTATTCGAGTACCCCTGAGTTCAATCCCTGGCACCCCCACCCCACCCCGCCAAAAAAAAGATTCAAAAGTTTTGCTTTAATGTACATGGATATGTGGTCTTCAAAAACATTTGGGTTTTCAAAAATGCTTTTTAATGAAAGTATTTTATAGATCCAACTATACAAATATTTTTTGTTGGTAAACAAATGTTACAAATATAAATTTTTAATAATTTTAGTCTTTTCTTTTATTCTCAAATTGTCTTAATTTGGCAACTAAAGTGTATGGTCACCCTATTTGAAGCTCAAATTTGAGAAACAATTAAATCCTTTATGCCCCAAATCGGTAAGAATAGTTCTAGAATATTTTTAAACGAATTTGGGTCAAGGTCCTTCTATTTAGGATACAGGACATGGAAAAGAAGGACCAGAAAATGTAACATTTTAAAACTGTCTCACCGGGCATGGTGGCACACATCTGTAATCCCAGCAACTCTGGAGGCTGAGACAGGAGGATCACAAGTTCAAAGACAGCTTCAGCAATATAGCAAAGGTCCTAACACCTAGTGAGACCCTGTCTCAAAATAAGAAGAACTGGGGATGTGGCTCAGTGGTTAAGTGCCCCTGGGTTCAATCTCTTCTACCAAAATAAATAAATAAAATAAAATAAAAACTGTCTCAGTTGATTCTAAGCAAAATAGAATCATATGAATCATATCCTACCTGCATATGAAGGTACATAGTAGAACTTACTGAATTTCAAGAAGCAGGTAGGGTGATCAATCTGACAATATGCCTGGGATGGAGGAATTTCCCTGGACAGCAGGCTTTCTGTGCTAAAACTGAGAGATTCCCAAAAAACTAGGGATGGTGGTCTCCCCACATCTATTACATGACTTCATACCTCCATGTGTTTAAGGGAGGGGAGCCCGTGAGCCATGGTTTCAAAAGAGGTGCTCTTTATCTCTGGTATATTGCAAAATAAATAGGCAGCAACTCAGGGATTCCCTTGTATTGCAGTTCTCTCTTCTCCAACCAGAGAAAAACCCTGACAAATATCTGGTGATATTCACTTCCTTTCCCTTCCTTCCCAGGGGTGTCTTGACTGAACCTTCATCCTCCCAGCCCTAAAATGCCCCCTGTCTACACAGCATGGGGTCCTACCTGACTTCACAGAGACTCAGCTCTCAGTGTGGCCCCCAAAAGGCTGAGCTTCAAACCTTCACACCTCATTCAGTGCTGGGTACATAAGAGCTTCCAAAGAAAATATGTAGACTTTCTGAGTGGTGAACTGAAAAGCCCCAAAGAGTGGGAAATCATCAGACTATACTCTCCCCGCTATTTGGTAAAAGCCGGGAGAGGAATGGGAAAAACGTTGGAAAATAATCATTTTCCTTTCTGCCCTGCCCAAGAGCTCAGTGGCCAAGGTGAAGTGCAGATGAACCACAAATAAACTAAGGAAAAACTTCATCTCTCTCACCTTAGTCTCTTGGAAATTGAAAAGGCAAGAATAGCTGAAGGAACCTAAGTTCTCTCCTAGCTGATCTCTACTGACCAGATGCCTAAAAGATAAAGGGCATAAAATTATTTATTGTATTCCCTTCTAGAAGAATTTGCTTCTGGGATTTAAGAATCAGAAAACAGGACCACTTCAATGTATAGAAAGCAATTAGTCACACTTTTCAGATTTGCTGATGATTCTTTTATTACCAAGTGAAAAGGCATGATTTCTGAAAAATTCAAATATAACAGAATCTGTATTCAGGACATGTAAAGGCAACCTGCTGACCACTGCAGTTGAGAAGTGCTATTCTTACCTTCTAGATTTCTTGGCAGCCAGGAGCCAGCACAGCCCAGAGATGGAGACATCAAAACCAAGAACAGCTTGAGTGCTACAACCGACCACCTGTGAGACACTGGGCAACTTCTCTTCACCTTTCTTCACCTAGTAGGTAGGGTAGTTATAAGAATTATGCAAAAGAATCAATGTAAAGCCCTTAGCACAAAACCACATGGTAAATACTCACAATATAACTATTGGTACTTATTGTTCTAGACAGATTGTGTCATCTAATTGCCTACAATTTCTGCTAGAAGGACTAAAGTAATTTTTACACCCCATAATAAGTTTATAAGGTATATTAATCACAGAAAAGGTCATACACTGAGTTAGATGTTGCCTAATTTGATGAGTCAGATTGTTTTCTTTTTTTTTTTTTCACTTCTATGTTGAAAATAGAAATTTAGGTCAAAGTTCTGCTTGAGGCAGAAAACCTTCTTCCCCTGATTACCTGTCTGAAATGAACAAATAACCTCTCTTAATGTCTGGCCACCTATTCAGCTCCACAGCTGACGTTGACAGATTTCCTTTGAGAAGCTGAGGTAGGAATTTAAAGACAGAGTCTGGATATGGCTCTGAAACCAGGTAGCGTAGATTAAAATTTAGACACAGTCTCTTTATCTCCAAACCCACCAGAAATGAAAAATTTTAAAACCCATGACTGGGGATATAGCTCAGCCGTAGAGCATGTACCTAGCATGCACAAGACCCTGGCTTCCACCCACAGCACTGCAAAAAATAAATAAATAAATAAAACAAGCAAACAAACAAAAACCCACTCAGAACTCCAGAATTCTTCAGCAGAATTAATAGATAATTTATGATGTGGAGAGCTACTCTACATAGTGCTCATTATTACACTCCACCCATGGCCAATGTTCGGAAAAAACTTCCTATCCAACAACACAGCTGATGGGGATCATGGGGTGACTAGGAATAGCCAAGGTGATCTTCCTACTGAGAAGACCTAATCCAAAAAAATTCTCTAATAGGCTTCTGGATTGCTAATAATCATTCAGCACTAATTTAGCAGTAAATGAGCATTTATTTAATTAACCCAAGGTCCTAAGGAATCCTGAATTGACTCGAGAAAGGTGAATTAGCTATTGTCACCATGACGAAGCGACCTAACTTTAACAAAACTTGCAAATTTTCATTTTCCCTGGTGCATGAAACTGGGTGCTGGCTTAATAACCTTGGGCCATCATGTACTGTAACATGTTGGCTCATGCTGGGTGGCAACAGGTTTGTTTTTCACGATTATGTAATCTGAATTCCTTTTCCAAGAAGGGATTTGAAAATGAGTTGGCTTGCCAGCAAACATAGAGTCTAAGGGCACACATGGGTTAACCAGAGTAAACGCAGAACCTTCCTCTCAAACTGCCACCCCTTTCCCACCCCTCTACCAATTGGTGAACTATAAATCAAGTGTGACCCATGAGAAATGTTGTCCAGTAGCTGGCTGAGGTTTGCCCAGTAGGGATTTTTAGGGAGGATATTTGATCTGTTGGAGTCTTAAATAGCAACCTAATCAGATTGGCAATCTAGGCAATTTGTACACTAGGACCATATTAAATTGGTTTTTAAAAACTAATATGGTATTAAAATATTATGTAAAAGGCACATATTAGAGTGGATTCAAAGACTTTAGGTTCTAGGCAGGTATTTATGGGTTAGAAATGCTGTTTCGAAGAGAAGTTCACATTGTTCTTAATTTCCCTAACAGAGCTTAAACCACAGCAAGTAACTACTTGGAGTTCTGCATTCCATATTCCTGCCACTCACAAGCAAGCTTCCTGTTCCTTCTCAGCTGGCAGACCCCCAAGGCCAGACAATGAATGGTTTGATTCTTACACTTGGAGAATCTGCAGTGGCTTCCAGATCTTAAGGTTCTGGGTGCCAGACCAGGTGTTATTAAAAAAAAAAAAAAAAAAAGAGTTCCTTCCAGAGATTTGGATTTTACTTGAAGATAACAGAGCAGGCAGAACATAGAGTTAGGCATTTGGGTAAAGATGGTATCTAACAAACATCCATATACCCGTGTATAGCCCCAAAAGGAATGTTTCAAAATAACTGAGAATCAAACTTGGAAAACTCCAAACCTTCCCTAGGATCTTCTTGGAAGTTTTGGGGGAATAAAGAGAAAAAAGGGAGTTGAAGTAAAAGGGAAAGGAGGAAGAGTACATGATTAGATTCTTGGGCCAAAAGGATTTGTTCCCCTGGGGGAAGAAATGGCAGAGCTTTTTCAAGTGATAAGATTATTCAGGGCTTTCCGATGCAGGCTGTATACACAGCCATATCTTTGTTAGGAGTTGAAAGTGAAATGTTGGAGTTTCCTCCACCGCCTTCAGCCGCTAGAGCCAAATTCAATGGGCCCAAGTCAGAACCTACTGGAAACTGAGAGAGGGAAGATACAACTCTGAAAGATGTGCATGCATGCGCACGGATGTGTGTGGGTGTGTGTGTCTGTGTGTGTATGAGAGAGAGAGAGAGAGAGAGAGAGAGAGAGAGAGAGAGAGAGTGAGTTAGTTAGTTCCAGAACTTCTTAAAAGGAGTAGCTACAAGTCTGATGTGAATCTTCAGTAGAAAACAAAACTAAGAGAATACTACTTATTCAAATAGCATATTCAAATTTATTTGAACAGCATTGGTCAGGAAAAACTGTTAACCTTTTCTTTTCTGCCCCATTTTTCCAACTTTTTTTTCTTTTTTGTGATACTAGGAATTGAATTGAACTCAGGGGTGCTTAATCACAGAGCCACATCACCCACCTTTTTTTTATATTGTATTTTGAGACAGGGTCTTGCTGAGTGGCTTAGGGCCTTGCTAAATTGCTGAGGCTGGCTTTGAATTCACAATCCGCCTGCCTCAGCCTCCCAAAACGCTGGGATTACAAGCGTATGCCACCATACCCAGCCTATTTTTCCAAAGATTTTCAAGGTCTTATGGCAAAAAGACAAACTCTTCAGCTGAGGCAGCAGGGATAAAGAGGATGATAGAAGTTGTATTTTAATGTGGCTGACATGAGGACTAATTTCCTGGGCAGTTCAAAACCTTTTAAGGAAGACTTCTTCCAAACAGAACCAGTGCAGGCCACCAATCTTGTCGTGCTGAGACCTGTCCCTGTCTCTCCTTCAGAGAGGAAGAGACTAGTACATCTCCTCTGAAGCAGTCCCCTCCCATGGCAGGGTGGGAAGAGACAGCCTCCTCAGTTCTGACCACCACCACTCGGCTCATTCCCACCTCTGTGCCTTCTTACAAATTCTGCTTGAAATTCTGTCTCCCCACCTCCCTTTAACCCAACCTTTCTTCCAGGAATAACCCTAAGTCCTCCAAAAAGCCTTACTTTATGAAAGACTTTCCCATAAGCCATCAAGTTGCTCTGGTTTTCACTATTTATGGTAGAGGTTTTGATGTAGTTGATAGACTACAGACAAAAAAAAAAAACTTCTCCTTTCTTTCCTGGATGTATGTTTCTTTTTCTTAAAAGAAACAAACAAAAAGAATAATGACTTTATGATCCCTTTACCTGACTTTTATCATTGTTTTCTGTACCCACAGAGGTAGAACATGACTTTTTTCTGCTGTTACACCAAGACAGTGTGTTACTTAACTTCTTGATCCACTGAACATCAATGCAAGCCCATATTTGGTTTTTGCAAAAATTCTCTGACATTAGAATTCAAAAACAATCCAAAGAATGAAGTTATTCTTCCAACAAGGACAGGATGAACCGAGGAAGAAGTTAGTACATAAAGGGTATATTATATCACTTATGGTCCTCTACTTTGGGGAACACATGCAGAGAAATAACAAGGAAGGGCTTTCCAGAAATGTGCTGCAAAGACATTAGGGAAAACCTTTTCTCTGTTAACAAAAATATTTTAAAGGCTTTTCAAAAAACAACATATATATATATATATATATATATATATATATATATATATTTTTTTTTTTTTTTCTCTACTCCCTGAAGTGCTAAAATCTCCCTTTAAAATAATAGAGGTAGAGATAGGGAATAGCACATCCATGGGAGAGAAGTAATTCTCTGGACTTCTCTACCTGAAGGAAATTGGGTGCAGTCAACCTGCAAGGGTGAGCAGAGATAATTGAAATGCACTGATAATTCAGAATCTCATTTCCACCCCATTAATTTCAACCTCTGTACCCTCATTTTGATACTTCTAAAGAAAAGCAAAGTAGACCAAATTAAAGATAATATCCTGTCCCCACTCCCACCCTACCCAACCCTAAAGGTGCTCAGTAGGTTGGGTGGAAGGCCATTATCACAGAAGGAGACAAAGCAAGTGACCCACGTGGCTCACAGCCCACCTGGCCTCTCTCCGTGGCTTCACTGTGCGAAGATTGCAGGTAGCTGTCACATTTAATATTGATTACAATTAATATGAAAATCATATCTAGTTTTGGTCTGCTTCCAATTTGTCAGTACACTACATTTTGCCAAGTTTGGGAAACTTAGCATAATTATAGCTAATGAGGTCATCTGACTATAGTTAGTGAACTTCTGTATTTGCAATTTTTATATTCTTTGATAAGGCAGAATTTAGCATTATTCTCCATAGGATATGCCTATTAATTATTGCTTGCACTGAAAAATAATTGAGACTCTGTCTCTCTCAAATAATATTTTCCTCTGACATTTTATAGTTTATATACTTTTTTTTTCCAGAGACAGAATTTCACTATATTGTCCAGGTTGGCATCAAATTCCTGACTCAGACTCCCAAGTAGCTGGGACTACCAGTGTCCAGGACAGCGTGCATCTATTCTTCTTAATAAGGAAAGGGTATAATTTCCTATAGTTTTCAACATAGGAAAATTATTTTCTTGCAAGAAGAACTTATGGATTCATAAATACTAAATAACAACACATCTAGATTCTAATTTGGGGACCATCAGACAGTAAGTATTCAGGAAAAATTAGCCTGAAATGCAAAAAACGTCTATTCGGAGATTACAGGATGCCATGATAAAGAGAGGGGAGAATCTGTGCCTTAGCTATCACCATGCCTTCCTGTGACTCAATATAAACATGAAGACTAGACGGAAAAGAGGTTGGGGAAGGTATTTTTCTGTGAGTCAGAGGGAGGCCTGATCCAAACTGGGAGCTGAGTCAACCTCATGTCCCTCTTCCCTTTTCTTACCAACACCTACTTAGAATTCACAGTAACAGGTAACTATCACTACCACGTGTGGAGCTTACATTTTTAACAGTGACACTTAAATATTATCTCTAATGGGTAAAATTTTGGACTGAAAAAACACAATTGAGGGGGATATTTAAGGAAATCATTCCTAACCAAGAATTCTGTTGCATACCAAGAGTGTCTCAGTCCAGGCTTGGAAATAGTAACAAGAAAAATGTTCTAGACCCTTATCAAGATACTGGTATGAGGAAATAAGATACATTTATCTACCACACAAAAATAAAGATGGCAAAAGTCCAATCTTTCTAGCAGGGTGTGATTAGTTAGTTTTATGTGTCAACTTGGCCGGGCTATAGGACCTAGCTATTCTACCCAATACTCATCTAGGTATTGCTGTGGGAGGCATTTTGTAGATGCAGTTAATATCTAAAAGCAGGTGACTTTAAGTAAAGGAGATTATTCCAGACAATACAGATGGGCCTCATCCAATCCTTTGAAAAGCCTTAAAAGAAAAAACAGATTTCTCAGAGGAAGGAGAAGAAATTCTGCCTTCAGACTGAACCATCAGCCCCTGCCTCAGAGTTTTCAGCTTGGAAGCTTGCCCTACAGATTTTAGACTTGCCAGCCTTACAAAGTGTTAAGCTCTGTCTGCCTGTCTATCCATCTATCCATTCATTCATCTATCCATTTGCCCATTTGTCTATCTATCTGGTTCTGTTTCTCTGCAGAATCCTGACAGGGTAATTAGGAAGGACTGAAGAAGTGACAGTTAAACTGAGCCCTCAATGAATATGGAGCCAACCATGTGAAAAGCCGAGGTTAACTGCGTTCTTTGCAAAGGGAAGAGCATACCAAAGACCCTGAGACAGAAAAGAAGTTGGCATAAATAAGAGAGTGGAAGGCTGAGGATGTAGCTCAGTATTAGAGCATCTGGCCTGTCATGTGCAAGGCTCTTGGCTTGATCCTCAGCACGAAAGAAGGAAGGAAAGAAAGGAGGGTGGAGGAAGGAAGGAAGGAAGGAAGGAAGAAAAAAGAAAGAGAAGAGATAAATAAGAAATCAGGGGCTGGGGTTGTAGCTCAGCGGTAGAGCACTTGCCTTGCACACGTGAGGCCCTGGGTTCGATCCTCAGCACCACATATAATAAATAAATAAATAAAAATAAAGAGATTGGGTCCATCTACAACAACAACAAAAAAAAGAAAGAAAGAAAGAAATCGGGATGTCTTAGATACAGTGAGTCAAAGAGCTTTGGTCCATGATGAGGGCAGAGAGGTTTGCAGAGTTGGCTCATACATGACTTAGTAAAATATTTGGACTTGTTTTTCAAACTACTGTAGGGAGCTATTGAAGATTATTCATTTGGATAAAGATAGATGCTTCATGGAGAAGAAACTGGAAGGCACCAAAAATGGAGGTAGATAGAAACTTCAAAGGTTACTGTAATGGTTCAGGTAGAAATTTATGAGGCTTGATCCAGTGCTTTGGCAGAGAGGAGAGGAAGATGTGGGCTGACTCAAGACTCCCTGATGGAATGGAGGGAGAAGGCAGGAGCTGGAAGCATCAAGTATGCTTCCAGATTTCTAGCTTGAACAGCTGATGATGGTGTTACTTAATGAAATTATGTAGACCGAGAGAAGCACAGGATGAAATAATCCAAATTAAGAGTTTAGTTTTGGTACTAGAGTGCAGAAGAAGGGGTTTCAGAATTGGAAGTCATCACTTCATAGGATACTTTTAAAGGCTCATGAATGAAAGTGATTAAGGAGAGAAGACAGAGAATCCAGGACTTGAAACCTGGGTGAATCTGACATTTAGAGGTAGGTTGCAAAAGCAGCCAGAGAGATGGATAGAAGAAACTAAACAAAAATTAGAGTGTGCCAAAAGAGGCTGGGTTTCAAGAAAGAGGTAGTCAACATGTGAAGTCTGCCAAGAAGTCAACAAAATAAAGATAGAAAAATGAAGGTAGGGTTTGGAAGCATGGCCCAGCACAGTGAGTTCTGGTGTGGGCTGTGTCTGCTTATTTGCTTCAGACTTTCTGGTTTACCGTTGGCAGCCTATTTATAACAGGGAGACTATTGTCATGGCTAATTCCAGGTGGTCCCTGGATTTCCTGGGTATTCAGGGGGGTCTGGTTTTGTTTGCTTGTTTGTTTTCCTGAAAGAAGGAAGGCGAGAAGTTGGTATCTGAGTGCCTAGGGATGAGGAGGGAAGAGAGGGGAGATGAGGAAAGGAAGGATAAGGTGTTCATTATTCTCCATTCTGGCCTCTGAGACCACCTACAGTTTTGGTCTACAGGACACACCCTAAATCGATGATGGATTATTTTGAAGATTCGAGTTTCCTGAGTTCTGCGTTAAGAGACTTGTTCCCTTTCTTAATATCGTTTCTTCTTTGTTCCTTCATAACATTTAGTACAATTTGTATTTATGAATATATCTGATATAATTTATTTGACATTTATGTCCACATGTGACGATAACTTCCATGAGAAAAAGAGTCTGTTGTTGAATTCACTTGTAGCTAGTGTCCAAAGCAAGGACTGGAACCTAGATATAGTTGTTGAGTTAATAAATAACAAATATATACATACGAGTAGAAAACTATGGCCATAAGTTTGTAGGCATAAATTTGTGAACTAGATGTCAGTGATCTTCTATGTTTTTGTATATATGTTAATTAGCTACTTGTTTATATTGCTCTCCTCTGGTAATAGACATGTGGTAATAGGCACTAGAAATTTAAGAAACTGTGGGAGAAACACAGGAAATTGAGAAAATTTTATGTATTAACTTTTTCAGGGATTTTTTTAGAGAAGACAATTGTTATTATATTTTAATTGTAAAATATCTTGGTACTAATGGAGAATTCTGTGCTGGTGTTTGAAGATTGAAAGGTTATGTTTATATTGATGTGTCTCAAAAAGTCCAGATGCAATGTTCTAGAACCATGGGAAGTCCACTACTAGTATAGTTCATATAACAACACTGGCTAAAACCATGGCTCTTCAAAATGGGACATTTGAAGAAGAAACTTATGAGAAAACTGAACTTCTAATGCCTCTGAATAATAGAAAGCTTGTCTTGGAAAAAATCAGAGGATCTTATAATTTTAGACTGAAAAGAATCTTTAGTCCATTTTCCCTTACTGTACAGTAAGGGCCTATAAAGGCATTGTAGGGTCACACAGCTGGTCCTGACAATTTGTAATAATCTCATGTGTCTGACCTCAAGTCCAGGCCCTAAATCCTGGGTGTAGGTGTGAAAATTTGTGTAAATATTGAATGTATAATTATAATCAATAGTGGTTGGTACACAGGCTATAAAAGAGCCTCTGTTTATAGTCCTGGTGATTTACCTTGAATGAGAAGCCACCCCACACATATTTATTTCATAAGTCTGGAATTTTTATAGGTTTTCTCCAAAGTTAGGCATCACTAAACTACTCTGATGAAACCCCAATTTTGGTACAAATGAAAATGTCACTTTCTCCTCTTACAAACTCTTGCTGAGACACTGTAGTGAGCTCACTACATGTCAAACAGTGAGGCCATAGCCATGTGCTCCAGCAGCCCAGGCATGGCAGCCAACAGCTGGAGCAGAGGACTCTGACACATGGAGCATAAATCTCTACTCTGACAACTTTTTAATGACACTTATTTCTGCACATTTATGAGGAAACTGATAGCTTTATGCAACCACATATTAATATGTATTTTCATGGTAACAGAATTTGTTTAAGAAATGACTAATCTCCCTATAATTAGGGAATTTTGTCAGTTTTTTTTTTTCTCTTAGAGTACTTGCTTTCTACCCTAAAATCCACACCGATGGATTTACTAGCTGAAAATCAATAAAGGTATGTATTTACTCATACAGAAAACACACACAAGGGGTTGGGGTTGTGGCTCAGTGGTAGAGCACTTGCCTAGCACATGGGAGACATTGGATTCGATCCTCAGCACCGCATACAAATCGATAAATAAAATAAAGGTGTTGGGGGTGGGCTGTGGCTCAGCGGTAGAGCACTCATTTCGCATGTGTGAGGCCCTGGGTTCTATCTTCAGCGCCACATAAATGAAATAAAAAGGTATTGTGTCCACCTACAACTAAAAAAAATATTTAAAAATAAATAAATAAATAAAAGTATCATGTCCAACTGTAATTAAAAAAATATTGAAAAGAAAAGAAAACACACAAAAAAAGGAAAAGAATGTTGGGGAAATCTCATGAAAAATCAAAGGGAGATCAGTAGAATAGAGGAAAGGGAACAATGGGAAGGAGGAGAAGAGGGAAGGAAAAATACTGGGGAATTATATTGGCCAAATTATATTGTTACATTCTGTGCACGTATGAATACGTAACAACAAATCCAACCATTTTATACAACTATAATGTGCCATGTAAAAATGCGGAAAAAACGCATGAAAATGTAATTCACTTTTCAGAACAGCTACTATTTACACTGAAATATTTTGGTCCCTATTTTAGCATTGTTTCCTTCCTTTCTATGAATCTCATATTTTAAAAATAATGAAGTTAGAATCCTTTATACTGTTCACTTACAGTTCTCTTAGCAAATGTTATTTTAGCTAGAAATGGTGTTCAGGGTTCCTACTAAGGATTGTTTTCTTAAATCTTTTGATTCCTTTTTTTTATCTTCAGTTGATGCAACTCAGAAATTTTGATTGCAACTGATGACAATACATCACAGAAACTTTATAGTATTTCTGGGGAAAAGGCTTATTACCATAAATGGTGAAATATGAAATAGTTTGTCACTGGCAATATAATGACCTATGAACTATGCAAAATGTAAGTATGGTTGCCTCCAAAGCAGCACCACCAAATTCCTAGAGGTCAGCTGACTGCGTCTGTCTCAACACTGTTTCTTTAGGTTAATAAATCTTACTCCCATTTTCATGATTTGATGATTTCATAATTTTTTTAAAGTTTCATGTCAAGTATTATTTAATTTGAACAATTTTTTTTTTTTTTTTTTTTTTAGGTATCGGGGGGTGGGGATTGAACTCAGGGCACTTGACCACTGAGCCACATCCCCAGCCCTATTTTGTATTTTATTTAGAGACAGGGTCTCACTGAGTTGCTTAGGGCCTCGCCATTGCTGAGGCTGGCTTTGAACTAGTGATTCTCCTGTATCAGCCTCCCAAGCCTCTGGGATTACAAGCATGTGCCAGCAGACCCAGTGGCAATTCTTTTTTTTAAAGAATACAGATAATGTGGTAATAATGTTCTCTCAAGAAAACAGAGACATTAGGCGTGGGGATGCTCACCATTAATTTTAGCTACTCTGGAGACTGAGGCAGGAAAATTGCAAGTTTGAGGCCAGCCTGCGCAACTTGGGGGAGACCTTGTCTAAAAATAAAAAAACAAAAGCCCTGGGGATGTAGCTCAGTGGTAAGCGTTTTCCTAGCATGAGTGAGGCCCTGAGTTCAATCCCTGATACTGAACAAAAATAAAACAAACAAACAAACTAGCTATTGAAAATTTTCCTTGTATTCTATTATTTTAAAAAATGCACCCTTTGTCTTTATCAAAAAACAAATATTCATTGCAAATGACATATTAAATAAAGGAAGATTTCAAAAAATAACAACAAAAAACTGCTTCAGTCTAAAAATGGAAGGTATTTAAAAACTCAACCTAAAATATGTCTTCCTCAGCTGTGTATTATCAGCACTTAGCTAACAGTAGAGGTTTACTAAATGTTGTAAAATTAAATGTTAACTATCATACATACAGAAAAGGATAATTAGCATTGGTCAATATTAACCTGTATATAGCCTGTAAATGTTTGCATTCTACACAAATACAATGGTGTAAATGTTTATAAGGAGTTCGTAGAAAAATTGGGTAGAAAACATGCTCCCCCCCCAATTAAAAATTCACAAAAAGAGTACATTGAATTTATAGAACATATGGAGCTGACTTGACAGATGGGTGGAGTAGGTGGTTCCCAGCGTGCAGAGGACCCTATAAATCCATTTTCCTGCTTCTTGTTAGAGGAGAGATAATAAGATCCGTGTGAACTAAGTGTTTCTCTGTTTTTAAATAAGGCCCATACAGACATCTTTCTTAGTTTTTATTTATATTTTTATGCTCTCTGAGCTTTCTTTTCTCCTTCTCTTTCCTGGACAAGTCCACTGTGATTAACCAGCTGGGTTTTTGTTTGTTTGTTTGTTTGTTTATACATGGACACTATATCTTAATTTTGTTTATTTATTTTTATGTGGTGCTGAGGATAGGACCTAGTGCCTCACAAGAGCAAGGCAAGTGCTCTACCATTGAGCTACAACCCCAGCCATTAGCCAGCTATTTTTATGAAATAATTCTAGTTGAATAAGATGGCTTAAAAAAAAAAAACTGCATCATTAAGATTGAATCATAACTCTCATGCCCTATACAAGGGTTACCTTATAAAGACTCAGGTCTCCTAACTTCAAATCCAGATCAGGGGCCATGGGGTATGTACATGTGAATAAATTTGAAAAGTTGTGTATAAATTAAATGAAATGTCAAAGTCAAAAATTTTTATTCATAATTAAAGGGAGTCCTTGATATATGTATGTATCTTTCCTATAGTGAAAAATTTTCTATCCAATCCAAAACAAATTTGTTTTCTACATTTGGAATTTTTTTTGTTTCTTCTTCAAAGTGAGTCACCTTGATTTTATTCTAAGTTTAAATTACCAATTTGGTACAACTGGCAATATTTTTTTCTTACCATATGGTGAATAGTTTGGTCTATTGGTCTATCTATATATCTCCAGACTTTTTTTTTTTTTAAAGATAGAGTGAGAGAGGGAGGGAGAGAGAGAGAGAGAGAGAGAATTTTTAATATTTATTTTTTATTTCTCGGCGGACACCACATCTTTGTTTGTATGTGGTGCTGAGGATCGAACCCGGGCCGCACGAATGCCAGGCGAGCGCGCTACCGCTTGAGCCACATCCCTAGCCCCTCTCCAGACTTTTAAAAAAAATAAAATCTTGTCTATATCCAACTGAAAATGTGGATTGACCACAGTCAACATATTGTGGCATCTAATGATTTACTTCACTTTTTTTTTTTTTTTTTTTTTTTGATACAGGGATTGAACTCAGGGGCACTCGACCACTGAGCCACATTCCCAGCCCTTTGTTGTATATTATCTACAGACAGGATCTCATTGAGTTGCTTAGTGCCTCGACATTGCTGAGGCTGGCTTTGAACCCATGATCCTCCTGTCTAGCCTCCTGAGTCACTGGAATTACAGGCGAGTGCCACTTTGCCCGGCTTCCTCACCTTTTTTTTTTTTTTGCACACATGTGCACACGTGCACACAAACATACACATACCTCAGACCTTTGTCTGCAATAGTATAGAAGAGAATGAAAGTGATTACCTTGAGGGATTGCTAAAGGTGGAAATGGGTTGTGAAAACAGACAACTGTTCAATGATATACTTTGATATTGTTGGAAACAAGAATACATTAATTTTATAATGTTTTTCTTTTAAAACTTTTTATTAAGTTTTTAACTTTATTATTCCACCAAGACTGCACAAAATTAAACAGAATAACATAATGAGCTACCACATCCCTTTCGCCCAGCTTCAACAGCCATCACCTCACTGTTAACACTGCCAACCTGCTTTATCTACACCCTTATCCATTCCCCAACTCCTGTGTTATTTGGAAGCAAACCCCAGAAGTCTGAAACTTCAACCATAAATATTTTAATTTGTAACTCTAAAAGAAGGGGACTCTTTATTTTAAGCATAAACACAATACCAGTTATCACATTGGAAATATTTCACAATAATTCCTTAATCTTGTTAATATTCACATTTTTTCATCAAAAGCACAAAGGGCTTTTAGTTTTAGTTATTTGAGTTAGGATACAAATAATGTCACATGTTGTGAAATGTATTTGTTTAAAAAAAATGAAGAAGAAGAAAAACAAAAGTCTTCCTATGTTTCCCACAGCCTAAATTATGCTGACTGCATCTCTAACTCTTTTGAGCACGTTCCTTTGTTCTTATATTTTGGGTTGGTAAGTTGGTTGAATCTATTCTAGAGTGTTGGTCAGATTTAAGTTATCCTTCTAAAGCAAAATGGTGATAGTATAATGTCTGATCGTCTCTGGTTTTTGTCCCATTAGCAACCATTGACACTCATACCTAGATCTATTACTATATCAGAAGTCACAAAATGGCAATATTCTAGTTTTATCATCTCTTTCCTTTATTATCTAGAATGTTTCCATAATGAAAAAAACCATCCTCATTTACTTCTCGATTACCAATGGTATCATTTTTTAAGAAAAGCAAGATAATGGTTGAGGTTTTAGCTCAGTGGTAGGGTGCTTGCCTAGCACATATGAGACACTGGATTTCATCCTCAGCACCACAAAAAATACCCAAATAAAATAAAGATATAAAAAAGAAAGATAAGATAAATTATTTATTTCTATTTTTTAATTTCTCATTTTTCAAAATAATGAGCCAGTTCTAATGGTGACTAATTTTTTATTACGCCATTATCAACTTATGAATGTAAATAACTGTAGTGTTTCAGTTAATTACCATTATGTTCTTTTTCAAAAAAGTAAATTCATGCCATTATCTTTTATTGGGGGAAGAGGTACCAGGGATTGAATTCAGGGGCACTCGACCTCTAGCCACATCCTCAGCCCTATTTTGTATTTTATTTAGAGACAAGGTCTCACTGAGTTGCTTAGTGCCTTGCCATTGCTGAGGCTGGCTTTGAACTCACCATCCTCCTGTCTCAGCCTCCCCACCTGCTGGGATTATACTTTATATAAAGGATATTTTTAGCAATTCCTCATTTCCCTGTCTCCCCATCCTTGGCAACCACAGGTTTGTTCTCTGCTTCTATGAGTTTGATTGTTTTTGATATCAAATGTAAGTGGAATCATGCAGTATTTATTCTTCTGTAACTAGTTCATTCCACTTAACATAATGTCCTTGAAGTTCATTCATATTATTACATTTTGCTGAATTTCCTTTTTTAAAGGTTGAAAAAATTAAAAATTACATTATATACCACATTTTCTTTAATCATTCATCTGTTCATGAACGTTTAGTATATACCTACATTTTGACTATTGTGAATAGCATTACAATAAACTCAACCTCAGCCTACCAAGTTGCCCAACTTGATGGAAATTCTTTTTTTCTTTCTTTCTTTTTTTTTTTTTTTTTGGTGCTGGGAATTAAATTAACTCAAGATTTTTGAAATACTTATCCAGACATGGGATTGCTGAATCATAAGGTAGTTAGATTTTTATAATAAAAATTCAATGGAATCGGTATGTTGTTTTTCCATAGAGGTTGCACCATGTTTCATTCTCTCTAAATATGTACAAAAGTTCCAATTTCTCTATCCTCACCAATTGTATTGTCTTTTGATTTTTGGTAATAGCCATCAGAGCATGAGTGAGATGACATTTTATTGTGATTTTGATTGTTGCAGTAGTATTCACACAATAGCCAAAATGTGGCCCCTCTCTACAGGTGCCTTTTACTAGCCAATGGTCCCAAATGGACAGGAGGAGCTCAGAGGTCTAATTCTGAGAACTGAAAGTTTGAGGAACAATGAACTGAACAATTTATCCCAGAGAAAGAACTTAAAACAAGAATGAGAAATATGCTGAAGTAAGAATAAGTGGTTTGGTAAATGAATTAGAAATATTAAGAACAAATTCTGCTGGGCATGGCGGCTCACACATGTAATCCCAATGGTTTGGGAGGCTGTGGCAGGAAGATTGTGAGTTCAAAGCCTACCTCAGCAACTTAGCGAGGCCGTAAGCAACTTAGCAAGACCCTGTCTCTAAATAAAATACAAAAAAAGGGCTGGGGAGGGATGTGGCTCAGTGGTTATATACTTCTGGAATCAATCCCTGATACCAAAATAAATAAACAAACAAACAAATAAGAATGAATCCTATTTCATACTGCTGCTGCTGGGCCTCATGGATGCTAGGCAAATGCTCTACCACTGAACTATATCCCCAGCTCTATTATTGAATAGAAAATTAGATGGATTACTTCAGTAGTGAAAGTATCTAGTAAATAAATGAGTGGAAGATTAGGTTATAGAGTTTCCCTGGGAAACATCAGGAAAGGATAAGGATATAGAATGGGAAAAGAGAGATGAAGAAATTTGGAGAATCAATTAAGCACCAAAGGCAGTTTCTTGGGGAACCCATAAGAAAGAAAAAAAGAAAAAGAAATGGAGGGGAGCAAATCTTTCATGCACGATGATAAGAATTTCCCAATGTCACACAGCCTGTAAATAGCCAAGCCTGGGGGCCAGTCCAGAAATCTGGCTCAAGTACATATTCTTAACTATTATTTATGCTTGAGGTATGTCTCATCAGATGCCAGTCTGGAGAAGAATTAAGTTAGGAGGCATAAAGGCAGGGGGTGTGGATTATGAAATCAACAGAAGAGAGGTGGTAGTACATGAACTTTTGGAAGATAGTGTGTCACAGTAAGCCTGAGTGTCTCAACTCCATGTGACTGAAGTCCTGTAAAAGCACAAACAGCCAGGTGTGGTGATGGTGCATGCCTATAATCCCAGCAACTACTTTGGCTGAGGAAGGAGGATCAAAAATTCAAGGCCAACTTCAGCAACTTAGTAAAACCTGTCTCAAAATTAAAAAAAAAAAAAAAAAAGGACTGGGGAGGTAGTTCAGTAGTAAAGTGCCCCTGGGTTCCATTCTCAGAAACCCTTCCCGTTACACCCCCCCAAAAGAATAGACAAGACACTTCAATTCAATTTCTTCATCTATAAATGAGAAAGTATAAAGCCTATCTCATTGAGTGGTTTTAAAGATTAAATAACTGTGGAATTCTGAGCACAGGAGAATAACTGCCCAGATATGACAAAAATAATAAAAATTGCCAGGCGCAGTGATGCAGGCCTGTAATCCCAGTGGATTGGAGGCTGATACAGGAGGATGGTGAGTTCAAAGCCAGTCTCAGCAAAAACCAAGGTGCTAAACAACTCAGTGAAATCCTGTCTCTAAATAAAATACAAAAAATAGGGCTGGGGATGTGGCTCAGTGCTCTAGTGCCCCTGAGTTCAATCCCCAGTACTCTCCCCCCCCCCAAATAAATAAATAAAATAAAATAAGAATTGTATTTATTCCAACTTTAAATAAATATTTGTTGAGACTCTTATAGGCCCAAAACAGACAAAAATTCCCACTGAGATTGAGCTTTTGGTAGGAAAGAAAGACAATAGCAAATAAACGTAAATAGATGTACAATGGGAGGCAGTGTTAAGTACTAGCAAGCAATCAGGGCGAGGTAAAGAAATGGTGTAAACTGGCCAGGCACGGTGGGGCACGGCTGTAATCTGAGCAATTTATTGCTGTGCTAAGCACAGACCCTGTCTCTAATAAAACACAAAACACGGCTAGAGATGTGGCTCAGTGGTCGAGTGCCCCTGAGTTCAATCCCTGGTACCCAAAAACAAAAATTAAAAAGAAAAAAGAAATGGCATACAGGAGTGAAGAGGTTATGTAGACAGCATGGTTGGGAAAGGTCTACCAAGTCAGGAAACACCTGGATGAATGGAGTTCTTGGTGGAGAGAATAGGAAGCACAAAGGTCCTGAGGTGGGAGAACATGTACCTGGCATGTTCAAGGAATGGCCAAATGCCAGTATGGTCAGGACAGAGTAAGCCGGGGGGCAGTATTTGGAAATAAAATTACCAATGTAGCCAGGAGCCAGATCATTTGGGTCTTCATCTGTCATGAAAAAATCAGTTGCTCTTTCATCATTTGAAAATTTTTGTTGTGTACAATCACATTAAATCAGAGGTACAGTCTGAAGCCTGGTGGGTACCTTGTTATAGGAGCAACTCTTTCTAGCCTCTAAGATTTATGATGTCAGAAGATACCTCTGCTTCACAGTTGTAGCAGAAGGCACCTCAAAATGGAGTTTTCTGGGCAACTTGCCTTTACCCTGCTGGCTGCTTTCAATCCTCAGTGGTCATTCCAAACCAGTCCTCTAATTGCCCTTGTCCGGGTCCATGGGCATTACTCAGACATGCTTGAAGTACCAGAGCCAGTCACGCTCTGAGTCACCCCCTCATTCTAGGGGAGGCGGCCAGGAAGCAGCCGGTCTTGAGGGAGGTTTTGATTTAGTGCTGCCGGATATTCTTACCCAGCCTGGCCTATCCCGTGGGTCACCCTATCTCACCCCTTTGGGCTGGGGTGTCCATGTTCTTTAGAATGGCATCCCAAACATGACCTGATTCTTCCCTCCCCCAGCGAAGGTTGTTCCTGGTCGCTAATCACAGCAGAAGATTCCTTTCATGTCCTATACCTCTCAGAGGGGTGTTATGGCTGCAGCTGCTGGTGTTGGAAATAAATGCAGCAAATGTACCCCTGTTCTTGTTTTACTTTCCAAATTTGTAATTGGTTTTGAAGGCCGTCCAGTTTTCACCTCTATCAATCTGGTTTGCATAATTTTTTTGTTGACATTTTCATCTAGGTACTTAAATTATATTTAAAAATTCAGCCCAGAACCAAAGATGTAAGAGAAAAACAAATGAATGAGTTGCTACCTCTTGGGGCTGTATTTTAAATTTAGCTGGTAGGACTATTAGAAGGAAATGAGGCAATGGCCCATAAGATTGGAATCCAGTTTTCTCGGGTCTTTACTTCAAGCTAGATGCACTCTTAGGAGGTCAGTGCAGGTACAAATATCACCAACAGTGAGAGTGTCAGATGTGGGCTGGCCCTTATTCTGAACATCATAATTACAAGAAGGCAAAAGCAGACATCTAGCTCTAAATATTTTTCTTCTGAGTTCAATGGGAAAGGATTAAAAAACAAAAAACATACATAACAGGAGCATCTATTGACTTTTTTGGGGGGTGGGTATCAGGGATTGAAACCAGGGGCCCTTAACCACTGAGCCACATCCTCAGCCTTTTTAAGATAGGCTCTCACTAAGTACTTTAGGGCCTCACTAAATTGCTGAGGCTGACTTTGAACTTGCGATTCTCCTCTTCAGCCTCCTGAGTTGCTGGGATTATAGGTGTGTACCACCATGCCTGGCTCTACTGATTTTTAACCCAGAAGTGTCCTTGACGACTTGACTTCTTATAGCATGCCTATCATTTCCTTTATCTCCTATGAACAGTGATGTAAAAGAGCTGCTTAGAACTTCTTGATCCTAGATGTGCTTAGCAATCTGGCATCTATTCCCACTCTCATGACACAAAATAGCAGTAAGCAGATGTTTTAGTGAAGATTAGGTGAGAATAATTATGGATATGATTTACCTTCCCTTATGCCATTCCATTAAGGTGTTGATGGCTCCTTGGCCAGACTCAACTCTATAGCTGTGTGTCTTTCTAGGAGGTGGCCCAGCTAAGTTATAGACAGGATGAAGAGCTGTTTAGCTCAGTTTATGGATGAGAGATTCATAACCAGCTATTTTTGGAAATTAGGACATTTCTGACCTTTTGAGTTTGATGTCATGACCAGAAACTACTCCACAGTCCAAGAAAGTGTGACCTCATGCCACTGAAATGCAAATTCTTGTGTGCTACAAGGACCATTGGTTCAACTTGACTTTCTTTGGACTTCACATGGCTAATAGATGAAGAGTCATAGGAATCTCAGAGGCTAATGAAATAAACAGTAATGAGATAGATATTAATGTTCTTTGAAAGGAATTCTCCTTGATCTTGTAGCAGTAGCTTCCATTCCCCTCTTTGTATTGGGTACCCTCAGCAAAACATGGGAAAAGAATTTAAAACTATCCAAGACACATACTCTGGATATGTTTCTTCTCACACATCCAGTTTAATATCAACCCAGTAGAGTTGTTCCCTGGTAAACTGCTAAAATGGAGAAATTTGAAAACAAAAATACTCTAATTTGATAATGTTTTTATATTTTCTTTCTTTCTTTCTTTTTTTACCATACAAGATGCTCAGTAACCTGAACTGCAACATAACACTTTAGAAAGAATGTGAATTTTGGAATTAGAGATCTCCAAGTTTGAATCTTGCTTCGATCATGTATTTAGGTACTTTATATCTTGGTCCATGTACAAGTGCAAGGGCGTCCAAGTTTATTTTTCTGTTAAAAAACAGATCAAGGCCAGACACGATGGTGCATGCCTGTATTCCCTGCGTCTTGGGAGGCTGAAGCAGGAGGATTAAAAGTTCAAAGCCGGCCTCAGTATAAACAAGGCACTAAGCAACTCACTGAGACTCTGTCTCTAGATAAAATACAAAATAGGGCTGGGGATGTGGCTCAGTGGTTGAGTGCTCCGGAGTTCAATCCCCCACCGCCCCCCCCAAAAAGATCATACAAATATACCTAAATCAACCTCAATATATTAGCTTGATTGGACTGCAATAATAAAATGCCATAGACTATGCATTACTTTTCTCAGTCTGGCTGGAAGTCTAAGATGAAAGTGCCCTCAGGGTTGATTTCTGGTGAGTTCTCTCTCCTTGGCTTGCAGATGGCAAACTTCTTGTTGTGCCCTTACTTGATCTTCCCTCCCTGAATGTGCAAAGAAAAGGGGCTGCAGTGTCTCTTCCTCTTCTTATATGAACAAAAGTCCCATTGAATTAGGATCCCTCCCAGCCTTCTGACCTCATTTAACTTTAACTGTCTCCTTAAAGAACATATCTCTAACTATAGCTGGGTACAGTGGCCCAGTCCTGTAATCCCAGCAGTTGGAGAGACTGAAGCAGAAAGATCACAAGTTCAAAGTTAGCCTTGGCAATTTAGCAAGGCTCTAAGCAACTTAGTGAGACACAGTTTCCAAATTAAAATATAAAAAGGGCTGGGGATGTGAGTCAGTGGTTAAGCACTGGGTTCAATCCCTGGTACAAAAACACATTACATACGTCTCTAACTATAGCTATAGTGGGGATTAAAGGCTTTAACATGGGAATTTGGCAGGGACACAATTCAGCCCATAGTACTTATATACTAAATACTAGTTATAAGAATTACTCTAGATTATGTGTGTAAGACACCTAATCTTGTCCCCTTAACACAGAAGTATTCCATAGACACTGGTCTCCTCAGCTGCCTCCCATGTCACCTTCTCCTCTAGGGAGTAGCCCCTCGTCTTTGCACATGAGAAGCCAGGTCAGGCACATGGTCTAGATGGTATAGACAGTTAAATGAACTATGGGATTCCCAAGTTTTCCTTGGAAAAAGGAAACCTGGTTCTTCTGTAGACTGATGACTCAAGTCAGATTCTCTTGGGAATTTGGATCTGAGATTGAGTCTCTGCTGAAGGAGTGCAATGCAGTCTGCAACAAGAGAATTAGGTGAATGATGATATCGAGTAACACATTGAGAACTCAGTATGTACCAAGTATAGCCCCAAGGGTCTTTCACACTTTGACTCATTGAATTACTACTACACTGTGAGGTAGATGCTTTCATATACCTGTTTTGCAGGTGAGGAAACTGAGGCCTGAGAGGTTTAGTACTTTGCCAATATCACATAGCTGTTCATCTGGATATAGTCAAAAGTGGAGGATGGTACTCTCGGCCAAAGGGAGAAAAGCAGGGTATTTCATGAATCTCTGGCTCCAACCATCATTAACATGGACTCCATGACATGTTCCAGTGTCCTGCCAATAAAATGTACTTTTTTTTTTCTGCAATGATTTGAAATAGGGTTTATTCTTCATAAATCAAGGAAAGTTTTATAAAGCCACTCACCTTGTCTACCAGATCTGTCACACTCAGCATTAGAGTTCAGTCTTTAACAACTGTATGTAAATGATTATGAAGAATTTGTTTTAAATGACTCACTTCCATTGCAATGTTTAAAATTGCTTAAATCAAAATCAAGAAGAGATCTCAGAGAAAGTGTCTGGATAGTAGATGACACATTTCAGCAGCAGGGACGGGTAAATTCTTCATCAGCAATGTGTTTCGAGAACATAGGATGAGAGTTAGATCTGTGTCTATGGGTAGGCAAATCCTCTTGTATTTGTGTTTGTGTGTGTGTGTTTGCAGTACTGGGGATTGAGCCTGGGGGTGCTCTATCACTGAACTACATTCTCAGTCCTTTTTATTTTTGCGTCAAGTTCTGACCAAATTGCCCAGGCTGGTCTTGAATTATTTTATTCTCCTGCCTCTGTCTCCCAAGTTGCTGGGATTACAGGCATGAGGCACAAAGACTAGCTAAATTGTGTGTTTCTATCAAGCCTGGAGAAGCTGGAAGTCTAGGTGGTGTCTGAAGGAGGGAGAAAAGTAAGCAATCTGAGCCAGATGACTGCGATCAGGAAGCATATACCATGAAGTCATAGTTCAAAGTGTGTTTGCTATCTAAGATAAAATTAGTAGAAAAGGTACAGGGAATGGTAGTGCAAAACCTGTAATCCCAGCCACTTGGGAGGCTGAAGCAGGAGGATCTCAAGTTTATGGCCAGCCTCAGAAATTTAGCAGGACCCTCAGCAACTTGGTGAGACCCTGTCTCAAAATGAAACATAAAAAGCACTGGTGATATAACTCAGTGGTTAAACAACCCTGGGTTTAATCCCCAGCACACACTCAAACACATATGTGCATTTACATATGTGCTTATGTAGAAAATGAAAGCAAATAGAGATTGAAATTCACAGGATAAAACTTTTAATTGTGTTTAGATTTCATTTCTTTTAAATCTTGCTAAAAGTACTAATAATATATGTGAATTATCCTTTCTATACTGTATTGATGAACATGCATTGCTCTCATGGAATTTTTATAAAAAGTAAACAATTGGCTGAATCTTGGGAAAAAAAAATCAGTGCTCCTGCCTTTGCAATGTCATTACTCTACCTGACATCATGGCCCACAGGGTTAGCCACTGGTGCCAGAGGAGCTGGCATATTGACCCAGAAGGACACTCCATCTTTCTCCTCCCAGCTTGAATATATGCAATCTAAACTTTGGCATTCTTTCCCAAAGGAAATAATTCATTTGTGGCCTAGGTTAGCAGGCACAGAACAGGGGCTCATAAGAGGTGGTCCCTTTGGAAAACAGGGAGCCTTGACTGAGAGGAAGATAGAGAAAAGAGGAAAGAGAAATGAGATGGAGAAGTGGTCAGGAATAGGGGACCATCAGGAATGAGAGATTTGAGAGATGAGTAAAAATGAAACAGGAGATAACATGCTACATAAAAGGGGCTGGTATCCTGGACCTCCAGAAGAGGCTGGCGAGCAACCCCAAATAAAACGCTTTCAATTTTGTCTTATCTATGCCTCTGCAAAAGTCTTCCTTTTTTCCACTTTATCAATGTTGTAGAGTAGTGAGGCTTCCTGGCCTCAACAGACCAGAAGTAGGCTGAACTATGGGTGTTCTCTTCCACCTTACTGAAGGTGTTTCCCCTTACTGAAAGATCTCAAAGGTGCAACCAAGAGGGAAGGAGGGCTCAGTCTTCTGTATCAGCAAACATCATCCTGGAGCAAATACCAAGAAGCCATTTTTACAGGGGAAATCACCAGATCTTGGCACACTTCAGGGATGTTACTTATATTAGAGTCTATCTTAGCTCCTGGAGTTGCATTGTATACCTTGTGTGCGGTTGTATGTTACAGTTCTGCATAATCATACAGTTTAAGAAAAACACTAGATAGCAAGGAATTCATGTTCAGTGACTTTCCTAACTTGGCTTTTGTCAATAAAAAGCTCTGAATGTATACTACCATTAAAGCATTCTTTTTTCTTTTCTTCTTTTGCAGTGCTGGGAGTCGAACCAAGGGCCCCATGAATGTTAGTAAAGTGCTCTACTGCTGAGCTATATCCCTAGCCCCAAAGCATTCTTAAGTGTATTGTTCTTAAATGTTCTCTTTCTTTCTGTTAACTTTTTTTTTTTTTTTTTTTTGGTACTAGAAATCTAAGCTGATTGAGTTATATTTTTGCTGTATATTTGTGGTTCTGAATTGAAGGGTGCAGGCATAACAGAATTACTTGGGAAGTGTTCCTAAAATATACCTACCCAATATGTCAACAGGAGAATGAATCTGCAAATTGTGTCATGTCCACACAATGGAATATATTCTGCTAGAAAAGGGAATAAACTCCTCATACATTCATTAACATGAATAAAACTCAGAAACATTACTTTGAGCCAAAGAAGCCAGATTCCCAGATATAGACATTATGTATAAATACCATATGATTTCATTTACACAAAGTCTGAGAATTAGCAAGACAAATCTTTGGGGGCAGAAGGTAGTGTAGAGGGGTGATACTGATTAAAAATTTACATAGGGAATTTCCTGTGATAATGGACATTTTCCATGTCTTAACCTGGGTAGTGGTACATATATGAATAAGTGTTTGAGCTGTGTGTTTCAGCTGTATGCACACTTAAGTTTTGTGCTTTTTACTGAATGTGAACTGTACTTCAACAAAACGCTAAAAATATTATGCACTCACACAACCCAGCCTATCTCTACCCTAGATCTAGGAATAAGATATGAAAGCAAGGGATTCAGAGACAATGAATGTTTTGAAAAAGCTCCCTATTTCTCTGTGTGTTTGCATATAACTAAAATCTGCAGAAAGCCTCTGGAGATCATCAAATAGCCTGCTAACTTTCCAGTTTGCTTCAATTCAGGAACTTATTTACTTTCAGTGTCTTTGAAGGTATAAAATTAATACATTAATGACAAGAACATATTGGAGGTGGGAGGAATCATGGAGGCCCCTGAGATTCTGCTTGCATCCTGCATTTAGTTTGAATTAGGCTCAGGACAAGTAGAAATATTGCTTTGGAAAATTAAACATCCACAAGTTCCTAAAATTGCAAAGCTTTAAAGCAAACATGTAGTGATGGATGGGCTGATGTGTTCAGAGCCTATCCCATCAACCCAACTTCTGCTCACCCTGATGCATATTAGGGAATACTTGAGTGTGATGCAGACTTAGGAAATTGGTTGACTTTTTGAAAGAAGCTTATGACTAGCTTATCTAGATTTCTGTCTATACCTACAAAGAGAATGAAAGCTTTTTATCCCTTCAAGTTGTACTTTCTTTCTTTTCTTTTTTGGTTGTTGTCGCAGTGCTGGGGATTGAATCTTGAATCCAGGGTTTCATGCATGCTAGGCAAGAACTCTACCATGGAGATATATCCCCATCTGAGGGGGCTGAGGATTACAAGTTTGAGGCCTGCCTCAGCAATTTAGTGAGACCCTGTCTCAAAATAACAATAAAAAGGGTTGGGATGTAGTTCAGTGGCAATGTGCTCTGGGTTCAATCCTCAGTCCCAAAAAAAGAAAAACAAGCAAACAAATAAACAAACAAAATGATTATTATTATTGTGTTGGGGGAAGAGCTCAATGATAATCTAGCAATTTTTTAATCCCTAGCACAGGAGAAAAATAGAGAGAGAGAAAGTAAAAGAGAGAATCCAGAACAAACAAAAAACCGTATTTGTATTGCCTTTCTGTAGTATAAAGAAAAAGAAATGTAGCTGGTCAGATGCACCTGAAAGGCTTTACATTTAATAATACACTTTTTACTATTATATTTATTTAAATATTGAAAATTAGTTCACAGGGTTATTGCTAAAGCATAGTTTTACTTCTCACTGAACACTCAGCAACTTCACTGAATTCCCAATATTTATTTTTTTAACCTTATTTTATTTATTTTAAATTTTTTTAGTTGTAGTTGGACACAATACCTTTATTTTATTTATTTATTTTTATGTGGTGCTGAGGATGGAACCCTGCACCTCACACATGCTAGGTGAGTGTTGTACCACTGAGCCAAACCCCAGCCTCTCAATATTCATTTCTCCACTCAACATTGGCTTTATCGCTTGCTTCCTCCATAGGCACGTCCTCTCTCTGGAGGAGTACACACGTTCGTGCAAGTTCAGACCTGAGAAAGACCTCAGAGATGAACTAATCCAATCAAGCTCTGTGCTCTATATTACACTTAAAAAATAAACTCAAGCATCAAGTGAATGGTTTGCTCAGGGTCACAAGGCCTGTCTGAGGCAGAACTGAATTCTTGGGTCTGCATGCAAATCACTTGCTCTTTCTTTTAATTCAGTTGCCTCATGGTATTGTGCTCAGTTTGGAATCACAGTGACTTCAGACCAACAATGTGCATCTGCTACTTCCTTTCTACTATGAATGATGCCAAAAGATCTTCCATCTCACAGGAAGGAGCAGCACCCTGGATTTCACACTTAGAGTCTGCAGGAGTTTCCTTATCTTTAATCCTAATCTTGTTTTTGTCAAATTTTGGAGATTTAGAGCATGAACTTTGGGCCAGAGGGACTGGGGTCCATTATCATATTTCACTTGCTGCGAGACCCCCTGGTGAGACAGGTAATCTCTTCCTGTCTTCCCTTCCTCATCCGGAAAATGGGGCTAAAGATGGAGGATCAAGTAAAGTGCTTTTCCAGTCTTCTGTGATACCGTATGTTATTCACTAATGTTTTCTTTTGAAAATTAGCAACTATATACAGCGATTTCCTTGAAAGTTTGAGAAACTGACCTTATTTCCTTTTACCCTTTTCCTTCCATCATTTTTATGGCCCCTCTATTCTTCTCGACTTCTTTAAAATTCTGGACATTGGCCAATGGCCAGAGAAGTCGAGGTCATTACAGATTTACACATGGTGGGTACAAGAAGGCTTTGCCTTTTGGTTCCCAGTTCTCTTTCCCAAAAGGCCTGGAATTGTAGGAGTTGTTGGAAAGTAATTTGATACAGTATCTTCTGTGACAAGGACTTCAAGGTCCTTGAAAAGTTGAAAGGACTGAGCTTGAGTCCTGGTGAGATAACAGCTGCCCAGACATGTTTGGAGCAATGCAAAGGACCACAGAAATGTAGGCAACCCCTTCAACTTTATAATTACAGAAACCAAGGATCTCGGGGGTTGGGATACTCCTCAGTTATCCGTCACAAGTTGGGAAGGGCCTAAACCTAGGTTCCCTGCCTGGCTCAGTGCTTTTTCCATCATACCAGCTGCGCCTCATTAACTCCACCTCCGAAAGTGCTAAGGAAGTTCCCTCCCAGTGCCTACCCGGGCAGGGTGGGGCGATTCTGTGGCATGGAACAAACCGGGGAAACGACATATTCCAACTTTCAGCACAGTCTGCTTTGGCCATTACGGGGGTGGAGGGAAAGACAGAAGAAAGACACAATCACACTACCCAGAGGTTCCAGTTTTTTTTTTTTAGGAGCGATCTCTGGGACTGCCTGCTCAGTGAGGCCACCTAAATTTCTCCAGGACTGCCCTCCCCTGTGCTGTGGCTGCATGGGTGCATCCTGCTTGGAGGGTCTCCCAAAATAAGTTGGACTGTCGTTGCTCTGGGTCTGAGTGGGCTAGTTCTTACCACCTTCCCGCTCTTGCTGTCTACGAAATCTAGGTGGGATCTTCCTGTCTTTACCGCTTTCCCTCAAACCGCCGGAACAGCGCAGAGTTGGGCTGACTACCGTCTCCTTGCCTTCTCCCCTCCCACGTCTCTTACTCCATGGAGTCTCATCTTGTCTTCAGTCCCCACCTTTGGAAACATTTTCCAAAGCTACCCCATCAAAAGTAAGCAACTTCTCCCGGGCCTGCAGAAAGAACTCCTGCAGCCCGGCATTCCTTGGATTCCAGCGCTGTGACGTCCCCAAGGACAGCGCGCCTCCAGCTCCGGAGCTTGGGCTCCACGTTTCAGCGCTTCCCCCGCGCGCGCCCGCGCCCCCGACGCGCGTCCTCGCCGTCCGCATTCCTCTCCGCCCCGGCCACGCGCCTCGCGCTCCCTCCGCCTCCCGGCCCCCAGCACCACTGAGCCCGGCCCGGGGGTGGGGGAGCCACGGCCGCCGGCGCCTGCTCGGTCCCCTCCCACTCGCACGGCCCCTTCCTCCCTCCTCTCCCGGCTGCTCGCATTTCCTGCCGCTCTGGCTCTCCCGGCCCCTCAAAGTTCTTCCCAACTTTTTCTCGGCCGAGCGGGCGCAGTATCGGGGGCAGGTTGCTGCGCTCCTCTGGTCTCAGCTGCCTCCTCTCCTGGGCAGGTCCTCTGGGAGCAGCACATACAAAGTGGCCGCTGGCGGTCCTTCCCCTCCCACCTCACCCATCCTCCTTGGCCTCCTGGTCCCGGTCCCCTCGGGCGGGACAGCCCGGGTACTCAGGTTCTTCTCCCTTTCCCCTTCGCCGGTGCGCCCCTGAGCCGACTCTCGCGTCCGGACCTCAGCGGAAACCTCCCTCCCCTTTCGCCTCCTGCGGCTGCTTCCCTCCTCCCCTCCTCCGCCAGCCACTGGAATCAATTCCGTGGGGAATTGGGGCTCCGTCGCCGCGGAGGACAGCCTTTCCGCGCGGGACTCCGGGCACCACGGGGTCATGTAAGCAGGTAAGCCCGTCCCGAGGCGGGGAAATCGGGCCGAGGTCGCGGGTAGCCTTGGTGCTCCGGGCGCCTTGCAGATGACTTGGGCAAACGCTGGCAACACCAACTTGAGATTGGCGGTCTCCGACGCCTGGCAGGCAGGGCAGCGGGGGCGCAGGGTGGCCGGGCCGCGCGTTTCCTTTCCCGGTGGGAGCTGCGGGCCACGGGGCGCACCGCTTATTTGGGAAGTGAGCTGGAAGGTAAGGGAAGTCTGCAGAGTTTGTGGCTAAACCCAACTCCCTCGCCCCCTCCTCTCAGATCCCGTCTGCATTTTGGGGACGTGAGAGGGCCGGCCAAGGGCTGCCAGAGATAGCTAGACCGTGGGGCCAGGAGGATGAGAGACAAACGACGCTGCTGTCGCCCACGCGGGGAATGCAGTTCCCCGACTCCCCTTCAGGTCCCCGCATAGGATAGGATTTGGAAGGGAGAGGAGTTTTCATGCCATTCCACTAGGCCCCAGCCGTGCCACCGAACTCCCGAGTGTCTTGGCTCCTACTTGGGTGGTCGGGCAGGCTCATAGGGAAAAACCTGTGGCCACGTACATTCAGACCAGATCTGACTTCCAAAATTCTGCGTATTAACAACCCCCTCTCCCACGTGACGCTTAAACCTAGGTTTTGAATACTTGTGAGTGGGTTTTTTACCTTTTCTTCTGGAGAGAGCAATGAGGCAGTCTTGTCCTTACCTCCCTTTCCCTCACACTTCCTTCAGTTCCTGTCACCCCCACCCCCATACCTACCTACAATTTAAGGAGATTGTAGGTTTTCAACTCCAGCCTGTTGAGGGACTGGCTGTTTGGGATTCCCAGCGAAGGTGAGGAATCTCTAGACTGCAGGTCTAGCGTGTATGCTTATGGAGTTTCCACCAGTGTGTTAATTTATGAAATGAATTAGTTCAGTTCAGTCATTCATTCAACAAACCGAGTATCAGCTTCTACTCTGCTAGAACAAGATCACAGTACAGGAGTCTGCAGCCCTGTAGGCTGATGGAGAACTACTGTGTGGTGGCAGAGGGGTTCTGGGGGAAGACTTGGTCCTGGGGCTGAAGAGGTCCTCTGTTGGTGGAGTGTTTAGCAGCGAAACACTCCTGGTAGAGGAAACAGTTAATGAGAAGTGAACCCAAAGAGAACAGAAACGTCATTCCTAGCTGTCTGGGACCCAAGGAAGATTTATGGATGGGTTGGGGCAATGTTGCTGGCATAGCAGTCTCTCCTCCTTTCCTTATACTAAATTAAATAGAAGCGTTACATACTTATGGGAACTACTGGTAGCTTTCAGAGGAGCAAAAATTCCTCTTTGGAAATGCCTCTGTTCCTGATGCATTTCTGCCACCAGCAGCTGTCCCCATTTTAATTGATATTAATTGATCCATGTCTGGTTCATTAAAATGATATTGATTCCTTTTAAAGAGACACCTGACAGCAATAGGTGATGACAACACGGCAGTGCTACAGACCTTGTATTAAAAGTTGCCTTATTATTTGGTGATGTGGTTAACAGCTTGTGCTATAGAAATGACAACTTTCACAGCCCGGAGCTGAATGATGTCCTGTTGCCTAATCTGAATGGATGGTCATGATGTGCAGAATTAGTTCACTTATGTGATGCTGTTTATCGTAGTATTCTCTACTTTAAAAACTCAACTTTATTGTGTTACCAGAGGGGTGAGGACTACCATTGCTTTCTCTGAAACTTAAGACTGAACTCTTCCTGCAGGTTGTTGTAGCCTCACGGACCCAGAATTCAGCACATCCTGCCTAGAAAATTTCCTTATAGCATAATAGCATTTTGTACAGGCTTGTCTTTTTGCAGTGCCTCTTCACTTGGGTTGAAGTGGTGTTGTAGTAGTATTCATAGTGGCTGAGTCTTGGCTGAGGTGGCAGACGTCTAGCTTTCAGCAACCTCAGAGAGTACATCAGAGTGGGAAGAGCACACTAGCTTCCTACAACTTCACATGTTTATCCAGGCCCTCTACCAGCACCTTGTCTTATCTCAAGAACAGCCCCCTTGATGGTTTTCCTGAAGGTGTAACACCTGTGTGAGAGAAGTGGCTAAGGAGAAGCCCTTTCAGCTAATTCTAGATCACCGCCCAGGTTCCATTATTACGAACGTAATTGTTATTAACACTGGTTATTCAGATTTGTACAAACTATGTTGCATGCACAACTACAATAGCAAGAACAATTGGGGAAGACTATTTTGATATGGAAAAACCATAAATAATTCAGAGGAAAATCAGAATTTTTAGAAGATTTCTTGCTTGCCCTGAATGGATGGGACAAGATTTAAGAACTGTGAAGTTTTTTTTTTTCTTCATTGTCTGCTTTCTGGCTTAAGTTTGCTTCAGGGATGCAAGTATCAACCCTTTGATTACACATGATAGCTTACCTGAGTTCCATATTCTTGTCCTTTTGAATAAGAATTTGGTCAAATTCCTGCATTTGAACTTCATTACATAGTCACCAAGTGCTGTATTTAAAAAAATTCATTCTTAGCCTCAGAACACTGCTTTGCACTTTGTTAGATATAAGCCAGGGAAGAGGATGAAACACTTAATTAGCCAATTAAGGAATGAGGGAAAACAAACACAAAAACTTTGGTAGGGAGGAAGTTAATGTCTAAAACTTTCTGATTGCCCCTTTACTGATTTAAATTGATTTAATTTACTTTGCCTGTCTCCCCAGGAGGCTTTGTTGAGTTGTCCCTGGGGTGTGTCTGGCAAAATCTGCACCCCTTTCCAGGCTATCAGTGTACTGGAGCCGTGATCCAGATTTGGGAGTTTGCTATAGAGCCAGGTTTGAATTCCAGCTCTGCCACATTCTAGCTGTGTGATGTTGGGCAGACTTAATCTTTCTGATATTCAGTTTCTTCACATGCAAGACAGAGCCAGTAGTATTTAGCTTGCCATGATATTTATGGAGAATTCAGTGTAATGCTATATAACATAGCACCTCAGACAGACTAGGTCAAGGATGGCTATTTATATGTTCAAGGAGTTGTATGTGGCCATGAATGTGTTCTTTGTTTGTTATTCAGCAGCCTGAATCCACATGCGTGCCAACATACACATAAAGCTTTGTCTTTGACTTTTTTTTTTTTTCCAGTCTATTGGCTCAAAGCAAACACATTGGCTGGCAGCTGCCATGTGGTCCCTCACACTAGAGGAGGTTGAGAGCTACACCACCAGGCAGTAAAAGTTTAGGGAGCTAGAGCCACTTAGGGAGAAAGGGCAGAGAAAAAGATTCTTTTTCCCTGTATACCCTTTACTATAACAAAGGTCCAATGTATTATGCAAGGGTCTTTGCATCTCTAATGTTGAAATCCAGTTAATTACAGAATGCTAGAATAACTGCCTGCCTTTAGTGGGAGTGCAAAAGCCAGCCAGTTTTCACAAAGGAGTTTCTTGGCAGCCTCAATTTCCTTCTTTGAAGCCTGAATACAGAGTCAACTATAACACCTAGTGTAATGCCAGCTGCACAGGTCATTTGAATTTTGTTGTTGTCTTTTATCCGAGAAGCCTAAAGTATTTGACAAACATTAACTCACTGATCTTCGTATCAATTTCCCAGCAGGAGGGAGTTTTAGGAGAAAGGAACTACTCACATAGGGACTATAGGGCAGGTGTGCAGTCTGTTTTCTTGAAGCAGAATGTATTGTTATGGCAAATAATTGGTTACATCTCTCACATTCCAGGAGGTCATGTGTAGGTACCCTACCCCTTGGAGAGGTCAGGAGGAGAAAGCCTAGAAAAATGCAAGTCTGACTAGGATTTTTGGTCAGGAGTACTTTTACCATACCTTGCACTCACTGATTTTAAAGATACATTATCTTGGAATTATTTATGAATCTGAATTAAAGGATATGATGATGCAGTGGTTGTAGATGAAAAGCTTAACGCAGCTGAGGATAAAAGGTAAGTAGATTTTTGTGCCATAGAGTGGTTATGGGTCTAAGTTGGATTATCAATGGCATATTAACATTGCTTCATTTCCTTTCGATTTTTCCTGTTGGTTGGGTGTTTCTTGCATCAAATGTTTGTATCATTTGCTTCATGGTGATGGCTATGAGAGAGAACATACCATAGTCATCGAGCCTTACAGGTAAAATTTGATCTCAGGGTGATTTTTCTTAGTTTCTTAGATCAGTGTTATGTGTAAAATTTGATCTGAGGATGATTTAGCTTAGTTCCTTAGGCGGCTAAATTAGGCCCAGGTCAAGGGTTGCATCCTGAGCCTGGTCAATCAGCTTGACTCAGAGGACTGCTGCATATCCAGAGATCCTGTAACTCTATCTGGACAGCCCACAAATGCTCCATGTTGGTCAACAGGGAGGAGTCTGGAGAAAATGAGAAAGAGATCCATGGGTTGTGTAGTCGCCTCTGAGTAGTAGAATATCCTCTTCATGTTTGGAATGTCTTGAGATTTTACTGTTGAGAAATAATCCTAAATTAGGAAGCCATTCTATTGGCCACTGATTTGCTCTTCTTTGCCTTACAGTGTTTTTAGCTCACAGAGAGAAACTACTCATTGTGGAAAATTAGCACAAGTTCCTAGTACTTATGCAGGTGTGAACTGTATACTTTACTTATACATACTCAATTTTCTGTTTGGGAAATTCATCTCTTACCACCCCCCCCACCCCCCACCTTTTTTTAAATTTCTTAAGTGATTGGGGCATTAACTAAGGTAGTAGGTCTCAAACTCTAGAAGGCATCAGAGTCACCTGAATGGCTTATTAAAACACAGCTTGCTGCTCCCCACACAGAACCTTATGTTCTGATTTAGTAGCTTTGGGGTGGGTCTGAGCAAGGACCTTCCAAGCCACGCTAATGTTCTACTTTCTGATTAACTGTACTTTGAGAAAAACTGAGCTAAGAAGTCTCAGTTGGGTCTACCCCCCCTTTTTTGCTCAGGCTCTGTGTGGTGGTCATTGAACTTTTCTACTATATTGGTTTAAATGATTTTGTCTGCTTGCTTTAGAGCTGCAGAGAGGCTGGATACTACTTGATGGCCACTTGTCCCCGGCCAGAATATGAATTCGATGTATCTATTTTAGTGGGTTTTGTTGGCTATTGTCTAATCCAAACTCTCCACTTGCAGTTTGGTTTATCTGGTGCTAATATCCTCTGAGTATTTGATATATGTGCTAAATTCTACCCCTCTTTCATTGAGCTCTCCAGTTTCTTGCTATAAAATTTACTACTTTTGTATTCCTGTCTTGGTGACATCACTTTATGTTGAGTTAGCTGCTTGAGGTGGGCTCTTGGACTTCTCTTTTTTAGCACCCTCAACCCCTTTTCTTAACCCTCCCCTAACAAATCCCAGCAATTATTAGGTCCTTTGAGTCTTACTCTAAAATATTCTCAATTTGCTTCCTTCCCTCCCTCTCTGCTGTCCCTTAGGATTTTTTCCAAGAGCATTAAAGGCTGTCTTTCATATAGTCTTTTTTTTTTTTTTTTTGGTACCAGGGGTGCTTAACCACTGAACCACATTCCCAGCTCTTCATATATATATATTTTTTTGTTTTTGAAACAGGGTCTTACTAAATTGCTGAGGGCCTAAGTTGTTGAGGCTGGCTTTGACCCTCTTCTTCAGCCTCTCAAGCTGTTGGGATTACAGGCATGTGCCATGGCACCTGGCTTATCTTTCTATATTCTTTGTCTACTTAGTGCTGTAAAAAGGGTTTTTTAAAGGACAAATTAAAAAAAAAATCTGTGTTTTCTTAAATGCCATTTAAATTCTTTTGCTTCTTATTCCCTTTAAGTTAAGGCTTCCGGCTGGGAATGTGGCTCAGTGGTAGAGCACATGCCTTGCATGTGCAAGGCCCTTGGTTTGATCCCCAGTGTTGGGGTGGGGGGAGCTTCCTTTTCCCCTCCCTTCTCTTCCCATCTGCTGCTGTTTCCTTCCATCCATTCCAGTGCTTCTAACCTTTGGTAGCATTAATTTCCTTTTTTTATTACATTCTCATCCACTCCCCCAGCTACCTGCTGAGCCCCCTCCATGCTGGACGAGCCTCTCCTCCCTACCACCGGCTAGCATTCCTTTCTTTATAGTCCCCTAGCACTTTGAACTTACCCACTTTGGCAGATTCACCATATTTACCCTTGTTCACTTCTCGGTCTCCTCTACTGAGTTATAAGCTTCTCTGGGTAAGGATCTCATTCTGTTCCAAGTCAGAATCTCTATCCTGTGTGCAGTTGATAGCAGTAACCATGGTGATGCCCTTATTATTGTCATTTTGTAGATAACAAAATGGAATCAGTTTTTAAAAAACATGTATTTTTAGAATCAGTGTATGAGGGCCTTTCTGAAATGCAGACCTGAGGGTTTGACAGCTGAGCTTGGTTTAGAATTTATTATTTATTCTCTAATGAATAGTTACTGGGCTGTGGGAAAAAGGCATCTTGTTAATGATGTACATGATTAAAAAAAAAATTAAACAGAGGGCTGGGGATGTGGCTCAGTGGTGGAGCACTTGTGTAGCATGTGCAAGACCATGTATTTCATCATAGCACTGTCAAAACAACACAGAAACCTCAGAAAACAGGGCTATTTATTATATACATTTTATTTGTTCATTTGAGAAGAAAAATCACACTTCTAAGATGTTGTTTGAAGTTACTAATAATATGGTTCTTATTGTCATTTCACTTTACTTGGATACTTCAAAAACATGACCATTTTTTTTCTCATTTTCAAATCCAGGCAACCTTGTAGATCAAGGGACTGACTGTAAATGTCACAAAAAGTTAGGAAGTAGGAATGTTTGTGATCAAGGCCTAAAACTAATGTTTTTGCAGGTTTAGATGTAGTGATTAGAATATGCTGAATTCATTTCTATGCATTTTTTCTTCAGAACCTCATGTAGAAGAGGAAAGTGCAGAATCTCTCATTAATCCACCAGTAAGTCACTCAGTTTTGAAGTGAGAGGGAGACAGGCTCCTTGACACTGTTGTCAAAGCGGATTTGCCAGCCTGCCCATGGCCAAGGAGGCCTGTTCTACTTACAGCATGGTAATAAGCAGCAATGATATCATTGATGTTTCCCCAGATCACTAGATAGACTCTTGCCATGATTTAGTTCTGAAGTAGAAGGGATTAAGGCAGATTTCATGGTTATGAAAGTGAATTTGTCATGAATTACATATATACTTCAGCTGGATATTTAAGGTTTTCCATGCATAATCCCCAAAGGGACCTGCAGTTTCTTCATGCTGATGTCCCACTGCCGCCATGGTTCTGCCCAGCTGTTGTAACTCCTGAGCTTTCCACCTGGGTCAAGCTGTTCTCTTGTGCAGGCACCCTAACACTCTCCCAGGGCCCATCTCAAACAATGCTTTCTTGGGCAGCCTTCCCCTCTCTCCCTCCAAGGTCAGGCCTTCCTCCTGCTATTTTGCTCTTGGTATTTACCACCTGTGTTTTGTGGCCTGGTTCACCTGCTTCACCCCCCCCCCCCCTCATTAACCTGTGGCCTTCTGCTTCACTCCTCTAGATTGTGGCTTCTTGCCTGCTGATGGCCCCTGTGGCTTCTTCACATGAAAATGCCTTCCCTTTGCCTTTGGGTGATGAATCCTTCTGGGGAGACAGCTGTCCAGCACCACACTGTCTAAGCTGTCCCTATCCTATAGCTGGGCCAGTCTGTCTTCTACACTATAGCATCATTCTCAGACATACCTGATATTTCCACTCTCTCATTTACAAGCTCACTTGCCACTTTATGTTATTAAGGGATATGTCTATATGCAGTAAAGATTTAAAGAAATGCCTGAAGGATGAACTCTAAAAACAGTGCAGGGGCTCCTGGAGGCGAGGACATAGATGTGCTGTTGTATTCGTGGTATTCTTCCTTACATCTAAATTTTTTTTGTTGATGTTGGGTACTAGGGATTGTACTCGGGGGCACTCGACTACTGAGCCACATCCCCAGCTCCAATTTTGTATTTTATTTAGAGACAGGGTCTTACTGAGTTGCTAAGTGCCTCACTTTTGCCGAGGTTGGCTTTGAACTTTCAGTCCTCCTGTCTCTGGCTCCCTAGCTAGTGGGATTACAGGTGTGTGCACCACTATGCCCAGCTTCCCTTACATCTAAAAGATTTCAGTTTTAAAACACATGCATTGCCTATTGGTTAAGGGCCCACTCCCTAGCAGAACATTCAAGGCTCTGCACAGTTCTTGATCCCAACTCGTTTCCTAGCTTGGACCTCTACCCTGAGCCTCCCTTGGCCTCCTGTCATTGTCCTCTGAACATTTCTCATAGTTGAAACCTTGTTGCTTTGATTTGGGATATTATTGTTACTTCTTCCATGAATTCCTTTTCATATCTGGTCACATAATAACCTCCTACTCATTCTTTAATTTCTGCTGTGATTTTTATATGTTTTTGGGTGTTTTTTATCTAACATTTCCTTTTTTCTTGGAAAATTCACTGTCACCTTATCTGACTATCCTCTGGTACTTTACATACCCTTTATACTAAGATATGTGTTAGTGTATTATAATTGCTTGTTTATCTGTCTCCCCAAGGTTGTGAGCTCTTGGAGGACATATTTATAATTTATTTATCCTTGGGTTCTTGGCATCTGATGCAGAGATGTTCAGTAAATGTTTGGGAAATTGATGAGTAGTAGATGCAAGATAAATGTTTATAATTGAAATGTTTTTTTAAGAGTGTCCAAAAAAAAAAAAAAAAGAAAATTGAGGCTTAATAGCTGATTTTTTTTTTTTTTTTTTTGGCACTACAGATTGAACTCAGGGGCGCTCGGCCATTGAGCCACATCCCCAGCCCTATTTTGTATTTTATTTAGAGACAGGGTCTCACCAAGTTGCTTAGTGCCTTGCCATTGCTGAGGCTGGCTTTGAATTACTATCCTCCTGCCTCAGTCTCCTGAGCCGCTGGTATTACAGGTGTGGGCCACTGTGCCTGGCAATAGCTGACATTGTGATGATAAATTTAATGAATTTACAGATGGATTTCCTGATTCAAACTATGGTTTGCTTAGAATCTATTTTTCTACTTTTCCCATTTATTTTATTATTGTTATTTTATTTAAATAGCCATTCATGCTCCCCCTCCTCTTTTCTCCTCTATCACATGGATTGTGTTTCTGGTTTCTGTGGATTTCTTCATAGTTTTTTTTTTTGTGTGTGTGTGTGTGTGTGTGTGTCCTTCTGTCTCTGTGTGTATCCATCTGTCTTTCTCTGTGTGTGTCCATCTGTCTGTTGGTCCGTTCATTTGTCTTTGTCTCTCATATGGAAGTACAGCCTGGCTGTGAACTGGTACTACTTACTGCAGCAATGAATTCTGCCATCAGCCCTACTTGCTCTGGGACAGAAAAGCAACACATCCATTTGGAGGAGAGGCTGCAGAGTTTATTTCTGTGGCAGACATGTCCCACTGCGGAGCTATAATAACCATAATGAAGGAGGATTATGCCATATTAGGTTTATGAAGGGTGCACCAGTCTGTTACCAGGGTCAGTGGTGACATCTCAAGCCAGCAATTAGGTTTCATTTGAGACTCCAGGAGGCAATTAGCATCCCCTTCTGCCAAGGGAAACCTGGGATCTCTGCAGCATATTCTTTATCATTGGACATAGTGTCAAATGTGCTTCAGATGATGAAGTTACACATTTTTAAAGTTATAAGCATGTCTCCAAATTATCATTTGAAAAACAGCATTGACTTTAAACACCCTGGGTTCAAATCTGTGGGTTATACTAATGAGCGTTTTGGATGCATTATGTTTTTAAAGTCAATTTGTGTTTAAAAGGTTATATAAATTATTTTATTCACAGGTAAGGAATCTGATATGGAATATTATATCATTATGTGACTTATGGGGGGAAAAATGTGACTGATGTGAAATGAATCAGGACTCCAAAATAATGAAATGACACCTACTGATCTTAATTATATTCTTTAGAAAATTATTGTTTTACTTAAGAGGCATCTAAAAATAAAGGCTGGAAAGGATGATTTGTGCTGTGCTTCTGTTGAGCAGCTGTCTGGTTGTTTTCAAAATGAGGCTTGTTTTCTGCATGCCAGGTTAGGTATAAATGTGTACTTTGTGTCACTTCATCCTTATGAATGTGTTTAGAATTTTTAGCTCTGCTTGCAAATATGAAGTGATATTTGGTTAAGTTATTCAAACAAATTTCTTTGGCTTCTCTACTCCTCCCTATTACCTCTTTCACTTCCTCCCTCTCCTTCTTCCTTCATTTGGTATAAATTATCTCCACTTGGAGGATTTGATAGATTAACTAGCATATGCATATTCAAAATCAGTGTCTCTTCAGGTATGACAAAAGGGAGCAACGCACAGAGCAGAGCATCAGGCCCAGCCAGGACGTGATGCAGAGTTCAGGGTAGGAGGTCCCTTTACACAGGATAATTAGGCTAGTGGCCTACTGTTTGGTTCTTGGTTCGCATTATTATTATTTTTTTCTCATTTGTAGATTGATAAAAACTATAGTAGTGAGGCTAGGGCTGGGGCTCAGCGGTAGCGTACTTGCCTGGCATGTGTGAGGCACTGAGTTCTATTCTTAGCACCGCATATAAATAAATAAAAGTCTATCAACAATTAAAAAAATATTAAAAAAATAACCAAGCATAGCACTTTGAACTGTGTGTACATTAGTGCATTAAAGACTCTGAGAAGCCCTGCAGGCAATGAAAGTATTCCAGAGCTAGATTCATTTTAGCAAGGATGGTCTTTTTTTAAAAAATTATTTCATGGGGCTGGGGATGTGGCTCAAGCGGTAGCGTGCTTGCCTGGCATGCGTGCGGCCCGGGTTCGATCCTCAGCACCACATACAAAGATGTTGTGTCCGCCAAATACTAAAAAATAAATATTAAAATTCTCTCTCTCTACCTCTCTCTCACTCTCTCTTTAAAAAAAAATTATTTCATGGAACACCTGTAATCTTAAAGGAACACTAATATGACAGGGAATACTTTCCTAGAGAAATGTTTGTTTAGAAGGTGCCTGTGGGGCTGGGGATATAGCTCAGTTGGTAGAGAGCTTGCCTCACATGCGTAAGGCCCTGGGTTCAATCCCCAGCACCACACACACACACACACACACACACACGCGCGCGCGCACGCACGTACCCACACATACAGCGCCTGGGATAGAAAAGACACATTTGTTGTTTTTTTGTTTTTAATTTTTTAAAATTTGTTCTAATTAGTTACACATGACAGAGTACATTGAAGCACATTGATACACATAAACCGGGTGTTAATTTCTTTGATTGTACATGTTGTAGAATCACATTGGTCATGCAGTCAAATAAGTACATAAGGTAATAGTATCTTTTTCATTCTACTATCCTTAACTCAACATCTTAGTATAATGACTTGGATGGTTAAACATTTCAGCTCTTGATAGCAGACCGGAATTAGCTTTAATTTAAAAAAATTAACTGGACTTTTTAGAATATAGTATAAGAGCAATTCTAAAGTAAAATATTAGGAATTTATTCACAAAATTAACTTTCAGGGGAAATTTAAAGGACAGTAAACATTTGATTTAATTTTTACTTATAATATAATACAGTGAAATGTAAGGTTCAGATTAAATATGTGGCATAATAGAAGACTCATCCTTCAGTATATTCAGTAGTTTATTTTACGGATGCCAGAAAATGAGGGTAATATATGTCCTATTAAATAAATCTTGGTTCTGCATGTTCTGGCCATGAGCTTTTCTCTTCCTCCTTAATTAAAATACTGCCGAGAAAAAAAGCAGGCAGGCTTGGGGGGACTTCAGAAATGTCATTGCAGTTATTTTATTAACAGCTGCCTCTGTTTAAATTGTTTGTGTAATCAGGCATTCACAAAGGTATTGTGAATAAAGTATGATCAAGTGCATTTGCCCCTTCCTCTCCTCTTTCCTTCCTCCTCCTCTTTCCTTTCATGCATCCATCAGTTTAATAAATGCACTTTGATGTTTTGAAGGTGGCAGTGTTTTCCCATGGTCGTGATCTTTAAAAGAATAAGCAATTTGTAACATAGCCATTAGCACCATGTGGTGTCCATTCAGTACTTGAAATGTAACTAGTTTGAGTTCAAGTGTTGCTGTCAGGACTTTGAAGAGTTAGTACAAAAAGAAAAATGTAAAATATCTCATGGTTTTTAAAATTGATGACATTGAAATGCTAATATTTTGGACATACAGAGTTAAATTCATTATCAAAATTAGTTTCACCAGGATTGATTTGCTTTTTATATGTGACTACAAGGAAATAAAGAATCTCTACATGGCTTGCATTTATGGTTCATGTTATATTTCTTTTGTATTGTTTTAGATGGTTATCAAACTACTCCTAGGAGCCCCACTCCTTTAGTGATGCTTCCAAGGACTGGGGAAAGAATGGTTAGAGGCAGAAACTGGAAATAGCTGTTGGTGATGGTAAAAAGCAAGCCCGATGACACCTGAGACAACCAACAGAGAGAGACTAATATTAGCCTACATTTTTTTAGTGCTTGCCATGTGCAAACACTTTGTCTAGCACTTTAAGTGGATTATCTTCCTTGATCTTTACATCAACCCCTGTGAAGTTAATGGCCTGTTTTAGAGCACTGTCATTGGCCCTTTTTTTAGAGTTGAGAGAGCTAGGGCTTAGAAAGGCTAAGTAGCTTGCACAAGATCCAACAACTAGTAAATAAATACCAGTTTACTCTGCAACCTCGCTGGTATGCAAGTACTGGTAAATGATGAGCTGAGTGTGAAACCTGGGCACAAATCCAGAGCTTGTGCTTGTCACCACTCTGCATTACCACCTCTAAGAGCAGAAGAGGGAGCACTGCCATCCTCGCCTTTTCCTCATTCAGTGCCCACCAATGTGCTCATTCTTCTCCACAGTAATGAAACAGCACCTTCCAATTACAGAAGATGCTACAACAATTGATGTTCCTAAGAATGACCTTACGCTATCAAGAAATGATAAAATTATGTCTACTAACCCCATCTTAATTAGGAAGCTATTTAACAGAAATTGTTTTTAAAACTTGAAACGTACTTTTTTTTTTTTTGGTACTGGAGATTGAACTCCGGGGCACTCGACTACTGAACTACACCCCCAGCCCTATTTTGTATTTTATTTAGAGACAGGGTGTCACTGAATTGCTTAGCGCCTTACTTTTTGCTGAGGCTGGCTTTTGAACTCATGAACCTGCCTCAGCCTCCGAAGCTGCTGGGATTATAGGTGTGCACCACTGTGCCCAGCTGAAATGTACTTAAGATACTTTTTTTAAACTGAGAGATGTTGCTGTACTTCATAGCAAGTACAGATTTTGTAAATACAAGCATTATTCCTTAATGTGACAGTTTTTTTTTTTTTAAAAAAGGGTAGAAAGTACCCACAAATCTCTTCCAAGCTACTTTATTTTTCAATTTTTTAATTGATTTTTAAAATTTATATATGACAGTGGAATGCATTACAATTCTTATTACACATATAGAGCACAATTTTTCAGATCTCTGGTTGTATACGAAGTATATTCACACCAATTCGTGTCTTCATACATGTACTTTGGATATGTGCATCACATTCCACCATCATTTCTAACCCCATGCCCCTTCCCTTCCCCTCCCATCCCTCTGCCCTATCTAGAGTTTGTCTGTTTGTCCCATGCTCCCCCTCCCTACCCCACTATGAATCAGCCTCCTTATATCAGAGAAAACATTTTGCATTTGGTTTTTTGGGATTGGCTAACTTCACTTAGCATTATCTTCTCTAACTCCATCCATTTACTTGCAACTGCCATGATTTTCTTCTCTTTTATTGCTGAGTAATATTCCATTGTGTGTATATGCCACATTTTTTTTTTATCCATTCGTCTATTGAAGGGCATCTAGGTTGGTTCCACAGTTTAGCTATTGTGAATTGTGCTGCTATAAACATTGATGTGGCTGTGTCCCTGTAGTATGCTGTTTTTAAGTCCTTTGGCTATAGACTGAGGAGAGGGACAGTTGGATCAAATGGTAGCTCCATTCTCAATTTTCCAAGAAATCTCCATACTGCTTTCCATGTTGGCTACACCAGTTTGCAGTCCCACCAGCAGTGTGTGAGTGTACATTTTCCCCCACATCCTCAATCAAAACTTATTGTTGTTTGTCTTCATAATAGCTGCCATTCTGACGGGAGTGAGATGAAATCTTAGAGTAGTTTTGATACACATTTCTCTAATTGCTAGTGATGATGAACATTTTTTTTCATATATTTGTTGATTGATTGTATATCATCTTCTGAGAAGTGTTTGTTCAGAGTAATAGTAACAAAACAGCATGGTATTGGCACCAAACAGACTGGTAGACCAATATAGAGGACCAGAGACTAACCCACAAAATTACAATTATCTTGTATTAAACAAAGGTGCCAAACATGCATTGGAGAAAAGATAGCCTCTTCAACAAATGGTGCTAGGAAAACTGGAAATCCATATGCAACAAAATGAAATTAAACCACTATCTCTCACCATGCACAAAACTCAACTCAAAATGGATCAAGGACCTAGGAATAAAACTAGAGATCCTGCGTCTAGTAGAAGAAAAAGTAGGCCCTAATCTCCATCATGTGGGATTAGGCCCCAACTTCTTTAATAAGACTCTTTTGGCACAAGAATGAAAATCAAGAATCAATAAATGGGATGGACTCAAACTAAAAAGTTTCTTCTCAGCAGAAGAAACAATCTGTGAGGTGAATAGAGAGCCTGCATCTTGGGAACAAATCTTTACCCCTCACACATCAGATAGAGCACTAATCTCTAGGGTATGTAAAGAACTCAAAAAGCTAAGCACCAAAAAAACATAATCAATCTTCCAAACTATTTTAAAAACTTATTTTTCCAGTTTTTAAAAACTTTTTATGTTCATATGTAGACATATTTTCTTAGGTTGTAGCTATGTATACTTCTTTGTGAATATACATGCTTCCCACACTTACCTAAAATTTTGAGTAAAATTACATAGATTGATATGATATAAATTTCTTTATTGTTTTCACTTATTGGAAGTACATGCATTTTACATATTTGCTACCCTGTAGGAGGTGATACCTGATACATTTTTTTTTATTATTGAATTTATTTCAGGATAAATTTCCATAAGTGGGATTATTAGGGTGAACATTTTTGTAAATTCTTGAATCAGACAGATGCAACAGAATTTCACACATAGGTCACAAAGATAGATTTAAAGACAACAACTTTATTTTCACATAGTTGAGGATCTTTCAGATCTTGGTTTTGCACAACTTTTGATGCTGAGAAAGTGGATTTTGTCTCAGGCAACAGTTTCTCCTGATTCTTGGTTTTGTCAGTTTTTACAGTTCTTTATAGTTTGACAAAAGAATTGTTGAATAGTAAATCATACTAAGGTTGAATAATAACCCTTGGATTAGATTCACTTTTGTCATAAATATTCACTAATCCTTGCATCATTTGAAACAGAAAAGTTTTTGGATAGAAATATATGTAAGTAACATGGTGGACACACAATTTCTGGAAAATATATTTACAAATGTTTTAAAAACTTTAAACACAGATTATAACATATGATATAACATATAAAAGATATGGGTTGCTATATATGAACATATGCTCATTGAAAAAAAGAAATAATTATATAAACAATTATATCTTTCTCAGTTAATTAATTCCTGGTGTTTATTCATTAGCTGTCATGGTATCTCCTTTTATTTTTGTCTATTTTTTACAAATACATAATTTCTTATATCAGCCACTCTATAGCTTACCATATTTTGATGACAAGCTATTGTTTTTTGCTATGGTAACAAAAAGTTTCCAATATCTTAGTGGCTTGCAGCTTTAATTTCCTGTCTAGTATATGTTTGTGCTTTGAGTGGACTGCAGCTCAGCTCAGATCTTGTTATCAACTAGGCTCAATTGTGCTTTACATATTTTCTCATTCTGGGATCCTGGCTAAAGGGTAGTCCCTATGTGGGCCATGCTGTTTTCATGGCATGGTGAAAAGCATGTAATTTCATTTAAAGCTGACATATGGAGGTGGCAAATGGGTTGTCTGCTCATATCTCACAGATACATGTGGCCAAGCCAAAAGTCATTGAGTTGGGGACTGGTATTCATCCCTTAGGATTTTCAGGCAAGTCATGGGGAAATGGACAGAATATATTATAGGAAGGGAGCAAAGATTTGGGATCAATACTTCCATCTTTTATTATGATATAATTGTAGTTTGATATTTAGCTTATGTCTTTTTTTTTTTTTTTTTTTTTTTTTTAGCAATTACAAATAGCATCTTTACAAAGATTATTGAAGTAATTACATTTATTTTACTTGGAGACTATCCTCGTAGTGTATGGCTTCCAACATGGGTTCTGGGGGTGAGAGGGCAAGAATTGCTTGTAGATCTTGTTACATGCTGCCAGATTGTTCCCAGGAAAGACTATCAGCTTATCATGTCATCATTAATATTTAAGTTTACAACTTTCCTCATATCCTGCTACTTTTGGGTTCTGCAGTTTTCATTTTGCTAGTTTCATAGTTGCTTACAGTTTTGCAGATCGTATTTTTGAAACCCAAATCCTTAGAACAAATTGTCGTTGTTCATCTAATAAGTTGAATAAAGCAAGGGCTACGTATAGTTTTCTTTCCTGGTTTCTGAAAGTCAGTGTAAAAAATATGCATTTTCATCCTGTCTTTGTATCCTTCACTTTACATTTTTTTCTCAGTAACTGTTTCTGAAACACACCTTTATTCTTACATTAAAATAAAGCAGTGAAAAAAGCAAAAATAAAACACATACTTTGTAGGAGATTTAACAGCTTTTATCTGAATCAAATCATAATATTGTGGAACTGGGAAGGTCCAAACCTCTTCAAATTGATGAATTTTTTTTAAAAAATATTTGTTTAGTTTTAGATGGACACAATACCTTTATTTATTTATTTATTTATTTATTTATTTATTTATTTATTTTTATGTGATGCTGAGGATCGAACCCAGTGCCTCATATATGCAAGGTAAGGGCTCTGCCACTGAGCCACAATCCCAGCCCTAACTTGCTGAATTTTGTTGCAGATTTTAAAGTCTTCCAGAGGCAATTTATTATTGTTCTCTTACCTAACATATTGGATGGCTTTTAATTCCATTATTTTTAGGTTTGCAGGTTGCTGTATGGTTTATGCAAAAGAAAATGCCACATTGAAACATAACCTGGGTCTTCCTTCCTCTCTCCCCGCAAACTGTAAAGGAAGGCTTCTCATTGCTGACTGTATCCTCTAACTCCATTGACTTTGCAGGTGTCAGGTTGCTGGCTGCTACAGTGTCTTTGGCCTCTGCTTATAAACACTGGTGTCTAGACATACCTATAAACATTCTTGGTTCTGTTTTCTCAGGTGAGGCCCTGAGACCTCACAGCAGAGGCAAGAAAACTTGAGGGGCAGAAGTGGGAGAGAGAGCAGAGGGAAAGGAGGGGGTATAGGATTGGGAAGGTGAGATGGATTTGGGAATGGTAGTTGGATCTTGCAACTGCCTTTGGAGTGCAAATGCCTCACACCTCATTTGACAAAGGAATGTCAAAAATCCTCAGATCTGAGGAATCTGTTCTCTGTATTTTGAGGAAACAGCCTGGTGAAACTGGTAAGAAATATTACAGCTCTGTGAGAAGGATGTGCAAATGTGGAAGAAGCCGCTTGATGTGTGTCAGTGTGTGAACCAGAGTTTATTTCAACAGCAGTAGTTACTGGCTGCAGAATGTTAAAAATGGTAAGTATTAAGTATTCGTGGTGTGAATTTTAAGTCATTTTAAGTCTTGGATGCCTGTTGAAGAAATACGAGTTTCAATAGATTTGCCATGAAAGTTTTTGCACTTCTTTTCCCTGAAATGGATTTTTATTTCAATGTCAGTTCACTTTATGGAAGCCTTCCTGGAATTCATTGGAATTTCTTTGAAAGTTAAGGACCTGTTGGTTTATGGAGTTTTTGGTTTTGGAGTAGGTACATCTTTTGGGAAAATTGGTTCATAAGGCTCAGAGTAAATGGAATGAGCATGTTTTGTGTTAACATAGAAAAAACCAAGTAATTTGGAATAAAAGCCTTTAAACATCCGAACAGTAAAATAGTCTGCTTATTCATGTTGAATTGTTCCATATCTTGTCTGAGTTTATAAAAAGATTACTTACTAAACTCTTCTTAAAGGTTGTCATGTACATGATAAATGTTTCCATATGCTGCCACTGGTTTTGACAAAAAAAAAAAAAAAAGGACTGTATATCCTTGTCATGGGTTCTACTTCACTGAGTTCTTTATTTTGGGAGAGCTGATGATAAGGGAGTAAAACTTTCTGATGTGTATGGAGCTTTTTGGTCTGGGTGATAGCCTATGGGACCTTGTGGTCATCAGTACATGTTGATGTCTGTGAATTGTTAGTGGTTGCTTGTAAGGAGGGCAGTGGCCAGAACTGTGTTCTCTCTTGTCTTCTTGCTGCAAATCCCAAAAAAGGCATGTGTTGCACTCTCTGTTTTGCTAATGGGCTCAGATGTCAAGTTCCAGTGCGTTTTCTGGGTAGCTGTCTTGTATGTGATCTGTCACCATCGTTCCTTCCTCACTCTGCTGCTTCGAGGACTTCAATCTCACACACACATACTTAAGGTCAGGTGTCCATGACATAGGATTAGAACTCATCTTCTTGACTTCTAGGTTGTGGGTTTCAAACTGACACCTGTTTTCTAAAACAACAGTACTTAAGCTTTTAAAATATTGCAAGAGTGTTCACATTGATCTTCTTGCTACTCAGGTATATCTTGTCTTTATTTTCTTTCTAATCTATTAACCATATAATTGTAAATATATATCTAGAATAATATATTGAGGAAATACTTTTTATTATTCTGCCCTGCCCCCCAGTTTATATATACCTCTCTCTTTTCTTTCTATTTTGTTTTTGGTACAAGGGATCAAACCCAGGGCCTTGCTTATGCCAAGCATGCACTCTTCCACTGAACTATCCCCCACCCCCACTAATATTTATTAACACTTTTCCCTGTTTCTACCTATTAATATATTTATAACGATAATGGTATATAGTTCATTGAGTTAATATGTTATAATTAGCAATTTTCATTCATTTATTATTTGGGTTAAAATTAGCTATTACAAATATAAGGTCATTAATATCTTTGTATATGTAGTGTCCTTCTTTCAAATTATTTTTTGGGTTGAATATCCAGGAGAAGGATTAATGCATCAAAGAAAATAACGTTCACATTTTTATGTCCTTAGTTGGTAAAACTCCTCTTCCAACGATTGCCCCATTTATATACTGCCAGATTTCATGATTTGTAAGGCTCATTTTTAGTCATTGTTTTTGATTCATTTTACAGATTTATATTAAATATTTATTATTAGGCTATTAATGATTGGAAGTGAGAGTCTTTTTAAATTTTTTTAATATGTTTTAGTGTTTTTTTTAAATTTATTTTTTATTTTTTGGCGGACACAACATCTTTGTTTGTATGTGGTGCTGAGGATCGAAACCGGGCCACACGCATGCCAGGCGAGCGCGCTACTGCTTGAGCCACATCCCCAGCCCCTGTTTTAGTGTTGTTGATGGACCTTTATTTTATTCATTTATTTATATGTGGTGCTGAGAATTGAACCCAGTGCCTCACACATGTGAGGCAAGCATTCTACCACTGAGCCCCAGCCCCAGCCCCTGGAAGTGAGAGTTATGCTATTGTTAATCCTTGGTAGGTGCTCTGTAAATTTTAATAAATCAAACTTTAGAAAGAAGTGCTTATCAATAAGTTAGTATTTCTAATATTGTAACTATTCATCTTTCTGTGCACCTTATTGATTTTTAAATGTTCTTTATAAGTTTTTAATGAAAAGTTACGATGAGGAAAATACTGAAAGCCCTCTCCCCCTGCCAGACTGCCTTTGGCTTCCACACTGCACATTCTGCCTGATTTCCCAGTACCCTGTAGATTTTCCTGTTTGATTGATTGCATGTCACTAAGATGCTTCCCAGCATGCATTTCTGTGCTACTGTGAAATTCCAGACCATTTTTTAGCTACATGACTCTTCTGAATCTCAAATGTATCTCCTGGGAAGAAATACTGTTATACCAATAGAAGTTTGGGGTTAATGAAGGGAATATTGAAGTGTTAAAACTGTAATTGCTTTTTAGGGGAACCCCTGAATAAGTGCAGATGTGCCATGCATGCATTGAGGCTCTCTTCCTTTTCTTACAAGTGTTTGGGGGATAAATTCCCTTCATTCAAGATTTTTTAATACTAAATTTATTTGCCCAGACACTAGACCTTCTGGGTTGAGAATGAGCTGAATCCCCTTGGCAATTAGATTTCTTAATATAAATTTCTCATTTGGCATTGGTCACTCCTGGTTGAAATCATAAAATCAAGTTCCCGAACAGGCAGAGCAGAAGAACAGACCCAGTATGCTTGAGAGAAACCCCTGCCTGCAGGCAGAAACCTCCAGCGACCCTGGACCATCTGTCTTGTCCTTCTGTCTTGACTGGAGGGTTCTCCTAAGGCAGAGGCTCTGCTGCTGCCTTCTCTGGGAGCTACACCTGGCCTTGTTTGTATCACCTGCTCCTTACCTCTTCACTATTCCCTTTCCTCTCTTTTGAGATCCTACTTTTTTGTGTTCTTCTGTCTCCTGTTATTTCTTCCCCACATCTCCAATTTGAACAAAAACCAAAGTACTACCTGGCATTTCAAACATTGTCACTCTTCTCTGCTTTGTTTGGGTCAGTCCACGTTAGGTGTAATTTTGGGTCCCTTCCATTAATTGTTTTGTTTCTGGCTGCAGGGCCCAAAGAACTGGGGCATCTTTTCTATTAAAACGCTCTCTGTTGTGTGCACCTACCTGCTTGCTCTCATCTGAGGACTTTTAAGTCCTTAACAGATTCTAAAGGTGGTCTATTATATGTTTTACTGGCAATTGAATAGGTTCAATAATACTACTTTTCAATAAATTATTATTTGACCTTTAGAATATAAACTGTGACTTTTAAATTATTATCAGTAATATATACTCTAAGTTGAGCTTCTTTTAATCACTTAGACGTCTAAAAAAACCTACCCAGGCATCATTAGAAGAGATTCTAGCTTGCTGCAAGAGAGTCCCTTAGGCCATGTAAGATGAAACCACTGTGTGCATATGTGTAATGGGCCAAGTGCCTTTTGAATTTCTGCAAGCTCTCCCGCCACCCCCACCATGCCTGCGTGTTCTAGTGGAAAGTACACTCCGGTGGAATTTCAGGGACCTAAGTCCTATTTCTGCCACTAATCAGCTATTATGATTTTTAGGCAAGTTACTTAGCCACTCATGACTCAGTTTCCCTGTCCTCATCTGGCAGTTGGTCTAGTAGAATATGATTCCTTAGATTCCCATTTCCAAAAGTCTGAGAAATCTACTCATTCCACAAAACTTTTGGTCTTGACTCTGGGGTTGAATTTATGGTCAAAGCAAAGAAGGAAACCTCTGTGCTTTACTCTTCTCAGAAGAAACTACTAGTTTTCAGATTTATTTTTGTCCAGAGAAAGATTCAAGATGCAAATTTACATAGTAAATATAGACTTTGTTTTTGCAGTGATAGTTCACTTTATTTAATCGCTTTAGTGGCATAGAGTGTTGACCATCCCCAGTGGGGAAAAAATGGGATGGTCATATGTGCAATATTCTTGTTTTTTGATTCATTGACATTAATATTTATTTACTTATTTTGGTGCTGGGGATTGAACCGAGGGCCTTGCACATGGTATCTGAGCTACATCCCCAGCCTAAATTAACATTAGTTTTGTGTGGATGTATTTTCAGTTTCGCTCTCAAATGACCTCTCTTAGGTCATTTGAAATAGGTGTTGTCCTATCAGAAGTTGGAAGTCAGGGTGAGGGGAGTAGTGGAATTTAGCAGAAGTTTCTCGTATTATGTGAAAAGATATCCTGTGGTACCTCCCTGTGATGGCAAAACATTGCTTTAGGTCACAGAGTGGTTACTGACTTCCTAGTGAATGCAGGCACTTAATGGTCAGTGCCTTGGGCAGCGCTGATACTGTGTAGCTCTTTGGCTCCTGTGGCTTATTCTATGTTGCACATGTGCCTCTTTGGCCTGCTCTGAGCTTGTTTCCTTCTGGGAATTGCAACATCATCTCCAGGGTTTTAGGTTTCCTGACACCCTCTGGGGCAGATTTCTTTATAGGATACGCATATTACATTAATTTGTTTTGAGAATTTCATCACTTATTTTGAAATAATTTGAGATGTTGGGGGTGTTTCAAATTCTGCGCTGGAAGTCTTCAGTCTAGAGATCAGGATGTAGTGAAAGACAAAAGAGAAAAGGGAAGATTAGGAAGGGGGGTGGTGAATAACTTCCAAATAGGGAACCATATGTGAGGGATTGCTGGAGAAGCATAGTTTGAAAAAAAGAAAAAAGATTTCCCAATACACTTGTTGTCTTTCTATGATCATGCCTGGTTTGCAGATTGAGTATCCCTTATCTGAAGTGCTTAGGACCAGAGGTGTTTCAAATTTTGGAATATTTGTAGACATTATTTGTTGAGCATCCCTAATATGAAAATTTAAAATCCTTAATGCTTCAAAATCTAAACTTTTTTGAATGTCATATTGTGATACGTCAATGCTCAAAAGTTTTCATATTTTGGGTTCATTTCAGATTTTGGATTTTTAGATTAGGGATGCTCAACATTTATTTTGAGTCCTTTCATATTTTTAAAGTTGTTTTATGTTGCTTATTTTCTACTCTAGCAACTGAATTTTAATTTAACCATAAACCTCTATTTTTTGTTTTCCTTCAAGACATGGACGCACACGCAATTTATTTTTATCGAAACAGATTTTTGTTCTTTTGCATATACTACTCATGGATGTTGCCTCTCCTTCTCGTCCTACTTTATAAAAGAATGGTCCCAAAAGTTTGTCAATCAGCTCAGAATGAGGACTTGGTTTCCAATGGAATGATGTTAAAATTGGTGCTACGTTCCTGTTTTTATTTGCCTCTTTTATAGCATACTGTAGAATCTAGCCACTCTTTCAAGTATTTCATTGCAAAAAATAAGTTCCCAACTCCAAGACTCAGTGATAGGAGCCTGAGGCTCCTAGTCAGCCCCAGCAGGAGGTGGAGCTCCAGGCTCTGTAGAGAGCCAGTGTTCCTGGGGTCTGCTGCCTAGTGAATACCGCTTAAGGAGGTTTCCATTCCCCCTGAAGCTTTGACTGAAACTGTACTCAGTGCACACTTCCACCTGAATTCCCCCTGGTTGTCAAATCTGTGGATCCAATCTGAGTATGTCCTCTGGGTTTTATTATTGGTTATGAAGGACTACCAATAAGGGATGTGCAAGGAAAAGATAAGAGGGGGTGCGGACAGGAAGCAATGAGAGATGGTATTGACCCTTGGATGCTAGGTGCAAGGACACTGTCCCATGATGACGGGTCAGACCTGTCCTTAGAGAGTTTATATTGTGGATTGCCCAAGGATTAATTGTGTATCAATTTTGTGTTATTTTAATTGTCTCTGTGAGTATGAATTGAGGCTTAAAAGTCAGATAAAGTGTCAGTATTTTGATCCACAGTTGACTCCTGATGACCACTGTAATTTTAAAGATCTGGAGTTGGTATTTCTCTGCTCCTTCATAGTCCCAGTGTCTGTCTCTTTTTCCCAGCGTTTTGTATATATTATTTTCCCTGCAGTTTTATGAATTATTAAACATGAAGTTACACATTAAATTATTACAAACACAATAGTTATCTTTTAAAGCCTTACTTTCTGCTTTGCCCCTCTGAAGGTCTTCATTTACACTTCTCTTGTTCTGCATTTAAATAGCCTGGAGTCAGCTTACTGCACTCTAAACAACCTCCCTCCTCCACTTATCACCATTTGGTTTAGGCTCAAGGAATGTGAGCTATTTTTTTATGCTGATTTAAGAAAAAAAAAACGTAATTAGGACAACGGGCTTGTTTCTGAAGTTGATATAAAGCATATATATTCCTTGGTTATGTCCTCCTTGCCTCAGTGCTTGTATTCTGAATGTTTCTTTTTCTGAAGACAGATAATGATTTGAGTTCCTTGAAGTAGCTGTTTGTTGATCAGTCATTTTGCGGGTTGTTTTTGCAAAGGAGATACAAGTTGAGTAGCTCTTATCTGAAATGTTCAGGACCAGAAGTTGTTGAGATTTCAGATTTTTTTTTCCAGTTTTGGAATATTTGCATAGACTTTACATTGCTTTACATAGAACTTCTCTAATCTGAAAATCCAAAATGCTCCCAAATCTGAGTGTTGATGCATTTTGTATTTTCGATTAGGGATGTTTAACTTGTATTAGTTTAATCTAAAGTTTATGGGGGTGGTAATTGTACCAACCCCCAGTTTAGCCATAGATTTCCATATTCCATTGAAGCTACTTTTGAATCTTTAAGATGCTACATAACTGATATGAAGTCTCATTGTTATGAAGAAAAACGACTCAAGACGCTTTTGATTTATATTTTCTTGCAAAGAAAGTAAAAATTAAAATATCTTGAAACATGGTTTTGGTACCTTCTGTTGAACAATTGGGAACATATGCTAAATTAGTGTTGCCTAGACTTTTCCTAACTTCCTATTTTCCTACCTTTAATAATTTTTCTTACTGAACTCTTCTTGCTCTTTCTTGTTTGTATTTGTTTATGCCGTCATTGGCTTAGTATTTGTACTTTTTTTTTTTCTCTCAGGTGGGGATCTATCTGCTATTTTAAATGTATAGTTGTATCAGAAAGTTCTTTTTTTTGTACATGGGCTAGAGGTTAACTCCTTTCTGTCACACACTGCAACTATTTTATGAAGACAACATACATGGATATGCATTTATATGCCAGGTCTCTGCGTATGCTGTTACTGTGCCTCGCGGAGACCTTTGACTGATCCATCCCTTTTCAGTGAAAACATAACTTTGGTTTTTAAATTGCATTGAGATGCTTTTAAGAAAAAAACTATCATTTTCAGAGACAAATTTCATTTCCTATTTAGAAAAGCAGATGACTCTCTTTTCTCTAAAGTTCCCTGTGAACTAACAAGTGGATCTGGCAGCCATTGTCAATCTGTTTTATTTTCCCTGGTGTTACAAAAAGCAAGGGTGGCATTTTAGCCCCCTTTAAAGAGTTACTAGCCTGGGGTAAATAACAATTTAGTCCAGGTGGGTAGAAAAAGAATGTCATAAGCATTCTTTTCTTCAGCTCCATGTGTAACCTCCAAGCAGGAGGTCAGGCCGTAAAACATTTGAGTGAACTGGTGAAATGTTTTGTATTTCTTTACAAGGCACTTAATCACAAGACTGATCCCAATAAACTCAACAGGTCAGAGTGATGGAGGAAAGTATATGAGGCATGCAAAACAGTAAAAGTGGGGTCTGGAAGGGTCTGTAGACTGCATTTAACCTGTCCCGCTGTGGAAGGATGGTCACGGCTGGATTTGATGAGGAATGTAATTAGATCCATTCTGTTCCCACCTGCTGCGGAACTGTTGACATTTTGCTTTTAGGTTCTAGGCCTCAAGCAGTATTTGAATTTTGTATTGCTGAAAAATTTTCATTCTTTTTCTTTTACCTTCTCCACTCAGAATGTCTCATTTGCCATCCATAGTGCATTTGCTATGTTCTGTTGTGCTTGAATTGATGGCTCAGTTTCATTGGTTACTGCAGTCTGAGTCTAAGGGAAAAAACATTCCAAGAACCTTTTCAGTTTTGTCACTTTATTGTTACTGTATTTTTTAATTTGTTTAGATGTAATTTGTAGAGAATCAACAACAGCAACCAAACCAAACTAAAAAAACCCCACCAAGTAGTGCCTCTAGATAAATAGTCCATAATATTTTCTCTCTCTCTCTCTCTCTCTCTCTCTCTCTCTCTTTCTTGGTACCAGTGATTGAATCCAGGGGTACTTAACCACTGAGCCACATCTATCCCTTTTCAATATTAGTGAGAGACAGGGTCTCACCGAGTTGCTTAGTACCTTGCTAAATTGCTGAAGCTGGCTTTGAACTCATGATCCTCCTGCTTCAGTCTCCTGAGCTGTTGGGATTACAGGCATGCGCCACTACACCCAGCGCTCCATAATATTTCTCCCCAGGAGACCCACCATAGTAAACTCTGCGATCCAGAGTCAATTCCTGGTATTCCAGATTTGGCTGCTGCTCATCTTCTCTTTGTATCTCTGCTAAAAGATGAGCAAACAGGGTTTTCATTCATATCTGGTGTGGCTCTGAATTTTTATATCACAAATCCAAGATTTCATGGGGTGGGAGGTTTGAACTCTGTGAATACTAATAATCTAGATTAATTTGAAAGAGCTTTCTTTTAATACACTACTAGAAACACAGTTTATACAAGTATGAACTCTATGACCTGGCAGAAGTTTAGGCAAGATTCTTTCAATGAGTAAATAAGACTAATTTAGTGTTAGCCTGTTGTACAAATAAGAATGCTTTGGTTTTAGAAGTGAGATCTTTATTATTATCTGGGTATTTCTATCATTCAAACTCTCTCTGGAATGTATTAGTGTATCTTAAGCAGTTACATCAGTTTATTATGGATCAGCAAGTGTCCTTGAGAACTTGCTGTGTTGCCAGTATCAGATCCTTCTGAGAGTGGTGAGGGTTTTGATACAGAAATGCAATTGATGCTGCTGTGGGATTGTATACCAACTTTTTGAGTTTTTTTTTTTAAACAGCACTAATTAAATTATCTAAGAATATAGTTTAGAACCAGCATTGTTATAATATAAAACAGAACACAGGGACATTCTTCTTATGATTTTTTTTCCTGAGGCTACCATTTGTTTTAGTTTGCTGTTTGAAGATAAAGACTTTTTTGTACAGTAACTTTTTTTTTTTTTGGGTACAGTAACTTTTTAAATTTTACCTATTTCAGTTTAGCTGAATATAACTTTATGATAAAATGAATAGCTGTTGTATTTCAAGGTAGCACAAATAACAGAGTGACTGTCCCCCTTCCTTGTTCTCTCCGAGCAGTCCTATCTTTTTAGGGGGATTTTGGATGGTCCTTGGACTCAAGAGAACTCACAGGAAATTCATTTCTGAAGCTTCATCCTCTCTGTGTGAATAAATTATTTGATCATTATCTACTGTTTTTCATTCTTTGTGAAATGCGTCATCTGTTATAATGGAGGATGGAGAATAATTGTGTTTTGGACTAAAGAGCCTATATTTGGGACGGTTGGTATAATATAACATTTAGTCTGCTTAATGAACAAAGAGGTGAAATAAAATGCTGTCATTCTGGGGATATAATTTTCCAAATTAGAAATATTATTATCTCTGACTCTACCTAGGAAGTTAGTAGTGGTTTTGATATGGTGGAATCATATTTTGGTTAGGTAGAAATATCTCTAACATTGTTACATGATGTGATGCTTCTTTATCCATCCCTCCAAATAATATTTTCTTTTTTCTTTCTTGTTTGTTTTACAATGCTAGGAATCAAACCCAGAGTCTCATGCATGTCAGGTAGTCACTTTACCACTAAGCTGTGCCCCCATCCCATAATTTCACACTTGGAAAGAAAAGTCCAGCCACACTGTCTTTCGGCAAGCTTTTATTGTTTGTTATGTGCTAGGTGAGATGGAGTGTTAGTTAAGGGGGTAGGAAAAGATACCAAAGCATAGTTTCTTTTTTAGAGGACTTTATAAGTTTAGTATATTTTATTTTATTTTTTTAAAGAGAGAGAGAGAGAGAGAGAGAGAATTTTAATATTTATTTTTTAGTTTTCGGCGGACACAACATCTTTTTTTGTATGTGGTGCTGAGGATTGAACCCGGGCCGCACGCATGCCAGGTGAGCGCGCTACCGCTTGAGCCACATCCCCAGCCCAGTTTAGTATATTTTAGCTTCCTTCTTTAGAGAACTTTATTATAGCTTTCTATATTTTTAAGTCCCTCCCCCCCCTTCCTCCTCTGCCTTTTTCCCTTCCCATCCTAGAAGAAAGACTTGGTTCACTTTGTTGGTGTATTCTTTATTTTTCACTTAACGGCTTTTGATTAATGCCATGATAAGATTTTTGAATTCAGGTGGTTAAGCAATCATTTTTACTTAGCTATTTTTGCTGTTATCCTCAGTACGTTTGGTAAGATGGTAGCAGCAACTCAGGCTGCTTCTTTGGATTCAACCTGGCTTTGTCTTCAGTTGTTTTTAACCCTGATGGTTGACAGGCCAATGAGACATACTTGAGGAAGAGTTCTCCCTTCTGCATTTAGGTTCTTTAGGTTTTGGTGCAGTGTAATTTCAGAAAGAAAGAAATGTCGTTTATTTTGTTATGCATACACACAGCTTGCTTCCTGGGAAGGTCTTGCCCTGCACCTGTCATGCATTCACACAAATGGAGGCAGTAGTGGCCTTGAGACAGGAGGAGATAGATGAACAGGGTTGATGATTGCTCCATAAATGATATGAGCACAATAATGTGGAAGGCTTGGGACTGATTGCATTTGCCTTGATGGCAGGAGACAACTTTAGCAGAGGAGGACGTAGCTGGGTCTGGAAGGATGAATAGAGCAGGAATGGAAGATGAGAAAGAATGTCTCCAGGAGAAGAGAGGGAAGGAGACAAGCTGTGAGGAATGGAGCAGAGATGCCTTAAAGTTCAGAGCATGGTCAGGAAGCTGGGAGTCATCCAGAATGGTGTTTAGGGTGAGTGGGCTGGGATGGGGAATGGGACTTGCCTTCCAGTCAGAATATGAGGATAACTAAGGAATGTGACTTCTCTGGAAAATGGGAATTTTCCTGGATGGGACACTTTGTACCTGCCTGCCTTACTGAGTTTTTTCCCCTTGTATCAAAGTTAATCCGGTGTTTTTCAAACAGAAACTGCTCGTCTGTTTCCGTTGAATCTGTTCCCAGGGAAAATAAATATTTACAGTCCTGGTAGTAATATGTATATTGCTTAGGTAAGCTTTTAGTAATAGGTAACTTCAAACAGAGTTTACCAAACCACATTGTGTGTTTGGTTTGCTCTGGTGCTAATCTGGCAAGAATGATGTCCATCAGGAAAGTCAACATATCTTAATAAACCATCTGCTTAGTCGGAATGCTAGCTTTCTGGCAGATGTCATATCTGCCTGGTATTCACTCATAGTGTCGACTGTCAAACCCGTTCCAGGGGGACAGCAGTGTATTTTGTTGGTCACTGCCATCTTTGCAGAGGATGGTCTAAAGGTCTGTGAAATACTTTTTAATTTGTGTACATACCTGGGCGTCTTGTACTGTCAGCATCAAGAATAAAACCACACCAAACAGAGAGTGTCATAGAGAAATTGTTCCTACCTCTGCAGTACTGTGGCTTCAACTCTGAGAGGAGGGTGAAGAAATTAGAGAAGCAAATAATTTGTTCTTATATTTGACTGGGCTTATTCACTGTGTGTGGTGTAAATGCAGGGAGTTTCCATGAGAACCTGGGGGTGCTAGGGTGGCGTGGGTGGGGTGAATCTAGCTCCTCTGGGGTGGGTGGAGGTGTACTTCCTGTCTTTATGCTTTTGGAAAAGGAGTTCAAGAGAATTATATCCAGACATGAAGAGTTGTTTTGAAAAGGCGCATATGACGCTCTTTTTTAGATATAGGTCCAGGACTCAATAAGAATATCAGCCCCATTGCAGTTTGGCCTGGAAAAATAGAATTTTGCCAACTAAAACTTTTCCAGAGGTGTGTGAAATAGCAAGAGATTTCTTTTAAAAATATTATTTTTTTAGTTACAGACGGACACAATACCTATATTTTATGTATTTATTTTTATGTGGTGCTGAGGATCGAATTTTCTTTTTTAAAGAAAGAAAAATTGGGTGAGGGAGAAGATTATGCAGATAGGGGATCTTTTTTCCGCCATATTTTTTATTTGTGCAACATAGTTATACATAATGATAGTATTTGTTGTTACATTCTCATACATACACACAAATATAACAATAATAACAATATATTTTGATCAATATCACTTCCTAGTACTCTACCACTGAGCTACAACCCCAGCCCAGCAAGAAATTTCTTAGAGAAGGAAGTAAAAAAAAAAGACCTTTTTCATGGGATTAACAATGCATTGAACTCGGATTTTAAAAACTCATTAGCTAATGTATAAATTCTTCATTGTCTTCTAATCCCTGAGATGAGCCCTCCCCCTTCTGCATATGGAGGACTTTCTATTGAAAGGTCACTGTAAATAGGAGACTAGTTCAAAGGTATTGAAGAGACTGTGGGGCACATTATTAATTTAGAGGACATAGCAGGAGGAGCATTTCTTCTCTTGCTGTTGGTTCTTCTCAGCCTGTGCTGTGGATGGTGAAGGGAGATGAGGCCTGTTGGTTGTAGACTGGAGGAGAGAGCTGCTGGGGGATTGGGCAGGGTCAAGAGGGCATGTGACTTGTTCTAAATGCCTCTAGTGCCTGCTCTGGTCCATAAGCTGGGCTTTGGGACTCCCAGATTCTCTGCCTTGTTCAATGCCTCTCAATTTAGATACATTCTTATTCCCTTTTAAAGAGGAGGGTCCTGAGGTCACACAGCAGGTCTCTTGGAGTCTTGGGTTGGTAGGTCTCCTTGTACAAAGTGGATTGAGCTAGAGTCATGGGGTGAAGGCTTGATCTGATGATGGAAGAGTTGGACTCATTGGCTTTATTCTCAGACTAGTCTGGGGCCTGCCTGCCTGCCTGCCTGCCTGGGAGTACATTAAAATTAAGTTTCCCTTGAGGGACCCCAGATTGAGAGAATCAGACCACCTATTGGTATAACCTTGGAATCTGCATTCTAACCAATTCTCTGGGTGTCTTATCATTTGGAAAGCCACTGGTTTATACTTTCCTGTCCACAGATGACTACTCTAAACCCAATTAATAATTTTTAGAAATCTTCTCTCAAATGATCCATCTATGGGATGGTGGGGGAGGTGGCCTAGAGTGGTTGCTATGACCAGCAGGGCCCATATATGCAGCATATCTTAAAATTATGGACATTTCATAATACGTCTGAAGAGAACTTGAGGAATTTCAGGCACAAGGTTTATTGCTTTATCTTGTTTGAGGACAACTCAGACTTTCAATTTTGATCCATGGTGTGTGTGTGTGTGTGTGTGTGTGTGTATAAAAAAAAAAAAAAAAATATATATATATATATATATATATATATATATATATATATATAAACTGTGCATCTAAAGTCTGGCAGCATCCAGATAGTAAAAGACCACCTGGAATTGCTGAGGCAACTCTCAAAATTATCATTTTTTTTTAAAAGAAAAATTGGGTGAGGGAGAAGATTATGCAAATAGGGGATCTTTTTTCACCCCATATTTTTTTATTTATGCATTATAGTTATACATAATGATAGTATTTGTTGTTACATTCTCATACATACACACAAATATAACAATAATAACAATATATTTTGATCCATATCACTTTCCCGCACTTCCCCCTCCCTCCCTGCCTGCCTTTCACCCTGGTCCCTTTCCTCTACTGATCTCCCTAGGATTTTCATGAGATCCACCCCCGTGGAGGGGATTTGTCAACATTAGATGAGTCCTGGAATTCCCTCCCTATTTTAATATTCCTGATGATGATGATGATGATGATAGTAACAAAAATAATAAAATTGGTATTTAATGAGGATACACTCTTTGCTAAGGACTGTGCTAAATACTGTGGGCACATTAGCTCAGTTAATTTTTATGACAGCTCTATGAAAAAACTACCACTTTTATCAATCCCAATTTATCGATGGGGAAAATGAGGCAGAGTGTTTAGCTCCAATCAAATATCTAGTACTGGCAGATGTGGGATACAAATTTTGTGAAGTTTGACTTGGGAGTCCATGCACAAGACACTGTGTAGGTTAAAACTCAAATATCTGTGGGGTAAGGTGGAAGAGTTGGCAGTAAAGCACACAAGGAGTCTGTGACCAAAGGAAAAGTGCTTGCTCTGTCCATGGGTTGTTACTTACGTCCCAGTTAATTGTTGCTAGACTGAAATTCTGTCCAGTGCTGTCAGACTCTTCTTTCTAAGAACTAATGGAAATTAATATTATGTGGAAAAAAAAAAAAGATGGTTCAATGGTGGCAAGACATTCAAATTTTTAAGTGAAACTGGGCCAAATAAAGCATAAAATTGTTTTTTTAAAAAACTCCTCCCCTGCCCCCCAGTACTGAGGATTGAACCCAGGGGTGCTCTACCACTGAGCTATATCACCCAGTCCTTTTTATTTTTTATTTTGGGACAGAGTCTTACCAGGTTGTCTAGATTGGCCTCAGACTTTTCAAGTCTCCTGCTTTAGCCTCCCACATTGCTGGGATTATAGGTGTGCACCATCTTGCCTGTCTTAAAACATCAGATAGTCAGCAGGATTTTTAATTTGTTGTCTTTACTGTTAACATGCACAGCATCTAGAACAGTGCTTGGTGCACAGGAGACCTTAAGTTAATTGGATGAATGAATGCATATTTGTGGGCTGTATTATACTGTCAGGTGACCATTTTTTAACTTCTGCTCTCTTACTTTCCCCAACTACCTTTAGATTTTTTTTGCCACCTCTTATTCCTGACTAGACTTAAGTGTGTAGGTCACATACATTAAAGGTTAAATTCCTTTAGTTCAAGTTGGTGTTTAGATCAGGATTGCTAGTGGAGATGTTTTTGTTTTTATTTAAAAAAAATTACAGTAAGAAACACATAACGTGGATTTTCCCATCTTCACCATTTTTAAGGGTATAGTTGAGTCGGGTTGCATGTATTAACATTGTTGTGCAGCAGATCTCCAGAATACTGTCATCTTGCAAAACTGAAATTCTGTAATCGATTGAACATGTCTCTGTTCTGTCCTGCCTTCAGCCCCTCTTCACTTCCCATTCTACTTTCTGTGAATCTTGACTATTTAGATACTTCGTGTAGGTGGAATCATGCAGTATTTGTCTTTGCATGTCTGGCTTATTGTACCTGGTGTACCCAAGGGATGTTAATGCATGGTGCTGACTGGGTGATGGTATGGAGAAGCTAATACCATTAAAGGATTTTTATTACTTTCTTTTCCCAAGAGGAGGGGGCAGGCCAGACCTTGGCGGGAGGAGCAAGGTGGGTCAGGAGGTAGAAGCAGGGAAGGGAAAGCTAGGTCAAAACCTTTATTCCTTTTTTTAGCAGGAAAGACAGGACAGGGTAAAGTCAAGAAATGGCAAGTTTGAGTAATTCTGATGGGCTTGGGGGGCTGTCCTGTCCTGGTTGATTTAGGACAGGAAGGGCACTGGCTTGGTTTGATAAGGAGATCAGTCCCCTACAGGGACTGACTTGGTTTGTTTGCAAGTAAAAGATGAGGAACTTGAGCCCTGTGCTCTTCGAACTGACTGGGAGGAGGGCATCTCTCCCCAGTCAGCAAAGCCACAAATGTCAGAGCATCAAGAATCTACACAGTCAGAAGATGCAGTCAGTATGATTGACTCTGTGATGAATGGATATCAAATGGACAAATACAGAATCTAGGAAAATGCTGATCCCTATCTTACTAAGCCTAATGTTCTAAAGGGCCAGTCATGTTGTAGCATGTGAAAGGATTTCCTTCCTTTTTAAGGCTGAATAATGTTCCATTATGTACATGTGGTTTGTCTGTCTATTCAATGTGGCTGTATAAATACCTCTTCCAGACCTTGTTTTTAGTTCTTTTGGATGTATACCCAGATGCAGAATCCCTGGATCCTAAAATAATTCTACTTTAAAATTTCCAAGGAACTACACACTGTTTTCTATAGCAGCTGGACTACTTTGCATTTTTACCAACCATTCAGAAGAGTTCCAGTCGCTCATGCATCTTAGCCAACACTTGTTCTATGATATTTTTTCTTTTTTTGGTACTGGGGATTGAACCCAGGGGCTCTTAACCATTGAGCCACATCCCCAGCCCTTTTTTGTATTTTATTTAGAGACAGGGTCTCAATGAGTTGCTTAGGGTCTCACTAAGTTGATGAGGCTGGCTTTGAACTCTTGATCCTCCTGCTTCAGCCTCCTGAGCTGCTGGGATTATAGGCGTGTGCCACCATGCCAAGCTGTTCTGTGATTTTTGACACTGCAAAAACCATTGTGTGGGGCTGGGGATGTGGCTCAAGCTGTAGCGCGCTCGCCTGGCATGCGTGCAGCCCGGGTTCGATCCTTAGCACCACATACAAAGATGTTGTGTCCGTCGAAAACTAAAAAATAAATATTAAACAAATTCTCTCTCTCTCTCTCTCTCTTTAAAAAAAAAAAAAAACCCATTGTGTGAGGTGGTATCTCATAATGACTTTGATTTCTGTCTCCCTGATGGCTGGTGTTGCCAAGCATCTTTTTTACATGCAATTTACTATTCATTGTTTTGTTTTATATTTTATAATCGACTAGCTCTAAGTCTCTGAGTTTCCAAGAGCTTTTCAATGTAGTTTTTAAGATTACCTGCACATATTTGGGGGAAGCTTCTCAAGGCAATTGCATTCTTGCTCAGAGATGTAAGAGCTTATCCAACCATCTTGGTTCAGTAAAGAATCAGAAACAAACACTGGGAACCCTGGCCTCTAGTTCTAACTGCTTGGAGCACAGACCATTTATTCACAGAGGACTTACTGTGTGCTGGCCACAGTTTAGATCCATCCATACTGCCTCTCTCTTTCTCTCCCTTCCCCCGCCTTTTCCCTCCCTCCCTTCCTATCTCTCTCTTTTTTCCTTTGGTACTGGGGGTTGAACCCAGGGGCACTTTACCACTGAACTACATCCCCAGCCCTTTTTTATTTTGGAACAGGGTCTCACTAAGTTGCTGAGGCTGGTCTTGAACTTGTGGTCGTCAGCCTCCTTGAATTACTGGGATTATAGATGTGCACTCCTGTGCCAGCTATTAAGAGGATCTCTAGCCATTTTTCCAGCATGGGAAGGTTCCTTTATATCTGAGGTCACTTTCCCAAGGGAATGGATTAAACTTTTTGAGATGACATCAACAGAAAGGAAGAAGTTGAAGAGATTGTGATTATTAGAAAGCTGTACCAATCGAGAGTGGCAGAGTTCAGTGTACTTAGGATTGATAAACTAACGTGGCCATATAGAAGAAGTAAGTAAATGATCCTTCTTTTATATTTATATATCTCTAACTGTATCATTAGTTGGTACTGACTAGAACAAAATAAAATTGTTCAAATCAGTCTGGTAAGAATAATAGAAGCTCAGTGATAGAGCACTTGCCTAGCATGTGTGAGGCCTTGAGTTCTAGCACAGCAGGAGGGAGAGAAAGAAAAGAATAAACAAATAAATAAATCCTCTTGAAGGGTAAATTTAAACTCTGTGATAACAGAGTTATCAGTTTCACAGTTAAAAGGTGTTATGCACATTTCTTAAGGATTTTATTCTAGGATTTTATAAACTAGGGTGAACATCTACTGATTAAAACTGAATTGAAAAAGGTAGTAAGTTGAGGTCTGGACCCCTAGATGTCCTTGACTGATAGAGCACTGAAGCAGAATTAGCCAGACCTGAGGCCCGAGAAGCAGGTGGCATTCCTGCCCTACTGGCTTGTAGAATGGAGGGCTGGGAAGGGTTGTCCGGTATTGTTCACGGGTTGGTTAATGGTTAACCCCTGCAACATGCCAAACATACACCTAATCTCTGATGCAACCTACTGCTCAGAGGGAATAATATTAACCCTTACTTGCCTTTGACTAAGACTATTTACCTTTCACAGTTTATTCTTTTAAATATGTGGGACTTTGTTTTTTTTTTTTTTGCAAATAAAATTCACATAGCATAGAAGCTTTATGACTCATTCCTTGCAAAGAAAGCAGGTGGTATCCACAAATAGTTTGCCATCTTTTAGAGCCCAGTAGAAGGGTTGCTACCAAATTTTCATTTAATTTGAACACAGCCCACAGCCGTGCAGTGAGAGGCCAATATAAAATGGTCCTTTCCTCAGTACAGAATTAAAAAAAAAAAAAGTGGCTTTGTAAACAGATACATTCTTTTCGTTGGCTGTGCTGCACGTGACAGAGAGACATTCTTGTTTATAGGAACTTGTCAGGTGGATTGGGAAAAGAATAAAAATAAAGAGAGCAAAGAAAAATCTGAGGGATTGCTTTGAGCTGGGTGCAGTGTCTGTGATTTGATGGTAGACTCCTGGGAGAGCCACCCGACCCCTGGCTAATGAGTATCGGTCACCTGGCAGGCTGCCACAAGTAGGAAGATGCAGTTTTGGGTTAGCCATTTATGGCATCCAACTAAAGCTTTTGGTTCTCTTGCCTACTTAAAAAACATTCCGTAAACATTAGAAACAGTCTTTGTATTTAAAAAAAAAAAAAACAAAACTTGAGCTGGAATTTTTTTTTTTTTTGGTACCAGGGATTGAACGAACCCAAGAGTGCTTAACCACTGAGCCACATCCCCATCCCTTTTTATTTTGAGACAGGGTCTTGCTAAGTTGCTTGAGGACTTGCTAAGTTGCTGAGGCTGTCTTTGAACTTGCCATCCTCCTGCTTCAGCCTCCTGAGCTGCTGGGGTATTGGTTCTTGTCAGTTCTGAGAAGAGTATGATCAGTGTGGTATTAAGTATTCCACACTTCTTATCAGGGCCCTCATTTCCTTTCCTTTGAGTAATTTATCTAAGGAATTCTCTTTAGTTTTCCTTCTTCCTGGCCACTGTCTGCTGCCTAAGCCGAGGATACGAGGCTCACATGGCCTGTATTTCTCTGCTCTATCTTTGGGCTTAGATTTACCTCTGAGAATTCATTGTAAATCTGTTCCAAACTGACTGCTCAGTCCAGGTCGGAATATTTCTTGTTTATTACAAACTCTTGTTTTAAAATAAAAATATCCTTTTAAAGGCCTGGTTTCTAGTTGGATATGATGGCATACACCTTTAATACTCTAGGCAACTCTGGAGGCTGAGGCAGGAGGATCACAAGTTTGAGGCCAGCCTAGGCAACTTGGCGAAACCCTGTCTCAAAAATAAAAATAGAAAAAGGACTGGGAGTGTAGCTCAGTGGTAGAGTAACCTTGTGTTCAATCCTCGGCACTGCCCTAAATAAATAGATACGTAAATAATAAGTAAAGGACTGGGTTCTTTATAACTCTTTCTCAACAGAGCTGGTTGCCTCTCCCACACATTGCTCCCATCACTGTCTTGCCGAGGGACCAGTCACCTAACAGCCGAGGGGCGTGTTTCTCTTCTGACCTTCCTTTGGAATTTTACATTGACCACCTCCTGCTTCTTGATATCTTGCCTCCTGAGCCCCCTGTTGGTCCTCCTGCTTCTCTGGATGTTCCCATTTTGTGTCCTCTGAAGACTCTTCTGCTGGTCACCCAGTGAATGTGGGTGTCATCTAGCATCTGATCCTGTCTTCCTGTCTCTGTTCTCAGGGGTATTCACAGCCACACCCACATCTACCAAATTGAGCTGTTCTGCAATTCAAGCTTCTCTCTTCAAGGACACCCCCCCCCCCCAGATTCCAACTGCCTGAGGGGATCTTTCCATGTGATTAACTGCAAATATATTAAACTCAGAATGTTACAAACAGAATCCACTTGCTTTCTCCTCATACCTGTTCCTACCATGGTGAGAGTGTCAAGTTCAATTGAATTAAAGCAACTGGGGGCCTAGGTCAACCTCAAGTCCTCCTCCTGCACCCTCCTTACACAGTGATTCCTTCTCTTCATCTAAGGTTGCTACTTTTTTTTTCTAATCCATGCCAATCCTACTTGTGCTTTAGATCCAATTCATATCTTGCATCCTCTGGGAGGTTCCGCAGAGTCCCAGCTCTTCATTCTGGGGTTGGTCTTTACCATAGTTGAGCCTACCCCAGGCTGGCGCTGTGCCTCAATCACCATATTCTCTCCAGGGCAGAGCAGGGAATGTGCAGCTTAGTGGAGGTGTCTTGGTGCACTTTCATCCTGTGGGATGTGTTACTCTAGACATTCAGAAATGGGGCTGGGACATCACTTGGGACATTCTAGTCCCAAGTCCTGGTACCTGCCACTTGTATGGTTGCATCCAGTACAGCTGTGGGAGGGTGCCTGAGGGCAGGAGGCAGTTTTGGTGTAGCAGGAAGAGCACAGACTTCAGACTTTGATGTGAGATGAGGAGAGAATATGCACCGAAGCACCCAATGCAGAATCCTTTCAGGAATGGTGTGGTTAGGGAGCCGCCCATTGTCAGGGACTGGGCCAGTTGCTCGGATGCAACTATGCCAAAAAGGTTTCTTGTCTGCCTAAGCGGCAGTGCACTGTGGGGCACCTTCCTGATGTAATTCTGACTGTGTAAGGTCTTTCTTTGCAGAGGCAGGGCTGAAGGGGGTTGCAGTGGCAGTTGCTCCGTGTTCTAGAATGTTGAGTTGAAAGGCTTCTTTCATGCTAAGTTTTCTACCTCCCAACACTATTGGAAGTGGTGGCCTCCTTGGCAGCATCTTAACAGCCATTTCCTGGTTTTGCAGGAAAGGTACATTTGAGGAAGGTCTCTGGGTTTCTTGGCCATTTCTCTCCCTTACCCATCACAAGAAAGCTCTGTGTACAATATGGTTAGCATCCTGGGAACTCTCATTGACTGGAGGCTTGTCATTACTGGGGACAATCAGAGGCTCACCTTTGATCTAACATAAACAGAAAAGACATAAGGCAAGTGTTTCTGAAAGAGGTGAGGTCAGGGATGGTTGCTGCTGAAAAGATTGAAACATTTTATCCGCAGGTTAGCGACTCACAGTATTGCTGATGTCAGTCTGTGCTTCCATATGTCATATGAATTTCCTGAGTTGCACTGAGCCAACCGTTCACAGACCAATACACAGTAGGATCGCAAGCCCACCTATGAAAGTGCTGCCCTTTGCTGTGAGAGAGGGAAGAGTGGACCTTGGGAGAGTTGGCTGAAATGTAATAATTCCCGAGATTTGAAGTGAAAACTGAAAGCAGGATTTGATTTTTCTGTTTCTTCAATTCTGAGTTTAAAGTATGTCTTGCAAATATAAGTCTATATATTATAGATAAGAATCAAAGAGAGGCAGCTGATGTTAAGTTATGGCCTCTTCCTGTGTTTAAGTAAGATCCAGTCCTTCTGATTACTGAGACTGGCCTCAAATGCCACGTTGTTATGGTTTGGATCTTAAATGTCTGCCTCAGGCCACGCACTGAAGCCTGGGTCCCTAGCCTGTGGCACTACTGGGAAGTGGTAGACCCTTTAGAAGGTGGGACCTGTTGGGAGGAAGTTAGGTCATTGAGAGTGTGTCTCTGAGGGACATTAGGACCCTCTCTTTGCTTCCCACCTCCATGAGGCAAGCTGCTTTGCTTTACCAGGCCTTCCTGACAATGGTGTTCTGCTTCACCACAGGCCCTAAAACAACAGAGTGAACCAACCACGGACCAAAACTGACGGAGTCATGAGCCAAAGTAAACCTTTCCTCCTCATGAATTATTTCTCAGGTATTTTATCACAGCTGTGGAAAGCTGACTAACACATATCTAAGAAAAAGAAATCAGCTTCTTTCCTTATGTCAACCCCTGACATTCAATATATGATCAGGTCAGATTGCCTCTTGTATGTCATTAGATGATATTTTTGAAGATTTAGTGAGTCAAATAAAATACTTAGAATATTATCTGTCTTAGTAAACACTCGTGCTTTCCATTATACCATTAATGTTAGTGTTTATTTTAAACAAAATTTTATTTAGATTTACTTTTAGTGTTGTTTCTCCAAATACATTAAATATACTTTTCACTATTTGAATTAGATAAACCTCCTCATTAACTGGATTTTGTCCTTTCATTGGAATTTTCTTTTGAGGTGCTTTGTCTACTTATGTAGGTTTTGGCTGGAGATACACACACACACACGCACACACACACACACACATTTTTTTTTTTTTTGGTACCAGGGATTGAATTCAGGGGCACTAGCCCACTAAGCCACATCCCCAGCCTTATTTTGTATTTTTTTTTTTTTTTTGGAGACAGGATCTCACTGAGTTGCTTAGTGCCTTGCATTTGAACTCGTGATCCTCCTGTCTCAGCCTCCCAAGCTGCTGGGATTACAAGTGCACCGCACCCAGCCATATTTTTGATAATTGATACTAAAAGGTTTTTAAAAATTACAAGTATGAACAACTTTTAGTCTAATTTTTCTAATTACCTTTAAAAATTGAGGGAAATCCGGTTATAGCCTATGCAAATATTGATGTAAGAATGATAACACTTTCATTTTTTATATATATGTATTTTTTTCTGTGATTCAAGAAATGTTATGTGCTATATTTTATTATGGAACACTTTCACATATCAAAATAAAGGTTTTGATAACTTCTTTTTCAACATTTCCTCCCCAGCTTAATTTAAAATGCCTATCATTTCCCTTAATTTTTTTTTGTAAATATTTGTAGTTATAGATGGACATAATACCTTTATTTTGTTTATGTATTTTTTTTTTTTTTTTATGTGGTGCTGGGGATCAAACCGAGTGCCTCACGCATGCTAGGCAAGTGCTGTACTATTGAGCCACAGCCCCAGTCTCCACTTCCCCTTAATTTTTACATGATAAAAATACTTAGTTAATATTATTTTTCTGGACTTACTAGTGTTGTGCACTATTTACATTTTTTTTCCTTGTTTACTCTTTGCCACTCTGAGCTGTTCGGTAGGATGAGACTTGTTTTGGATATGGGAAAGCAGGTTTAAAAATCCATGTCATTTGCCTAGTTAGTAAAGAACAGAACTGGATTGAACACAGGTCTCCATGTTCCCACATCTTGGGCTCTTAACTTCCACAGTAAAACTCTTTAAAAACAGGTCATCAAGATCAGCAAGATGGCTGGGCATGGTGGTACATGCCTGTAATCTCAGCAGTTTGGGAGGTTGAGACAGGAGGATCACAAATTCAAAGCCACTCTCAGCAATGCTGAGGCTGAGCAACTCAGTGAGACCCTGTCTCTAAATAAAATACAAAATAGGGCTGGGGATGTGGCTTAGTAGTTGAGTTTCCCTGAGTTCAATTCCTAGTGCCCTCCTACCCCCAAATTAAATTTCAGCAAGATGGTGGAATAGGAGGTCTTAATTCCTATCCTCTGTAGAAGAAGCAATTTAGCAACCACCTATGGCTAAAAAAAAAAATGTCATCAAAGCGTTCTGGAATCCAGTTCTGTACATGAAACATGTACAGCTTTTTGTGTGTCAGCCATACCTTATAAAGTGGTTTAAAAATATCTTGGGATTAATTGTGTATGTGGCATGAAAAATGATTCAAGTTAATTTTTGTCTATATTATACCTGGTGATCCCAATTCATTTCCTTGACAAATATTTACTGAGCTCCTGATAGGTTCCAGGCACGGTGTGAGGTCGATATTCAACAGAGATAACACAGGCATGGGGTCACCTCTTAAGGAGTTTATAGCCTACTTGTTTATAGAATTCTTATTATTTTTTCATTGACGATGTTTTCTGAGTTTCAGTAGCACTGTTATGGCTTAATAACTGTCACAATGTGATATTATTGAAATGTGACAAGACAGACTGGACTTTTTGAACCAGTTCCATCCCATGAATGTCATTATTGCTTTATTCCTTGAAATTTTGGTATTTACTTAAAACTGCACAACCTACCAATTTGGAATTTTTACTGTATTTAGTTTTCTCAAGCTCCTATTGGGCATGGTGAATCTTTTTACTGTTAGTATTTTTCATAGTTTCCAACAGGAATGAATAATTACCAAGTGCTACATGTTTTGTAATCTTTCTTCTAGTGCTCACAGCCATCATTCAAAATTAATCTGCCTTCTCTTCCTATTAATGATGAGGAACCTGAGGCCCCACACGCCTCACAGATGTTGCTGTTCTGGGACAGTCATCTGTCAGCTTCAAATTCTTTTCAAACTTTTTTATGAGGACTTAGATAGGCTGTAACAAATTATACCCTTGTCTGCTTCTGGGATGGTTGACGTTCCTTGTATCCATGAACATCTGGAAAGCCCAGTGGTGAATGGATTTCTTCTGTCTGTCCCTCAGTGGTTCTGAAATCTTAGAATGTTGTACTTCTTCCCAGAGATTTTAGCACTTCACTTAGTAAACCAGTTGTCCCAAGCCTCTTGTATTAGGAACTCGTGAAAGGCTTGTCCTTTACTGAATTGAAGGAGGAGGTTGTCAGAGACTTTTCTTCTTTGCTGCTGAAAGGATGGTACCGGTTTTGAGAAGCATCTCGAATAGAGTTGAGCCCATGTCCTGGAAAAGCTGGGGGCTTTAAAGAAGTTTGAATTGAATCAGGAGTGTTGGAGAGGAGACGGCAGCATTACCGAGGAGGAAAAGGGGCAGATCTCTTCCCCCTCTACCTTTCTCTTTTTTTTTTTTTTTTTTTTTTTGTGGTGCTGAGGATTGGACCCAGGAGCTTGGGCATTTGAGGCAAGTACTCTACCAACTGAGCTATATCCCCAGCCCCTCTACCTTCCTCTCTACCTGCTCCACCTGAGTCCATCTTGTCCCAGGCTTCTGAGAGTATTTTTCCAGTGTTCTTGCTAATTGCCACAGATGTATCAACAATATGGGCACAGGTAAGTGAGGATGTGTTTCTTATTTGGGTAAATATTCTGTAGGGAACTTTCATTCTTGGGGACTTCCTCACACATGCATTAGGATCAAATTCAAAACAAATAAATTGGAATTGTGATTCATTGCCTAGAGTGGGGAAATGTCACACACAAAGAGCAGCATGAAATGCTGGCAGGTAGAAGTGTTTGCCCTTTCCCCTCCTCATGTGGCTGGTACTGAAGTGTGGCCAGGGGCAGGAGTTCCTGTCGGAAATGTAATGGCTTTTGAAGTTGAGTTTCCTGTAATGTGAACAGTGTTTCTGTATTTGAGACATAAAACAAAACTGAGTATTATTTTCTTTTTAGGGGCTGTCTCATAGCAATTTTTTAAAAAAATGTATATTTAGATTAGCAATCATAGGACAACTTTATAGAGAATTTAAAAGCTTAACTATTTTTAAAAAATTATGTGAAGTTTGGCAGATTTCTGAATTCACATGAATAGATGATTTTTCTATGCAAAGTGTTGGCTGTGAAGGTTTTTTTTGGGGGGGGAGATCAAATATGTTAAATTTAAATTTTGTTTATTTTTGTTTGCATGGGGTAATGGCAAACATGATGCAAGATTTTTGACATTCCAAGGATTGTACTGTAAAAAGTCTTCATTCCAGTTCTATTTTGTAAACTCCAGGTTCCCCTCCTAGAGGTCAGTTGCTAAGAAAGCCTTGCATTTCAGTATAGATAGGGTCTCCTCATTCACTTTTCTGTTAAAAACATACATTATCCAGGGTGGAATTTTTAGATTATTTCCAGATTTTGCAGTTACAAAGAGTTTTCCCACTTGTGTTTGAATCTTAGAATAAATTCCTGTTCAGACTGGCTGGGTCAAAAGATATAAACATTCATAGTTTTAATTGAAATTACCAAATTGCTTGATGGAGAAATTATCCACCACCAACATGTTGTGGTGTGTTGTAGACAATTGCCTTTCAAGGCTTTTTCTTGGAAATAAGAATTTAGGAATTTTAAAATATACATATTTAGGTCTATAATATGTAAATATGTATGTATGTATTTAGATGTTTCCATATATACTTCATTATTGGGTAATCATATTTGAGATTCCTTTGGAAGCAAGTGGAAATTTTCAAACCCTGAGAGCTATCAGATTGAGAAAATAGGAATAATACAGTAACTTGAGGAACTTTTGGTTTCATGTCCTCTCTTTCTTATTTATGCCCTTGTGAATTCATTTTAGGCCCAGCTTAGTCTTGCCTTCTTCCATGTAATTTTCTATAATTATTGTAGCTCTCTTGACCTGGGACAGCAGTTAGAGCCTGTACTGCATAATATGCTTTTCTTAAAATCAATCTGTGTCACGTTTGTGTACTACATTTGGAAAACTGTGATTTTTAGAATGGAAGAGCAAAGAGGGGTTTAACCCTTGACCTTACCATATGATTTTTATCTAGTTCTTGTGACAGAAACAATAACATTCAATAAATACTATCCTTGTGTGTCTTAGAGCCTCCTCAAACACTCCATGATAACATTGTAAGCATAATTCTTATTTTTCTGAATATAAAAGTAATACTGATCATTAGAGAAATTATAAGAAATACAGGAACTTTCAGAAAGCAATAACAAAAATGACTCAGAACTCTACTAGTTATGGATAATCACTGCCGTTGTTTTTTGGTCCCAGGTGGTTGTTTTCTAACCTGCTTTATGTTGTCATTAGCCACATAGGAGTTTAAAATTATTCAATAAAATCTGTTATAGTTTCTTAATTTTGGAACTTTTTGGGATGGGGCGGGGCAGTGCTGGGGATGGAACCCAGGGACCTGTACACAGTTAGCAAGCCCTATACCATTGAGCTACACCTCCAGCCCCTAGTTTTGGATCTTATTTAGCAAAAAAAAATTCCCTACCTTCAAATTTATAATGTGTATATATATATATATATATATATATATATATATATATATATATATATATGTGTGTGTGTGTGTGTGTATATATATATATATATATATATATATATATATTTTTTTTTTTTTTTTTTTTTTGCGCACTTCAGTGATTTTCTTACAAAGACTGAGCTAGGTTGATTGAATGACTGAAGTCTATTACCTTTCCCCTGTAGTTTAATTACAGAAACCAATGTATTTTTATAGGATTTTTGTTTACCAAAACAATTCTGAATACTCAAAATCAAGTTATAGATTAAACTGAAACACAATGATGAAAATTCACCTTTTGTAGATAAATTGTTTTTTTAAGACTTTCCAAATCTCTCTCCAGCTGGCACTGAGGTTAAAGTTTTCAAATAATGTTTCCTGATTACCTTTGCGCATCTAGAATTTGAAGGGGAGGCATAAAGAACACATAGATGTCATCCAACCAGCTCTGCTTTTATCTTGGGGGGGGGGGAAAGAAAAAAAAAAAAGAAAAGGGCAGCCACTGAGCTGCAAATCTATTTGAAGTGTTGGGAGCAGGTAGGTAATAGTAACCTATTTCCTCCCAGGGGTGGCTGTGTTTGGTGGTGCATGTGGTCAGTGTTGGGTGGGGAGGACACTAGAATTCCCTGCCTTTGGGTCTGGGCTGGGTGGGGTCCAACCATTGCTGCTTCCAGTGCTATCCTGTTACAGTAATAAAGTATGTTCCATATTTTGACCTTCTGCTCTGGAACACTTTGCACACTATTATCTCACATTTCCTCTTGGATACCTTTCTCATCTGTTCACGGGAATCCAGTTATGCCGAAGCAGTGCTGCAGAACATAAATATTTTTGTTAAGAACTGAAGTACATTTTAAAATCTGTGAGCACAATACTGAAGTGGAAAATTACTGAGCACATTATAAGCTCAGGACAGAGAATGTCAGGAGAGTTTTGTTTTTATGTTTAGAAAAGAAACACAAAGTGATGTTTGTTGGCTGGTGTGAAGAATACTTTAAAGCAGCGCATAATTGTTTAGAGAAGTCTTCTTCCCCCTGCTCCATCTTAATTTGATAAGTGTAGACTTGTCTAAATACCTTTTCTCTTGCAGTGAATTAGCAAGACCCTGTCTCAAAAAGGGTTGGGGATATAAATTCTCACCCATTTTTCTTCCTCACCTTAATGGTATTCATTTTTTTTTTCAGAAGATAGTAAATAAATTTAGTTCTTAATATCACCTTTCAAATCTCCCTTTTATTTCATGAGGGTTGTTGTTTTTCTTTTTTTGGGGACTACATTTCCCCTAATCCTAATAACCATAATTAATAGATAACCCACCTGCATTTATTGGAGTGCCAGATACTTTGGTGACATCTTTACATGCATTACCTCATTTAATCCTTCTGGTAACACTGAATGTGTTTACTATGATTTTCATCTTACAGATGAGGAAACTGAGGCTCAAGGAGGTTAAATAATTTGCTTAAGATGCTACAGTTACTTGAAACTCAAAATTAGTACACAAATTCAGGACTCTGTTAGGTCAAAGTCCAAGCTTTTAGCTATTGTAATTTCTTTAGATCTTTTCATCTTAATGAGTAACTCAATATGTTTCCATCTCTTTCTGAGATGAGACTAAAGGAGAAAATCATCTTGCTGCTCACAATCTCAGTTCTCAGATAGTTGTGTCTTCAACCAAAGCAATTTCAACGTTAAGTAACCTCTAGGTCCTGGTCAGCTTTGTGAGTCAGACAAGAGAGATTCCAGCTCTTTCGGGATCCCCTTCACTTAAGTGCTTTTGTGGTAGAGGTGATGCATGGTCAGCATTGCTGATTATACCTTGCTCTTCTTTTTTATTGAATTTTGTCAAGGAACAGAGCCACCCTGTCACCTCCCTTCCATCCTTCCTTCCATCCAATAATGCACTCATGACTCTCAATCCTTACAACCATCTCTGAGAGTCCACTCTTCCTTTAGATTTTGAAACATTTGTTAGCTTTGGTTTCTCTGCTTTGTACAGGAAAGATCCTTATTTATATGAATGGCTTCTCAGCATTCTTTCTTTCCAGCCTTGCAGAAAAATGAGCAGTTCTAACTTTTTTAAAAGTTAGTGGAACACAACGGGGATTGTTTAATCAGTTGAGTAGCTCAGCAGGTAAAAAGAAATATGTTCAGGGCTTACTCTCTTTTAACCAGAAAGCACGGAAGCATATGTGTCACCAGCCTCTGGAGCCATGGGGAAAATGAGCTCCTGAACCAGAACTGACAAGAAGACATTGGTGAAATTCTTAAGGTAAGGAAGAGGAGGCAGAGGGTCTAAAAACAGGAGAAGGGGACAGGTGTCTCCATGTAAACTGTCTCAACTTCAGAAGTTGTTCTCATTTTCTCTAATAGATGCTAATAGGAATGTAGGAATGTTTATAAAAGATCATCCTCAGAGTGGGCACGGTGGCACACACAGCTATAATCCCAGTGACTTGGGAGGCTCAGGCAGGAGGATTGCAGGTTCTGGGTCAGCTGCAGCAGCTTAACAAGGTCCTAAGCAAATTTGCAAGACCCTGTCTCAAAAAGGGCTGGGGATATAGTTCAGTGGTAAAGTGCCTCTACTGGGTTCCATCCCTAGTACAAAAAAAAAAAAATCCCCCTAATATAATATTCTGCCAGTATTTCAGAGTTGAGCAGCTCTTGGCCATATCATTATGACCTCAATTGTAAAGCTATTGTGTATAAACTGGTTCTAGTGTGGACCAATTTTTTACCTTATGTTATCTTCCCTTATCTCCCTGATCGCACCATAGATCACAATTGTGGATAAAAGATAAATTTCCTATTTTATCTTCTCTGCCAATCACTACCTATTCATTCTGTTATGACAACTCTTTGTTAACTGATTAATTTCTTCTTCATCTCCTGGAGCCCTTTTTTCTTCTATTTTCTTTTTTTAATGGGCACGTTATAATTATACAGAACGGTGGGATTGGTTATAATATATTCATACATGCACACAATAAAACAGTATAATTTGATCAATTTTATTCCCCAGCTCTTGAAGCCCTTCTTACCTGCAAGTTCTTGAATTTGAAATTCCTTTCTTTAGTCACTTCTCCCAGTCCATCACTCCCATGCACTCTGACCATTGCCTTCCTTGCTGGTCTCCCCAGTCAGAATCTGGTGGGCAAGTCCTTCTGAACCTTCTAGCACCTGTGACTTCTCTGCCCTCCAGCCAGCCCAGATTTGCACCGTCTGACTTCCAAACATGCCTTATCTTTTTCCATTGAGACTCCAATCTTCAGAATGAGTATCCCTCACTCCCAAAACCACCACTGCCACCACCACTGCTTGCTTGAGTCCTGATAGGCACAAAGAACAGACTGGGTCTCTTTCATGGCACCTTCCTCATAGCTGCCTGACAGGTGTCTTAACTGCCCCTGTGTCTACCACCCCTAATAACACACTGTTTATCACCCATCTCTTGTCACTCTAAAGGGAGCCAGGAGAACCTTGTCTTTGAAAACATCATTATGACACTTTATGTCACCCATCAAATGTCACTATATATATCTGCAACTTATCTGATCCTCATTGGGGTCACACAAAACTAAAATATTATATAGAACTGTTAAGTGAATTACACTGTCAAAATTAAATCAGCATTGCATGTTCACAAATTTTTAGGGTGTTTGTGGATCCTTGGGGTTCAGTTTACAAATGCTGAATCTGCAGGTGACAAAGATTCAGACCAACTTTTTACTCATTTTTGTAATCCTCAAAGATTTGTTTTTTTCTTTTTGTGGTGCTGGGGATCAAACCCAGGGCCTCAGGCATGCTAAGTAAGTGTTTTCCCACTGAGTTACATCCCTAGTCCCCAAAGTTTCTAACACAGTATCCTGCCTTTAGTAGGTTTTTGTTAAATGGGTCCTCATTAAATGAATTACTAAATACCACATTGTAAAATAAGATCCCATCCCAGAATAAGTAAGTAAACAGTAAGTAAAATATGGGGTAGAAAAGGGAAATTCTCTATAGGATAGGCAGCCTGAAAATTGAAGAGACTAATTAGTCTTTATGAATAGACTGAGTAATCTGTATGTAACTATAAATGCTATATTTGCTGCATATCACATAACACATCTTTGTCTTTAGGTTAAGGTCTAGTGTGGTAAAACTGTTTTTGAGAGGCGAGGATAAAGAGGCAAGATTCAAAGAATGGAAGAGAAAAGGTGGAAGCTTTCTCGGGTGGGCTATTCAGATGAACTAGACCTTGGGGGAAGTCTTCCTGCGTCTCCATGCTCTATCCAAGCTCTAACCTAGCCCCACCTTGCTTAGCTTCCTGGATTAGAGCAGATGGGGCTCCTTCAGGGTGATCTGGCTGTAGATTCTGCCTCTAATCCTGTAATTTCTTTCTTAAAACCAACTTTCTAGCTGCTGAAGTTCTTATTATAAGTTTAGAGGGGGTCCAGCTGTGCTTTCTAAAAACCCTTGAAAAGAACTTGGGATGCTCAGGCGGCCCTGGCAGTCTGCAGTCACTGTAGAGCCTTCCCTGGCACTTTAATCCATGAAGCAATACTATATCACTGCATCATGAGAACACAGAAAGTGAGGTTTGAGTTTAGAATTTCCCCACGTCCTACACAATTGCCATAATGAAATTTATATATTTTTGAAAATGTAATTTTTAAAGAAAAAGTAATTTCTAAAAGGAATTTTGCTGAATAGAGGGTTATGCGCTATCAAGCAAATCATATTTCTTAAAGTGGCATAAATATAAGTTTGGACATCTTTCAGGTATTTCCATTTATATATGCAAGTGGGGAACACTTCTGTTGTCTTGTTTGGAGTCTAGGATGTTTGATGAATGTGGCATGAAGTAAGGCTTTTGCCTACGTAGTTTTACTTTGATCCAGTAATCAACACTGATATAACTACTGAGAGTGTTCTGTTAAAGGTAAATGACACAGTAACAATTGCTTTATTCTGAGCAAGTGCATCAGTTCCTAGGGAGAAAAGGTTAAATTTAAGATTATGTGAGAAACATTTTTTACCCCTCCTAGCTTTATAGAAAAAACTAAAGTATCTTTAAACGTTTACCTCTGGAAGAAACTTGGACTGGTTGTCACAAGTTCCCCCGCCCTATAACCAGTTATTGGGAGGGTGGCCTTGTATTTGTTCACAACCTTGGGATTAAAGGGAAAGAGGAGCTGGGTACCAAGAGCAAAGTCCCTTATGATCATGGCCTTAGTTTTTGACTTGTACTTTATTACTAATAGCTAACATTTATCACACATACTGTAGGCCACTTACTGAGCAAAGCTGCTAAATTTGAGTTCTCTGAATAGATTTTTGAGCTAGATACTCCTGTTAGTTTTTATTTCATAGGTGAGGCAGTGAGTCTCAGCAAGGTCTGAACAAACTGGTCAAGTTGGTAAGGTACAGAGTCAGGACTTGAATTCAGGCATGTCTGGCTCCAGAGACTGTCCTGGAATCAGGTCTTAGCTTCAGTTCTCTTGTCTTCATTCATTTGCTCACCCATCTGATATAGGTGATTTGAAGCCTGCTGTGAATTAAGCTGTTTTTCATCTCCCATTAAAGAATGGATCCTCACTAGATGATGAACTTCTCGAAGACAAAAGCTAGGAAGTACGTAGCACTCATCCTTAGATCTAGTGCCTGACATCTTTTAGCTGCTCAGTGAAAATTAGTTCTATGGATGAAAGCTCATGGTATTCTAGAACATTCTAGGTATTTGGCATTTTAAGAAGACAGTTGGTAGAAAAAACAATAAGGTTTATAAAGGTGCCTTATTTGGGTACTTGTAAATAATTTTTATGTGCCCAGTTGTGATCCTGCCCTGTTTTGTTGCTTTATTGATTTTGATGTTTTTGTATACTTACGTAGAGAGTTGTTTTTGGAGATGATTAAAGCATTTTATGATAGGTGGTATTTATGAGAATGTCCAGCTGTGTCTGTCTTAAAACTGTTTTGTCCCCACTGTCTAGTATAGTGCTTGGCATTTTGTAGGGACTTGATAAATATTTGCAATGTATGTTTTTAATTTTGTTATAATTAGTTACACATGACAGTAGAAAGCATTTTGACACAATGTACACAACTGGTGCAATAACTTTTTAAATAGAAATTTTATTTTTTTATTAAAAGCGTGGATCAGGTCATTGTTCTGAAATGTAATCTTTCTATTTTTTTTTTTCCATACTGGGGATTGAGCTCAGGAGTGCTCTACCACTGAGCTATACAAATAGCCATTTTTATTTTTGATTTTGAGGCAGGGTCTCACTAAGTTACCCAGGCTGTCGTCCAGCTGGGGATCCTCCTGTCTCAGCTTCCTGAGTTGCTGGGATTACAGCTGTGTGCCATCGTGCTTTGCCCTGAAATGTAATCATAACAAAACCAACCATTTGACTTCTCGTTGATTGTTTTTGGCCTATAAGGAAGAAGATTGCCTGTGGTCAATACAAAATTCAGTTTGAGTCTGAGTGGAGATTATCCTGTATTTAAACAGTTGGCTTATGCACTGCATGGTGTATTTAGAACTTGCCTGCTCTTCTTGTGTCCTTATTGGGTTTTTTTTTTTTTTATTGTTGTTATTCTTGTTGTTTTTTGGTTCTGGGGCTTAAAATTGGAGCTGCTTTACCACAGAGCCACATTCCTAGCACATTTTATTTTTTGAGACAGGGTCTCATTAAATTGCTTCGGATTCCCACTAAGTTGCGGAGGCTGGCCTTGAACTTGCAGTCCTAAGAACTTTGGGCTGCATGGATACAGCGTACCAGCTCTGTACTGGTGTCTGTTCGGTATGTTGAAGGTAGCTTGTAGCATCTCTAGGGAAGCCGTCCTGCAAGGGTCTCCCCTCAGATGCAGCCATTTATGTTGCCATTGGTTGAAAGAGAATGACATTGACAGCATTTACTCTTCCTTGGCGCCTCACAGCAGGCTCCTTCTACCCACCCAGCTTGTCTTTTAAGATGCTGCTCAGTGTGTTATTGCTTCACAAAATCCTTTCAAACATTTTCCTCGCGCTGTTTGCAAAGGATAAGTTGATACTTTTTTCCTGTTGTCTTGCACTTGGATCTTACCATCTTTGACTCACCTTCTGTAATTCTAGTCTGTCTGGGTCTTGAAACCCCTCATAAAGTGTTCCCTGCCTCCTCTGCCTTTCTTCACTTTACTTTCTGCATCTCTCCTCCTTTCCTGTCTCCAGTCATGATCCAGTGACTTCAGGGGGTACCTTGGAAAACAGGCATACTCTACTAGAATTTGCTTTTATGCTGGAATTGGCTGCTGAGGAGCAGGAGCAGAGCGATTTGGGTTAATTTCTGCACTTACCCTTGAAAATATAGAAGTATACAGGTTCCCCTCCCCCCCTGGTATTTGTTATTCTGTTGGTAGAATGAAAAGAAGATGCTTTGGGGAATCTCACCAAGTTAACATGCAAAGGTAGAAGGTAGACATGTCTGGGCGACATTGGGCTTTTCCAGATTTGCAGAGTTATGCCAAATATAAAACTTGGGATATGCCAGTTTGTCATGTAAACATCTGAGAACCTAAGCATGTTTTGGTTTATATTTTCACTACTACAATATCAAGATTGGCCTGTGTCCACTGCTTAAGGGGAGTGTGAGGGCTCAGGGAGGTTGTTTTTGTTGTTTGATCAGAAGGGGAACAGTATTAGTAAATGCCAGTGGGCAGGTGTCCAGACTGGAGGCAGGCACACATATGTACTGAAAAAGACATGGATTTCCTGCCTCCTACTCCCTCTCACCACAGTTCTTTTCCTTTATATTCTGGGCCCTAGGTGACCTAGCAACTTTGTTCCTATTGTTACAGCCAAGTTACTCCAAAGGGTCCATTTTCCTACTGAGGCAACTCTTTTTATATAATATTGGGGTTGTGACTCAGTGGTAGAGCGCTTGCCTCACATGTGTGAAGTACTGGGTTCGATACGTAGCACTGCATATAAATAAATAAATAAAGCACTGAATAAAATAAAGGTCCAGTAACAACTAAAAAAAGAAAATAATGCAAGTTTGTCTTGACTGTAAGGAATACTTTCATTAGTAGAGAATTACTTCTCTTTTTCCCTCTATGCTCTATGGAAAAGTTGTACTCAAGTGTGATGTTATGGCAAATGGTAGACAACATAGCCTAATGGAGACAGCATGGACTCCCGTACTAGCCAGTGTTATCTTAGGTAACTTACATAGACTCTGCAAGCTTCAGTATACCCATCTGTAAAATGGGGATAATGCCTAATAAGGGTTGGGGATGTATTAGAAATAAGGTATGCACAGGGTTCAGTACGGAAGAAATTCTCCAGAAGTGGCAACTATAGTCTTTGGAAAAATTAAGGCATGATTTGATGCTGTGAACACCGACTAATCATAACTTTTTGATATTCCCTGCCACACACATACACACACAGAGTGATACAGATCATGTTGGTGTCAGCATCTGCAGAAATCTCTGCTCAAGGAATCACCACTTAAATGTAAAAAGGCCGGTTGTCTTCAGCCTGGGGGTCACTCTTCTTCATGGATTTGGTCTAGGTCCAACTTTTGCAGTTACATCAGCCTTCTCTACTGTTCAGTGGTGGAGATGGGGAGCTGTAGGTTTAGGGCAATTAAGCTTTGGATTTCTCTTTAGGTCTGCTTCTCCCAATTCAGTGTCCATTGGCTCTTCTTTATTCACCTCAGCAATTCTGTGAAGAATTTCTTACGTTTTCCCCAGGGACGGCTTGCACCTGGTGGGTACCCACAGATTCCCTAAACTGAGTGTGATGCTCCTGCTTTCTCCCTTGCAGTCAGAGTTCCAAAGCCTTCCTTCAAGGTATCCATGGAGAGTCTTCCTAACCTGAGAAATGCTCCTGTTTGCTGAATCTGGGAGATTCCATGGTGCATTTAGTATTTGGCAGCCTCCCGGCTCCTGGGGCAGACCTGAGGTCCAATACATGCTCTAAAAAAAAAAAAAATTATGAAATATAGTAACTGCTCAGTAATGCTACCTGAGATGACAGTGATGATGGTGGGGACTGAAGCCAGTTTGGGCTCTCATTTTTCCCCACCACCCTTCTTCCAATATAATTAGCAGCACTAATGCTCTGGTAGGCTCGGTTAAGTGCTTTCTGTTCAGCATAAATATGTAAGTATTGTTTGCTGCTTAAGTCAAAGGTGGTGTGTAGATGATGTTTTCTTTTTTGAGCCCATTTTTGTTTTTCCTTCAATGAGGAAATGCCTCACCTTTTCATTTGCTTGGTTTTCTTTGAACATCTGACTAAGTCTTCCCACACACCTCCCTCCAACTGCTTTGTGAATCCCCTGTCATAGCTTTCCTCGTGGTCCAGCCTTGGCAGAGCATTTTGGCACGCCCCCCCCCCCCCATGGCGCCCTCTTGGAGCCCTGTGACTTCCGTTCCTATCTGCACTGGGAGGGGTACCACTTCCTTATAAAGACATTAGACAGTTCTCCTATTTTCTGGTCCCTTCCCAGCTCACAACCTATTCAGTTCCTAGTGCCTTGTCTCTCAAAGTTAAGTGCCCAGAAGGCCCATTGGACGGGGTCAAATTTTACCCCCTGTTTGAGTTTTGTAGTGTGGACTTTTCTGAAGTCTTGTTTCATCTAGGCTTTGTTGAGTTGGAGTGATTTTTCAATCAGGAAAAAGGTGACAGCATCTTCATTTCACCATTTAAACCTACCCATCTCTAACTTTTAACTCTAAAGTTTCTGATTATTGGCCAAATTAAAGTAATAAGCAAATAAAGAATTTAATAATCCTGGATATCCCAGACCCATTCTCTTCTTTCTTTTTTCTTTTGTCCTATTGTTCTTCCTTATCTGATACAAAGGAGAGCCTGCTTACATTCTCGGGGGCTGTCTCTAGTGTCTATCTCTAGTGAGAGAGCCTTTTCTTCAAATGCAGATTTTTATGCAAAAACAAAAACAAAAACAAAAACAAAAGGTCTGTTCTGAATAATAAGTCCATCTCTGTGAGGTAGCTTTTCTCATTTTAATATTGCAATTTAAATAAGACAAGGAGAATTTAGAGGTAATGGAGAACAACAGAGATAATTAAAGGGTGAGGAAATAGTGCTTCAAAGGAGATGGTAAGAAAGGAAGGGTTATTTATGTTGGGAAATATGAGGCAGGGAGTGTCCTCATAAGAGCATTAAATATAAAGGTGAAATGTAGGGACAGGGGCTCCCAGTTGCCCTTCTCAAGAAGAAAACATTCAAGGGGAAATGGATGACATTAATAATAGTGTATATAAATAGCAGAGTAGTGCATGAGAGTAGTAAGTGGAGTCAGTATATTTTACAAAGAAGTTTGAACTCAGTGAAGATGGTTTCTGGGATGAGCTGTCAAGCTGTAGCCACCTTGAGTAATTTTTCTTTGATGTGTATCTAAAGGTTCCAACTTAGCCTACAAGGAACTAAAAACTACATTACATTTCTTCTGAATCAGTTCATCTCCCTTGAGAGTGTCCAGGCTTAGATACTAGAAGGAGGTCTTCATTCTTCACTACTTGCGTGTTTTACTTCACCAATCTGAAGTCCATGCTCCGTGCTCTTGAGAGCTAATAACTTCATATAGTTCCAGCATTTGTGTGAATGAAACAATCATATGCAATTTTGAGATAAAAATATTTAAATCTTTATTCTTGTCTGAGTTTGCGTCTCCTGTTGTTTCTGCTGAAAGTATTATATTTATGTGAACTACAATGTTCTTAGGCATAAGCTTTAGCTAAAACCTCTCCACACTGGAAGGTCTTGTTCCTTTGCTGAGCCATGTTCCTTTGGCATCTCCCTTTTTCCTTCATATCTTTGTAGATTACCCTGAACCCTAGAACAGTCTCCAGATATTTGGTTGGTTGATTTGCTCTGACCTCTTCCCTGCTGCCCAATGTATCTACCATACTTGTTTTTTAATTCTTACCTAGCATTTCATAGGACTTGGTAGGCAGAAAAGGGCCCCTTATCTTGGCCTTTGGGAATATCACAATCAATATTTCTGTGCTGTATGAATAATATTGTTTGAGGAAGCAAGTTATTTAATGTTCAGGCCTAATAATATTTTCTGTAGTTACCACTTGGTGGAGGGCAACATGTTTTTTTTTTTTTTTTTTTTTTTTAACTGTCCTTAGAACACTGCCTCTGAAGTTGTGGTGCAGTGGCTTAGCCATTGGAGCTATTGAGAAAAGGGCTTGCTGACATCTTTGATGGTTCATCCCACCCCAGGCTATGCCTGAGAGTCACAATTCCCCAATTTATTGCAGACCTGGTTTTGGGAGGCATTCTGCCTCTTAGATTTTCTGTTACAAGAGAACACTGAGACATTGATATATTCCTTTCTTGAATTGAGATTTTCTTTTATTATTTCTGCCATCTTTAGAAGCCATGCTTAAGGGCTGAAGATGGAGCCTTAACTGCAGACCTGATGGACTTGGTTCCTTTGATTCCAAGTTTGTTCCCTTTCTTTTTTATACTACGCAGCTCATTTTATTTTATTTTATTATTTTTTTTTTTTGTACTGGGGGTTGAACCCAGAGGCACTCAACCACTGAGCCACATCCCCAGCCCTATTTTGTATTTTATTTAGAGACAGAGCCTCACTGAGTTGCTTAGCGCCTCGCTTTTGCTGAGGCTGGCTTTGAACTCATGATCCTCCTGCCTCATCCTCCCTACTTGCTGGGATTACAGGCATGTACCACTGTGCCCAGCTCCCTATGCAGCTTATTGAAGTACTTGGGAGAACACATATTTCAACTATTTTATAGGTAAAGAAATGGAAGTCGTAGCTTTTGCATTTGTCAGCAATTTAGGAATATGCAATATGAAACTTGTAAGTATATAGCTTTATGTAGCCTTCAATTTGATAAGGGTCCTTAAGAGTCTAAAGAAAGAACCAGGGCTAGGGGTGTAGCTCAGTGGTAGAGGCCTTACCTAGCATGTGCAGAGGGCTTGGGCTTGATCCCCAGCACCATTTAAAAAAGAAAAAAAGTCAAAGGCACAGGCAGATCTTTTGATAGTGAAAATCAAAATAATCTAACATTCCAACAATAGAGCATGGTTAAACAAATGGTGATTATTCAGTAGAATATTGTGCAAGAACTTAAAATTATTTTTTGAAAACTTTTATATGAGAAAATAATACAATTAATGAAATATACTCAACTTACTACAGGCTCAATCAGGTAAATAAATTAAACTTATACTTAATTAACAGAATGACAAAATATGCAAAAGTTTTAAAGTGACCTTCTGGGTAGTGACATGATGGGCTATTTTTATATTTCTCTTTTAGTTTCATGTAGTAATTTCTGATTTTCTTATAATTTGTTATCAGAAAATACTAAATATTATCAAAAAATTTTAAAGTAGAAGATTGACATTTCTAATGCCAATAATTTAAAAGATTGAAAACTCTTCCAAGTTCCAGGGTTTTATTGGTTTTAATCAGTTCTGATTTTGAAAAGGAATGCTTGATCCCAAGTTATTTTTGTTTTTCTTCTGGTCAACATATGATTGTATGTGGTACTCAAAGCCATTTAGTAAGGGGAGCGTTCTGAATATTGTTATTATAAAGGGGCAGATATGGCGATCATGCATCTTATAGTATAGCTGGGCCTTGAGCCAGCTTCTGCTACCTGATAGCCCTGGAACTTTGACCAGGTTATGTAGTCTCAGTTTCCTTATCTGTAAATTGTGATTGTGAGGATTAAATAAGATAATACATATAGAAATCTTTAGTACAATTCTTGGCACATAGCAATCATTAAGTTTGATTATAGCTGGAATGACAAGTGGTGGTTACTATATTATTACCACTGAAGAAACACTTTTCCCCAAATTCCCTTAAGTACAGTATTTAGGAATGGCAGATGTTAAGTGATTTAAATTTTTTTTTCTAATACAATGTTAACTTGAAGACTGTATAAAGTAGCGTTTCTTCTGTTCCTCTTTTCTACCCTGTGAGGATGGAAATGCTCTCATGACCTTTTCCAAGCTCATATTGATATAAACACATACAAGATGATTGGATTTTTGCTGGTTTTGCCCTACATATGACTTTGCAACTTTTCCTACTTAAAAGCATACCATTGGAGTTGCTCAGTCAGTATTTGTTGAGAACTGCATGATGCTGAAAGTTATTTGGACATAACATACAGGTTGCTATAATTTCTCACCCTCTACTGCATTGTTCGCTGCTGCATCCTTATGAAAAGTACTTAAGATTTGTTGCTTTTATTTCTAATGAAAGTTTCCCCAAAGTGGCATTGCTGAGTCACAGTATGTGCTAATTATAGTGCAGAAGGACTTGGGATGACAAAAGCAGTGTAAGCTTTGTTGATTGCTGCCTCCATACAATCTAAATGGAGAACAGATATGTATTTCTTTTCCCAGTTTTTAAAAAAACTTATGTAGAAAATTTTTATTAAAGGGTATTTAGTTTCAGGGATGTTTGAAATCTTAGCATTCTGAAGCATAGGTATAAACCAGAAGAGCAAAGGGACGCTTTGAATTAGGTTTACTCTATGTGGTATTTGCTATGTTTATTAGATACAGATTTGCTAGAAATTGCGCATGCTTTAAGGTTTTTTGTTTTGTTTTGGTACTGGAGAATGAATCCAGGCACTCAAACACTGAGCCACATCCCCAACCCTTTTTTGTATTTTATGTAGAGACAGGGTCTCACTGAGTTGCTTAGGGTCTTGCTAAGTTGCTGAGGCTGACTTTGAACTTGTGATCCTCCTGCCTCAGCCTCCTGAGCTGCTGATATTACAGATGTGTGCCACCACACCTGGCTGTCTTAAATTTTTGCAGTGTTTTAGACCTAAAAGACCCACTTAAAAACTCAAGCAATTGACATTTGCTTTCCTGTCCCTGGTGTGCTAACATCCTACATGGGTGCAGAAGGCAGTGGAGCTATCCCTGCAGACAGCACCCATCTCCAGAGGCCCAGGCTTGCTCAGCACTGATGCACACGCTTCTGAGCAATCTTCATGTTGAGGTTACCAATGGTAACTGGAATGATAGACACTAACTGTGTCTTTACAGCAGTGAGCCACCTGCTACAGGTAGACAGGCTCTTTTTCTCTGTAAGGTCACTGTGAACTACTTGGTATAACATAAGTTTTTCCAAGTGTCCACTTAAGTAGTGTAGGGTATGTGTCTTTACAAGGCAGGGGACAGAGAGAAGAAAGGGCACTTGAGATGGGTCTGTGCTGCATGTGTGTGCATGTAGTCTACCTGCAATAAGTAGCAGGACCATGTCTGTTTAGAAGCTTTGTTTTCTTTCATTAGCAATTAGCATTTGGTTACATCAGTTGGGATTACATAGCTCTGTAACAGCTGACACTAGTTCATACCTGTTTTCATTCTTTCTTGCCCCTGATTCAGCTTCTTGGCTCTTGTGCAGTGATTGCATCATGACACTTTAGAGCTTGCTTGGTCTTCTCCCTGACTTCCCAAAGTGGTCACAGATCTGAAACCCACCCTGTCACACTTCCAACTCAGTGGGATCTGTAGTTGCTTGCTTTGCTGTCACATTTTGTGTCTTTATGATGAATAGCTTTAATTTAAAAATTGTTCTGTAACTGGCTTTTTGAAAGTTTGGGGTACAGGGCAGTCTGTGTGTTTCCTTAGCTTTACTGTCATAGTCAGTGAAATAGCAACTGCAATGATAATGGCATTGATTTCAAACACGTAACTCATGCTTACCGTGTGTCAGGAATTTAGATACAGGTTCAGCTTCCCTAATCTGAAAATCTAAAATGTTTGCAAAACCCAAAACTTTTTGAGCGTGATCATGATGCTGCAAATGGACACAGTTCCATGCCATGAAGCTTTGTTTCATGCACAAAATTATTAAAGATATTCTGTAAAATGACCTTCAGAGACTGTGTACAAGGTGTATATAAAACATAAATGAATTTCATGTTGAGACTTAGGTCCCAGGTCCAAGATATTTAGTTATGTACTCTTCCAAAATCTAAAGGAAAAACAAAACCAGAAAACTGAAGTACTTTTGGTCCCAAGTATTTTAGATAAAGGTTATCTCACTTGTATTCTTAACTGATATAATTGTCCCAGCAACTCTATGAAATGAAAGTGATGAAGCCGTGGTTATGCAGTGGGTAAATGACATTCATGGAAGTGACTGCATCAGGGTGAGCCTTGCTTGTGGGGCTGGAGAAACCTATGAGCAAGCGGGCGACATACCCAGGGAAGGTAGTAAGTACTAGATGCTCAGACCTAGACAGAATTGGCAGAGTTGCTTGGCCGCTACTGACTGTTTGGATAGGAAGTGACACGGATGAGTCCTCTCATCCGAGAGCCCTGTACCCATGAGGGAAGTTGAGGGAACTCACTCAGGCATGGGCAGGAAGGAAAAGGAAGGGAAAGGGAGGTGTGGAAACTTTGCTGAGGGAAGTCACAGGCTTTTTGTCATGGGAAATTTCACATACATGCAAAACAGACACGTAGAGAATGGAGGTGATCTCTGATACGCTGTCTTCCAGCTTTGACTCTTGTCAGCTTATAGCCAGTGGGGCTTCAGCTATACTCCTACTCTATTACTGTACTGTCATGATTTTTAAAAGCAGATCCCAGGCAATAGTTTATCCATAAGTATTCAAGATGTACTTTGGCTACCTTAAGAGAAAAGTTTTACTAATGTAAGGTAAAAAATGAAGACTTGGATCCATACCGTTTGGAAAATAAAAAATCAAGTATCTAGTAGTCTCAAGGCAGTAATCCTCAAAGCAAGGCATGGGGAAGATTTTTGTTTTTTTTTTTTAAACAGGGGGCTTTCCAAATTTCTTGTCCTCCCAGAGGATCACTTCTTGCAGCCCCCCATACCCGCCAAGTGGAAAATCATGGCATGTGATGGTTCATGGAGCTGGTTTGCCTCTGTTAGAGGACTGTAAGACAGAGAAGCAGGGGCTGGGGCGGTGGCTCAGTGGTAGAGCACTTGTCTAAGCACTTGTGATGCCCTGGGTTGGATCCTCAGCACCACATAAAAATAAATAAATAAAGCAAAAGTATTGTGTCCAACTACAACTAAAAAAGAAATATTTTTTTGGAAAAAAAAAAAGACAGAAAAGTGCCTTGTATGGGGAAAGTGGTCCAACATAGCAGAGCCTTTACCTCTTCAGGAGCCTTTTTCTTCTTCTTCTTCTTCTTTTTAACTGCCATGAATGGGACTTATTTTAAAATGTATTTATTTTCTGTCTTCTTACTTAGATTATGCTACTTTTCTAAGATGCACCTGGCCATAGAAATTAGCCGATTGTATAGAAATTAGAATAAATTGCTTTTTGTCTTGGAAGCAATCAGGAGTCAGCATTGTTGAGTCTTGCTAAGTTGCCCAGGATTATGCTGCATATTATTTAATTGTTTATATTTAATACAGGCAATTTTGGATACAGCTTTCCTTGCTGTGGAAATGTGTTTATTTTTATCATTTACCCTGTCACCTCCCTTATTGCCACTTGTATTGTGTATTACCGTGTTTGTCTATGATAGCCAAACTTGTCTCTTTGAAATTTGCAAAGGGTGCTAGAAAGCAAGGTCAAGGAATTCACAAGGAACTATATATAAAATTAGAGAAAATGGACCAAGAATATATTTCCGTTTCCCCAGCACTCTCTGTGATGCTGGAATCTAGGATGTCGCAGCCCCATTTCTCAGTTTTCAGCTACATGCTGCCTAGACTGGTTGCGTTGTAGCCATCTTTCATGTGTAGATGATGTATCATCGTACAGGAGAGTAGCAGAGCAGAAATCTACGTCTCCTAATTTCAAATGTAGCTAAAGAAAGGCTTTGAAAGGTCATTTACGTGGCTAGTGCGTAGGAAAGTTGGAAAAATTTCCACCTCACCACTGAATATTTGAAAGCAGGAAGGAAATAATGGAATTTCTAAATGTGCTCTTTAAAATTCTTCTCATCATAGTTATTTTCTTTAGCAACTAAAGTTAGGGACTTGTGTTTTAAACCTTGTACCATACCTTTACTTGGCTAAAAGTAATTTGATATAAGGATAGGGAGGGCTGGGGATGTGGCTCAAGCGGTAGTGCGCTTGCCTGGCATGTGTGCGGCCTGGGTTGGATCCTCAGCACCACATACAAACAAAGATGTTGTGTCTGCCGAAAACTAAAAAAAAAAAATAAATATTAAAAAGGATAGGGAAAGAGTATACAGTTCTAAAGTTGATGGATAGCCCCAGCTGTTTGGGAAACTGAGGCAGGAGGATAGATTGAGCTCAGAAGTTTAAGGCCAGCCTGGGTCACATAGCTAGACCCTGTCTTTAAGAAAGATGATGATGAAGAAGCTGTTATAGTCTAATTTATACCAAACAAATCTCACTGCCTTTCTCCTCTTTAGGGGAAAATCAGAGAAGACCAGTTTTAATACTCCTTTCTTTCCCTCCTTTCCCTATTTATTTTTTAGCTTCCCCTTAGGAAGATGAGAGAGTGTACATGAACCCAGAGCTGTGTGAGGTGCATCTGTGCACAGGATGGAATAGTCGCATTGATTTTTCCTTTCTCACACCCAGGTCAGGGTTACATAGTTCTGTGAGGTGTGCTTGGGAGCTGTAATAATGTGGAATGCTGGAAAAGTTCCAGAGGGTGTTGGTAAATATAGGATGCAGCTGAATAGCTGTTAGCTTCTTTGGGCGTTTTCAGAATCTACACTTAGATAAAGTCAAGTGTACCTAACATAACATGGAAAATAAAAAAGAAAGTGCAACAAACACGTTTAGGACTTCAGTTTTAATTTCTTTCATTTCCCTAAAGACTGTGGGTCATTTAGTGAAGAAGATTAAGCTATATTTGGATGATATTAGTGAAAGATCTCTGTACTTCTTACCCTTCCTTTTAAATAATTTATTTAATCAGCTGAGACCTTTTTGATGAGAAAGCTGTCTTTGCTTTGTGTTTTCTGCTTTGAAGGGTGTGGGTGTGTGTGTATGCGCATGTGCATGTGTGATATGATTTTTGCTCATTATTCCCTAAAGACCTAAAAAGAGCATGCTACAGGGACACTGCTACATCGATGTTCATAGCAGCACAATTCACAATAGCAAGACTGTGGAACCAACCTAGATGCCCTTCAATAGATGAATGGATAAAAAAAATGTGGCATTTATACACAATGGAGTATTACTCTGCATTAAAAAATGACAAAATCATAGAATTTGCAGGGAAATGGATGGCATTAGAGCAGATTATGCTAAGTGAAGCTAGCCAATCCCTAAAAAACAAATGCCAAATGTCTTCTTTGATATAAGGAGAGTAACTAAGATCAGAGTAGGGACGAAGAGCAGGAGAAGAAGATTAACATTTAACAGGGATGAGAGGTGGGAGGGAAAGGGAGAGAGAAGGGAAATTGCATGGAAATGGAAGGAGACCCTCAGGGTTATACAGTGGAGGGGGTAGAGAGAGAGGAGGGGAGGGGAGGGGAGAGGTGGGGAGGGGGGAGGGTGGAGGATGGGAAAGGCAGCGGAGCACAACAGACACTAGTATATGTAATAGCAATATGTAAATCAATGGATGTGTAACTGAGGTGATTCTGCAATCTGTGTATGGGGTGAAGGTGGGAGTTCATAACCCACTTGAATCAAAGTGTGGAATATGATATGTCAAGAAATTTGTAATGTTTTGAACAACCAACAATAAAAAATTAAAATTAAAAAACAAACAAACAAACAAAAAGAATGGAAATACAAAATGCTGGAAATTCATAGTTCCTAGTTAATGATGGAAAGTTACACCTTATGGCTTGTAGTGAGCTGATGGACTGCTGGGGAGTGGATTTTAGAGTGACTTTGAAGCTTCTCTGTGTGTTCTCTGCCCCTGTAGCCTATTCTATAGAAGTTCTTTTAAGTGTGGTGTTTACAGAGCAAATATCCCAAGAAATTGCTTTCAGCACACTAAAAACACTTTGTATCACATCATTAAGTTCCACTGTAATTTTTTTTTCTTTCCAGGGTACTTTCATGGGATGCACTACATCTCTCCCTGAGACCACCCCCAGTTTATAAGCCACAGCAAGGGCTGGAAGAAGGAAACCAGGGTGGTGGGGAATTTCTTTTGGAAATCTGAGCTCTGTTTTTTTTTTTTTTTTTACCCCCGAAAGCACCAGTGAGCTGAATAATAACTCTCATGTCTGTTCTTCACAGTGTAACCCTCTCTTAAGACCCCAAAAGTGAGGCTCATAAGGCTCCAAATTTCTCCAGTGATCTAAAGAGCCATTGAAGTCACTCTGTAGGCTCTTGCCCTGCTTTGGCATCAAAACTCAGCGTCATTTTTCTCTCTTTCATCATAATGACAAACATTCACTTAGCTTCCTGCTGTGTGCAGAGCTCCATTTTATGATTATAGGAGACCACCCAGAGAACCCACATACATCTTTCCTTTCAGTATTCTAACCAGGGAGCTAAGTGCGGGTGTCACTATAGCATGAGAGAGACTGTACCAGGCCAGCAGCTTAAAGATGCAGCCTTATCCATTCTAAGATCAAAGGTAATTTGGGATCCATTTTCTCTCCTGCAGGAGAAAGAGGACGGTTGGCAACATTAGATATGTATTGGCTAAGATAAAAAGGAGGCTGGGATCTGCCCCATTCAGGATGGTCCCTTAAGAGGATATTTAGTCTATGATGAGCTCCCTCCTGCCTCAGGTGTCAGAGTTGGGAGAAAAACCAGGTAGCAGTGGCTGGGCTGGGAGAATGCACTTCATTCTCTGTCCATGTCCCCATGGGACTGTCTTTGCTTCACTGATCTCTATCCTTTGCTTTCCTGCCTCCTTCTGAGAGACTTTCTCCATGGGGGCTGGTGAGTGAAGTTCTTTACACCCCTGCGTGGCCATCCTTGAGCAAACCTTGCATGCTCTGGTCAGGATGGGAAGGGAGCTTGCCCACTACCCTGAAGCACAGGAGAAGACTTTTCTCATTTCCTTCTCACAAATAGATGGGGGATACTATCTTCAGAGATGAGCCTCAGAAGATGGATGATTTGCCATTTAATCCTGACCTCTGGTTAACACTAGTTCCTGCTATTGAAAGTTTGTTCCTGTCCCCTACAGTAAACCTTGGTCTGTAGGGAGAGTCCTTAGCTCAGCTGCAGCTCTCCCTCCTTGGTCCAGCAACATCTTTCCTCACTGTGGTGTTTAGCATTCACTTTGTAATTTCTTGACTGCGATAGGGACCCTGGGAGCTAGTGAGCTCGAGGAGTTAGTGGCACTTTCCCGCTTTGCTTTGTATTCCAAATTTCTCCAGTCATTGAAGGCCTAATAAAACCTAACTCTCTTATCCAAGGCTACTTTCCTTTCTAAAATGCACCCAGGCACAGAAATTTGCAGATTGTTTTGAGATCAGAATAAATTGCTGTTTGTCTTGGAAGACATCAGGAGTTGGCATTGTTGGTTCTTGCTAAGTTGCCCAGGCTGGCCTTAAACTTGTGATCCTCCTGCCTTAGTCTCTTGATTAGTTGAGATTACATGTATGCTACTCATTCAGCTAGCATTTAGTTTTACCATCCATATTAAAAAAATTATTTTTGCCCTAATTTCATGCATGATCCTTGGCAATAGCTTCAGCAGCTTGCTATTATTTACTAGATATGTTCTGGAACCATAGATAAATAAAACTACCTATTTGAAGTAACTTTTTATTTGTTTTTAAACTTGACTTTATTTTGTAGAGTAGGTTCACAGCAAAATTGAATGAAAGATAACAGCTATTCCCCACACCCCTCCCCAAAACCTACACAGCCTCTACTGTTGGCACCTACCACCAGCGTGGTATGTTTGCTACAATTTATGAACTTATGTTGCAAATTCCCTAAAATTCATCATTTACCTTAGGGTTCATTCTGATTTTTTTTTTTAAAGGGGCTATCCTTTTTTTTTTTTTTAAATAAATAGTAAACAGAATAAGGACTCTATTTTGAAAAGCAGTTTGCATTGAGAAGATCTAAGGTGTTATACACTTGGGACCTTTCTGTGACCATATGGCATTTACGTATAAGTTTTATAATATTCATGTTATAAAGTGAATGGGACGAAGCCCCAAAGAGTCACATGGGGAGAATCAGTTTCTTGGAGCCAAGCATTGAATAGAAAAGGAGATGGTTCAGAGTGGATTTTGCGTCAAGTCCACAGTATGGTGGCATATTTCAATCCCAGCTCTATCCATGAGGAGCAGGGAGCTAAGTTTTGTTTGAGGTAGAACTATATGGCTATTGGGTGGTTAAAAGGGGGAACTTGACAGGTGTGCTGTGGATTCTCGGAGAGCTTAAAAATAATGGATAACCCACTTGAATCAAAGTGTGGAATATGATATGTCAAGAAATTTGTAATGTTTTGAACAACCCACAATAAAAAATTAAAAAAAAAAATAATGGATAATTCATTGACTATTAAAAATGTTAAAACTGAAAGGAACTAAGAGATTGCTAATCTGTCTGGTTAATCTCAGACAGATTGTTACCTGGGGTAAATTTAGGCATAGTACTTCCTAAAGGTAAGGGTCATCCCAAATGAGTGCCTGAAAGTTCTTTCCAGAAGCAGAGATCTAGATGTCACAGGCTTTAAACCCAGGAAAATGATGTGTGTGGGAGAGGTGGAAAAGTGCTAGCTCTGGAGGAGTATATCATCTAAAGTGTATTAATATTTTTATTAGTATATTAAAATAAGAACAAATGACTGTGGGTGTTGAAAGAAAGGACTCCTTGTGTTGAGAAGGGTCCAGAGAAGTTTATTAAAAGAAGCAGCATCATTTAAATAGAGCTTTAGAGAGTAGGTATGAACATGTTTATTACCTTCTTTTTAATTTTTGGTTTTGAAATAGGAAAGCTAAAAGGGTTGCAGTGGATATCTGTATGCAGATATTCAGACAGCTGGATTCAACAACTGTTAACCATTTTTTAGCATTTGTTTCAATTCTGAATTTTTGTATATGTTTTAACCATTTTAAAGTTGGGGCAGGCATCACGATAATTTTATCCCTGATAAAGCCCACTGCCATCTCCTAACGCCATTCTTCTCCATAACTACAATCCACTATCAAAAACTCAAGAAAATTAACAATTACACATTGGTATCATCTAATTTCTATTTTTAAGTTTTTCTAGCAGTCTCATTTAGCTTTGGTAGCTCCCCCCTCCCTCCCACCAAAAAAACAAAAACAAAAACAAAAAACCCTTGATTTAATCAATCAAGATGGACACATTGTATTTTATTTTCCTGACTCCTAAATCTCTTGGACTCAAAGGCAGCCCTTTCTGCCTGCCCCTTCCAGCTCCTTTCCCCCATTCGTTTTTTGTTCCATGATATTGACTTTCAGAAGGACCAGGCTGATTTTCTCACAACTTTTTTGTTGAGATCTTATCCTATAAGTTTCTTGCAAATGGAGGATTTAGAAAGTCTTTTTAAAACTCAGAATGGGGTGGGGTGTAGTGGCACCCACCTGTAATCCCAGTGACTCTTGGGAGGCTGAGGCAGGAGGATCACAAATTCAAGGCCAGCCTAAGCAACTTAGTGAGATCCTGTCTCAAAGTTAAAAATAAAAAGGGCTGGGGATATGGCTCAGTGGTACAATGCCCCCTGGGTTCAATCCCTGAACCAAACAAACAAAAAACCAACTGAGAATAGATATTTTCTAAGAAAAATGCTACCAGATTGTTATTAGCCATGCATGTAAAGATATTGCTCCTGACATACTATTTTCAATAGGTAATCTGCAAAATAATCTTTATTTACAAAAATAATATAGGACAGTCAGAAGACACTGGAACAACTAAAACATACGTAAGGTTAGAGTTCTGTTTAATAACTACTGATATTACCCTGTGGTGGCAATTTTGCTGAACTTACATTCTTTCCTATGTACATGTCTTATTTATTCTGACTACTGCCATCATCTACACACATTGCCGTGCAGAGTTCTATTTCACTAGCTGTGCATTGTGAATGTGGTCCTGTAGAATAAGTTGTGGAGATTGTTTTTGGTAGGATAGACATGCAACAAGCCAGCCACATTCCTGCATGGGTGTTTAAGGTGAGACACACCCAAATATAAAGTGCCTGGCCCAAGATTAGAAAAGTGGTTTGTGATCACAGAGCAAATAGTTGTCTCTGTTGGAGGTTCTCTGACTAATGGAGGCATGAAATCCTGGCCTCTCTGCCCTGTGCTTCAGTAAGTCGAGGGGAATTTGTCAGTCGTAAACACTTCAGGGCTGTATATTTGGATTCTGGGCTGCCATCCCTTTCTTTTCCTTTGGGTGGGTCCCTCCATATTTCTGTACCTGTCAGGAGATCAGGTCGGGCTACCTTGGAGGTAAACACGATGCGCTGCCAATGAGAAGTAAGTTAGAAATATTAATAGATTTTACCAAGCCAGAGTCTCTAGCACATGTATTTTAAGCCGTCATAAAGCATATACCTGTCATGTTAAGGAATGTGCCAAAGGCAAATATCAAAAGACCTGCTGTGGGAGTGCAGGAGTGTGTTTTGCTGTGTTGTAGCTTATGCCCTGACAACCTCCCGGAGGCCTGGGGGCTGGCAGGGAGTGGTCTGTAAATATCGAAGCCATCTTATTTATTAATCTTAAGAATTCCTGCGACTATGAGTTACTCCTGTTTGTCCTCCTGAGTGTCCCGAGGCTCAGGGATATTTCTGTGTTGGTGGATAGAGGGAGGGGGTGAAGCATGGGTGGGTCTGCTGGAGTTAGGAAATCGAGTTCACCAAACAAATGAGCTAGAGATGGTCCTTGAAGCTTAATGGAGAACAGACCATTCGGATAGAAAAGCTTTCTGGATATTTCTGGGATCTTTGAAAGATTAGTTTCACAAACCTCCCAGCCGGAACATTGCGCGTGCAGGATAGAACGGTAAAGCCGCTTTTGTTGTTGTTATTTTATTTGGTGTTCTCCATTGGCAATGAAGTCATCCTTCTCATTTGGTGGGGCATCAGGGTGCCAGTAAATCTTGTTATTAGTTAAGTTAAATTATCTGTAATTTTAGTCACAGGTTTTTTTGCATCAGGCATTTTTTTTGGGTAAAGGAACAAAATGATGGTAGGATGGTTCCACACATCTGTCTAAATATTTGTTGAAAAAAAGGACAAAGGGTTGTGTATTTAAGTGCATTAAAGAATCACAGATTTTTAGGGGCCAGGAGTGTAGCTCAGTGATAGAGCATGGGCTTAGCACGTGCCAGGGTTCCCGGGTTCAATCTCCAGAAACCCCTCAAATATATATATATATACACATACACACAGATATATTTTAAATTATTTTTAAAAAGAGGAAAGTAGCTGATTATATGAAATGTGTATTCCTACCATTTCACATCATCCTAAGTAAATATAATATATAATAAAATAAAGATAAATGTTAAAAATAAAAGCTAAAGACGTTAATTAAAAAAAAAAGGAGGTAGTGTTACTAAGAGCGAGGAGGAACAAGATCAGATTTTAAGTTCAGCAAGGTAGTGAAATCACTGAACTTCTTTTCATCTGTAAAGAAATTTATTCTCTAGGAAGGTTCATGAGATTAAAACGAGAATATAGAAGTTAAAGTGCTCAAATTATGCTCCTAGTGCTTTTTATGAGCAGATAGTGTTGTGGAGTGGGAAAAGCATGTGAGTTGAAGTTGCACGGACGCTGGTTTGAATTCTGGCCTTGCAGTGAACACTGTTGAGTTGGTCTGAACTCTACATCTTCAGCTTGAAGTGGCTTTTATCATAGAAGCCTCATAAAATAGGGGAGAGCACATGGCCTCCACCAAAACCCTCAGGAGCTTAGAGTTCCTGGTGCTGGGACCTGGCTGTTCACCTGCCTCTGTGTGTGTGTGTGTGTGTGTGTGTAGTATGTACCACACTATTGAGACTTCCCTTCCAGCACATGACCAGGCTCTTTCTTTTCTTTCTGCAGCTGTCTTCCAGAAGGCCACACTGGGCATGGACACCGCTTTCTATAACTGCAGGAGCACAGGGAGTAGTGTGATCACTTGGTCACAAAACTGCTAAGGCCATCTCAGGGGCGTGTGCGCCAGGACAGGAAGGCGGCGTCGGAGGGCCACAGAGCCATGCCTTTTGGTCTGAAGCTCCGCCGGACACGGCGCTACAACGTCCTGAGCAAGAACTGCTTCGTCACTCGGATCCGCCTATTGGACAGCAATGTTATTGAATGCACACTGTCTGTGGAAAGCACGGGGCAAGAGTGCCTGGAGGCTGTGGCCCAGAGGCTGGAGTTGCGGGAGGTAAGCGAGTGTGTGTGGACACCGTGCCCATGTGTCGGGTTGGCATAGGAGGAAGAAATCCCTAGTGGACCCAGCCAGCTGTTTCTTGGCACCTGCCATGCCCTTTAGCCCAAGTGCTGTGTTCATGAGATCCTGCTCTTCTTAGCATGAGAGCGATCTCAGACTTCAGTGGGTCAGACCTGGGCCAAGGTGGCGGAACAGGGACCCTGCCTGGAGCTGGCACAGGGTGGCAGATCCCAGTTGTTCCCACCAGAAAGGAGGTTTTCTGGGAGGTAAAAATGTGAGACTCTCCCCACCAAAGTCATTTTCTTACTTTGAAACAACGAGTGGGTAGTTGGTATCTTGGCATCTCCGACACAGATCAAGGAGAAAACGCCCACATTCAGAATGGGTGCAGCTGCTCTTCTGTTTGTTTGTTTCTATATTTTCCTCTTGAAGAAGAGAAAAAGCATTTAAAGTGAGCGTGACCAGTGAGACTTTGGGGAGGGATCGTAAAAGGAGAATTTGTTCCTCTTAAGATCCTCACTGACCTGAGTTTTTTCATACCATCTGTGAGACTGCTTGGACTTCAGGCATCCCAAGGGATGAGCATTTAGAAGGTCACGTCGTCACTCTTTAGAAGAGAACTGGGGCAGCATAGGGGCTCTGTGTTGTTCATGACCAGCCAGCCTTGCTTTTCACGGGCTTACACTTACAGACATTCAGGACAAGAGGCACAGGCCTGTGTGTCTGGGTCTCTACAGCCTGGTATCCTGGCTGGTGGGTGGGCGGAGGGGGTGGGCAAAGGGGGCGGGCTGGATGGCGGTCAATGTTGACTGCTGCAGGCCCTAAGGTGCATGGTCCTAAGCATCAGAAAATGCTTTGCAATCATCTGAGGCTCTTGTGGGGTCCAGGTGACAGCACTGCCCAGGACTGTAGGTGACAGAGGAGGTGATGGTCACCGTTGGGAGTGAGCATATGCGGTTTCTTTCCCTCTGCACAAAGGCCCCATGCCAAAGAGTCCTCCCCTCCCCTGTCCACCCCTGTGCTGTTCCCTGGGAGACTGGTCCATCTGAACCCTCTGTCTCCTGCTGTTCTTTGTGTTGAGACTTTGGATGCAGTGGTCATCCCTCCTTTGAGGTTTGCTTTGCAGTGCAGAAGCCTGTTCTAGACCAGAGAAGGGGAGGCGACACAATAGAGGCCACATGTGAAATGTCCTGCCTTGATGATGGGTAGCACATTAGGGTTTTGAACGAACACACACACACACACACACACACACACACACGCAAGCATAGGCATAAAGGAAAAACCCTGATATTGCTGAATAGTTGGGCAGTAGGCTCTAAATTCTTGGAAGAAATTCAATTATAGCACATTAAAAGACATGAAGTGCTTTTACTTTTGAGGACTTTAAGTCACTCATGCTAACTGTGTATTATTTGTAGGCATTGATAGCATGTGGCTAAGTAGCTATAAGCACAGGCTTGTAGTGCTTTTTTTGGGAGGGGGTGCTGGAGATGGAACCCAGAGGTGCTTTACCTGAGCTACAGCCCCAGGTTTTTGGGTTTTTTTTTTTCATTTTGAGTCAAGTTCTCACTCAGTTTTTGAGGGTCTTGCTAACTTGCCTTATGGGTCTTAAACTTTGTGATCCTCTACCTCAGTCTCCTGGGTTGCTGGGATTACAGGTGTGTACCACTGTTCCCAATAGGCTTTGTAGTCTTGAACTTGGGTTCAGAGCATTATTCTGTCACTTACTAGCTGGGTATCCTTGGAAAAGTTACTGAAGCTCTCTGGGGATTGATTTTCCCACCTGTGATTGACAATAATGATGCTTATCTACTGGGACTATTGTAAATCCTGGAAGTTTGTGTGGAAAATGTGTAATGCTGTATCTAATAATTTATATTGTTTAAATTTGAATGTCTTAACAGTTTTACATGGAAAGAAAATATTGAGCCACTGTATTATATCAGGTTCTATTTTAGGACTTGATGAAACAAAGATAAATAAGCTACAGTTTTGTCTTCAAGACGTGCACAGAACAGTAGGGGAACGTAGCACATAAAAAAACATTCAGATTGAATGCTATCTGTGCTAAAACAGAAATTAGGAGCAGGCCTGAAAAGCAACTGTTCTCCTTTAGAGTTGTGCAGTGCACTCACTGACCCACTGCAGCTTGGGAAAGAAAGTCTCAGTGAAAGGCGAACAGAGCCTCCAGTCTTTGAACTGGGACTCCAAGGATACTTAGGAATTCAGCAGGTAGAAAAGAGGCAGGTCATCCTGAGCACTCAGAGTTGGATTTTAAAAGATTCAAGGATGTGAAAGAACAGCTACCAGTCTTGGGGGCTGAGAAGGGATCTTGGCCAGTCACCAGGTAGAGCTAGAGTGAAAGGAGAAAGGTGAGGTGTCTGGACATGTGTGTGGTAATAAATACTTGACTCAGACTGTCATTGCTCCTAGTGAGAGGGCAAAGGGCAGCCTGGGATTATCCCACAGCTACGCCTTGACAAAGGGTGAAGTGCAGTTAGATTCCAGTCAAGTGTGTGTGGAGCTGTGATTGATGTCCCATTACGAAGGGGGCCTTGCATTTAACACTGGCTTTATTTTGACACTCCCTAAATAAGTCCATCACATTGGAGCAAATCACTTTCTCTTTGAGTTTTGTGCTTTCATTCTATGACAGATAACACTGAAGGTCTGACCTTGCGTAAATCAGTCCTGTCAATATTCTTGAGTGAAAGGGCAGATGGAGTCAGCTGGTGCTTTGTTCTTCATTTACACACGCACACCTGGAGCAGGACGGCTAAAAGCACAAGTAGCAGGGGAAAGTGCAGGGTCTGTACCTCAGACCTTGACCTTTTCCATATAGAACTGATGGTGCTTTAGAAGAGAAGGTGAAAATCAATCTAAAGTATAACAAAGTGTTTAGTCCTGATGAAGCCTTAGAAACCAGATGATGATGGATATTTGGCCTTGACATTGGAACTAGTTTAGTTGTATCCTAAATTTTATAATAGCTAATAATTTATAAAGGAAAGGATGTATAGTAAACTTAAAACACTTTTTAAAAACTTTGTGATCTATGTTAATTCTTTTTTTTTTTTAATTTTTTATTGTTGGCTGTTCAAAACATTACATAGTTCTTGATATATCATATTTCACAATTTGATTCAAGTGGGTTATGAGCTCCCATTTTTACCCCATATACAGATTGCAGAATCACATCAGTTACACATCCATTGATTTACATATTGCCATACTAGTGTCTGTTGTATTCTGCTGCCTTTCCTATCCTCTACTATCCCCCCTCCCCTCCCCTCCCCTCCCCTCCCCTCCCCTCCCCTCTTCTCTCTCTGCTCCCTCTACTGACATTCGTTTGTCCCCCTTATATTATTTTTCCCCTTCCCCTCACTTCCTCTTGTATGTACTTTTGTATAACTCTGAGGGTCTCCTTCCATTTCCATGCATTTTCCCTTCTCTCTCCCTTTCCCTCCCACCTCTCATCCCTGTTTAATGTTAATCTTCTTCTCCTGCTCTTCGACCCTACTCTGTTCTTAGTTACTCTCCTTATATCAAAGAAGACATTTGGCATTTGTTTTTTAGGGATTGGCTAGCTTCACTTAGCATAATCTGCTCTAATGCCATCCATTTCCCTGTAAATTCTATGATTTTGTCATTTTTTAATGCAGAGTAATACTCCATTGTGTATAAATGCCACATTTTTTTAATCCATTCGTCCATTGAAGGGCATCTAGGTTGGTTCCACAGTCTAGCTATTGTGAATTGTGCTGCTATGAACATCTATGTAGCAGTGTCCCTGTAGCATGCTCTTTTTAGGTCTTTAGGGAATAGACCGAGAAGGGGAATAGCTGGGTCAAATGGTGGCTCCATTCCCAGCTTTCCAAGAAATCTCCATACTGCTTTCCAAATTGGCTGCACCAATTTGCAGTCCCACCAGCAATGTACAAGTGTACCCTTTTCCCCACATCCTCGCCAGCACTTGTTGTTGTTTGACTTCATAATGGCTGCCAATCTAACTGGAGTGAGATGGTATCTTAGGGTGGTTTTGATTTGCATTTCTCTGACTGCTAGAGATGGTGAGCATTTTTTCATGTACTTGTTGATTGATTGTATGTCCTCCTCTGAGAAGTGTCTGTTCAGGTCCTTGGCCCATTTGTTGATTGGGTTGTTTGTTCTCTTATTGTCTAATTTTTTGAGTTCTTTGTATACTCTGGATATTAGGGCTCTATCTGAAGTGTGAGGAGTAAAGATTTGTTCCCAGGATGTAGGCTCTCTATTTACCTCTCTTATTGTATCTTTTGCTGAGAAAAAAACTTTTTAGTTTGAGTAAGTCCCATTTGTCGATTCTAGTCATTAACTTTTGTGCTATGGGTGTCCTATTGAGGAATTTGGAGCCCGACCCCACAGTATGTAGATCGTAGCCAACTTTTTCTTCTATCAGACGGCGTGTCTCTGATTTGATATCAAGCTCCTTGATCCATTTTGAATTTACTTTTGTGCATGGCGAGAGAAAGGGATTCAGTTTCATTTTGTTGCATATGGATTTCCAGTTTTCCCAGCACCATTTGTTGAAGATGCTATCCTTCCTCCATTGCATGCTTTTAGCCCCTTTATCAAATATAAGGTAGTTGTAGTTTTGTGGATTGGTTTCTGTGTCCTCTATTCTGTACCATTGGTCCACCCGCCTGTTTTGGTACCAGTACCATGCTGTTTTTGTTACTATTGCTCTGTAGTATAGTTTGAAGTCTGGTATCGCTATACCGCCTGATTCACACTTCCTGCTTAGCATTGTTTTTGCTATTCTGGGTCTTTTGTTTTTCCATATGAATTTCATGATTGCTTTCTCTATTTCTACAAGAAATGCCATTGGGATTTTGATTGGCATTGCATTAAACCTATAGAGAACTTTTGGTAATATCGCCATTTTGATGATGTTAGTTCTGCCTATCCATGAACAGGGTATATTTTTCCATCTTCTAAGATCTTCTTCTATTTCTCTCTTTAGGGTTCTGTAGTTTTCATTGTATAAGTCTTTCACCTCTTTTGTTAGGTTGATTCCCAAGTATTTTATTTTTTTTGACGATATTGTGAATGGAGTGGTTGTCCTCATTTCCATTTCAGAGGATTTGTCGCTGATATACAGGAATGCCTTTGATTTATGCGTGTTGATTTTATATCCTGCCACTTTGCTGAATTCATTTATTAGCTCTAATAGTTTCTTTGTAGACCCTTTTGGGTCTGCTAGGTATAGAATCATGTCATCTGCAAATAGTGATAATTTAAGTTCTTCTTTTCCTATTTTGATGCCTTTAATTTCTTTCGTCTGTCTAATTGCTCTGGCCAGTGTTTCGAGAACTATGTTGAACAGAAGTGGTGAGAGAGGGCATCCCTGTCTTGTTCCAGATTTTAGAGGGAATGCCTTCAGTTTTTCTCCATTCAGAATGATGCTAGCCTGAGGCTTAGCATAGATTGCTTTTACAATATTGAGGTATGTTCCTGTTATCCCTAGTTTTTCTAGAGTTTTGAACATAAAGGGATGCTGTACTTTGTCAAATGCTTTTTCCGCATCTATCGAGATGATCATGTGGTTCATATCGTTAAGTCTATTGATGTGGTGAATAACATTTATTGATTTCCGTATATTGAACCAGCCTTGCATCCCAGGGATGAATCCTACTTGATCATGGTGCACAATTTTTTTGATAAGTTTTTGTATCCGAGTGGCCAGAATTTTATTGAGGATTTTTGCATCTAGGTTCATTAGAGATATTGGTCTGTAGTTTTCTTTCTTTGAAGTGTCTTTGTCTGGTTTAGGTATCAGGGTGATGTTGGCCTCGTAGAATGAATTTGGAAGTTCTCCCTCTTTTTCTATTTCCCGAAGTAGCTTGAAAAGTATTGGTATTAGTTCCTCTTTAAAGGTTTTGTAAAACTCTGCTGTATACCCATCCGGTCCTGGGCTTTTCTTAGTTGGTAGTCTTTTGATGGTTTCTTCTATTTCCTCGATTGATATTGGTCTGTTTAGGTTGTCTATATCCTCCTGACTCAATCTGGGCAGATCATATGACTTAAGAAATTTATCTATGCCTTCACTATCTTCTAATTTATTGGAGTATAAGGATTCAAAATAATTTTTGATTATCTTCTGTATTTCTGAAGTGTCTGTTGTGATATTGCCTCTTTCATCCCGTATGTTAGTAATTTGAGTTCTCTCTCTTCTTCTCTTCGTTAGCATGGCTAAGGGTCTGTCGATTTTGTTTATTTTTTCAAAGAACCAACTTTTAGTTTTGTCAATTTTTTCAATTGTTTCTTTTGTTTCGATTTCATTAATTTCAGCTCTGATTTTAATTATTTCTTGCCTTCTACTTCTTTTGCTGTTGTTTTGCTCTTCTTTTTCTAGGATTTTGAGATGAAGTATGAGATCATTTATTTGCTGGTTTTTTCTTTTTTTAAGGAATGAACTCCAAGCAATGAATTTTCCTCTTAGAACTGCTTTCAATGTGTCCCATAGATTCCGATATGTTGTGTCTGTGTTTTCATTAATCTCTAAGAATTTTTTAATTTCTTCCTTGATGTCTTCTATAACCCATTGATCATTCAGTAACCTATTGTTCATTCTCCAAGTGATGTATTCTTTTCCCTTCCTTCTTTTATCGTTGATTTTCAGTTCCGTTCCATTATGATCAGATAGGATGCATGGTATTATCTCTACTCCTTTATATTGTCTAAGAGTTTCCCTGTGACATAATATATGATCTATTTTTGAGAAGGATCCATGTGCTGCTGAGAAAAAAGTGTAACTGCTTGATGTTGGGTGGTATACTCTATATATGTCAGTTAGGTCTAGGTTATTAATAGTGTTATTGAGTTCTATAGTTTCCTTATTCAACTTTTGTTTGGAAGATCTGTCCAGTGGTGATAGAGGTGTGTTGAAGTCTCCCATGATTATTGTATGGTGGTCTATTAGACTCTTGAACTTGAGAAGAGTTTGTTTGATGAACATAGCTGCACCATTGTTTGGGGCATATATATTTATGATTGTTATGTCTTGTTGGTGTATGGTTCCCTTGAGCAGTATGTAGTGTCCCTCTTTATCCCTTTTGATTAACTTTGGCTTGAAATCTATTTTATTTGATATGAGTATGGATACTCCTGCTTGTTTCCGAAGTCCATATGAGTGATATGATTTTTCCCAACCTTTCACCTTCAGCCTATGTATGTCTTTTCCTATCAAATGCGTCTCCTGTAGGCAGCATATTGTTGGGTCTTGTTTTGTGATCCATTCTACTAGCCTGTGTCTCTTGATTGGTGAGTTTAAGCCATTAACATTTAGGGTTATTATTGAGATATGGGTTATTCTTCCAGCCATATTTGTTTATTTATGTTACTAAACATGGTTTGTTTTCCTCTTTGATTATTTTCCCCCCTTTAGTGTCCTACCTCCCACTGTTGGTTTTCATTGTTATTTTCCATTTCCTCTTCCTGTAATGTTTTGCCAAGGATGTTTTGAAGAGATGGTTTTCTAGCTGCAAATTCTTTTAACTTTTGTTTCTCGTGGAAGGTTTTAATTTCATCTTCCATCCTGAAGCTTAATTTCGCTGGAAACACAATTCTTGGTTGGAACCCATTTTCTTTCAGTGTTTGAAATATGTTATTCCAGGATCTTCTAGCTTTCAGAGTCTGTGTTGAAAGATCAGCTGTTATCCTGATTGGCTTACCCCTAAATGTGATCTGCTTCCTTTCTCTTGTAGCTTTTAAAATTCTCTCCTTATTCTGTATGTTGGGCATCTTCATTATAATGTGTCTAGGTGTGGGTCTCTTATGATTTTGCACATTCGGCGTCCTGTAGGCTTCTAGGATTTGGGGTTCTGTCTCATTCTTGAAGTCTGGGAAGTTTTCTCGTATTATTTCATTGAATAGATTGCTCATTCCTTTGGTTTGAAACTCTGTCCCTTCCTGTATCCCAATGACTCTTAAATTTGGTCTCTTGATGTTATCCCATATTTCTTGGATGTTCTGCTCATGGTTTCTTAACAGTCTTGCTGAGCTGTCTATGTTCTTTTCCAGTTGAAATACTTTATCTTCATTGTCTGATGTTCTGTCTTCTAAGTGTTCTACTCTGCTGGTAGTATTCTCCATTGAGTTTTTAAGTTGGCTTATTGCTTCCTGCATTTCTAGGATTTCTGTTTGTTGGTTTTTTATAACCTCTATTTCCCTGAGGTTAGTTGATCTTTTGCTTCTTGGATTTGTTTATGTAATTCATTGTTGAAGTGATCTTTCATTGTCTGATTTTGCTGTCTGATGTCTTCCTTGAGACTCCAGATCATCTGAAGCATGTATATCCTGAATTCTTTATCTGACATTCCATCTGCTGCAGCTATTACCTCTTCTAACGTTGAGTTGACCTGCAATGCTTGTGGTCCTTTCTTTCCTTGTCTCTTCATACTGTTCGCGTTCCTTTCTACTTGGTGATATGTTAATTCTTTTACCAGTTAATCTTGTAAGATAGTTGTAAAATAGGCTTCAAAGATTTTTTTTTTTTTTTTGGTACCAGGGATTGAACCCAGGGGGGCTTAGCCACTGAGCAACATCCCCAGCTCGTGTGTGTGTGTGTGTAATGTATTTATTTTAATTTAGAGACAGGTTTCATTGAGTTCTACGTGCATTGCTAAGTTGCTAAGGCTGGCTTTGAACTTGTGATCCTCCTGTCTCAGCCTCCCAGTCTGCTGGGATTACAGGCGTCTTCAAAAAATTTTAAAGACTATCTTTTAGAGTAGTTTTAGGTTTGAGAGGAAGGTACAGAGATTGTACTCCCCATCCGAACTCATGCATAGCCCCTCACCCCTGCTAGTCAGATGTTTGTTAATATTAATGAACTTATGTCCTCACATCACTATCACCTAAAACCCCTAGTTTGCATTAGGGTTCACTGTTGCAGCTGCATGTTCTGTGGGTTTGGGCAGATGTGTGAAGGCTTGGAGGTGCGCGGTACACTGAGCAGCAAGTCTGTTTCAGGTGTATTGGTGTGCTGCTGGTTCCCACGGCATTCAGAGGGTCCAGGTCTGGTTCATGTGAAGGGTGATGTGAAGCTGCATGTGAAGGGTGCCTGCCCCCAGGAAGTAGGGGAGCAGAGGAATGAGAAACCAAGCCCAGGGTACAGTTCATGCCAAAGGGCAGAAGCGGGAAAGAACACAGAATTTTTAGGACAGGGCAGAGGGTGATTTTCACCATTGCGTTTGTGAGTGTGGAGGGGGTCGTGGCAGGGAAAGGCGGGGAGTGTGGTGAGGCAGGCTGGATCCTTGAGTTTTAACTAGATCCTGTAGGGCAGTTTCTAAAATGTCTCACAAAGACTTCAGAAGTCATCACCTTTTCATGTCCCATGTATGCGTGGAGCACTTTCCACCTATCAGCTCACTTACATCTCGTGAGTCTGTGCTGTCCCCACATTAGAGCTCAGGATGACCTGTATACAGGCATTGTGCTGGTAAATTGTGAGGCTGGTCCAAACTGAGGCAGGTGACTCTCCAGGTCTAGTTCCCAGAAGAGTGAAGTGGAGGAGAAGCGTTTTGGTAACATGTTTTGGGAACCACTCTCCGAAGTTCTGCAGCAAGAAGACAGACAAACAAATGTGGCAGAGCTGGGGTGCAGCTCAGTGGTAGAGCGCTTGCCTAGCGCGTGCAAGGCCCTGCTTCAACCCCTAGCATTGCAGAAAGAAACCAAAAAGGTGTTTGTTTTAGTTTTCACTGCTGTGACTAAAAGACCCCATCAGAACAACTGTAGAGGAGGAAAAGTTTGAGGGCTCAATTTCAGAGGTCTCCATCCATAGACAGCAGGCTCCATTCCTTGGGACTCAAGGTGTGGCTGAACATCATGGCAGAAGAGTGTGGCAGAGGGAAGCGGCTCACGTGAAGATCAGAAAGCAGAGAGAGAGGTCTCCACTTGCCAGATACCAGTTCCAGAGCCATGCCCCAATTCCCATCTCCTCCAGCCACACCCCACCACTTCAGTTACCACTCAGTTAATCCCTAACAGGGGATTAACTCACTGATTGGGTTAAGACTCTCACAACCCAGTCATTTCTCCTCTGAATCTTCTTGCATTGTCTCACACGTGAGCTTTTGGGGGACACCTCACATCCAAACCATAACAATGTTTCACAATTATTTTAACCTTCTAGTAAATACTCTTAAACTTTGGGGAGTGGGGGGAAATACTGCTGTGAGATGTGAAGACATCAGAGGACTCCAAGGAGGAGTGTGATGTGATCAACTTTTGTATGAGGAAAAGGACCCAATGATGAACAGAATGGGGATTGGAAGGGAGGGACAGGAGGAACAGGGACTCCAGTGGAGACCATAGTGATCCTGGCAAGAGGTAATAAGAATGAACTTTTTAGGAAAAAAATATCTTTTCAATCATTTTCAAGGTCAGACAAAACTTACAGGTATGAGTTTCTATTAAGGAAGAGATTTGAGAGAGGGGACTGATAAAATCAGAATTCAGATAATAGAACTACAGCATATCTGAATCAATGGGTTTAATCCTTTTCCTTTTCCCCAAATAAAATCCTAGGAAATATCATGTGTAAAATAGTGCTGTTCTGTTTACAGAAGGGTGCTGTATCTGGAGCTCCCATCTCAATTTGTAAACCTAGGCTAAGAAAGAAATACCTAAAATCATGCTGCCTTATAACTAAACCATATATTTGAAAATTTGATGTTGTCATTTCTCTGTATGCATGGGTTCCTCATATGTGGATTCAACTAATCACAGGGTTTTTTAAAATTCAGAATATTCCAAGTATTCTGTACTGAACATAGGCAGCTTTTTTACCCCTTCTTGTTCCCTAAACAGTTCAATAACCACTACATAGCATTTACATTGTCTTTGGCACTCTGAGTAATCTAAAGATGGATTAATGTGTAACAGGAGGATGTGTGTAGGTTACATGCCTTTTTATAAAAAGGGGCTTGAGTATCTGCAGATTTTATTATCCCAGGAGATCTGGAACGAATCCCAAGGGCTGACTCTATGTTTATTGTCCTTTATACAGTGTATACCTGTTTTGTGACTTATGTGGCATATGTAGTTCACAATATTTTGCTACCATTACACACACAAGCTGGAATGGAGAATAAAGTGAACATACTGACCATGGTGAGGATGTGGAACAAATGAGATTTGCATAGGATGCCATGGTACTGTCAATTGTCTTAGCTACTTTCCGTTGTTAGGCACCCTCTGCTGCAGGAGTGTAGTGGCTGGAAGTGTGATCCTGGACCAGACTGCCTGAGTTCTAATTTTGACTCTGCCACTCAGCAGCTGTGTAATTCTAGATAGTTACTAAATTACCTGGTGCCTTGGTTTTCTCATCTGTAAAATGAAGATAGTAATAGTAGCAACATCTGTGAGCTGATGGGATGAGTCAGTTTTGCAAAGTTGTCACAGTGTCACAGTGCCTGCCACAGAGAAATGTGTCGGTAGGGCCATGCCCTTTGCAAGATACCACACAGGTTGCCCAGCCTCTGTGATAAAGCTTCCAGAGGCTTCTCTCTCACCCTTCTAAAAATCTGCTTGTTCCATTTTTAGATGAATTTAATGATTAGAGCCTATGATCTGAGGGCAGAGTCTTTCAACTCCTTGAATAGTTACTAAAAATTGTGCTGTTCAGTTTGGTCTATATGTGGCTACTGAGCACTTGGGTTGTGGCTAGATGGACATATGGTTAAGTGTGAATTTGATGTCAGATTTTGAAGAATTGGTATAAAAAAAGGGTTAAAATATCTCAGTATTAACTGTTACGTTTTAGATGAGATTTTGAATTTATCATTTTAAATAAAATTTGTTAAAATTAATCACCTTTTGGTACTTTTTAAAGGTAGCTATAAGATGATTTAAAAATGAATCTGTGACTCACATTATATTTCTTTTTAAAATTTAATTTAATTTTTTAGTAATGAGGATTTAACCCAGAGTGCTTTACCAATGAGCCCCGTCCCCAAGTCCTTTTGTTTTCTTTAGAAACAGGGTTTTGATAATGTGCTTAGGGCCTGGCTCTGTTGCTGAGGCTAGCTTAAAATTTGCAACCCTCCTGCTTCAGCCTCCTGAGCTGCTGAGATTATAGGCGAGTGCCACCAAGCCCAGTCTCACATTATATCATCAGTACTGTTCTAAGAAAGGCAAAGATGGCTATGTTAATAGTAATAATGAATATCGAGAATTCCAGGCTGGGGTTGTGGCTTAGTGGTACAGCATTTGTTTAGCATGCATAAGGCCCTGGGTTTGATCCCCAGCATTGCTACAACAGACAGACAACCACAAGAATTCCAGTGAAATGTAAAAATAAGATAGAATGATATCTTTAAGGATAATCTTGACTATTTAAAAAGCAACAAGTGGAAGAGGGAGAGATAAATGATTTAACAAAGGCATCTCAGATACTCTTCACTCATTGCTCTACCCTATTTGAGGAAGAAAGCTTTTATTTTATTGGAAAATCCAGAGCTCTGGAGAATATTGAATTTGATAACACTTCTATCTCTCCTAAGGCTAGACTGAGAATCCTAGCTTTTAAGGGAGTCTAAAACAACAAATTCAGAATAATTTCATAAGGCAGGTAGTTATTCTCTAATTTAACCACCTCCCCCCTTTTTTTTTCAAATTCATATTTTCATCTTTACTAAAAGCTGATGTATCCACAGTTGTCAGCAGCAGTAGAAATTTCCACATATGGCTAGAGTGTATCAAGACACAAGATCCTTGTATGCATTTCTTATCATCAAAGAAAAGTTAACTTATGTTAAGAATAATTGTGTGGTTTGATTCAAACTAATCTACTTATAGTTGGTACTTTATGTGTGATTTGGGGAGCCCTTGAAACCTCTTATTCCCTCTGGCCCTGGCAGATAATGGTGGAATCTTGCTGTATTCATAACTTCTTTAACCACATCTATATGATTGTACATTTGGAGGGGATTGTAATAATCAGCACTGATTAGGAATCTGCCAAGAGTAGATAGACTGTTGGGATAAATTGCTGGTGCTAGAATTTCGTGTTGTATTTTTGTCTCTATAAAGATTATGATGTGAGGGGCTGGGCTTGTAGCTCAGTGGTAGAGCGCTTGCCTTGAGTCTAGCACGTGTGAGATACTGGGTTCGATCCTCAGCAGCACATAAAAATAAAAAAATAGATAAAAATAGATAAATAAAATAAAGCTATTGTGTCCACTACAACTAAAAAATAAAATTAAAAATAAATTAAAAAAATTAAAAATAATTAACATTTAAAAATAAATAAATAAATGTTCATCATCACTAGCTATTAGAGAAATGCAAATCAAAACCACTCTAAGATTTCATCTCACTCCAGTCAGAATGGCAACTATTATGCATACAAACAACAATAAGTGTTGATTGAGGATGTGGGGGAAAAGGTACACTTGTACACTGCTGGAGGGACTGCAAATTGGTGTAGCCAATATGGAAAGCAGTATGGAGATTTCTTGGAAAATTGGGAATGGAACCACCATTTGACCCAGCTATCCCTCTCCTCTGTCTGTACCCAAAGGACTTAAAAACAGCATACTATAGGGACACAGCCACATCAATGTTTATAGCAGCACAATTCACAATAGCTAAACTGTGGAACCAACCTAGATGCCCTTCAGTAGATGAATGGATAAATAAAATGTGGTATATATACACAATGAAATATTACTCAGCAATAAAAGAGAGTAAAATCATGGCATTTGCAGATAAATGGATGGAGTTAGAGAAGATAATGCTAAGTGAAGTTAGCCAATCCCAAAAAACCAAATGCCGAATGTTTTCTCTGATATAAGGAAGCTGATTTAGAGTGGGATAGGGAGCGGGAGGGGGCATGGGAGTAATAGATGAACTCTAGATAGGGCAGAGGGAGGGTGCAGGAGGTTATTAATGATGGTGGAATGTGATTATCATTATTATCCAAAGTATAGGTATGAAGACACAGATTGTTGTGAATATGTTATGTATATAACCAGAGATATGAAAAACTGTGCTCTATATGTGTAATTAGAATTGTAATGCATTCCACTGTCATATATAAATAAAAAAAATTTAAAACAGATTATGATATGAAATCTCACTAGCTCTCTGTCAGACCTACAATGTGAATTGGCATTTGGACTCCATTTTCTAGGAGTTGAGACCATAGGTGAGATAACTTCCCCCGTCTTCCACTGTAAGGCTTCATCTTTTTTTATATGCCAAGGGAGCAGTGCCTCCTATATCTGTGTGATTCTGCAGTTTGTTTTCCTGTCCTTTCATGGAGATAATGGCTAGGAAAATGAAGATGGCGCAGTTGTTAATTATAGATGTGTCAGTTGTAGAAGTCCCGGACCTACCTGTAGTGGAGGTTGATTGCACACCATTTGGTTCTTACAGTTTAAAGTGGTTTATTTTCGAAAGCTGTTGGAATGTAATTGCATGAAGTGCTGTTTCAGAGTCTGCTTATGGTCACCTTTTTGAAATATTTTCCATGCCTCGATGAAACGGTGAAACTGCTAATGCTTGCACATAACTCCTGTACTTTTTATGTGGACGCACACCAACATTGTTTCTTAATTGATAGTGGAAATACTGGGTAAGACTGGCAACCTGTTACAACTAAAGGCAAGATGTTTTGAACTTTTGCTTCTGGATGATTAGTTCTTCAAAATGCTTTAATTAAGATAAAGAGTTTAATCCCTTGTAATTGCCAAGCCTGAATCTATTACCCTTACAAATAATATTAAATATTAAAGCCATTCCATAGGTCTCAAAACTGGAAAAACAAAACCCTCAAAAAAGAAAAAATCTTATTAGTTGTTAATGTTCAGAAATATATCATGTCTTTACACATAAATGATTGAACAAATCAAAAAGACTCCAAGCTATTTTCAATAGACTTTATTTTTTTAGAACGGTTTCAGATTCACAGCAAAATTGAGCAGAAGGAATGGAGATTTCCAATATACCCACTGCCTCAAGCTATTTATAATTAACTTTATTCCCTAGAATCTTTTCACAATACGGACCAATGGACATTTTAATGCTAAAGTCAAAGATAGACCAATCTGCCACTGAAGAAACCAGCAGACTTTTTGTTCTATTTATGCTTCCTCTGTTAAAATACAAAACCTCAAACCAAATCAAAACTATCACATAAAAATAACATTTTAGTGTGGCTTTCCTACGTTGTTTCATCATAGTACGTTTTTAGTAATTGGTTCAGAGATGTGGTTCCTCTCCCTGGGAATTGGTTCTTTGGTCTTCTTTTTTCATTGCAGCAAAGTCATTGCAGAACTCAGGGCACCAGCTCTGTGGGCTCTAAAACTAGAGAGGAAAATGGGATTTTTACCCAGCCCAGAGGGTATCATGAGGATCCTCTGGGTCTGGCTTACCTTTGGTCCCTTAGACATGAAACAGACGTTTCAGGCATTTACTCAGGTAATGCGAGGAGATCCTTCTGGTTAGGGAGAAGGTGGTTTCTGTTTGGAATCATCTCCTACATTTTCCTCACCCACGTGGCAGTGTTCAGCAGTGGAGTCCAGCTCACAAAATGCAGCTAGAGTTTAAATTGGCAGGTCTGTTATGAACAGGCCTGGTGTGGTCTCAGCTGGGCTCAATGGAATTAATAGTCCCTCGGGCAGTACACAGGAAGTTGGTTGGTGCACATGTGAGTTGAACTGAGGGCTCAGGTTCTGATTCCATTTCCTGTGAGGCACTGTGTAGACATGGCTATGTTGAACTTCAACAAAGGATTGTAAGAGCTTCGAATCAGGATCTTTCTGCTCTAGAGTAGGGGTGTAACCAGAGGCAGAAGGACAGAAGTGTGGTGGGAATGGAGAAGGTTATTTTGGGCACAGCATCAAAAAGATAGTGTAGGGATGGGAACCTCATAAATGGATTTTCCTTCCTGCTGGATAACTGAATTCAGCACTTAAATCAGGATATCCTGGGAGTGAGTAGTTGTAAACTGTGTGCTGCAGATAACTTGCCTCCCCTAATTCTACACTGCACTGGGAACCCCATTTCTGGAATAGTTATGTAACCATTTCATTGGGTAATTGCATAGTGAGTCACTCTGAAATACTCTTCGTCCTCTGGAAAATGCTGTATTTAAGCAGCAGCAGCAGCAGCAGCAAAAAATGCCATAAGTTAGGTTTTTCCACTTGAAGTGGTTTGCATTGTTATTTGGAACTCTATATTATTAACTGTGGCTCAAGATTATCACCTTACTCTGAGTTTTCTTCTACTTCTTCATTTCTACATGTGGGTGTGTGCGTGTTGGTGTGCAGGAGCGTGTACTTCTTCATGTGCACGTGCAGATGTGTGCACTCCATAGAATATTCTTTGGATGTGTTTTGCAAGCATTCAGATCTGGTTTCATGATTTGAATGGGTGGGAATGAAAAAGAGGAAATTTGAAACATTAACCTTTAAGTCGTAGGAGCAATAATATTTTGTTTTGTTTTGTAAAATCAGTTGTCAAATGTTTATGTGGTTCCTGTGACCCTTTATAATTTGAATGTTACCAATTTGAGGAAATATTACAATTAGAATGAGGTAAGGACCATGAAAATACCCGCCAAATGTCAAAACTACTTTTAGTGAAAGATCATAAATTATGGTTACTGTATTAAGCAATGTGAAGCTTGCCCTCCCTTCCTCCACCCATGCTTATAAAAGGGCTCTTTTCCAACTCTAATTATTGCATAGCATGTTACAGTTTATGTACATTACCTCATTTATTATATGTAAACATTCCTAGTCATCCAAAATGTAGTGGGAGACCCTTATATGGCACTATCCTCCACAAAGGGATTCAGAATAATGCAGAAATGCCTTTGACCTTTATCAAACAAGTTTGCTGAATTAACGACCCAAGTTACCTTATTGGAGGCTAGCCTAAGTCTTTATCATAGATCCCCAAGAATATCATCAGACTGATGTTCGAGTGTCCCTAAATGCCTATACTGAGATTTTTAAAGACTAATTTAGGGGAGTCACACTGCTTTGTTGTTATTTTTTCCCTTATACTCCTTAGGTCCAGCTTCTACTTTTGTCTACTTTTCTCATTACTTCCAGAATGATCTCTGTTTTCTAATTCTGTGTTAGCTTTCTGTTATTGTAATAAAAATACCTGAGATAATTGACTTATAAAGAGAAAGAGTTTATTCTGGCTTATGGTGTCACGGTACCAGTTCATGGTTGGTTGGCCCTGTTGCTTTAGGCCTTTGAAGGCAACATTTCAGGGTGGAGGTGCCTGGAAGAGCAAAACCATGTCCCTCATGGATAGAAAGCAAAAGAGAAGAAGATGAAGAAGAGTCTGGGGTCCCAAAATCCCTTTGAGTTCACACCGTTTACTGGTGATGGTGGTGGTAACAGCGGGAGTAGCAGAGCCAGCAGCCACAGAAGGCAGTGTTTATGAAGTACTTACCACGTGCCATGTACCTGGGTGGCAAGCATTATCTGAAGTCCACTCCTTACAACAATCCTAGTTATTCCCATTTACAAGTGAGAAAGCTCAGAGTCTTGTGGGGGCTAGGGTGGAGGGAGGCACCCAGTGACTTGCACAAAGTTACTATATGAACGGTGCAAAAGCTGGGAAATGAATTGGCTTCAAAGCCTGTTTCTTGCTCTTTAGCAGCATTTCATTTCCTCTACGTGAGCCTGAGCTTGTGTTGGAACACCTGATGGACTCACTGAAGCTAGGAAATGAATAGTAGGGTCAGAATTCACTCAAGTGTGCCTAAGTTGATAAAAATATGACTGGGACTCTGATTGTTGGCATTTTTGTCACTTGAGAAATGGATAGATTTCTGATTCTGAACTTGCTCTTTGGAACATCATGGAAGAAGCTGATGAAATCATTTTGCCCATCTGAAAGTAAATCCATTTTAAAATGTCCTTTAAAAGCACCTGGGTTTGCAGCTTTGTGTAGGCAGGGGACATCTGGTTTCCTAGGAAAATCAGAGTCAGAGTTTCATTAGAGATTTTGGTAGGGTCATGGCAGAGATTGATCTTTGGTAAATTGAGGGGACAGCCAGCTGGAGCAGGAGCATCAGTGTAAGAATGCCTTTGGAAATTAAACCTTGTAATGAAAACATTCTTTTGAAGGCAGATTTCCAGGTGTGCTGCTGTAAACGGTCGTAGGCTATAATTGAAATATAAAAGAATCTTCAAAAGCAGTGTTCTGTTTTTTGGTGATTATTGTGCTAATCCTGAAATCCTAGCATGAATTAATATAAAGACAGGATTGGGTGCATAAAAGTACCTGTTTTAATCATTGAGCATGTTGTTCAAAACTAAACCAGTTGAGGCTAAGGGTCTAAGGGTGAAAAATCTCACTTTCATCTGTCAAATCCCACCAGTCTGCCAAGAACAGCCATCAGGGGCTCTTGGGGCAGCTGTGGAGAGGAGAGCCTTCCCCTTTCTGCACTTGGTACCTGGAGAGAGATGCTGCAGTTCATGAATAATAAAGTGACAGGGTGATGCTTTTAAAGTACTTCATTAAAGTTCAAAAAGAATGACTACAGTTTTGGTTAAAATCTGGCATTGTAGGAACACATTCTACAGTGCAGAAGCTTTCAGTTGGCAGGTTTTATCTTAGGGGTTGAGTAATAAGTTACTCTGTAGCAGGTGCAATAACTATGTTAGCCTTTGCCAGTGAGCTCCATATGCAATCACCAGGCATTGGGAAGACACACAGGAAAACCAGCCTTTAGCTCCTAGAAAAAAAAAAGGGGGTCAGCACTGTCCACACCCTGCACCACCCTCTTTCCTAATACAGTTGGATAGGGACCAACATTTACAAAAGGCCACACTGGGTAGGATGCTGCATCTGGATGATCAGTGTCAGTTACAGTATTCTGTGGATATGATTGCCTTTAATTTGTTCCAAACCTAGAAAATCGAAGCTGGATCCTTGTGTATAAGTTGAGGAACTGAAAATGATGCAGAAACTGCAATCTTGTGTTTTGTGTGATCTCAGGATGCATGTGGAAAACATGAACTGATGCAGTTTTATACCCTTTTATCTAGACGCACTACTTTGGCCTTTGGTTTCTCAGCAAGAGCCAGCAAGCACGATGGGTGGAGCTGGAGAAACCGCTGAAGAAACATCTGGACAAATTCGCTAATGAGCCTCTGCTTTTCTTCGGAGTCATGTTCTATGTGCCAAATGTGTCATGGCTTCAGCAAGAGGCCACAAGGTAGGTGCACGCCCCCTCTCCCCATACAAGGGTATGAAATAACTGTGATACTCTTGATGAAGCAGATGAGCTGGTTGATGTAGTGGTTTGTATAGTGGCAGAGAGGGTGGGGCAGTTGGACAGTGTTGACCTGTAGCTTTGCAGCTGTAGATTGAACCAGGGCCTCACATCTGCTAAGCAAGTACTCTCTGCATGGTTGAATCCATCTGGCTAACCCCAGTGGTTCCCTGTAACAGTGGTAAGGCAGCAGTGATTTTGAGCCAGGCAGAATATTGTGTCAAGCAGCATAGAAGAATTTGAGGGGGGATGGTGGAATTTATAATTTATCAGGCTTTGGATTTGAAGATTAGGAAGGTAACTAAAGATGGATGTAAAATTAAGGAGGAAATGTTGAGAGAGTTTTGATTGTTCTGGGTTAACCCATTAGATCCCATCATTCTAGACATGGCATATGTATTAAAACTTAAATTGAACAACAAATATGCCACTTATGATAACTTTGAAAATAAATATTATGTTTATATAGTTCTGTTCCTTTGAGAAAACTAATAGATAGATATTCACTTCACATCCTCTAATTTATCTATATGCATATACACCTACACACACATATATATGAAAATGTATATAATATACATAAGCTCTAGATCATGATTTTCAACCTATTTTAATGCACTTATGTCAATTTCATGGAATATCTGCAAAATGGAAAACTTGGAACTTAATGGGTTAAATAAGAGGGGACAGGAAGTAAACAGTAGAGAGAAGCTCTGGATATTGGCCCTATTCTGCTGTACCTTGGAGAAACCATTTGCCATCTTGAATCACTTGATATTTCCCCCCTCTTATTTGTAAATTGAGATATTTGTAAGAGTTCATAAAGTTCTGGTAATTTATAATTCTGTCAATAAAACAAATACATTTTTGTTGATATAGTAAGATTTATTTACTAGTAAGAATTTTCCATGAAAATGCCTCGGGAGACTCCTTAGCAAATGAATATTTCCAGCAGGAAAGGGAATCCAATAAACCCTCTACTCCCCCCACCCCACCTTTCTCTGTAGTGCTGGAAATTGAACCAGGGCCTCACATGTGCTAGGCCAGCGCTCCACCACTGAGCTGCATCTCTAATGCGCTGCATTTCACCTTGGCATTCAGAGTGCTTCGGAAGCTAAACCAATAAGTGACATACTTATAGGAAGGCACAGTATTCTGCTACTTTTCACTTACATAGTTTGGTAGATTTTAAAGTTTTGAAATAAGGGTGCACTTGAAATTTTTATATATGTTTTTGATAGTCTCTTTTTTAAAAAATGTTTTTTTAATTGTAGATGGACACAATACCTTTATTTTATTTATTTATTCATTTTTATATGGTGCTGAGGATTGAACCCAGGGTCTCATTGTGCAAGGAGAGTGCTCTACCGTTGAGCCACAATCCTCGCCCCTGATAGTCTCTTTTTTTTTAAATCAAAAACTTAGGGAGGCCCTACGCAATTCAGTGATATGCTGTCTCCAGATAAAATATAACAAAGGGCTTAGTGGTTAAGTACGCTTGAGTTCAATCTCTGGTACCAAAAAGCCAAAACGAAAAAACCAAAAGCATGCTGTTGTTGGATAGGTGTTGTGTCTGAAAATAGAGGCCATGGGTTAACTCACAGTCTGACTCAGAAAATCAAGTATGCAGCAATTTATCCATTATCATGATAATCATTTGAAGCACTTTGACATTTACTATCATGCACTTGTTTTCAAGTTATTTCATCAAGTTTTCAAGTTATTTCATCAAGTCCTTCTTGTATAAGAAATGACCACCTCCTCCAATGAAGCAGTTTCTGCTGTTTAGAATCCTGCTTGGGTACTTAACACAGTGCTAGGCACACAGCATTAGGATAATAAGTACTTGCTGAAACTCAGCTCTTGGATCACTAAATTCAAGCCAAGTGACAAGGGCAAAATACTACAAATTAGTGCACATTGAAAAAAAAATATTGTAAGAAAAATGAAGTTTTGTTACTATGGAGAGACTTATTCTGTAATGTCTGATGTGGAGGAAGAGTAGTTGAAATGGTGCAAGACTCAGAAATTGTGATTTGTGAAGTTAAAGAAAAAGAGTTGACTTAACTTGGAAAAATGAAGACTTACAAGGGCACAGTAGCTGCCTTTAGGTATTTAAAGACTTGTCTCTCTCTAGGGGGTATTCTGTTAACTCAGGAGCACAAAATTAGAGCCGACAAGGTGAAGTTCAGGAATTGAAAGACTTTGGCTATTTGGTCCTATATAAGAACACAGTTTCTAATACTGAAGCCATATAAAAGCGAAACAAGACTTACAAAAGAATGAGATCTCTGGGAATATTGCAGCCTAGATGGCCTGTGTGTGTCTTATTGAGGAGGCCACTATATTGTGTAGGATGTTGGAATGGATCAGCGGTTCTCGGACCAGGGCCTGCTATTTTATAATTATGTGGATCATTTATGATAAATATGGATTCTGGAGCTTTAGCAGAAGTTTGAATTGGAATGCCTAGGGCTGATAGGACACCTCATGTGTTCAAACTTGGGACTAGGTGGATGAGTTAACCTCTAAAACTCTCTGTAGTCTTAGATTTTCTCAGAAAGTAAACTTAAAGCTGCATCATTTGAACAGACTGTCAATAATATTTGCATTTATAAACTGAAACAAAAAGTGTTTGGATTTCAAGGTTTGAGTTGTAGAATAAGAAGTTTGGGAGGTGGCTATTGGTTAGAAAGAACTTCTTTCCTTTTGCTTTAGAATTTCTTTCTGCTCAGCTAGTCTGGTCCATTTTAGATAAAGGTTAATAAGGGGGGAAAGAAGTGTTTTCCAATACAGGATTTTGAAATAAACTCTTACTTTCATGCAAGCAGAAAAATCAATGAAGAAAAAAGTTTTGAAAGACATTTTCAGACTTAAACTTTGGAAGTAAACTGTGGAGATTTCAGGCATAATCTGTTTTTTTGGGCAAATGATGTTTAAAGTTAGGAGTTGGGTTAGCATCAAGGAGTGTCTGTGTTTGTTTTTAGCATTCCAAAAAAAAATTATATTTTTTTGTCTCAAGGGGCCCTAAAATGGAATGTGCCAAGGGGTGTCATAGCAAGTGAAAGACTTAAGCCCAGGAGGTGGAGAAATAAGAGAAAAGAGTGTTGTAAGTAAAGAAAGGAAAGTTGATAACAGGAGGAAAAAAGAAAAAAAAAAAAAGAGAATTGTTGTGCTTGGGTTTCTGAGGGCCACCAACAATGACCCAGGTGTGATTCCGTGAGTCTTGTCATGAGTTGTAGGGACGTGGACTAGAGTATAAAGGAGAGCTGGTTTGAACACAATAACATGTTTAAATGCTGAAGTTTTCTGGGTTTATTGTTAGACATGAATAAATGAGCTACACTCGAGGTGAAGAATCCATTAACAGTCAGTAGGAGCCTTTGAAAATCAGAGTTTTAGAAGCATCTAAGGTCTAAACTGAATTGCTGAAACTGCCTTCCAGGCAGAGTAGCCCAGGGGAAGCAGGGAGGTGGGGCTGGATTCCAGTGGTATGTTTCACAGGAGGCCCCAACAATATTCATTAGGAGCTGGTTAATGACTAACTCTCTAGCCCTTGGTCCCCTGTCATCCCAGGTGGAGATGGGGTCTGGCATCTCCCAGAGCACCTGGGATCCTCTGTGTCTGACACAAAACAGTTAGTCTTTGTGATGTCCGTCCCTCCGAGTAAGATATTTGCATAGATTAGAAATAAAAATCTGCTTTTGATTGGCAGGCAATGGGCAACCTATTGGAGGAGGCAAGGATTCAGCCATCTGTGCTTAAAAAATAAGCCTTTGTCTGGAGCCAACCAAACTTGTTTCCAGCCACACATGTTTGTCTTGGTTTGGTTACTTCTGTTTAGGAGTAAAACAGGTTCTATAGCATTAGTCATGACCAGCCTTTTTTTTTTTTTCCCCCTATGAATAGGGGCAGAGAATCTAGGGTTAATACTCTGGGGTTTTGGTGTGTATGTGAACCTAAACACACACACATGTGTGTGTGCATGTGTACATGGGTGTGTATAATCTCAAGACATATGGGGGTAAAAGGTTTTTTTAAAGTATTTATTTCACTTCTTGTCCCCAGATGGTCCCACCTGTGGAAATTTATAGGTTAACATGCTATCAGCAGCTAAGCCAGGGTCTCTGTGGATCCTGCCTGGCCAGAGTCAGCCACCTGCCTGCCTCAGAAACAAGTAAATGATCTAAAAAGGAAAAAGAATTTTACACAGTTTGATTATACTGGGGAGAAGCAGGTACATTGTTTCTCCATAGGTTCTACAGAAGTAGTTACAATTTATAGAAACAAAAGTCAGATGATATGTGTGTATATGCATGTGTATTATGTATTATACATATGCAGGTATAAATTATTATATACATACACATACATATATATGTATATGTATAAATACATTAATTAATATACCTAGGCAATGCTAGGTAGTGCTCTGCTGCTGGGCCAGGGTAGTACTTTTTAATCCTCAGAATGAGGAAGTTCAAGGGTTCTCTGTTTCAAATAGGGTGTTCAGAACAACACAACAAAAATTTGAGAATGATGTCGATTGCAAACTGTCTGATAAGGTGGTTGACTTTATTAAAATTATCAACTCCAAATCATTTTGAATTAGAAAATTGGGAGGCATTGCCTTTTTGACACTAATTTGTCTCCGTATGTCTCATCTCATCCTCTGGATGTGACCGTTGGGGAATAGATCTTTTTACGGCGAGGGAAGCCTGCCAACATCCATGATCATGTTGGAGAAGAAATGGTCAAGTCAGACCTTACCTTAAGCTGACAACTGAATGAGAAGACAAGAGATATCAGAAGGAGAATACACATAGGAGTACATATCAACGTGGGAACAGAGAAATTTGGACATTATTCAGAAGTGTGAAAAAACTGGCAAAAAGGACATACTAGCGGACAGATGGGGATGAGTCACGAAACCATAGGAATTAAAGAGATTAAGAACCACTGAGTTTTGTTAACTTCACTAAGATATATTACCTTGGGGCTTTAAAAATGTTAGTTTTCCCCCTTTGGTTCAGATGACTCAAAGGATGGGGGACCACCCTAATTTTTTCCATTTTGCTTTGCTTCTCTTATTTCTTTTTGCCAGATTTTCTGATCAGCAAAGGGACTTTTGCTACAGTTCATTCCCCACCCCCCCATTATGCCCTCCTGACTCAAAGGAAAGATTTTTGTAATGTGTTTGAATGATCTGCGTAGCAACAGGCTCATTATAAACACATGGTTTTCAGATTTTTCTGGACCCAAAAAGAAGAAGAAGAAGAAAAAAAATGGTTTGTAAGAGGTGGAGAAATTCTTAGTCAAACAGAAGGATACTTAACAATTGCAAAGGGAAGCCAGAAAACTGCTGGCCACAATCATTGCTTTTAGTTTAGGTCTGGGATTTTTCCAAGTCTTCATCAAGTGAGGAAGTCTCTCTCTAGTTTTTTCAGTACTAAGGAGAACAATTTAAAAAAAAAAAAAGGAATTTTTGAAGAATGAATTTAGGCTTTAGAGTTTCAGTTGCTGAGTGCGTGCATGGCTTCTAAAATTTTTCTCTACCAAAACATATTTATCTTTATACTACGCACTGATGAATGGTATGTTTGCCTAGTGCAAAGGAGCTTCTAATTGTCCTAATGAGCTCACATAACATTTCTTCCTTTTCCAGGACATGTTGCTAACTTGCCTGTTGGGTTGGGACTGTCCATCCTGTTAGGGATGATGAGCCCTCTACGGACTTTACATAATGCCACTACTGCGGAAGCCAACACAGTTTCTCCCCTTGCCTAGGACAGTCTGAGTACACTGTTGTAAACTGGAGGAAGCCCCAGGGCTACGGGACCTGTGCCAGTTACTCTCCATCTCCGGGTGCTTTCCTCTGTGTTTTCTGAGCTTCTCAGCCACCGAGGGCCTGCCCTGCTCTTAGGATCACTCTTCCGTACATCTCCAACTGCTTCAGAGTATTGGACTATGAGGCTGTAGTCTTGTCTGCTAGGCAATACTGCCTGGCAGTTATTACCTGAGAATCTTTAAAATGCTTAATCTCTGTGTGGGCTTGTATGGGGCATTCTTGAATGTTAGACGTGGTTCTTACCCGGGAAGAGCTGACTGGACAAGTTGTCTTTCAACCAACTGGAATAAATGCCCACATTTAAAGCTGTGCTGTTTACGTGCCATAATGAGTGTGAGTGCATTTTTTGGTGATAGTGAGTGACAAAGGAGTTAGGTGATTGCATTTTTAGACTGTGATAAGGAGGGGCCCTTTTCTTGCACTTACACGTTCAAGCCTGTGGCATATTGATGGCAAAGCCAGGGTAGGTAAAGCCCTGCATCCCATGAAAGATGAAATGGTATTTGGTGTGTGTGTGTGTGTGTGTGTATATATATATATATATATATATATATATATATTTTTTTTTTTTAACTAGGTTTCAGGAAGCAGTTCCAATGACCTTAGAAAAGCTTTCTTTACCTTTCTATTGTTATAAATACCACTGCTTTTCCCCTTAGACTTTTGCAGTCTGCCTTGTGTGCTGATGCAGAGGAGTTAGTCTTCAACAAGGGCTCAGAGTGTCTGTTTTCAAAGCCCTAATTATGGTAATGTTTCCATTTCCTTTTACAACACCCTTTATTTTGTTCCTCCGGTTCCTTTATTATTTTGAAATGTCATTTTAATGGAATATTTAAAGTTTACCCGTGGGCTTGGAAATAGGGACTCCCTTCAAGTCAGACTTAAGATTCAGCATGAATTCCCTGTGGATAATATAATTTGCTGAGAATGGCAAATCCCCTCCTGGCAGCCTGAGCTGGTGAATGGGAACTTGTTCTCTCTCCGCTGGCTACTGAGAGCAGCGTTGTCTGGGCCAGGCGCTTTAGATATTTTAAGATGCAGTTGATACTGAGATCTAATCTCAAACACTCTGTACAGTTAATGTTATGTATGATGAGAGAAGAGAGGAAATGCCTGTCTATAATAAACAGAGGGACCTCAGAGAAGAATTACTTTCCCCAAAGAACATTAAAATATTGATTAAAAGGTTATTTACCATTTGCATTCCTTTTCATTTCAACCTCCACTAAATACCTTCTGTGGTAGATATTTTGCTACTCAATGCGAATTTTAAAACGAACAGATCACAGTGCTCCCCACTCCTGCCACCAAAGAGCTGTGTCTTCAAGCAGCTTTTACTTCAATTCCATGTTTTTGATTTATTGAAGATGTATTTGCATTTGTCCTTAAAACTTCCATTACTGACCCTGTTCTCATCCTGGAGAAGGGTCTGTCTCTGCTTTGGTGAAGCCCTGGGAGCTGGGCAGGGGTTTCCCAGGACCAGGGCCAGCATTGTGGGTCTGAGACCTTTGCAGTTTGTTGTACATGGCCTGGTTCTCAGAATGGACCCCAAAGTGTTTTAGTTCTCCATTGTCACCATCTTAAAATTCTTATTTTTGAATGACAGGTCCTACACTTTCATTTTGCCCTGAACTCTGCACATTAAGTAGCCAGCCAAGGGCAGCCCCCTGCTCCCCACACTTATTTGCCTCTGCTTTTTCTTGTTGTGGCCTTGTGATTTGTTCTTAGGATGGGTGGATCTAACCCTCATTCATATTTCAAAGGGAATTTTCATGTATTGTTAGCATTCAGTAATGCATCTGAAATGTTTGATTTGCACTCTTTGTAAAGCAAGAATGCTTCTCTGTGCTTTACCCATCAATAAAGCTAAGTTTATTTAAAAAAAAATGGGTAGAGTATACATCAAAGAAACCTTTGCCTTTAAGGTGATAATTTTATTATTGCATATTTTAATGATATGCTTAATGTGTTATTTAATGGTCTATTATTTGGAACAGGGTCTCGCTAAGTTACTGAGGCTGGTCTTGAATTTGTGATCCTCCTGCCTTAACTTCCTAAGTCTGTGATTATAGGCAGGTACCACCATGGCCAGCAGCTCCTTGGCTATCACAGATATAATCATTAATTCATTCCAAATGCTTCTTTATTACTATGACACTGTAAAACTGAAAAACATTTTCAACATTCAACACATGAAATATGAAATGTTTGGAATAGTGCATGGATTAAAATTCTTAAATGAGTTTTTTCAAAGGCTGAGTAGAATAGTGGTGATGCCACACTGCAGTGTTTACCTTTAAGGAATGGGTGGAGAGAGAGAAAAACAAACAGAAGCTGTGGGAAGAGATGTCATGTCAAAGCATGCAAGCTATGCTTTATGAATTTTTGAATGGCATCCACTATAGAGCACTCTTAAGATTTGTAGGGTTATCACTATAATGGGTGGGACTGGGAATAAAAATCCTGATTTTAAAAAATGGGTTTTAAAAATATCTTGGGGTAGGGAAGACAAAGGAGTAGATTCTTTAGAATCCTCTGCTCTACCTTTTCCCTGGAAATATCAGTGTTGGGACATTAAGTGGGTGGGGAGGGAGGGGGAAGGGGACAGATGTACTGTATCCACACATCAAAGGGACTCAGTGTCTGAGAGCAGCAGAATCTGGAAAGCACAGATTCCAAGACCCTCTACCCTCCCTAGCCTGAGGATATTCTGATTCTTTGAGTTTTTTTTTTAATTTTTATTTTTTTTTTAGTTGTAGATGGACACAATACCTTTATTTATTTATTTGTTTATTTTTATGTGGTGCTAGGGATCGAACCCTGTGTCTCATGCATGCTAGGCAAGTGCTCTACCACTGAGCCACAACCCTGACCCCTCTTTGAGGTTTTATGGAAGAATGTAGTTTTTATTCAGTTGCCAAATTCAATTTCCTAATAGTAATAATGACACGTTGTTTGTTAGTATTTATGCACAAGATGCTGTGTTTAGCATCTTAAATGATTGTCTTTTTCCAGTCCTCACTAAACCCTATGAAGTGGATGCTGTTACTAGCCCCTGAAAAAGGTATATTTATTATTATTTTTTAATAAATAATACAACTTTATTCTTAACAAATAGAGATTTGGGTCACCAAATAAATGGAATCTTTTGCATTATTTTTTGGAGAAATGCATCCGTCCACACACACCTCCCATCAATAGCTTATCAGAGTTAACAAGGAGTTTTGCTTCTGCTGAAGTGTCAGCAAAGAAATCCAGAGGACCAAAGTACCAGTAAAGCTAGAGGTTATTAACTGGTACCAGGAGGGCTGGTTCTGGTCTCCAGGTGGGTTTTATTTCACTGGGATCATTTTTGAAAGAATTGAATTGAGCTGCCTTACAGATAGGCAGATGCTGTCTGGCTTGGTCTTGTTCCCCACTCCCAAGGCGTTATAGTTGGGGATGTTCACTCCTTCATGTGACTTGTGTGGCTCTATAGGAATTTAGGTCACGGCTGCTGGTACTTGCACTTTCCATACAACAAGAAGTCCCTCTGAAGGCTTGGGTCAGCCGTACCTCCTCAGAGGCCGAGATGGTTTTATGCTGTTCAGTATCCAGCTGTCTTAAGATGCTAACTGCCTACGAGAGCATGAGATGGCTGAGCTGCCAGTGAGACTCTAATTTCTCTGTACATACTCACTTGAAAACTTTGTTCCTGTATAACGAACCTTCCAGGGTACTAGATTATAGGTCTGTGTACTTGTTGGAGAGATGAGGCTCAACTTTTTCAGATTTTCTCTCTTTTTTGCTTTCAGCATCTGACACATCTCTGAACACCCACAGAAGGTTTCATCCATAGCAAGGATACCAGGTGTTTTGTACCCAAACCTTGAACACAGCCTATGTAAGAAGGAACAGCTTGAGTCCTAGCGAGACACATCATTTTAACAGAATCAGAATGTTACATCTAAACATAAAACCCCACAGATCACAAGGCTGGTTCCTTTATTTTATAGGTAAAGTAATACAGAACCAGAACAACAAAGGGATTTTGCCAACAGTCACACAGCTGCTTAGTGACAGAAGCCTGGTTCCCAGTTGAATCCCTGGAATGGTTTTACAGGAACCAAGCATGCTGACAAGGGAGAGCCGATGGGTGGGTGGGGTTTATTCCAGCTCTCAGAGGACCCTTGCCAATCCTCCCTCCTCTGCCTGCAGCCACTGAGAGACACCATGGAATTGGGATGGGATGAGTTTTGTCAAAGAGAAGGAAGTAGTGTAGACAGAGGAAACAAAGGGTAGGGGAAAACAGGCACTTCTTTGAATGGAGTCCTTTAAATAGTGAGCATTATGTAGAGATTGGAACTCAGATGGGTTTTAATTAGCATTTTTATCAGTCATCTCCAGCTCTGGGTCCATAGTGAAAGTGCCAGGCTTTCATATGACACTAGGTCCTTTAGAAGAGTGGAAAAGTGAGACATTGGAAATAAACAGTAGAAAGGTGTCAGCAGGTGTCAGGTTTCCAGGTGTGATTATGAAATAGTGATCCTGCTTTCTGTTGTGGTTTGTGAAAGCCAAGGAGGAGTAATCATAGCGGGACGTGTTGCAACATGTTTCAGTTTACAGCCGCCCAACTCTTTTCAAGGTCAGCCTGTCAATCTTGTGCTTGCAGCTGGGGACAGTGAGTAGACATTTCCCCTGCTGTTTCCTGCCAGCATAAAAATGAGTTACTGCTATTCAGAGCAAAGCCCAGCAAATTTGACGTAAGTGAAACCAAAATGCAAGTCAGATACTTGATATTTCAATAGAAAATCCTGGAGATGAAGCAGTGTTAGAAACAAATGTTTTTGACTGGCACAAATATTTTGAAAAAAGAAAAAAAAATTTTTAAAGACATTGAGGATGATGACAAAGTGACAAAGCAATAGCTCTAAGGAAAACTTGACAGTGTCATTAATCGAGGTCCCTGAAATAAATTCCCACTGTGGAAAGAGGCAGACTGATGAGGAGGATCTAATGGAAAAGTTGAAGTTTCGTATCTGCTGGAATTCTGTTTTGTATTTTTGATTGATTGCTGAAATCATCAAAATAACTAACATTTTGCCGGGTGTGGTGACGCACGCCTGTAATCCCAGTGGCTCGGGAGGTTGAGGCAGGAGGATTGCGAGTTCAAAGCCAGCCTCAGCAATAGCGAGGTGCTAAGCAACTCAGTGAGATCCAGTCTCTAAATAAAATACAAAATAGGGCTGGGGATGTGGCTCAGAGGTTGAGTGCCCCTGAGCTCAATCCCTGGTACCCTCCCCCAAACAACAACAACTAATGTTTTGGTTTAATATTCAAGGAAAATAATAGGTAGAAATAGAATGTAGTATAAAATTAAAACTGCTATAGTAGAATGAACATAAGTAGAAACCAGAAGACTTCTCAGGTATTTATTTCATGTTAAAGGTCCATGTACTCTGCCAAATTCAGTCTCTTTCTGTATAATTAGTCAGACATGGTGCTAGCACAACTATTGAAGGGATTAATTTAGGGAGTGCCTGTCACTGTGTTTGGCATATAGTCTTCAGAAAACACATAATTTGATACACTGGAAGGTGGTGAGTAGCTGATGCATCCCTCAGGTACATGTAGAGCATCCTTTATTTTAATATTTATTTTTTAGTTGTAGTTGGACACAATACCTTTATTTTATTTATTTATATGTGGTGCTGCGGATCGAACCCAGGGCCTCACATGTGCTAGGCGAGTGCTCTACCGCTGAGCACAACCCCAGCCCATGTTGAGCATCCTTAATCTGAAAATCCAAATATCTGAAACCTAAAATGCACTGAAATCTAAAATGTTTTAGAGCATTTCAGATTTGGATTTTCATATTAGGGAGGCTTGACTGGGTAAACTCCATGAAAATATTCCAAAATCTGAAAAACTCTGAAATCTGGAAAGCATTTCAGACAAGGAATATTTAACTAGTATCTAACAATTGGCAGAAGATTGTCTCCGGCCCACATCAACCAGAAAACTATGGGAAAGAGAGAACATGCTAGGAAATGTAGTTCAGTCTAGTCACCTTGAAATGTTATAATACTACCAGAGAGCTTAGTGCATGAGTAATGATGAGCAAACCTCATATCACTCCACAACCTGTTTTAATAGAAACTACTCAATTAAGAACAAATTTGGTAGGAATTCCAAAAAAACAAAATTAGCCCCCCAAAGACAAAAGTTTTGATATAATTGAAGATGCGTTCAGATCTGACCCTTATATTCTTAGGTACTGCCCAGAGCAGAGGTGAAGTTGAGAAAACTAATTCAAGGGAAAATTTTATTTTATCATAAACATAGATTTCCTAAGGAGGTTCCCTATCCTCAGCCCTGTCCCATAGGAAGGAGCAGATTCATTGCAGAGTGTCCAGCTGGTCTTGCATCCTGTGCAGAACATGGACACACTGAGGTCATCAGGTATGTGTGAGGAAACAGGATAAGGTGGGTGCAGCGGGGGAGTTCCCAGATGGTCAGGCAGCTAACTGTTCAGGACAGTGAAGCCAGCAGGGATAGGCCAGGATGATCTGATGCTAATCTTGAAGCACTTGTAACTTGAAGAAGGTGTCATCTGAAAAGATAAAGTGATTCTAATGAAAGATTATTTAAGGAGATGATGGACTCTTGGCAAGTGATGATTATTAAAAAACAAAACGGAGTCGGGCATGGTGGCGAATGCCCATAATCCCAACAGCTCCGGAGGCTGAGGCAGTAGGGCTGCAAGTTCAAAGCCAGCCTCAACAACTTAGTGAGACCTTGTCTCTAAATAAAATATAAAAAAGGGCTGGGGATGTGGCTCAGTGGTTTAACCCCTGTGACTTCTATCCCAAGTACCCCCCCAGCACCACCACCATCACAAAAAGCAACAACAACAACAACAACAAACCCACAAAACCCCTGAAAAAGTGGAGCCTAGTGGTGCTTTAAGTGTCATCTTCAGACTGCCTACTTCAGAGCCCTCTGCAATGTTTTATAAAATGTCAGTTCTTGAAACCTACTCCTGGCATCCTGAATTAAAATCTTTCTTTAAGTAATGCAATAGGCAATTCTTACTTTTGTCAGTTTCAGCTATAACTGATGACTTATTGTTAGTAGGGTGATGTTAGAGACTCTCAGGGCAAATTTTGGAGAGGAAATTGCAAGGCAGAGGAGATGTCTGGTTTAGACTGAGAAATTTAAAGAAGAGTTGGTGTGCTTTTGATTTAGTAGAAGAATTGTGCTAAATAAATAATTCTGCTAAATAATTCCTGGGGGGTTCCAGAATGAGCAGAATGAAGAACCCAAGATTTGGACTTTGGGTCACTTTGTGCTTCCTGTCTTTCAAACTCTTTTTAGCCTTTGATTTCAGTTTCTATAATGCATAATACATTATGCATAATATAGTGTATAGTATGTTCCCTAAATTGGTTTTAGTAATTTTCTTGCCTTTTTCTGATTTTGTTGTTGTTTCTGTATGTCAATCAGTGTAAGAGTAAATAATAGGTAAATTTAGAGATATTAAAATCATTTCAACCAAAGTTGTGAAAACATTAAAGTTTCTTTTCATGATCACACATACCTGTGTTTTTATGATGTGCAGACTTTCTCTAGCAGTACTGAAAGCATTGTCCTGAGAGCTAGTATTCTGGCAATTTTTCACAAAAAATATTCACTCTAATGTAAAAACAACAACAACAAAGACTTATCTACAGGCAAAAATATTTATCTGCAAGCAGTTGAAAAATACTAGAAAAAGGAAAGCTGTATTTCAAAAGGGCGTCGTGAATTATTTAATTACTATGCTCTAACGTACACATTTCTCCTTTCTGATTTAATATCATTATTTGCTAATTGAAGACATTGTATAATTAAAACTAGATATAATTAGAAAACCCATTTAGAGTTATGAACATCTATAGAAGAAATGAACTATAGATAATCTTGTTTGTTTGTTTGTTTGGTACTAGGAATTGGGCCTCGGGGTGCCATACCCCTGAGTTATACCCCCAGCTCTCTTTATTTATTTATTTTAATCTTGAGACAGGTTCTCTCTAAGTCATTGAAGCAATTCTTGAACTTGCAATCCTCCTGCATCGGCCTCCTGAGTCACTGAGGTCACAAGCATGCACACTGTGCCTGGCTAGATATTCCTATGTATTGCTCTGTGATACTTTCATTTTATACACATGCATGCACACACACACACACACACACATGCACGCACGCACGCACAACTATTTTACCTCTCTTTACCCTTAGGAATCAGTTCAGGTTTTGATCATGGGGAATGGAACACATTTTTAACTATTTAGAATAATGTTTGTGTGATATTACGAAGGAGGCTCATCCGGGCATTGTGCAGATTTTAGTAAAACAGTTTTCATTTAAGAAACAGAATTTGGTAGTGATGAGGAATAGTAGAAGTAATGAGATAAGATCTCTCCTTAAAAAAAAAAAAAAAAAAGACCTGAACAATTGCATGATTATCAATCAGAGCCCACAAAAAAAAAAAAAAAGAAGCCCAGGCAGCTGCTTCTGGAGTGGCATCCCCGGTCACCCCCCTTCCCCGTTTCCCCAGCCAGGAAGACTGTTTTCTGCCCTGTGTTGGATGACTCCAGCTTCATCCACAATGAGTTCAGTCTTTCCTTGATTTTCAAGTATTTTTAATATCTGCTTCTGTTTCCAGCCACACTTTATTTTTTCTGTATTAAAAATGAACGGGTTTGGGAGGTGTAGCTCAGGGGTAGACCAATCTTAGCAAGCATGAGTGCCTGGATTCAATCCCCAGCAAAAAAGCATAAAACAAAACAGAACAACACAATATTCATTTTACTTTTTTTCTTTTTATTTTCTTTGAGGTGTTAGGGATTGAACCCACGACTCCCCACTTGTGAGGTGAGCACCCCACCACTGAGCTACATTCATGCCCATCCATGCCTTTTGCTTTTTAATTGCTCTTTAATGTTTCTCTTACCTTTGGATGTCTGGTGGGTTTTTTTTGTTGTTGTTTACTTTGTTTATTTAGCTGTTGTTTCTATTGTTCTTGGTTATCCGTTCATTCCCAAATCCTTGAAAAATTATGTCCATCATTGATTTCGCTTGCATGGGCCTCTTGAAGGGTATCAAGGGGACCTCTACTCCTGAACCTGTGGCCTTTTTTTTCACTTCCAAACAACATCAAATGTAGAGAGCTCACTTCTCAAAATCCTGAAAAACCATTACCAGAGATATCAGTTAAAAAGTTGAAAGTGAGTCTTTGAAGAAGACATTGGTAAGTGAATGAAGTTTCCTCTTGGACAGGAAAACAAGTTTGGCCAGGAGCTTTAAGCCTGATTTGTTTCCAAAGTACCTTAAGGTAAGTCAGCTCCCATCAGTAGCAGAGTTTCACTGATGGATGGAGGCGGAAGTCGTAGAGGGAGAGCATTCCTAGCAGAGGAAAACAGAAGAAGAGAGGAAGTATTGCAGTGTGAGGTCTTCAAGGATATCTAGACTGCGGCTCGAAGCAGTTAAATTGTAGCGGATAGAGCCTTGTGTTTCTATTTTGTGAGCCAGTTTCTGTGTCTATAAAATAGAAATAGGGATGACTAGTCTTCCCTTCCAACAACACAAATATACCCATTTGCTGGAATTTTTTTTTTTTTTTTTTTTTTTTTTTAGTACCAGGGATTGACCCCAGGGGCGCTTAAACACAGGTACATCCCCAACCTTTTTTATTTTTTATTTTGAGACAGGGTCTTGCTAAAGTTGCTGAAGCTGGCTTTGAACTTGCAATCCTCTTGCCTCAGCCTCCTAAGCCTCTGGGATTATAGGCCAACTGTGCCCTATTCCCACTTGCTGAATTATGTTGAAACAGAGCAAGGTTGAGGCTAGCAGTTGAATGTGACTGTTGGTGCCCCTGGAAACTTACTGTGGAATCTTGGGCTTCTCTGTCATTTCCAAGTTTGCTAAATAACATCTCCTTTACCATAGTAAGATTAACAATATTTCTATCTTAGAGAAATCCTCAAATCTTATTACATTAAATTTTGATTTCTTGGAAGAAAGATTGTTTTAAAGTTCAAGGTTTTCTGGTTATTATTGGGTCACATGTTCCTAGTATGAAACCTCTTTCTATATCTTGAAATTACAGTTATGCAATTTCTTGTTTAGATTTTTAATTTGGTGAGGTCATTAATGAAGAATATATTCTAATGCTAGAGTTTCCAGTATTTTTATTATAAGGAAACCTGTTTCACATTTTCTTCTTCTTATAAAACCCCATGTTTTGGAAAAGAAAAGAAGTGTCTACCTTTACTAATTATTAAAAAGTGTTTTTATTAAGTGTAACATATTTATACTTAGCATGAAATAATTAGTGTAACATACAGTTTTACACAATTAATATTTTAGTTAGCTTGAGCAACCCATTTTGGACATGGTACCAATCAGTTGAATTTTACATTCATGCATACATTCAGTAGGTATTTGATGAGCATCTTTGTATGCTAAGAATTTTCTGGTTACTTGTGGTACAGAAGTAGAAGAAATGCCTGCCTTCCTCTAGGTCACATTTTTAAAATATCTTAGTAATTTATAAATGCCTCATCATTTTTATTAAATTCTGGCTGGGAATTATAAAAGCATATGGTGCCCTAGTTATCTCAATTATTCAAGTTAGGCTGGGTATGGACACACACCTATAATCCCAGCAGCCCAGGAGGTTGAGGCAGGAGGATTGCAAGTTTGAGGCCAGCCTCAGCAATTTAGCAATGCCCTAAGAAACTAAGAAAGATGTTGCCTTAAAATTAAAAAAAAAAAAAATTGTTTTTAAAAGGGGCTGGGGATACGGCTCAGTGGTTGAGTGCCTCAGGGTTCAATCCCTGGTACCAAAATAATAAAAAATAAAAGTAAATAAAGTTAGGTACCAAGTTGTATTTTCCAAAAAAGATTGCAAAATAATGTTATGTATTTCCCCTCAAATGTTTTATTTTCATGTAATTATCATAGTTCTCCTCCAGAGAGATGATAAACATATAGAAAATGTTTATATAGCATGTGAATAGAGGAAAAAGTATAAAAGAATCTGTTAATATGTTTGTTTTTATTTGCCTAAGCTTCTGAAAAAAAGTCTCCTTTGGTCTTATCTGAAATCTGTGGTCCTTACTTTATGAGGGAGCCAGCTAGTCTCCAAGCACACCCATGCACCCTAGTTGATGAAGATATATAGAATTCACTAGCATGAGAAAGTGGAGACATGTTTGGGGTTTAGTTCTCTGTGGAATGTGTATAGGACGCAGTCTTCATAAAAATAATACAATTTAAATGAAAAAATGTATAGATTAGTAACTGTTAATTACATCAACTTGTCCCCTCCCCCATCTTTTTAGTGCATGTCTTTTAATCAAGTTCTGCCTCAAAGACCATTTTTAGTGTAACTAAAACTTTAGTTTGATTTTGTTGTTTTTAAAGGATGACAGTTTTATAATAAAGGGGATCAATGGGAAGTGTCCTTGATTTGGCCTTTGCAGTGATTTTTGCCAAACACTGGGTTATTATAGTAATAGAATATGATGGTTTTTAAAATGATTTCACTTTGTTGGTTTCATGTGAATACATTAACAAAATATAGGGGGTTCATATATTTTCTAAAGTCATAAATGTTTAGAAGAAACTTCTGAGGTTGTTGTTCAAGGGGGAATTTGATTCCTACTTGATATTTTTCTGTAGGAATCCTTTCATTTAGAATGTGGCCATATGCCCAGGGATACTGACTCTCCCAAACCAGCATCCTCTCCAAGTTTCATGCCCAGGTACTTCCTTCTTAAGGAGATAGTTAATGTTTTCTCATTCTCTGTTTTAAGAAGATAGTTTTAGCTTTTCAAACCTAGGATAAAGAGGAGGAGTGTGTTTTTAGAAGTCTCCTACATGGAATGAAAGAGATGAGGATTTTTCTCTGATTTGGGAATTATAATCCTCTGATTTTTCTATCATCCCTGTCCCAATGTTCTAAACAAAGGTCTTCCTTCCATTATACATAGTCCTGTGTCACTTTAGGTCATCCATCTCCCCCCCCCCCCGCCCCCCGGAAATTTTAGTTCCTACCATAAGGTTTCCAATGTGTCAAGGGTTATAAAATATTTTATGGTTGGAGACTGAGACAGTTAGAAAACAAAAACTCTAAAAGGAAAAATGATATCTAAAATCATTATTGTTACCACCATCATCATTATTATTGGGTACCAGGGATTGAACCCAGAAGTGTTTAACCACTGAGCCATATCCCTGGTCCTTTCTATTTTTTGCTGTGAGACATTATCTAAGTTTCTTAGGGCCTCACTAAATTGGCTGAGGCTGGCTTTGAACTTACAATCCTCCTGCCTCAGCTTCCTGAGTTGCTGGAATTATAGGTTTCTGCCATGATGCTCAGGTAAAATTATTTTTTAATTTCACTCAACAAGAAAAGTACCCGCTCCTTTAATCCTAGAGCCTCAGAAGAGATTTGAAAGGAGAAATTGTAGAGAGACATTTCCACTCTTGAAAACATCGAGCAAGATTTTGGCAGAAATTGCAGCATAGGAAGATACTAGATTCTTGGGCAGCGAGATGTCTGCTGGGTTGGTATTTTGTCAGTGGCAATTGTTGCCACATTTGATATCCTCAGCTACTTTGGAGGATTCTATAAGAGAAAATGATTCATTTCCAGTATTTAAAACCTGAGCAAATGGTCAGTGGTTCATGTTGTAACATGTTTATCACCAATAGTGTTTTTCTCTCCTTCCTTCCCATTTTACTCTCAAGATTGACGCTTCTGACTCTCAAGATTGACGCTTCTGACTATAGAAATGCCTGACTGTTTCAGTTTACTAAACAAGCGCAATGTCATAACAAAAGCGCACTTGGCTGTAACATTGGAAGACGTGGCAGGTTTCCTTGGCTCTTGGAACCTCCAGTTTCTCTTGTGAAGTGGGAATTACAGTGTCTGTCCTAGAGGGTTGTTGTGAGTATGACATGAAATGATGCCCATGAAAACACTTGGAAGCCCACTCTACAACGTGAAGAAGCACTGTCATAGTTAATAACTACTTGAACTGCTGTAGTGTCTTTATATCTACGGAAATGAACTTTAATTCCAATTGTGGAAAATTCAAGTCTTTCAAAGCTTTTGCTGTACCTAGAATGTGTTTTTATTATTTTTTTCCAGTGTGCTCAAGAAACATGGTGACGTTTCTTTCACCCACTTGCAGTTGACTCCAGTAAGGCCGTATCATATGTGGCTGTATTGACGTCTTGCCGTAGTGTAAATGTACAGTGGAGGCCCACTGTGTACTAGATTTTGAGTCGAAATATGAAGATGAATAAAGAAAATCTAAATAATTCCCAAGGAGGCAAAAATAGATATGCATAATTAAACGGCCTGAACAGTTAAAGTGCCTTGCTAACAGAGGGCGGAATGAATTATTCCAATTTGGTGCCTGAAGAAAGGCTTTCTGTTATGTAACGCCTGAAGTTTGGGTGATTTTGCTTTTTTGTTTTGCTGCTGAGTCTGGTATTGTTTTATGTCAATTGTTTAGGTGGCTAACTTCCAAAAAAAAAAAAAAAAAACATTTTTTCCCTTTTTTAGCCCCCTGGATTTCCTCAAGTTAGCAAATGACCAGAATGCTTTTTGCACAGCTACAAGGTCATCTACTGTGAATTATAAAACAAAGGGAAATAGGCCCTGATTTTAAGGTACTTATGGGGCAAAATAAAGATGAATTGCTATGAGAAATGCATAAAACCTGTGATGTGGAATGTTATGGTTTGGATCTGGAATGTCTGTACACCCCAAAGCTCATGTGTTGAAAGCATGGCCCTCAGTGCAGTAAGGTTCAAAGGTGGGGCTTTTAGGCAATGATTGGATCATGAGGACTCTGACCTTATCAGTGAATTAATCCATTTGAACAGTAGATGAATCCATTTGATGTTTTAGTTCATTGATAGCTGAATGGACTTCTGAAAGGTAGGACCTAGTTGGGGGAAGTTGGTCACTGAGTGTGTGCGCTGGAAGGGTTTATCTTGTTCCTAGCCCCCTCTGTTTTCTCTTTCTCTGCTTTCCAGCTGCCATGAGCTGAGAAGCTTTCCTTTGCCATTAACTTCTGCCATGATGTTTCTGCCTTAGAGCCAGCTGACCATGTACCAAACCTGTGAAGCCATGAGACAAAATAATTCTTCCTTCCTCTAAGTTGTGCTTGTCAAGTTTTTTAACCACCACAAGAGAAAAGCTAACACATTCAAGTGCTATTTTGGGGAAGAGGTTGCACATGGATCACACTAGCCAGGAAGGTGAGGTGGATATTTGTTTCACCAGTAGTCCATGCTATGGAAATTAAGGCAGGATCTCAGAAGTGTCTCCTATATTTTGGACTTGCAAGCAGAAGTAATAACTATTTTGCCATTTCTGATAAACATCACATTGTTTTTGACCTGCTGATATTTTCACTTTTAAAGCACAGGGTCACTCTTAGGGTGTTCAGATGTATTTCAGCTGTGAATGAGAAAGTGTGTATCAGGTGATTAAGAGCGTGGCTTGTGTGGGCTCCAGCAGCATTTAAGCACCTGGCAATTAGAAATCTTTCAAATTCAAGATTGGTCAATAAGTATAAGTACCACCCAGAATTTAAGTTGGGCTTGTCTAGCTCTTAGTTAGGGCCAAAGCTTGGGTGAGGTCAAGGTTGCAATGAGGGGATGGAGAAGGTATTGCTGGTATTGCTCCCATAGAGTCCTCAGGTGTCAAGAGCCAAAGACATGATTGACTCAAGGTAGGAAGGACTCTCCCTGCTTCACTGTGAACAGAAAAAAAAATCACAGTGACATCATTCCCTCCCAACACTTAGCCAGGTCGAGGTCCCCACAGCTTGCAGGTGCTCCCTCCGTCTGGCTTGTCACTTGCCTTTTGGCTAATGCAGAACCTTACCTTGCTTGAGTCCTGCAGGTGTGTGTGAGAGTTTGTGGAGGAGCACCTTCCATTGACAAGTGCTGAGGAGGCCCGTCCTTGCGCTTATTCTGCTCAGATGGCAGGACGAAGGATAGAAGGAGTTAGAAACCTGGCACTCAGCAGTCTTCTTGTTTCCTCCCATCTACTAAGTTTCAAGGTCATTGGTCATGAGTCTAGCCATAATGACTTAAACTGGAGCTGGATTTCTTCCCCCCCCCCTATTTTTATCATAGTCTCTAGGGATCTATAATTAATTAATTACTTTCATTGCCTCATTCATCCATCAAATATTTATGAAGCCCATAGCCAGAATTTCCTACTCATTTCTGGGACATTACTTCATCTACAGAGAACTGACCTCTTTTGGCAGTTGCTCATGTGTGAAAAGATAGGTGCTACCTTTAATTAGGCATGCTAAGGTAGAGCTCAGGCCTGTTTCCAGAGACAATCCTCTCAGCCTCCTTTTGTCAGTTTTGATATCTTTTCTTCTTCAGACCTGCATTTTACTAATGCTGCTCCTCCAACTGCTAGTTCACCAATGCTCAGGCTCTTATGCAGGCTTCTTAGCCACGAACCTGGCTCTTTACCAGAAAGACAGATCTCTGGGCAGTTGACTCACCTGCTTCCAGATGTAATTTAAGCTCCCTTTTCCCACAGTGGAGTGGTGGGTAATATTATGAACACATGATTTTCAGGGCAGGCTGGTGCGTATTTTGAGCTGGATGAGTCAAGGCATATTTATTACTAGTGTAAGAGGGAGAAGACTCCACATTTTACAGCTGCAATTTAGAGGAGTGGTTCTGCTGGCTAATCAGCATGGAGCCTTCTTGCACCTTGATTTCTGGTTCTTTTGCCCACCATGAGGGTTTCTTTGATGCTGTTGGTTCCTGACTGAGATTTATCTCTGAGTTTCTCCTTTGTTGTACAGTAGCTCAGGGAGCCGTTTAACTTATTTACAAGTATACAAATAGTCCACACTAAGGGAGTACTTTTGTCCTTTACAAAGGAGTTCTTTGAGGCTTCCTACTGGGTGTGTGATGGGTTACGTTTCTGAAGCCTTTAGGTGCCTCTGTCATACGATAGAAATAACATATACCCTTACTAGGAAGTGACTCATTTCTCTTTCCCCCTCCTCCTATTTTGTCTCTCTGTCAGTATTTCATCTACTCAGAAACATTTATTGACTATCCAGGCACTTCTGTTAAGTGGTTCATGGGGAGGTCATGGTGGAGCGGAGGGAGGTGCCAGTGGCAGTGCAGGACAGGCCTGGTGAAGGAAGGACATGGAGGCCTCAAGGGGCCTGTTGATTGAAGAACATGGAAGGTTGGGTGATTATGCAAATGCAAGTTGAGTAAAGGCCTTCAGACAGGGGAAATGGCAAGGAGGCAGGAGAGAACATGGCGACAGTTGGGAAATACAGTAAATATATCACAGCTCTGGTGTCGGATGCATAGGGAGCCATGAAGATGGAAAGAAGGCTTTGAGCAGATCCTAAAGAGCCTGGTGTGCTATGTCAGGAGTTTGGACTTTTTCCTTACAAAGATCACTAAGTGTTTTCATCTATTTGAGATAAAATTCACATTAGATTCACCATTTTAACCATTTAAAAGTATACAACTCAGCGGTTTATAGTGTATTCACAAAGTTGTGCAACCATCTTTATAATCTAACTTCAGAATATCAGCAGTCATTCCTTGTTCCCACCCACCCTCCAGCCTCTGGCAACCACAAATCTACTTTTGTACTTTTGTGTCTCTGGTGGGTTTATCTATTCTGGACATTTCGTATAAATGGAATCATGCAAAATGTGGCTTTTTGTGTCTGGCATCTTCAGCTTAGCATTACTTTGAAGCTTCCTCCATGCTGAAGCTCCATTCCTTTTTATGGCTAAATTATATTCCATTGTATGAACAGACCATATTTTCTTTCTCCATTTGCCAGTTGGTAGACATTTGGGGTGTTTTCTCTTTGGGCTATTGTGGATAGTATTGCTATTCACGTATAAGTTTTTGTGTGAACATGTGTTCTCATTTTTCTTGAGTCTATACCTAGGAGTGTAATTGCTGGGTCATGTGCTAATTCTATATTTAACTTTTTGAGGAACTGCAAAATTGTTTTCCAAGTCATTAGAGATTTTAAGATGGATCAAAACAGACTCAGATTTTATTTTGACCTCAAACACTTTAGCCCACTATTTTTTTTTAAAGAATAAATATTTTTACTTTTGCTGTCATGTTTTCCTAGGTCAGAGCATCACAGACCACAGCAGCGAGCCCCGTCTGGCTCTTTCACGTCCTATAGGTAGGATTGTTGACAAGGAATCTGTAGCCAATAGCCTAGGAGGGGGACAGAGAGAGGTGATGTCAGGGCATTCCCTCTCTCTCTTTGTGATGTATTACAGAAAATGAGTCTTCTTTTTTTAAACAGAACCCCTGATTAAATTATAGGCTATTATTAGGGAATTTATTGTACTTATAAACAGAACTTGGATTCCCTGTAATTTGTTATAATTAATGCAAGAGTTCAAGAGCAAAAAGCAGGGATCAGGTTGTGACATGCCTTTCTCTTTTGCAACACCTTGCTATCATTGGCCTTCTTTCACTAGTACTTAAGGTCCGTGTGTGTTTGTGTGCATTTAAACAAACATTGTCCTTTTTAGGAAAGAATTGCAATCCTTTGACTCATTGAAACTCAAGGAGTCTCTGGCAAAAGAAGGTATTTATTGATCAGTGAATGCCGAAAACTTCCGGAACTGACCTTTTGCCAAGGAAACCTCGTCTGTATGTGTTGGAGTGTATGCGTGTGTTTCTGTTTTCACACATGCACATGTATGATCTTGTGACGTGAAAAAGGATACAAGAAAAATGTTTCCTTTTAAGGTTATCTTCATCAGTTTTAGTTTTGCTTTTTCCTTCTTTTTTTTTTTTTTCTTTACTTTTTTTTCTTTTTTTCTTTTTTCCTTGTGAGTTATTTCCATTTTGCATACTGGCAAGAGTGTTGCTTTTGTAATCTGTTGGTGCAGAGTTTTAATTGACTGTCGGCTGGGACATTCATTAAATGTAACAGCTTTTTAGATAGTGCATAGATCAGCTACCAGACCCATTATTATATTTCAGAAGTCATAAACTGAAATTCTTCCCAAGGGTTTTGAGGATTGAGGGACAGAGGGCGGGAGGCATTCAGGTTTATCTGGTTGCATGCCTGTGTACATACTGTTTATCTGGTCCTGGCAGACAGAGCGCCGCAGTGTGGGCCACCCTGTCCATTATCTGGATTTACAGCTGTGAACACCCTTTGGAATGGATGGAATGTGCCCCTTCTCTCCCTGTTGGTATCCCTGTCAATCTAAGATTTAAAATTGTTCTTTGCTCTTCTATATCCCAGAATTCTAGGACAACTTGTCCTCTGTCTCCTCTTTTTTGTCTTTTATAGTAGAGAAACTTTTACATTTGTTTCTTATTTACACAGCATAACATCAACCAGGAAAAAAAATAAAAAGAAGAGCCAGCTCTTTGCTACATTCTGTGCTGTCCTGGGAGAACTGGGTTCTAGTACATTTTAGCAATAATTTTCTGATATGGCTAGTTGTAAAGGAAATTGCTCTTAATAATAATGATAAAATAATCTTTCCCCTTCTGGTCCTTCAATCCCACTAGTTTCCAGGAAAGACTTCAAAGACAGGAATGGAAGGGTAGTCCTGCCTCTATGATGTCCCATATCCCTACTGACCCTGAGGATGCAAAGAGAGAAGTTGGTTTGATTGCATTTGAGCTGTAGAGGAGGGAAGGGCAGACAGGAGCCATGTGATGATACTAGAGATGCTACAGGTTAATAGGCACAGCATTTTGAGACAGGGTCTCACTTAGTTGCTGAGGGCCTTGCTCATCTGCTGAATCTGGCCTTGAACTTGCGATCCTCCTGCCTCCGCCTCCCGAGTGACTGGGATTACACAACAACCAGCTTCACTCATCTGTTTTTAACTGTGGAAGAACAAAGAGAAGGAGTGACACATGGGACACAAATGCTGTTCATATAGTTTTATCAGGTGTTATTAGGGTAGTAACAGAAATGAATCGGGATTGCTCTTGTGATGATCCTAGAGGTGGAGGCTACTCACAGCAAGCATCAGGAAGGACATGTGGGATCCCGATGATGAACTGCATTTTAGTTTTCAAAACTAATCTGCATTAGGAATACCTATTGTTAAGGGCTCATTTCCCACCTGCTGCTGAACATAGCCCCTCATGCTCGGTAGTCGCCTATAAACCAAGACCCTGCTTTTAGATTTTACTTGTATCCCTCAGTGCTTCTTACAAGGTCATGAGCAAGTGGGTAGATTGCATGCTCAGGGGTTCTTAAGCTTCCTTCTCTTTACGAAGGAGGAAAGTGAAATATCCAGAGGCTACTACCAGGAGAAAACCCAGATCTGAAGAGTCCGTGGGCCACTGTTGGAAACACACCCTGTAATAGGATTTTATAGAAAAGCTTCTCATTTCAGTAGTTGCCTGGTGTGCTGTGGCCCAGACAGTCTAATTGAGGGGAGGGGAGAGCTTGATTATCAGAGCCCTTCCTCAGAAGCATAGGTAAACATCACAGGTGGTGGTGTTTTTTATTTTCATTTTTATTTTTAGACTTCAGTGGAATCGAGGTTTTGCCCAGAGTGCCTGGGGATCGGGTTCCTCCCTCCTTGCCTCTGTGGTTGGCCCGGCTGTGGTCTGATATGGCCTTGCCTTTAGGAAGCAGTGTTACCTTAAGCAAGTCATTCACTTTCAAGATGGTTTCTTCTTCTAGACATGAAAGGCCTGGCCTTGGGTTTTATAAACATCTTTCCTTTGTTCGATAGCTTTGGCTCAGCCATCCTGCAGTATATATGGCCCCATATTTCTGTGGCTTTCACAAACAAAGATTTATTGGTATTTCTCGTGCATCTCACTTGTCCATCTGGGCTCAAGTTTTGGTCTCTGGTGTCTTTGCCCAGGGCACAGGCTAATCCAGCTGCAGTCCTTGCTGGACACTGCAGGTCTCAGAACAAAGGGAAACAGGGATGACGCAGGCACTGGTTCTGAGGGCTTCTGCTGGGCGTCACAGCACTTTTATTCCCCATTCATTGGCCCCAGAACAGTTCATAAGGGAAACAGGGTCGGGTTGGCATGGGTGACCCTGTTGAGGAGGATCCTCCCAGCAAACGTTTGGAGCAGTGCTAGAAGTCTACTGCCCCTCCTATCTCTGCCATGTTGCATCCTTGGGTGGAAGTAGGACCAAAATCAGATCCTAAAGCTTTGCTATTTACATGGCTCTTTCCTGCTGGGGGCAATTCTGCTGATCTGGACTTGGAATGAAGCTTTTGCTTGTGGGAAGGGTGGGAAACATATTTTCAAAGCATCACATACTCAGCCTCTGAGTCCCTAGTGTCTTATTTGTGGTTCTGTGGTAGTGCAGTCTCTACTTTGCAGAATACCACCAAGGATTTCTCAATCTGAGAAGAATGAGCAGACCTGCAAGTAGAACATAGTTGTATCAGTGCTGAGATTAATTCTTTGTACATGAATTAAAAGGAGAGATTAGAGATCTTAGTGATGCATCTCCAAATGTTGACAATAACGCTGTGGGGTGTGACTTTGAAAGAGTTCTTTGATATTTCTGATAGAATACTGAATGCTCTATTAATTTGGCCCAATATGGAATTTAAATTTTTCTTTTCAAATTTTTAGAGGAGGAAGGAACTTGGAAAAGTCTCTTATTTTCTTATGTTGGGGTAAGAACATTCCAGATAGATGCAGTGTCCAGAGGCTAGTTCATAGCATCATTCAGCTTCCAGTTGTAATGTTTGGTAACACTGATTATCAGGAACCCTTTTATGCTTCACCCAGAGAAACCTGCATTTAATCAGCAAATGAATCTTTAGATTAAAAGCAAAACAAACGAAAATAATTTGAAATGAGAATTTTGTTTTCTTCATTTCAACAAGCATAGTTATGTTCACTAGTTCTTACAGGGAGAGCAGAGTCCTAACCTAAAAGTAATCACTGGGCCTGAATTGTGAGATAGACTATTTCTAGGTCTTTGAATACGAAAAATATTAAAAAGCGTTCCTTGTGAACTTAGATTTTCAAAGAGGATCTCTTTGGAAAGTTGGCACACACTTACTTTCCTGGCATGAGGATTGTTTTTTGTTTTTTTTTTTCCTCTCTCTCTCCCCCTTTTCCCTCCCTCCACCCAGAGCTGTGACAGGGTGGAGTATACTTCCATGAAATTGCATGTTTCCAAAATAGGATTCACGGTTGCATTTTACTGCTGTTGTAATTGAATCTCTCATCAAAAATAAGCAGAACTCAAGCACTCTAAAAATAAAAATTTCAGCTCATACTCTCCAGTCTTCAAACAGGATACAATTTTTATATTTTGCAAAAACACTTCTGTGCAGAAGAGTACCAACCAAGCAGTTTCCCATGTGGTCCAAATCTCTTTCTCGTTTCTGCAGTCTTACATAGCAATAACCACAGTCTCATGTGGTAATGGCACCATATCATTACTGGTGTGCAGATTCTCTTGGCTGGATAGCTTCCAAGATAGACTACTGCTTTCCTCAGCTCCAGGGTTTTATATCCCAGCACAAGACTACATCCAACCTACGTGACCAGAATGTTCTAGCACTACTTGCTAGGGATCCTGATTCACTGTATCCTTAGATAGGATGAATTTTTAATAGAACTTGCTCATGTGTTGTGGGTGAGAGTTGGGAGCAGGAGGCTAAGAAAAATGGAAATGGTTGTTTTGCTGGATCCTGTGGATTAATTGGTTGGTGTTTATTCCCAAAGGCGTTGACTGAGACACACACACACACACACACACACACAATCTTTGGGGATCATTTTTGACTCCAAGTTACCATGTTAAAAAGGTAGGTGATGCCAGCATAACAACTTCTCAAATGTTTTATTCCTTGGTTCTTGAACATTGAACCCTTAGGTTGTGTACTGGAGAAACATGGCGCAGTGGTCAGAGAGGCCAGGGTGTCCTGTCTTAGCTCTCTCCAGGACAAGCACAGTATCCTGCAGACCTAAGCACAGAGAGTGCTTAATAAGAGCATGTTACTGTCCATCTGTCTTCTGGCTGGAAGAGCAGAAAATAAGTGAAACCACTCAAGATGGAAAGGGACAGATAGCACATGGAAGAGAACAGGGTATGATTAATAGGAACAGGTCAACTTTTATCATCGTTTTCTACCTTGAGATTTGCCTTCTGGTTTGCTTTGCTTTGAGAATCTCACTGTTGTTTCTTTAGTAGGCTTTGCTATTTCTTTCTATCCTGAGTCTTTGCTTTTGGATTTGTGTGTGTACGCGGGTGCGTGTGAGTATACATTTTCCTTGTTTGCTTTTTTTTTTTTCTTCCATATCTTTTAACTTCACTGAAGAAAGTTGGAGCAGGACACTCTGGAAATAGGATGAAGTTAACACTCTTCCTTGCATCTCTCTTGTTTTTGTTCCCCCAGTTTTGAAAGTAGGGTCTTCAGAATCTAAGTGGCTCGTCTTCAAAGATGGGTCTGCTTTAAGAATGAGCTCTTGGCACTTAAAAGAGGTTTTGATAACTTAGGGACCCTCTTACTTGCTTAGGTTTCTCCTTTCTAAGAACTAAGTTACAAACATGAAAGGTCTTCCATAAAAGACTCCTGGGCAGTTCCCAGAGTCTCTTGAAGAGAAGGTTACCTTGCACGAATGAGTGGACCTTTCATCATTCCCTTGAGAAGTGGCCCAGAGACCCAAGAAGCGTGTCAGAGGAAAAGTAGGAACCAGGCTGGGGATGGTGAACAAGAAGGCAGAAGGTGCTGAAGAAAAACCTCAAAGAGAAGGTGCAGAACACAAACAAGAAACAGGCTCTGTGGTATGAGAAGCGATCTTCCAGAGCCCTTATTTTCCCCATTTTTATAGAGCTACATCCCAGAAGATGAACTAATACTATCATTAATTAGCCATATTGCATGAATCTTTTATTTAAATAAGGTTGTAATGTAAACTGACTTTGGGTTCATCTGTACTTGAAACTATGCCTGAGCTGGGGACCTGATTCTAAATGGGGAAAAAAGGAAGCTAAAAGATATTTATGTAGCATATTTTATTGTAGTAATTCAGAAAGCTTTAGTGTTGAGTATCATGATTTACTCCTGTATTGTTTCTTTAAATTCATATATAGGCACTGCTCTCAAATTTGTTTTTTATTTTGATTTTCTCCTATGAAGAATAGAGAGTGACAGGTCACAACTTTGCTTTTCCTGCCCATCATATAATATTACCCAAAACAGCTTTTACAAATCTTCTGGCTCTTTCACACATACATATATACCACACAAAGTGCCTTTGATTTCACAGCGTTTTAAAAATGGTCCCACATAATGTGTCCTCCTTATTAGTTTGTGCACATTCAGAAATGAGATTACCAGTAAAATAGTTTTGACCAGACGTTCTTACACATAAGCATTCTTTCTTTTTGCTGGGACTCAACTAGTTAGAGGAGTCATGGATTCTAAGGCTGTAATGACGAGGTCAGGGCAGAGCCAGATCTACTGAACTCAAGAGTGGTGAGTGGCCCCAGCTCACCACAATTGGCTTTTCTACATCTGTGAGGAATTGGTCTGTAAAAGCCAGTGGAAGCATTTGTTATATACATCATTATGTAGTCACTTGATGTGAGCAGGAAGTAAAATTATTGATTGGATAGTGAAACCTGTAAAATGTTTATGAATTAATCAGATGAAAGACTGCATGAGGGCAGGGTAGAAGTTTTTTTCTATCTTAAGTTGATTAAGAAGGGTTTTCAAATAATTCTCAGTGTTTACCCTTTGATTTGAGTCTAGGTTAGATTTTTCCCACCCAAGACTGACATGTTTGCCTTTGCCCTGTACAGTGGACCCAACCACAAAGAAGTGAGGGCTGGGCTGGGGTGTGTAGAGAGCCCAGGCCTTCTCCCAATTAGGCTGATATGTCACGGTTTCTGTGATATTGCCGGTAGAACCAGCCATCGTTAGGTCTTAGCAGTGATCGCCTGTCTCTGGGAAAGCTGAGCTTTGGGGTCATCTCTGAGTTCTCTGGATTGAGATGTTGCAGTTGATTTGAAAGAGAGAGTGACAGTTACCAGGAGTGTTTGCCAGGAAGGTGTGTTAGAGAGGTGACTTTGTTGTAGGAATGTGGTCAGAGGAAGTGGTGTCCCGGGACGTGACCATCAAGAGTGAGGAGATTTCTACATGTTTAGGTCATTCTAAATGTGTGATTTTATTGGCAAGAAAACAACACACTGTTTTAGCTACTGGTCTGAGGTTGGTGTCATGTATGGGAACATTCTCTTTGTATTTTTTTTTTGGTTTGGGAATATAGTTCAGTTTGGAAAGTTGCATTTAAATTGATTTTTAAGAGTCACCGACCTGGGAGGTGAAGTATGGCTCTGAAAAGCTTTATCCCATCCTTTAGCAGAATTCCAAATTATATGACATATTTGTAATCTGCCCTACCAAAATTTTGCATTTAAAAGATGACTAGTGGTCAACCTGGGCAAGTTAGCAAGACCCTGTCTCAAAAAAAAAAAAAAAAAAAAAAAAATTAAAGGGTTGGGGATGTAGCTCAGTAGTAGAGTGCCCTTGTGTTCAATCCCTAGTACTATGCAAAAAAAAAAAAAAAAGTTGATGTGTTTCTAGAATTTTCAGCAATGCATACGTATTTTGAGTGTGTTGAGTATAGTTTCTGCTGTCACAGTGTCATGTGTGTCCAGGTGTAGAGAGCTTTTTCATTCTTGGTCTCTGTTATGAAGAACTGGTTCATATCACTAGTTTATCCTGTTGGCCTAAAAGCAAGTGATTTGATGAGAATGTTCTCAATCTCAAAATAAATGGGATGTGGCACCTGCTACATCAAACAAAGACAAACACAGGCTGAGGTCACTTTCCATCTTTTATAGATGACTTTTGTCAACATCACCTGTGTATCCTGCTGTGTACACAAGGGTTTGCATCCAGGGACGTCTTTTGTGGGAATACATTCCAAGTATGTGTTTTTGAGTTTGTCTGTTCCTCTCTTCCCATGAACAGATATCAGTATTACCTGCAAGTCAAAAAAGATGTGCTTGAAGGCCGGTTGCGGTGTACCTTGGAACAGGTGATTCGACTGGCTGGCTTAGCTGTGCAAGGTAAGATGTAGTCACCACCAGCGTGTGAAATTCTATTTTCTGTTGGATTTATGGTGTTGGTGTCTTCTTAGTGTGAAAAGATACACTGACCTAAATGATCCCTCATTAATACTCCCTTCTCATTTCAAGAGGTCTTACGTTAATAAGAAGAAGAACTAGTGATTTTTGATGGCAGGACAGTTTCTGTCTCAAAACTGTTTGCAAACTGCTCTTGCTTATTTCATTATAGTTTTATTCCAAGAAATAGTAGCTTTAAAGCTGTGTTTTAGAGTTGATGGGACTTTCCGCTGCACAATGTGGTTGTATTCTGTGGCTTAAAGGACTGTGTTATTGTCACAGCAACTTCCAGTGTATTAGCCTTAATCATTGTCATATGATTTATTCTAATATAGTTAAAGAGAGAAACTTAAAATCCAAGTTGGTAATGTGAAATAACCAACTTCTCTTGGAATAAATTTATCTTCAACCTATCTTATTTAGATTTATCAGACAGCTATTTTTTTTTACCTTCTCTACATTGTTATGTGTCAATTCTTTTAAAATACATTTTATTATATTAGTAGTTTAATTTTTTTAGTCATATTGAAAACAAGAAGCTGGTAAATACAATTTTTGAAAGGAGAACTAATTTCCCTTTCAATCCTCCTTTTCCCTAAAAATCAGCTGGTGTCCAAGTATAACCCTGCCAACAGCCAAGTTCTCGCTGTGTGGACTGTTGATTTAGAAGCCGTGAACTGAACTTCCCAAACTTTGAACTGAAGTTGAACCTTTTGGTTTCCAAATGTCTAGAGAAAGTGGCCTTTCCCTGACCTCTTTCATATCAGTGACATAGCCATTTCTGTTAGACATAAATTTCCTACAGAGTTAGCTTCTGTTATTACTCTTTGGATGAAAATGCCCCAAATATGTTGTATTACACCTGTCTACATAGAGCCTGGAAGGGGAAGAAAGAATGGCCAGTAATGGTAGAAGGAGCAGTGGAAGCATCATTGAAATAATGGAGTAGGCACCCTTAATAGAGGGAGGAGTGAGTAGATCCTGGGGATTCTTACTGGGTTTTTAGAAAGATGCATCATCCAAAATATAAGTTGGGAAGGAAGGTGATAACTGATGATTGATCTTCAAAATAGGCAGAACAGATCATGTGCTACATTTGTCGATGGCTCTTTGGTATTTCAGCAACTTTGTTGTGTTGACCTTCTGTATATCTGTGTATTCTTTTATTCTGCATCTGTTGTTAAATATAATCTTAAATATATCTGAGTCCATTTCTATTGGCTGCTAAGTCTTTTACATGAAATCAAGATTTCACGCAGGTTTGGTTTTTGTGAGAGTGAGTGAGATAAGGAGCAAGACATACGTTCCTATGTTGATGTTTATGGCATAGGCTGTGCATGTTCGTTTTGCATGTGCTCCAATATACCACTGAGAGATAAAAACATGACAGAACAGAATTTCTGACATCTTGTAACATGCAAAGTTGTTTAGGAGGTGTAAAGATTTTCTGAGGTTGCTTGCCAAGGGTGATCTGCAGTGGGAATTTCCAGCTGCAAATACATGATCAGATGAAGATACATTTAGCTCTGTGGTTCTCCAAATGAACCTTGATTTAAAAAGTCCCCTTGGTAGATAGCCTAAAGATATGAACTGAGGCACATTTAACAGATAAATATAGTTCTTTCTTTTTAAAAAATAACTTTTATTTATTTCTGTATGTATGTACATACATACATGTTTATGAGGTGCTGAGGATCAAACCCAGTGCCTCACACATGCTAGGCAAATGCTGTACCACAGAGCCACAACCCCAGCCTATAGATTTGTTTTTAAATATTTAAATAACCTTTTAGGAATAGCTTTCACTATATATATTTTTTAAATTGTGCAGTGGTGCTCATGTGCTGATATTTAGAGTTGTTAGGTAAATGTAGTTACTATATCAAGCACCTCCTGGCACTATTTTCATTTAATAGTGGTGCAGAAAAAGGATACAGTAGGAAGAATAAATATGGTGACAAGTTTGCAGTGTTTTATTCCATCTTTAATTTCACATAATAACTACTCCCCTCTCCCCCATCTTCTTCTCAGCTGATTTTGGAGATTATAATCAGTTTGATTCTCAAGATTTCCTCCGAGAGTATGTGCTATTTCCTATGGTAAGTGCATTTTCTTTTCTTCTTGCTTAATTTTCTACCTCCTTTGGGCATTTAATTCTTGCCTTTGAAAAGAGAATTCTTTCCTTAGAGAATTGGGCCTATACATGTTTTCAGGGGAGGAAAGCCTATGCATTAATAAAAGAGGGAGAAGGTCTATAAAACACATTGAGACACTAAAGTCATCCTTTTTGCCTCAAGACACTCCCTAATTTCTTTTTCAGATAGTTCCTTGTTGCTGTTTAGAAATACCACTGATTTTTGTATATCGATACTATAACCTGCAATTTTCCTGAATTCGTTTATCAATTCTAACAGATTTTTGGTGGAAGCTTTATATAAATTATATAGTCACTAAATCGAGACACTTTTTTTCCTATTTGGATGAATCTATTTATTTATTTTCTTGACTGATTGTTCTCATCTGGGCTTCCAGGACTATGGTGAATAGAAATGGTGAGAGTGGGCAGAAACCAGTCACATATAGAGTAGCCTAAAACCAACCGACAGACAGTCAAACTTAGGGATTCATTTACTTAAGAAGCTGAAAGATTTATGTACTGAAAACTATCAAACATTGATGAAAGAAATTAAAGGTAGCAAATAGAATGATATAATATGTTCATAGATCAGAAGAATCAATACTGTTTACATGTTCATATTACCCAAAGCAATCTACAGATTTAATGCAATCCTTATCAAATTTTCAGTGTCATTGTTAAAAGAAATAGAAAATTATCCTAAAATTTATATGGAACTACAAAAGAGACCCTGAGAGCCAAAGCATTGTTGAGCAAAATGAACAAAGTTGGAGGTACTAAGCTACCTGACTTCAAACTATATTACCAAGCTATAGTCATTAAAGCAACATGGTCCTGGCAGAATAATAGACACATTGACCATTGGAATAGATTAGAGAGCCCAGAAGTAAATCCACACATCTGTGATCAATTGAGTTTTGACACAGGGGGCCAAAACATACATGGGATAAGGACAATTTCTCCAATCCATGGTGTTGAGAAAGCTGGCAATCTACATGGAAAGGAATGAAACCGGGCCCTTATCTCACCCCTTACACGAGAATCAGCTCCAGATGGATGACAGACTTGGTGTATGATGAGAAACTGGAGAACTGCTCAAAGAAAACAGGAAAAGCTACAGGACATTGGTCCGGGCAACGATTTCTTGTATACGACCCCCCGATTATATAGGCAGCAAAAGCCCAAATAAACAAATCGATTGTAACAAGCCTGGAAGCTTTTGCCACAGCAAAGGAAATAATTAACAGAGCAAAGAGACAATTCACAGACTGGGAGAAAGTGTTTACAAATCATTCATCAGATAAGGGGGTCATATTTAAAATACACAAGAAACTTCCAACTACTCAATAGCAAGAAAATCCCGTTAAAAAACAAACGGGCAACAGGCCTGAATAGACATTTCTTAAAAGAAGACATACAAATTCAGAAAATGCAGACTAAAACCACAACGAGATGTCAGCTACCACCTGTTAGGGTGACTGTTGTCAAAAAGAAGAAAGAGAACAAGTGTTGGTGAAGATGTGGAAAAAAGGAGAGCCCTGTATACAGTTGGTGGTGATGTAAGTTAGTACCACCATAGGGAACGCAGTGTGGAAGTTCCTCCAGAAAAACTAAAATAGAATTATCATGTGACCCAGCAATCCCACCTTTGATTATAAATTCAGAAGAATTGAATCAGTGTGTGGAGGAGATCTCTGTACTGCAATCACTACTGCTGCATCATCCACAATAGCCAAGATATAGAAACACCCTAAATTCCCCAAAATGGAGCAATCAATTTAAGAAGTGGGGTTTATATACACAATGGAACACTATACAACCTTAAAAAGAACAAAATCCTGTCACTTACAATAATGTGGATAAGTCTAGAGGATATTATTGTAGGTAAAATAAGCCAGGCACAGAAAGATGAGTGCTGCAAGGTCTCATTTCTGTGTGGAATCTAAAAATTCAAACTCATAAAGGTAAAGAGTAGAATGGTGGTTACCAGAGGTGAAGGGGCAGGAAGGGAAAGGGAAAATGTGGATGAACGGGTGCAAAGTTTTATTTAGACAGGAGGGACAAGCTGTGGTCATGGATTTCACAGCATGGTGACTACACTCAATAATTATGTATATTTCAAAATCACCGAAGGAGTAGATTTTAAATGGGCTCATCACAAAGAAATGAGATGGGTGGGGCAAGAGATAGGTTAATTAGCCTGATTGGCTTGTTCCAACAATGTATATATGATCAAAATATCACATTGTAGCTGATCATGGTAGACTCACTCTTGTAATCCCAGCTACTCTGGAGGCTGAGGCAGGAGGATTGCAAGTTTGAGGCCAACCTGGGTAACTTAGTGAGACCCTGTCTCAAAAATAGAAGAGCTCAGGGGTGCAGTTCAGTGGTAGGGCACTACTATTACTTAAGAAAAAAATAAAAAAGAAAAGAAGAAAAATCACATTGTGTCTCATAAATATATAAGATTTTTGTCAATAATTTTTTTTTTTTTCAAAGGTGCTTCTTTGTCAAGCGCTCCTCATTTACTCATTACCCTCCAGCAAGCTGGCGGTCTGGTTTTCCTTTCTGGGTTGTTCCCACCCCAGAGCCTATGTACCTGGGTTTCCTCTACTTGGAAATGATCTGCCCCCAATCTTTACATCACTGAGGTCCAATTCAAACACCACCTTTTCAGAGAGGACTTCCTTTTCCTTTATCACCTGCTGTCGATATACCCTAATCATTAGCCACTTTCTGGACTTCACAGCTCTTTCCGTTTTTGAAGTAAGAGTGAGACTGGATTTTAACCCCCAGGGATTTTTGTTGGTTGCTTGGTTGGTTGGCTCTGGGGTAAATGTGAGGAATTTTTGTGAGAGAGGATGAAAACATCTGCAAAGCCCATTTTAGGGAAGAGCTATAACCAGCCTGACATGCTGGCTCTGAATTTAGAAATCATGATTATTCACCACTTAAAAAAAAAATCAATTGTTTTGCCCAAAACACTGACCTGGGTAACTAACACCCAGGGCATGAAATGCTACAAGAAATGGTGCGTATTCTCAGGAGGCTCCAGTGTGGTTGGGTAAAAAGGAAGTTTGCAAAATCAGACTGTGAAGCCAAGTATAAGAAAGTGCGATGGGCATTTTACGTGGGGAGAGGACAGTGTGCTTAGGAAGGCTTAGAGATGAATGGAGTGTGGGCTATTTTCTTAAAGGGTAGCAGGATTGTAAGAGGGGGAGGGGGAAGGAGCAAGGAATGACCTAGACAGAGGGGAGGGAAGAGGTGAGGTGCCTGGAGTATTTGGGAAAGAGTCAAGTGGATAGTGTGACTGTAGCTTGGTGGTGTTTGGGGGGAATCCTGGTGTATGAAACTGAAAACTTCAGAGAAGGCGGAATGCCTGAGCTTTTTCCAGAGCTTCACAGACTCTACACTTTGAAAACTGCTGGCTTAAGCAGTGAGACCATTTGTGGGAGGAAGTCAGCTGGGAGTCTGTTGTGGTGGTCTGGAGAAGAGATCTAATTTAGGTGGCTAGCAGCGAGATGAAAACAAGGAAGCAAAGCAGGAGATATTTTGGAAGCAAAATAGGCAAAATTTGGAGTCTTATCAGCTATGACAGACAGGAGAAAGTGGAGAGTCTGGTGACAAAGGTTTTAAGGTCTTTAATTTTTTTTTGTTTTGTTTTTTGGAAAATGAATTTATTTTTTATACTTCTGTGTGTGTTAGCTCAGTGATCACAACAAACATGAAGCAGCCTCGGTGGCATTTGTCTAATGGATGGTCTGTGGGGTCCCAATAATTATTTTCTCCCAGAAGTTTTTCCTTAAACTTCATATTGACTCTCAACCATGATTCTTTGTCTTGTCTGTGGCTTTGACTTGAACATGACCCTTTCCAAGGAGTGACTTGCCAACTAGCATGCATGAAGTTTTCTACCCCAACCACAGGGACCTTCTCCAATCAAATCCTCTGTCCACATATAATGTCTCATTTTCACTTAAAATTGGGTCTTCAAAAACCACCTTCCTGAGAACCAGCTGTGCGGGGTGCAGGGCCATCAGCTTATTCACCTTCTCCGAAACCTATGTGTGGGGTCTGCTGTCCTCACCTGGGTCTGGCAGAACCATTTCCAACCAAGGTGGTGAAATCAGGGGGTTTTAAGAGCATATTCTTGCGGAAATGAAGTGCTGTATGAACTCAACCTTTTGAGAAGCAGGCCAAAGGGAGGCCACTCCAGGCCCCCAAGCTCACAGACTGCTGCCACTGCATGCAGAGACAATAGGCACCTGATGGGGACCATCAAAGCCCAGGTTACTGCCATCTTCTCACAGCTGAGGCCAGAGGTGGGATGGGTTTTAAGTTTTGAGTCACTAGAGTAAGACTGGTGTTACTATCCATCTTAGTATATGAGTACAACTGCATTGGTCCAAAGCGTACCTTGTTCTTAGATGTTAGGAAAATACTGCAGATCTCTATCTTTTCAAGAATAACTCTATTCTTCTTCCCTCTAAGGAAACAGCAGTAATATCTTTATGCCTACTTTTATTAATGTATTAATAATTCTACCCATTCTATCAACTTCCATTCAAAGAGATTAGCAGTTACTTAGCAGACAAGTTCTTCATAGGATTTAATGTCAGTATGCTTAAATGAACCTCTGATATTGCAGAAGTTCACTGGGATATTTATCATCATGCTTGATGTGAGCTCAGATTTTAAGAGTGTCAGTTTTATGTCAGACGAAGTAGTTGATCATGGAGGGTTGAGCATTTTCTACATTTTTTCACCCCAATCTTATTAAAAGACGTACTCGCATTATCTGAAGGAAGAGACCAGGTTAGGTTGCCAGAGTTTGCAAAAGTAATTGCCAGCATGAGATTGATGAGTTTGTAAGATGCCTTGACAGGTGTTAGGAAGCAGTCAAGAGAGTAAGTTTTGTTGTTTTGTGCACCATGCTTCCTTTTGGAGATTCATTCCTTACTGGGCTCTGAGCAGATCATCTACTGAAACAGCCTGGACTCCACACATCTCACCAGTGGGCAGACAGATCCTGACATTAGTATTTTGGGGTTCTAAAATAGCTTTCTTCTGGATGGGAGCTGCTAGCTCCTGGTGCATATTTATATTCAAATTTAAAGTTAAATAAAGTTAAAAATCAGCTCCTTGGTAGCATTGGCTGCCTAGTGGCTAACTGTGTTGGAAAGCTCAGATATGAACATTCTCACCATCCCACACAGTCCTGTTGAACAGTGCCCAAGATGATGTGGCACAAACTGATTGTCGTCAGAGTATATGTCTGAGTTGCAAATGTTCCCAGGCCTCTGCCTGTAGCCATCTTCTTTCATTGCTCCCTGCACGTCCCCACCCTGCCCCACCATGTTGGGTCCTGTGTCCTGCGTGCACTGCGGTCGGCGGTCAGAAATTTCTCAGCAGAGTTGCCAAGCCGTGCTGTGCCCGCATCCTGACTGAGCCACTCACAGCCCACCTTGGGCACGGTAGCCTTCTAAGTCTCATTTTCCTCATCTAAAATGAAACTAAACAGGGCTGAGACTGTAGCTCAGTGGTAAAGTGCTTGCCTTGCATGTATGAGGCCCTGGGTTCAATCCTCAGCACCACATAAAAAACAAATTAAAAAAAACAGATATTGTGTGTTCATCTACAATTAAATAAATATTTTAAAAAGATATAATAAAATAAAATGAAGCTAACAAAGCTAATCCCTTTGTGAACATTCAAAGAAAAAAAATGTACGTGAAGTATCTAATTTGGCACAGGTGAAATTCCCAGTAACTGTGTGTTCAGTTGTCCTGTCATTGTTAGCATAATTCTTGTATCTTTATATCTTTATGTAGGCAAACATAAGGATGTTAAAGAGTGCGCTTTCCAGGTAAAATCACTGTGTGCATTGTGTGTGTGTGTGTGTCTGTGTGTGTGTGTGTGATACCGGGCATTGAAGCCAGGAGTACTCTGTCACTGAGCCATATCCCCAGCCATTTTTATTTTGAGACAAGGTCTCGTTGAGCTGCCCAGGCTGGCCTGGAACTTGTGCTCCTCCTGCCTCAGGTGCCAAAGTACCTGGGATGATAGGCACTTGCCCCTGTGCCTGGCACTGTTTGCATTTTGAAATGTGAGCCGAGGACAGGCAGAAGGTACAAATGATCACTAACCAGCTTTGCATAATCAAAAACTCTTGTCTCATAGTATGAAACTTACACTCTAAGTAGTGCGTTCACTGATCATTTATTGATCATTGTCTCTGTATGGAGAACTTATAAGTTGTCACTCTGGAAAAGCACTGTGACAGACTCCGTAAGTGATATAAAGAGGAATCATTGCCCTTGAGGGGCCTAAATTCTAATAGAGGGAGACAAGAATAAGGAATGGGTACACAAATGACTGTGTTAGAAACGTAGCAGGGAGAATGTAAGAGACGCACAGACAGGTCTGGGGTGAGAGAGGCTACTTCCAGCGGGGGAAGCAGGAAAGCCCTGTGGAGGGCAAGGATTGCTGAGACGGGGATGTGAAGGACAATGTGACATTTCACACGCTGTGGTGGCACTGGATGGTTCTTCCAAAAAAGGGTAGACATGAGCATGAACAGAGATCTAAAAGCAGTTTGTATTCGAACACGAGGTGGCCTGAGGCCCTAAACCCTTGGGGGAGGAGATCTAGAAGGAAAGGCTGGGTCATGTTGAAGAATGGTGCCATAGCAGGGCTCAGCTGTTGACCTAATTGAGGAGGCAGTGGGGAGCCATGGAAGGTTGTAAACTTTCTGCTTGATTCCACCAGAGCTTTCAAAGAGAAAAATGCATTCCTTTGGTGGGGGAGGGAAGATAGGATGAATAGCTGTGTTTGATCTTACAAAGTTACTGAATTTGTCAAATGGCATTTCTTCAGCAGAAAAAGAACAAAGTTAAGTACACAGGCGCTCCACAGGTGTGCAGCTGCGTAAGGCACTCACTCTGCCGTCTCTCATTCACCCAGGGCCACTCTCGCACATTTCTCTGGTGGGGCACAGGCCTCAGGGAGGCCCCAAGCGCAGGTGGAGGCAGTGGAGTACAATAGCAGAGGGGTTCCTTTGGGCTTTTTCTTTTATAAAACTAGGAAGTGGAGGTTTAATGGAACCTTTTTTGATCTTCACTTACCCCTGGTTTATTCTGTTGCCACATATCTTTCACTGGCTTTTCAAAATTAATATCATATTGGAGACGAAAACTTGATACTGAGATACACACACACAGCTAAGTTTCTAAGCCTTGTGATATCTTTGTTCGTCCACGACGTAAAGCTAAAAGCATTGAGCTCATTTCTCATTGTGGACTCAACTCAGTGGAAAGGCTAAGCAGGAAACAACAAGCTAATCAGTAGGTGTGAAAAATAAGAGCTCTGCTGGGTTCCCTCTGTGTTCTCTAAGGACTCTCTCGTGGGCTCTGGACTTTGCAGAATATGCAGAGCTATAAAATTTCCAGGATATATTTACATCCTCATTTCCCACTTTTAAAAATATCATTTTTTTCACACTTCAGTGTTTTGAGATGGAATATTTCTTACAGTTTGAAGTGTATGTTTTGGGGGGTGGTGTTTCATCCACGAACAGTTGTTAAACGGGAGGTGAATCTCTATATAAATGGTAATTTAGAAAGAAGGGTATGAGGCAGTTTATATGATCTCTGCCCAAATATGAGCCCCACTCTGTATCTCCAATGTCATGAGCCTCAGGGTGCCCTCATCAGGATTCAGCTGAGTCCCTTCTGCCCTCTCCTCCAGAGCTTAGAGGAAGAAGGAGCACACCTGTGCCCTTTGTGGTGCTCACCAGCATGGATCCCATGTGGTTGAGACACTGACTGGTTGGCTCCATGCCTGTTGTCTTACAGAATGCTCTTGAGACTTTTCAGCCATCATGACTGCTTCCCTCCTGTGACTGCCCAGTAACAGTGCAATCAGCTGGCTCTGCCTTCATGTGGTCTGAATAAGTCTGTGGTATTTTAGAAGTGGACACACAGATCTGCACCAGTGCCTACCTGAGTTCACCTTTTGAAAGGATGGTGGCTTAGAAACTCACTGGTCTGCACTCTTATTATTAAAACTACATAAGTATATACCAAGCGATTCTGATGAAAGTACATTTGAGAGACAGACAGATAGGGAAAAAAGTAAATGAAGAATTATTCCTGAGTCTTAGAGAATTTAGATGGTAATCCAAATGACACCTTGAAATAACCTAAGTTATAGTGGAAAGCCATTTCACAACAGTAGGAATCACAGCTCAGTCCTAAACATTATAGGCCTTGCTTTTGCAGGAGTAAAGGAGAGATTGAGAAAGTAAGGCTAGTTAGGTGATATTCTAAAACAGGGAATTTTTTTAAAAAAAAAGTTTTATTAATTGCTACATTATAATTATTCCTAATAGTGGAATTTATTGTGACTTTTATTGTGACACTTGTACACATAACATAATTTGGTCCATTTCATTCCCCTGTACCTCTGTTATCCCTTTCCTCTTCCCCACCCCCATTCCTTTCCTCTAATCTACTGGTTTCCCTTCTGTTTTCGTAAGATGCATTTTTCTCCTTTAGCTTCTACATATGAGGGAAAACATGCTACTCTTGGCTTTCTGAGTCTGACTTATTTCACTTAACACGATGTTCTCCCATTCCATCTATTTTTCTCCTAATAATATAATTTTGTTCTTTATAGCAAAGACACTATTATATATATACCACATTTTCTTTACTCATTTATCTGTTAGGCTGTTTCCATAGCTTGGCTATTGTGAATTGTGCTGCTGTATACACGGGTATGCATGTATGTACAGTATACTGACCTCAGTGCTTTTGGATAAATATTAAGCAATGGTATAACTGGTTTACACGGTGGTTCCATTCCTAGTCTTTGGAGGAACCTCCATATTGATTTCCGTAGTGATCGTACCATACACAATTCCACCAGCAGTGAACAAGTGTTTCTTTTCCCCTGCATCCTTGCCAGAATTTATTATTTGTATTCTTAATGTTTGCCATTCTAATCAGGGTGCCATGAAATCTCATTGTTGTTTTGATTTACATTTCCCTGATAGCTAAGAATATTGAACATTTCTTTAAATATATTTGTTGGCCATTTTTATTTCTTTGAGAAATGTCCATTTAGTTCATTTGCCCATTTATTTTTATCAGGAATTGAACTCATGGGCACTCAACCATTTAGCCACATCCCCAGCCCTACTTTGAATTTAATTTAGAGACAGGGTTTCAACTCGCTGTTGTTGAGGCTGGCTTTGACCTTGAGATTCTCCTGCCTCAGCCTTCCAAGCCACTGGCATTACAGACATGCGGCACCTCGCCTGGCCATTTGCCCATTTTTTGATTGGGTTATTTTGTTTTTTGGTGTCAAGTTATTGGGTTCTTTTAATATTCTGGATTTTAATCCTCTCTCTGAAGAATAACTGGCAAAGATTTTCTACCATTCTGTAGGCATTGTCTTCATGTTCTTGTTTCCTTTTTCAGTGTGCAGAAGATTTTTAATTCAATGCTATCCCATTTATTAATTCTTGGCATTATTTCCTGAGCTTTAGGAGTCCACTATTGAGAAAGGACATCACTGCCTGTGCCTATATGTTGGAGTGTTGCTTTAAAATAGGGAACTTTTATGGTTTGCAAGCAAAATGACCATTGCTCATACCCTCTGGACCTGTTTTCTACTTCTCTAGGATTTGGCCCTGGAAGAGGCTGTTCTAGAAGAGCTGACCCAGAAAGTGGCCCAAGAACATAAAGCTCACAGGTGAGGAGGCAGAGGGCCCAGGGCTCCCCAGCCAGCAGACACCCACTGACAACAGACAGGGCACCTTCATCTCCCGACCCCACTCCTGGCCTTGGTCAGCATGGTCTGCTTCTTCTACTGTGTGACTCAACTCTGAACTTTCCTGAGGTCTTGAAAACCCCTCCTCCCCCCTCCTGTTCTTCTTTGTTCCTTTTCCTTCCTTCCTTCCTCCTTTCATTCCTTCCCTTCTTTGTTCTTTCCTTCTCCTCCCTTTCTCCTCCTCCTTTGCTCTCTTCTTCACCTCCTTGCTTCCGCCTCCTCTTCCTTCTCCTTCTCTTCCTCCTCCCCCTTCTCACCGAAATTCCACATAGAGGTGGAGTCGTTACCCATCAACGTTCCTCTCTTTGAACCTCCTCAAAATCTGTTGCCACATGGGTGGGGAAAAGCCCAGCGCTGCCTGCTCTGAGCATGGAGCCAAGTGCCGGGCTGGGTGGGAAGGTGAAGATCAAGAGGGAAGAGGAGGGAGACTGACTTCACTGAGTGTTTGGTAACAGGGTTCCTTGGAGCTGTCTGTGCTGGACCAGTAGACAACAGACATTTTTTCCATCCAACCTTGAAAACTCTGAGAACCCAGGCAGTATTATATCTTGGCCTCTTGGCTCCCCAAATATCACCCTCAAGTAAATCATAATAAACCCTAAAAAAAAATTTTTTTTCCTTTTAAGTAGAAATTTTTCCAACTTGGTGGGGAGACCTTGTTTTTAAAGCAAGGAATATTATTCACAGGGATGTCTGGAATAATTATTTAGTGTTTTCAGGTCTGTGACTCTTAATTAAATACTTTACCCACCTTCTTATTGTCCCTGTTGAGTAAAAGGCTACCAGGGGTTGTGTTAATGAATCACCAGTAATGTACCGTACCCTTACAGTTGGGTGATGATTGCTCTTCCCAGAAACTAGAGCTAAACCACAGCTCTGGAATTTGCCATCAGGAAGGTAGGAAGTTCCACTGACTTTGTGGCCCTTCACTATTTCCTCCTTTAATGCTATTTTCATTGTAGCGGAGTCCTGCCAGCAGAAGCTGAGCTAATGTACATCAATGAAGTGGAACGTCTGGATGGATTTGGACAGGAAATCTTCCCTGTGAAGGTAGCGTGTCACGCCCCATTCTTGCCTTTTCAGAACTGTGCAGGCATTTGGAAAAACCAGTGTTGATAGCAGTGGACCAGCATGGCTTGTCCTTCTTGTTGCTACATGGCATTAATTGGCAAGTCCCCTTTACTTTTGGTAAAGCAAATACTTATTCTTAGCTAAGAGATTTTGAAGATTTCCATGGTCAGCAGAATACCTCATTTGTCAAGACAACCATCTGAGTATCATGCGTCAGCTTATCAGGCTCCTGGAAGGTACTGAGACTGTATTTAGTCTCAGTGGGACAAGTAGCTCATGTCATGTGTGTATCGACAGAGACTCTGGCTAATAGTTTTCTTCCCTGTGCCTGTTGCTTTTCCTTGAATGAATATAGGGATAATTGTCAGTGAACTAGAATAAAACATTTCCTATATGGGGTGCGTTTTATTTCTCCAGCTCTGCAGAGCTCTCCATTGTGGGTTTCCAGCCCTTTTGGTGCTTTGTGGAAACTATACCTAGAAAATAGCACATCGCATCCTCTGCAACAGATCCATGTCCTCAAGTGGGTGTGGTCAGGGTTCATGGTGCATGGTCACTTATAGAGCTAAGCCTGTAATCCACACTCATTTTCCTCTCTCTTCTGACCGACTTTTCAAAAAATGGAGTTCTATCAACTGGCACATTCCAGCAATTTGGGAGACGCCTGCAATTCCGGCACAAACATTTCACTCCAGACTGGCTCCACTGGCTGTTTTATATGTGTTCTATTCCCCCTCTGTTGCACGTTTGCAATTTGCCTTAATGAGAACTGCCCATGTGCATCAAGTAGAATCGAGCAGGGTGGTCGCAGCTTGTGAAAAGGGCTAAATGGCTCTTTTTTAGATTTGTTTAATTTTCTTTTGCTTCTCTAAATGGCTGCCCTTCGTAGGGTTGTAATCCATTTTCCTTGTGATAATGCCTTATGAAGCCATCTGCATCCCACTTACATTTCAGCAGCCCATATAGAGTCATGATATTTTGGGTCATTCAGAAATCAGTAAACTTTTCTCCATTGCTAGAAAACTGACTTCTCAGTGCTTGGAAGTTGGGAGTTTTGTTGTTGCAGTCATTTTCTTGTTTGTTTTTAGTAATTCTGAACTGTGGGACAGAGACACAGTGGAGGTAGTAGTGTTGAAATCCACTGTGCGGGCTTCTGTGCTCTTTTTAATAGATTCTTTAGTGGAACCAAAAGGGACAGTTGGCCTTCTTCTGACTCATTGTCAGGTGGGTATAACTCGGCTGCTCCACTGGGTTTTCCCCCACATGACTGTCCATGACTGAGGTGACCACCTACAGATCACATGATACCTAGTAACCCAAGATGGTGGGTGGGAACAGCAAGACCAGTGGGGTTGGTGATGTAATGATCCCTGAAATCAGTTTTTTTTTTTTTAAATATTCTTAAGTTTTAGGTGGACACAGTATCTTTATTTTACATTTATGTGGTGCTGAGGATTGAACCCATTGCTTTGTACATGCTAGGCGAGCACTTTACCACTGAGCCACAACCCTAGCCCTGAAATCAGTTTTAAAAGCAGACAGGAAAGTGTGCAGGGAAAGAGTGAGGGGTGCCATAGGCCCTTTTGGTTAATACAGGTCCGTTTAAAGTGAGAGAGAGAGAGAGAATTTTTAAATATTTATTTTTTAGTTTCCAGCAGACACAACATCTTTGTTTGTATGTGGTGCTAAGGATCGAACCTGGGCCGCATGCATGCCAGGCGAGCGTGCTACCGCTTGAGCCACATCCCCAGCCCAAATAATACAGGTCCTTAGCACCCAAAGAAGTTGAAAGCGTGTCACACTACGTCCTGGGGAAGACACTTCTATTTAGTGTGGTCTTTTCCACATGAAGTTCCTGAAAACATTCCAGGGCTGGAAGGGTGCCAGTCCACTTCCTGACAGCTCTGCCCCTGCTTCTCCTCCACAAATAAAGGCGTAGCTGCTATCTGAGTGGCTCCTGTATTGTCACGGCATTGACCATGGAGAAGGGTGATTCTGGGCTGGCAAAGACAGAATCTGGATTTTCCAAGCTTTGTTCAGTTGGATGCAGAACTTTTATTTTTTATTTTTTGACTAGTACAACACCCCCAGCATTCTGGGGATGCATCCCTTCTGTGTATTTTCATCCCCTTCCCCATCCTGTAGCTGTTCTTCCCTTATCCCCATCATCACCAGACTCCAGTGTGGACCTATTGGAAAGGTGCCAGGGAAGTCTTTTGGTAGAATTTTTCCATCTCCTTCCATCCTGACTCCTGATCTTTTCCCACATGTATTTTTATTTACTATAACTTGCCTTTTAACTTTCTGTCATTACCAAGACAGTTCTTTCTTCCTCCCCAGTTTTTTCTCTCTTAACCCTCTTCCCTGCTTTTGCAACCAGTGGTTGTCTTACCTACTTGCTCTATCCCTGCTAGAGACTCCTATGCTAGCAAAGCTTTGGTGGGTAGGTTGAGACAGGATCACGAGAAGGGATTCTTTCTTCTTTGGGGCAAGTGTCCTTGGTCTAGTTGCACATGTCCCTTACTGTGCCCTAGAAACAGGACCTCCCCACCCACTGCAAGCAGGGGACTGAGTGACAGTTTATCTGCTAGATATTGAGCCTTGTTCCCATTCTACTCTCAGAGCCCTGGCAGCAAAAGTCTTCCTAGCAGGAGACTGGAAGCACCTGACTTCATCAAGAAACCAGACTGAAGATCAGATATTTGGGATTCCCCAACACAGGGTCCTCAGCTCACCTGATAGTCTTACACAGGCTCTTCCTGTGCTCACAAGTTCCCATCCAGGGTTAAGCATACCCTTGCCAGTGCAAAGCACCAGCATCACCCACTCTACATTCCTAATAGGAGTGGCAGAGGCTGACATGATGAGAATAAAGTGGCCCGTAAGAAGCAAAGAATCAGGGAGAAGAACCCCCTGTTTAGGGTACTACCTTCAAGGTCTCAGAATTAAAAAAAATATATCGTCTTAAAGGAATAGGGTGCTTATAAAAAGGAAAATTAGAAAACAAAAATTTAGAAAGTTAAAAACTCCGAAATTTATAATATTAGAAATGGAATACTTAATAGGTTGAAAAAGAAAATTGAGAAAAGCTCACCAGGAAATCCAAAGTAATAAATATTGGGAGACCAGAGATAAAAGAATTAGAGGACTTATCTAGGATGTCTAATGTCTGAATGATGCAAGTTCTAAAAACAGTTAACAGAGGAAAGGGAGGGAGTAATTTAAGAAAATAGCCCAGTGTTGAGGAACATGGTTCTCCATGGAAAGAACCAAGCTCGGATGTAGAATCACACAGTAGGGCTCCAAGAGATGGAAGTTTGCTGCCTCTGGGCAGGCAAAATGGGGGGCAGGGGGTTCTACTGAAAATTCAATTCTTCAAAATATACTTAAAATCTCCTCTGTAACGGACTTTCAAGAATACAGTACATTGTTACTAACTAGAGTCAGCATGAAATTTTAAATCCAACGTAATTTAAATTTTGTGTCCTTGGGTCAACATCTCCCAATACCCCCTCCTCTCTTTAGCTTCTGGTAATCACCATTCCTCCCTCCCTCCCTCCCTCCCTCTCTCTCTCCCTCTCTCTCTCTCTCTCTCTCTCACCAGCGATTGAACCTGAGGTACTTAACCACTGAGCCACATCCCCACCCTTTTTATTTTCTATTTAGAGACAGGGTCTCACTAAGTTGCTTAGGGCCTTGCTAAATTGCTGAGGCTGACTTTGAACTTGCAATCCTCCTGCCTTAGCCTCCCGAGCCACTGGGATTACAGGTGTGCGCCACCGCACCTGACTTGCTCTCTTCTTTGATGAGCTTAACTTTAGTAGATTCTATATCTAAGTGAGATGCTGTATTTGTTTTTCCGTGCCTGGTTTGATTTACTTAATATAATGTCCTCCACATTTGCCCATGTTGTTTCAAATGACAGGGTTTCCTTCTCTTTTCTAAGACTACGTAATATTCCGTTGTGTATAAACCACATTTTCTTTATCCACTCATTCATTAATGAACAACTAGGTTGATTCCCTATCTTGCCTGATGTGAATAGTTCTGCAATGAACATGGATCCTAATAAGTTTTGTGTTTTTTTTTTTTTTTTTTTTTTTAATGCAGGACAATCATGGAAACAGTACGCACCTTGGCATTTTCTTTATGGGGATCTTTGTGAGAAACAGAATTGGAAGACAAGCAGTAATATATAGGTAATCTTATTTGCCAACCCCTCTTTTTCCTTTTCCTTTGTGAGAGATTCTTGACAAGTACATCAGCTGTTAAATTATCCACATGAGTTAAGAGCCAGACTGTGGATCAGAGTTGAGCTTTTGTCAACTCATAATATCATGTCTTTATGGAGTTCACATAGTTATGGTAAAATTCATCTCACTTTTCCTGAAAGCCTCATTCAGGAGGGGAAACCCCTTCTTCCCCCCGACTCCAGAAAATGCATCATTGAATCCCACTGAGTTGGAACAGTGGAACTAAACTCTGTGGTTGGAATCAGCTCTCCAGATCATCTCTTTTTGGGGGGAGTGAAGTGGGGTGAGGTACCAGGGATTGAACCCAGGGACACTCGACCACTGAGCCACATCCCCAGCCCTATTTTGTATTTTATTTAGAGACAGGGTCACATTGAATTGCTTAACACCTTACCTTTGTGGAATCTGGCTTTGAACTTGTGATCCTCCTGCCTCAGCCTCCTGAGCTGCTGGGAAATATAAGCATGTGCCACTGTGCCCAACTCAGATCATCTCTTGACAGTTATTTTTGTTGGGACTATCCATGATCACTTGCTGGATGTAAACTGACTTCTTCCTGGGGCTGGGGTTATGGCTTAGTGGTAGAGTGCTCACCTCGCATGTGCAAGGCCCTGGGTTCGATCCTCAGCACCCCATAAAAATAAATAAAATAAATAAAATAAAGTTATTGTGTACAACTACAAAAAAATAAAGAAAAAAAAACCTGACTTCTTCCCTTGTTCTGCACCCTCTACCTAACCACATGAGTGGAAGGGTGCAAACTAACTTTTATAGTAATGCAAGGGCATTATTTGTAAAAATGTACCTTAAAAAGCATTCAATTTACTGTAACAAATTTAAATACTTTGGTAGTTTTTGAAAGTTATTTTGACACTTGAAGCCTCTTTTCTACTTAACACAAATAGTTTCAATGTAGGGATATGGTGGTGTACCCATGTCCCATTTTATATCCATGACCTTGTTCTTGGTATTGGTGCCCATAGATTCTATTATAATGTTGGAAAGCTTGCTTTCATTTACAAGGGCAGTATGGCTCATTGCTTACTGGAAGAGCAGCTTTCCTGTATATACATCTGATAGGCAGAGCTCTGCATTTAGGGCAGATGATCAAAGACAGCTGTCAGAGACAAAGCACAGCCCACTTCTGGAAGTGAATCTTGACCAACCACATACTCTCTGTATCAGCTATTACAGCATTTTGAGATCAATTTCCATCCAAAACCTTCTTGATTGCTTTTGTTTCCCAAGGTCCATACCCTGCCATTATTGTTATGCCTTTTTGTTTTTTTTAATTTTTATTCTTTGAATAGAGACATTAGTGAAGCTAGAATGGGGAGAGAGATCTTCAGAGCTTGGAACAGAATATAATTTTTGACTTTTGAACATATTCAGAGTCAACTCCATACACCTGTAACAAAGTGTCAATCAACTGAATAAAGTATGGGAATAATCACAGAGTGGTAACTCTAAATTTTTGTGCCCTTTCAAAGCTGTCTAGACATTTTGTCCCATCAGTTCTCCAAGTTAAACTGATGTTTCAGTTTCTCATTTATCCTACAGAAGGGAAGTAGACCAGTTCTACACAATACCTATTGGGGTGAGTTGAAAAAGAATAGCAGCATCGAAGTGTGATGAGCCTAAGCCACTCACAAGTTTTGCTGTTCCCTATGCTTCTAGATATTGCCCTTTTCTTGAAGCCCCTACAGGATATGACTTCTACTAGTGTCATGTTCACCGTGCCACCGAGTGAAGTCATGGTAGAGCAGAGTGTCTGTTGAGTTTTGGCAGTTGCTTTGAAGGAATGGAGCCAGAGGAAACCCATTCTTTCGTCTCTTGAGGAGCATGTAGCCATGAGTTCATGTAGCTAGAATCTGGTGGAGGTGGCAGCACTCTGGGCTGAGCACAGTAGAGTCGTGCCACAGCACATGTGTTAAACACAGTTGGGCTGCTGTAATGGAAAGATGGCTGGAAACTGGGAATCTGGAAATCCCAGGTGAAGAACTCATCCCTCCCTGACCAGCAGAGTGAATGGCTGAGTCAGACTCATTCGAGTCTAAATGGCCTCTTCCCTAAAGTAGGAGGAGAAATAGCTTCCTTGTTTGCTTTAAAGTGGGTATAAGAATCCTTCTCGGTACAGACGAGAGGCCATAGTATTACTTTTCACATTTTTTATTTTTACAGTGCTGGGGAGGGAATCCAGGGTCTGATGCATGCTAGGCAAGTGCTCTACCACTGAGCTGTCGTGCCCCTCATTCTGTTTTTCATTCTTTCAGCAAATATTTATTGAGTGATCTATGTGAGGTAGTTGACTCAATGCTTGGAATACAGATAAAAGAAGCAGAATCCCCACAGGGCCATGTTGGGTCTACTTTGAGAGCTTGTCATGGAAGTGAAAATTTAAGACACGTTGTGGTGGTGAATAGAGGACTCCAGCAGGTTCTTCTCTTTTCACATGGATGGTGAGGAGTGAGGAAGGTCTTCTTGGAGAAGGGAATTCTGGTATTGAGTCTTAGGAGAATTATCCAGGCAGGGGATGCTAGAAGCATAAGGAGCTGACAGGTGCGTGACGGAATACAGTGCGCAGGAAATTGCAGGTTAGGACTGAATGAAGGGTAGACAGTGAACTGGCTCCAAGCAGAAAGCCACTGCCTGGCTTGTCTTCTCTTGCCTGGTGCTTATTTCATTGCATCTCATTTTAGACAAGGTCTCCATGACAAGGAAGGAAATTCTCTTATGTGTACATTCACGAGTGTACCCGTGTCTAGATCACCATTATGGAGTAGTATTATTCCGTACACATTTTTTTCTCGATGGGATGATTGAGCTGTAGTGGACATTGCAACACAGAGTCCATGTGGAGTCTTAGACTCTTGGCAACATGACTTTTTAATACTGTGCTTTTTTATGCTACAAAGCAGGGGTCATGGGAGCAAGGCCCATGGGAAATGCTTTGGCAGGTTGGAAATATGGGGGAAAAGGGCCACGAAGGTCTCATAGAAATTATTCTCATACCTATTCATAAAGGAAAATATATTTTATGAATATCAGTGTTTAGATACATTTTACATATACATATAATTTTTGCCTGTGTAAATAGATACACATTGCATTTTTCCTTCTTTTTCTGTCCTTTGAGAAACATTTAACTTTTTAAAAAAGTTAAACTGTAATTTGTCAAATGCGATTTGACAGTAGCAGACAGAACCCTCCCATACTGGAACTAAATGCAGGGATCATCTGTGGACAAACACAGTTGCATTTCTTTTGTCCCAGGTGGAATGACATCGGGAACATCACTCACAACAAGTCGACCATTCTATTGGAGCTCATCAACAAGGAAGAGACTGCCCTCTTTCACACGGTAAGCAAAATGGATGGAGAGGGTTCAATGAACAACGTGCCTTTTGACTTTTCAATTCATAATATCATTTCCTTGTTCTCCCTATCTTAAGAGAATAAATATTTTATTGAAGAGAGTCTTTGTAATACTTGCTCAGTGTTATCACTATTCATTTCAGGGTAGTGCTGGTGAAGTATCATGCTCAAGAAGGCAGGTTTCCAAGCTTACTCTGGACTCTAGATTTGGGGCTCTCCTAGGTGCCTTATTTACTGTGATAGCCTTGCCTGCTGTGCTCTGTTCCTTGGAACTTCAGTTGCAGCCCTCATCAAGTGACCCCTTATTATGTTACATTGCATTTTCTTCAGCTGGCTGTCCTGGATTTCCATTCCCATCATAGCCCCAGCTTAATCAAAGTCAGCTGAGCAGTTGACCTCCACTTGGGTTCCTCCTCAAGAGCCGGGGCAGTTCATGCATCTCACTGTTTCCAATTTAATGAAGTCTGGTGTTTATATTCTATGCTTTGCCTTGATTCAGTTATTTATTTTAAAAGGACTTGGTTCAGAATTAGATAAGGATTCCAATTTATCAGTGCAGACCCAGTGCCTTGGACATAAGGAATTCCTTCACATTTTCTGCCATTTTTTGGTGAACTCTGTAGACACAGCTGCCACTGAAAATTCAGGTTCATTTGCTTCCTGGCCCATGTGTCACTTTATACTTGAGACGAAGAGAGGGAGGGATGTGTCCCAGCCTAGAGGATCCTAGTAAAATGTGCATCTAATCAAACTGATTTTGTTTTTCTTCGTCTCTTCTTTTTTCCAAGGATGATATCGAAAATGCCAAGTATATTTCTCGGTTATTTACTACACGGCACAAGTTTTACAAACAAAACAAAATCTGCACTGAGTAAGTACACGTTTAGTTCACCCTCTCTCTAGAAGGCTCTTTCAGATCAAATGCGTGTGCTCCAGCGAGGGCGTAGATCACTTTTCCCATTTACTCTTTTCCCTTGATCCTTGTAGAAGCCAAAGAAGTAGGCTAAAGCCGGGCAGGAGCGAAAGAACTTTAATGATGAAGACTGTCTCGTGTAGTCCATATGCCTAGAGAGAAAACGATCCGCAAATTGACTGTGAGCGCTCGACTGCCTGGATGGGTTGGCCACATTAGTACCTTCCAACCCTCGGCTCTGAGTTCGGAGGAGCCGAGCAGTTCCCAATTTGCCAGGGTGCCCTTCGCGTCAGATGTGGAGTATGTTCAAAAGTGGGTAACGGAGCGGTGAGCCAACTTGAAAGAGAAGACGCTGCTGTCATCCTCAGCCCCGTTCCGCTCACACAGTTGGCTAACCCTGCGTGTGCTCCTGGGTCATGTCACCTGACTGCAAATGAGAGGCCAGGGTAATTAGAGGAAGATGTGGAAGGCGCTCGGCGTTGTCACACATCTGCGTGTCTTTTTTTTTTTTTTTTTTTAATTTAATTTGGAAATAAAGATGATAAAGGGGAGTCTGATGAGGGCACTTATACGTGGCCTGACCTCGGAGATAGCGTGCCGGGGCTCGCTCTATCCTCATCTTTACCTTAGTTGCCTTCAAAAGACGTTCCTCAGCGGAGTCCATTCACAGTTTGGGCATCCAAGGTGTTTAATTTTGGTTCAAAGAACGTCAGGGATGTAAATGCAAGAGACGAGCTGCTTTTCCACTCCCACAGTGGGCACATCCAAGAGTGGTCGAGGCTGCCCTAGTGCAGGTGCTGCGGAGAGCGTGGCTGCTTCAGAACTGGATTCCCAGGTCAAGGCAGACTTTTTTCTCCATGTGATGGAGGTTCTTTCAAGCCAAGCACTGCAACTGGTCACTGCTGGGGTCAAAATGTGTATCTGATACACTTAGGCCCACCAACAAAGTTGGCAAAGGCAAATCAGAAGGACTGATGGGGAGTTTAAATTAGGCAGCTGTGTCTTTCTCGTGGACATGTTCTCGCATACCCGCCCCTCTCCCCCAAACACACCATTCTTTTGAGCAGGTTCCCTGGTCATTCTGTGCAGTTCCACTCTGCGGTGTTGCCTTTGACCTGTGGGAGCATCCTTGATGTTAACAAGAATTCCATGGCTGTCTTCTGTAGGGTGAATAAAAAAAGTTCCGAACAGTGGATTTCACTGTAGTCTTCTGATTTAACCATTTCTCAGCAAATAGCTTTACTATAGAATTTACTGCGTATCAGTATTTCTTTTGTCGTCTTTCCTTCTAATATTCACGAACGTTGCATATTGGACTACAAACCAAGGCACAGTTCTGGTATTTATTCTGCCTCCGCAATAACTCTTTCTTTCTCCTGACATGGTGTGGGCATTTCCTCACCTCTCATCTGATTAAAATGTGGGTCTTTCTCTCCATATACCTATTGAATTCTATATACAATTTCCAAAGCTCAGCACAAGCTCTGCTGAGACCTGGTGCCTCCCTCTGGAGGGTTACGAAATAGCATTGCCTCAGCAGCCTCCTTCCCCAGGTAGGGATAGCGTGTCCTTCCCCAGTGTCCTTCTCCACTTGCTAACCACCAAGATCTGCCTTTGTCTTTGCCTCTCCTTCTGCAGAGCTGCTCACTGTCATCTGGAAGTGTAGCTTTGGGGGGGCTTCCTAGGATGGGAGGAATGTGTTTAACATAAATCTGGTGATATTGTATTTGGCCAGTTATTTAAAAAATTTAGTATTACATCATTTCATAAGAGAAAAGCTACTTTATTGCCAAAGAGAGAAGGTGGCACTCAGAATAAGGAGAGTGCTGTTGGATTGATGAACTTTAACTTAATGAAAAACTCTTCTGTCTTTGCGGTTTTTGCTTGTTTTGTTTTTTATTTTTATTAACACTGAGGAATAGGGGAAATATTGTTATGGCATTTGGGACCCATTGCCAAAAGGCACCTTTGATTTCAGTTCTGAAGAATTTGATCGTATCCTAGTTCCCACTCTCCTTTATCTCTGCTTTTAAAAAAAAAGAAAATCCATGTTCTTCATCTGTAAAGGATCTGATCAGGGGCTGAGGATGTAGCTCAGTGATGGAGCATTTGCCCAGCTTATGTAAGGTCCTGGGTTCAGTCCCCAAAATCTCTTCCCCAAACCAAAAAACTCCATCTGGTCAGATAAATATTTCTAATATGTATTATCTTAATAAAAGTGCTTCTTTATGGTCATACACAAAGTATTTTGTCTACTTTTGAAATATCATTTGGCTGGAAGCATTCTGAAAATATTTTTTTCTTCTTCTCTTTTTTATTATGAAAGATTTTATACACACACCAGAGAACAAGAGTACAGTTTTTTAACATACATAATAATGCTGATGTTTTTCAGTCTTATTTCTCTCAGAATCTTTATAAATATGCCTTATTCCTTTATTATCAGTTTGTAAAACTTGTTACACAGTATCAGATATCCCAACCATTTTGAGAATAAAGAGGAGAATGAAAAAGGTCAGCATCCAGAAATGAACAACCTTCGTGTTTGGGTGTGTCTCACTGATCTCGTCTGTTTTCCCTTTCTCTCTCTCCCTGTCTGTCTGGTCTGTTTATATCTAATCAGAAATAACGGCCTTTCTCATTTTTTCAACTTTTCACGTAGACAATCAAATTCGCCACCCCCCATCAGACGCCAGCCCACCTGGAGCCGATCTTCCCTGGTACGTATGAATCTTCAGCAGTCCAGTAGTCTGACTTGGATGGAGTGTTGTGTTAGCACTTTGAGGTAGAGGGGAGCAGGGCATCATGACCAGGGGAGATCTTGTGAGAGTTCAGGAGGGTACCGCCCTGCTAAGTAGTGTTGTCATGATGTAGTGTTGTCCAGGCTGCTTTCCCATCTTATGTGACCATCATTATCTAGGTGTGACTTGAGGTGCACCCCTATAATTCTCTTTCCAGGTCCATGTGACTATGTACTTTTAGTATTCAACATACTATGTGTTTTTCTCCACTTGTTCATCTGTTCTGGTCTTTATGTGAAGGAATGTTCTCAGTTACAAGTTCCACACATTTTTTTTTTTGTATTGACTGCTACAGATAGAGTTTAATAAACTAGTTTAATATACAAAAATGCTTTTTAAATGAGAAAATAAAAGAATGAATCTGATTAATTGTCTCAGAGTATCTGATACAGAATTTATGAAACTTAAATTTTTAAGGCTTTTATTAGCCAACAAAATTTGGATTGATCTACTTTTTCCCTTACCTTTAGCTTCTTTTTCTTTTATTAAAAAAAAAAACCTATTCTCTTCATCTCATGAATAAGGAACCATGGCTGTGTTCTATTTTGCAGATTACTCAACGATAATGTAATAGATATGACTAGCTAGTTTCCTTTAAGGTTTTCTGCGTGCTTTGTCACATTCTTTTATTTTTTAGGTTATGACTGTTTATACATAGTCAAAATAAACACATAGCCTTTTTATTTTTCTAGGTGAACAGTTCCTTTGAGTTGATAGGGGTATCACTAGAGTTTTTCTATGTGTACAGTGTATACGTACATATATGTACATATATATTAGATATATATATACATACATATATTATATATTATATATATACATATATATTAGCACGTATTTAACTCTTTAAAAGTTGTAGAGGGAAACTTTTTTATTTTTATGGAAAATACATGGACATGGACTCCAGAATTCTAGAGCTGAGCCATTATATCATCAAAGGAGAGTCCCTTAATCTCCATGTTGCTATTATTAATCTCATTTTTATGCACAGTATCTCACATGTGGCCCTTTGCCGTGGACATTTGGTGGGAACCTCTGGAATTCCCCCAGGAGCACCAGTGGATTCGTTTGTGGCCCTGGTTTCTTTATTTTTCTATTCCTTATTAGTGTGACTTTCCTTCTTTTTTTTAGTCCAAGGGTCTTAATTAGTGAGATCATTTCTCATTTATGTCCAGGAAACTTCATGAGAGGCAAAGGGTTTTAAGGCCATGTTGTGATCTGATTTTGTCCTAATTATCCAGAGAAGGGGCAGAAACTTACCTTTCTTACTTGGATGAAGATAATCAATAGGAAGACAGATTCAGGGCATCCCCCTTTCCCCTGCCTTTTGGATTTTTTGGATTTAAATTGTTCACCCAGAGTTCCCCATAATGAGCAAGAGTACGACCAGATGATGTGGCCTGTTGGCTTCCTTGCCAGTCACCAGGACTGCCCGTTGCTGTTTTCTCATCCCTCTTGCTGCCTGTGTTATAGCATCTAATCTGTGTCTGTGTTAGCGGATCTAGAAAGAAAAAGAATAATGTATTAGAATAGATAAAGATATGAGATAAATAATATAATCCTGAAATCGTGTTTGAAGGATTAGCTTCCTTTGCTCATATATCTGTGCCAATTCATAAACAGTCATTTGCTTGTTGAATTAAAAAAAAAAAAAAAATAAGAGCAGGAGGAGGCAGTAGACCAGCTTTGCCTGCCATGAATTTCTATTCCCTTCTACAAATTTCTCTGCACTGTTAAAAAAAAAAACCTTAAAACCAACAGTGCTACTGTGGAAAATTTTAGTTGAATTATGTATTGCCAAAGAGGGGGGAAATATTTTTAAATTGCAACTCAAAAATCAGCCACAGGGACACCTGGGAGTATTTAGAAAAACTTTTCCTTGGTACCCGACACTGTCCTCTTAGTTTAATCTCAATTCTTTATTTCTTCCTTCTTTATTCCTTGAAGATTTTTGATCCTTTATATCCATCACCTTCTTACTTGCCCTTTTGGTACCCTGCCGTTATTTGTTCTAGAGAAAATGAGAGTTATTTCCCTAGCATCTAACACTGGGGAGTGCTCTTCTCTTCAAAGATACTGAGAAAGTGTGACCCCTGCTGGCTCTGGGATTCTTGGTTTGATGTTAGCTTCTTAAAAGTTCTCTGCCTGAAACAGTCAACTTAAAGTCAAACCTATACTAAAAGATACAGGAGAGATCATCTTGATTGGTGGTTTATAATGCTCGGGTTTGTTTTTTTTTTTTTCTTTTCTTCTCATCAAAACTCCTTCATCCAACAAATTTATCTGGAACCTCAATATATAAGTAATATGGATAATGTTCAAGGTACAGGGAGGGAGGAGCTTGATTTGATAGGAAACTAAAACCTGTTGAGCTTTTGATAACTTGCAGATCATCTAAGAATCATCAAATTTCCTTTGTCAGTTCACCAAATATTCAATCCGTTGAGCTTTTATGTTTCTCTTTAAAAGTTTTCCCCTCTTGTGCAATGGAAAGTGATTCACGTTGAGTCTAAATGGCCGTCTTTAGGAGTCTAATGGAAAAGATTCTGCATTGGCGTGGGAAGTAGACAGTTAGACTGAATTCCCTGTCAGGCCTCTCCCACACATTTGGTTCTGCTGTGGGAAGGATGAGTAAGTGACCTTTAGAACCACACACTCAATGTTGTAGGTCACATTTTTAGATTTTTATATAAATTCACCCTGGACTCATCCTAACACTAACCCTGTCCTATTTGAGGTTGCTGTGGACCTGTGACAAAGGTCTTGGGTTATGCTGATGAATAGGAGCTCGGGGGGAGCCAATGTTGAATAGAACAAAACAAGTTTTCTCCTTTCTATAGCTTGGATGGGTCATGATAATGAATCTGCTCTGATTGTACCTGTTAAGGCATAGAGAACTTTGCAGGTGTAAGAGAAAAAGAGAATAAATAGCTGACCCAGTTTTTGATTGTGGCCTCTTTCTCTTTCTGACCTTGAGACAGTTACTCAGGTTCTTCCTTGTTTCCTTGAACTTGGTGATGAGATGCGGGTACAGATGGGTGGGAGAGGGGTAAGTCGGAGGGGCGGCTGGGAGAGTGGCACCAGTGTGTTTCCCCATGGTTGTGGGTTATGGGGACTGTCACAGCTGGGGCCGGTTCTCTGGCAAAGCTCTCCCCAGCTCCGCTGTGTTCTCTGTTTCAGCCCAGACAGCAGCCGTACATTTTGCCTCCCGTGCACATGCAGTGTGGCGAGCAGTACTCGGAAACACACACTTCACAAGGTAACTGGCCCGCCATCTCCCTTCTTAAGACAAAGCCAAGTACCAGTAAGCAACAGAGAAGTTCTCAGCTTTTATGACATTGATGCTTTCACTTTAACTTTGTCATTGTCTGAGTGACAGTAGCCAGCAGCTACTGTGGAAGACCTAGGATATCGATTACCCCTGAAAGAAAAATGCCCCAGAATCAGCTGCTTGGAGGTGAGGTCAAGGCAGGGACGAGTTCTTGCTTCCTCCTTGTCATAAGTGGGCCTAGAGAAGAGAGTGACTGCTTAGCCCACCTGGAGTGTGCTTCACCCTCCTTGCCAACAGCAGGAGCTTGTAGTAGCAGCCAGTTTCTCATAGTGGTAGAGAAAGAGAACTTGCCTAGCTTGTGTGAGGCACTGGGTTTGATTCTTAGCACTGCAAATAAATAAATGAATAAAATAAAGGAGGTCCATCAATGTCTAAAAAAATTTTTAAAAAGAAAGAGAATACAGGTATCCAGTTATCACTGGAAGGAACAGTTTCAGCCTCTTCTTTTAACACTTTTCTCATGTCTCCCTCCAGTCCCTTTCTTAGCAAACTTATTTGTTGCCTCTCAGAATAAACAAAATCTGCTTTATTTTTCTTTTTCTCCAAAAATATCTCCCATGCAGAATGCATGAAAAAGCCCATTCCATTAGTAATAACAATTACAGTTGTAGCAATCAGCATTTATAGAGCCATTAAAATATGCCAGGCACTCTTCTAAATACTTGCTATATATTGTCTCATTTAATCCTCAAATTATACCTATAGGTACTATTATTATTTTCATTTTATAGAAATAGAAGCTAGGATGCAGAGAGGTTAATGGTTGTGTTTGGATGTGAACTTCAATATCTTAATTATCATATAAAAACAGGAGATGGTAAAAAAAAAAATCTTATGTTATCACCTCCTGGATGATACAACAGTACATTTTATAAGCAATTGCTTCTGTGGGAAGACACCAAATCCCCCTTGGGGTGGATAAATTGCAACACTTTGGTCTCTGTGTTCTAGCTTTTCCTGCCTGTCTTATCCAATCCAGTCTGTGTCCACATTCCTCCTTTTGGTTAAATATTTTCAGTCACCATTTCTGGTTTTCACCTTTTCTGACTTTGTCTTTTTTTTTTTTTTTTTGTACTGGGGATTGAACTCAGGGGGGCAGTCGACCCCTGAGCCACATCCCCAGCCCTATTTTGTATTTTATTTAGAGACAGGGTCTCACTGAGTTGCTTAGTGCCTCGCTGTTTTGCTGAGGCTGGCTTTGAACTCGTGATCCTCCTCCCTCAGCCTCCTGAGCTGCTGGGATTACAGGTTTGTGTCACCTCACCCAGCTTGACTTTGTCTTTTTCTGCTTTGCTCTTGATTAAATCTGTAGTGTGATAGCGAATGCATTTAGACCACAAAAGGGACTTTGGTAAGAGTTTGCCCTCCTGGGGTGGGTTTGTGCATGTGTTAAGGACACACTGGGCATCTGGAATGGGCCTGACTTGAGAAGATGGCTTTTATATCTCTTTTAGTACTTCTTCACACTATAGTTACTTTTTACTTGACTTGATCTCAGTGACAGAACCAGAGCCAGAAGAAGACTTCAGGAATGGCTGAAAGAAATCCCGATTCTAATTTTGCCTCAGAAGGAGTGAGTCATGTTAACCTCCTAGTCTCAGAATTGGTCTGGTTTCTTGATGAAAGTTCAGTAGTCCCTTGGGTAAAGGGACCTTTTCCATTATAGTCAGAAAGAGCATGTCCAAGTACTAGAGGAAACTGTCACCCTTTTGAAGTTCTTGATGTTCTAGCCCAAATAGCCAGTCCTGTTGCTGAGCCCTGCTCAAGAGGATGGGGCTATCCAAGGTCACGGCCATTGTTGGTGTCTGATTATAAAGCTCATGGCAAAATGTAGAACTTACGTAGGTGACATCTGTGCCGTGTGTGTGTGTCTTTGTTTAGGTTCACTCTTTCCAAGATGTTCTTTCTATGTGTTGACATCTCATCCAAGATGTTATTAGTTCTCCTGTGGAATATGTGGGCAGAGAAGATGGAATCTCACTTTTTAAATTAAAATTAATTGAAATTTAAATAAGTCACCTCACACATGTAGGGATGCTCTTTATTGAAGCAGATTATGAAGATTCATATGTCTCTGTTTGACTTCTCACAGACAGCATTTTCCATGGGAATGAAGAGGCCTTGTATTGCAATTCTCACAACAGCCTGGACTTAAATTACTTAAATGGCACTGTCACCAATGGCAGTGTGTGTAGCGTTCACAGTGTCAACTCCCTCAGCTGCTCCCAAAGCTTCATCCAGGCTTCTCCCGTCTCCTCCAACCTCAGTATCCCTGGGAGCGACATCATGCGGGCTGACTACATCCCTAGCCACCGGCACAGTGCCATCATCGTGCCATCTTACAGGCCAACCCCCGATTATGAGACGGTCATGCGGCAGATGAAGAGGGGGATGATGCACGCAGACAGCCAGAGCCAGTCTCTGCGGAACCTCAACATCATCAACACCCACGCCTACAACCAGCCCGAGGACCTGGTGTACAGCCAGCCGGAGATGCGTGAGAGACACCCCTACACGGTCCCCTATGGGCCACAAGGGGGCTATAGTCACAAACTTGTCAGTCCATCTGACCAGATGAACCCGAAGAACGCCACGGTGCCCAGCAAGCCGGGGGCAAGTGCCATCTCACACACGGTGAGCACCCCGGAGTTGGCCAACATGCAGCTCCAAGGCAGCCATAACTATAGCACCGCCCACATGCTCAAGAACTATCTCTTCAGGCCACCTCCCCCCTACCCGCGGCCCCGCCCTGCCACCAGCACCCCAGACCTCGCCAGCCACCGCCACAAGTACGTCAGTGGCAGTAGTCCGGACCTGGTGACACGGAAGGTGCAGCTGTCAGTGAAGACCTTCCAAGAGGACAGCTCTCCCGTGGTGCACCAGTCTCTCCAGGAGGTCAGCGAGCCCCTCACAGCCACCAAGCACCATGGCACGGTGAACAAGCGCCACAGCCTGGAGGTGATGAACAGCATGGTGCGAGGCATGGAGGCCATGACTCTGAAGTCGCTTAACATCCCCATGGCCCGCCGCAACACGCTGCGGGAGCAGGGGCCTCCAGAGGAGGGGCCCGGTGGCCACGAGGTCCACCAGCTTCCTCAGTACCACCACAAGAAGACGTTCTCTGATGCCACCATGCTGATCCACAGCAGCGAGAGCGAGGAGGAGGAGGAGGCCCCGGAATCGGTGCCGCAGATCCCCGTGCTGCGGGGGAAGATGGAGTACAGCGCCCAGCTGCAGGCCGCCCTGGCCCGGATTCCAAACAAGCCCCCGCCCGAGTACCCCGGGCCCAGGAAGAGTGTTAGCAACGGGGCTCTGAGGCAAGACCAGGGGAACCTTCCTCCTGCCATTGCCAGAGCCCGGGTAATGAGGCACGGGCCGGCCAAGGCCCTCAGTGTCTCCCGAACTGATCAGCTGGCCATCAACGGGTCCTCTCTGGGGCCGTCCATCTCCGAACCCGACCTGACAAGTGTGAAGGAGCGGGTCAAAAAAGAGCCTGTGAAGGAGAGACCCGTGTCGGAAATGTTTTCCCTGGAAGACAGCATTATAGAAAGAGAGATGATGATTAGGGTAAGTTCCTCCCAGGGCATCGTTAGTGGGAAAGCACAAGTACTGGAGTCACTAAAGGAGGCGTGAGGCCTTCGCAGGGAACATGCCATGTGTTTACAGAATCACTGGGCATTAACAGGCAGCATTTCAGTTCACCAGACCTTGTTTTCCATTCTCATTCATGACTTCTAGTGGGTTTGGTTTGTACAAAGTGCTACGAAATTGAGTTAGGATGCTATCGAGGTCAGTGCCTAGGTCAGGGCCAGGATTTTGCTCTCTATTCAGGGTTCAGACTTCCAGTTGCTGCTAGAAGCTTGCCTATCTACATCTCTTCATGGTTAGCATGAAAGGACCAGGCTGGACACATACTTCACGGATCATCTCAGCCTTTTATTCAGGAACGGCATTACACCCACAGGAATGGACCCACTCTCCTGGTGGAAAATGAGCCACTGGCCAAAGGAGGAGTTTGGGCTTGGAGGTTCTACTGAGAGGTGATTTAGTGAGCATGTCAGTTAGAGCACTTAGAAATCTGGATTCGGGGGTTTGGGTTCAGTGGCCAGCACCTGGAGAGGGTTTATCTTGGATGAGATTAGGGGATGATGAAGATGATGTCATTCTAGGTGTGATGAAACACTTTCTCCCCACCAGTGGCCAGATCTGAAAAGGATTTATCTTGAAAGAGATGAAAGCTATCAGTGTATGGCTTTTTTTTCCACTTCCTTTTCTAAGGCCACACTACCTTGGGATTTTTCATTTTCCATATTGAACATTTGTGTTTTTGGTTTCAGGGCCGAGGGCGGTGTGGGGGATGCATTGTTTTCCATTGTCAGATATTAGAAGAACAATATCCCTACAGGGTACAGCTTTCTTTCTTTCTTTCTCTTTTTAGTGGTCTGAGGGATGGAACCCAGGACATTGTGCATGCTAGGCAAGTGTTCTACCACCAAGCTACACCCACCCTACACCCATCCCAGGGTTTCACAAGTTGCTGAGGCTGGCCTTGATCTTGTGATCCTCTTTCCTTAGCCTCCCAAATAACTGGGATTGCATGTAGGATATACCACTGCACCCAGCTTAGTGTACAGCTTTCTGTTTGGTTCTGTATGTCAAGATGGCTTGCTACATTGTCAGGACTGTGCTAATAGATATTTAACCACAAATTCAAGAAAATTTTAGTAACTGGATATATAACTTGGGAGCTTACTATTGGACTTCAATTCTCTATCATATTTGTTCGATAAAAATTTCACTCATTTGGATATATACATACATACTTATTACATTTGAAGATACATCCTAACATTAGATACGAATAACCCTTCTTCAAAATATGTATACTCTAGAAGGCCAATTATGTTATCAGAGCAAGACTACGCAGGTAGTCAATGTACATGCAGAACAATAAAGTGAATCCATCTCTTAGTAATGAGAACATTGTCGGATTGTAGTTATTACTTTAAAAATCTCCATTGCTGCTTGTCCTGGAAATTTTCACTTTCTTAAAAAAAAAATCATTTGATTACATGACTAATCAAACCCAGATTGACTTCTTTTCATTCACCATAGCTGCACCATCAGGTAGCCGGACCTTTTAGGAACTCCAGACAGCTGTCATTAAAATTTGCTTTGATGAAGTTCACTAGACTCCATTTCTAAGTCTTCCAAACTCATCATTGGGAATCAACCTGAAGAGAAGAATCAAGGACCAAAGTTTTAAGGAAGCCACGTTGCTGGGTTCAGAAAACTAATCCATAGCAAATTTGTTACTTTAGAAAATCCTCAAGGACACAGTCAGCCTTGCCTTTTTGGCCAACAGTAAAGCAGTGCTAAGAATTCAGTAGAGGCATAACTTTTTCCAGTTTTTGCAAACCAAGAGGGAAATGATGAAGCCGTACCTCCACCTCTGGCAAAGAAAACCTTTGGCTGGGGATGGAGTGAAATGTGGGGTGGGTGCTTTGAGGGGAGAGCTTTCCCAGCTTGGAAAAAAGTAATTGATTGTTTTAAAGGCAGTTTTCAACACTTCTTGGCCCCGGGCCTCTTAAAAGCAACATTAGCATCAAGAATCTATCAGTCTAAGCATTCAGCTTAGCTGTTTCTCCTGCCAAGTTGATACTTAATGATGTCCACATGGTCCTGTAACCTCATTTGGGTCATATTTGTCCTCTTCTAGTTAACATTAAACAAATAGCCTATAGCCCAAATCACTGCACAGGTCCCTGATTTCCAGCATCTTACATTATCACAGAAGAACGAGGGATATTCTGCTGTTCTTTCCCATATGCTATTTCATTCTATCCATGTGGATAATAGCAACCAGCAAATTTCACTCATTAACTTTTAGTTTCATTTACATCATAACCCCATGCTACTTCATTTTCCCTGTTGATTATTTTCCCCAAACCTTATAAGCCTGGGAGTTCAAGGACTGCCACCCTCAGCCAGAGCCCTGACCTTGGTGGAAGGAGTCTTCATGGAGCCAGGTGGCCAGGCAGGGTGGATAAAGATGATGCCAGAAGCTCTGAAGCCCAAGGTGGAGACAGATACTAGAACCTCACCCCCTCACCTGAGCAGCATCCCTTCCATCTCGGATGGGTAGCTTTTGCCAGCTTGGTGGGAATGGATGAGAGAGGAGGCTGCCACAGCCATCTAGGGCCTTGTAGATAAGAAGACAATGAGAAACTTAAGGCAGATAGAAGCTGGGGTAGGAGGTGGAGGACAGGTATGGTGAGAATTTGCCCTCTGGGCAGCTTTCCTGGTTCTGGAGCCACTTGTCTATTTGATGGATGACTCAGGCCTGTTGCCTGCTGGGCTCCTGCTTGCTCCTAGTGCAACCCGGAAGATACTTTATTGCTTCCGGCTCCTAACCAGAAGTCAGATCTAGAGAAGAGAAGAAGACAGATCAGCTCTTTAAGTTGTTATTTTATTGTTCTCTGGTGAAAAACTAACAGGATTAGTGAGAGGAAGCCAAGAGATGGGTTGTTTTTTTTTTTTTAATATTTCTGGGGTTTCAGTTCTCACTCAGTTGTAGTAATCCTTTCCCAAGAAAAACAAGTGAGTTCCTTTTGGTCTTGGGCTCAGTCAGGACCACCTCATAGCGCAGGGGAAAGATGGCAAGAAGACCTGTTGAGAGGACCCTGGGGAGGTTTTTCTGGAATTATTGCTTTCTTAAACTTTCAAACAGTCCAACTAAAAGAAGTGACATAAGCAAAATTATCTTTCACAAAACTAAAAATAAAAAAGCATACTAATGAAGAACTCAACACCTAATCCAATATCTTCACCTAGGAGGGTGCCTGGAATTGAGAAATCAAGATTATTTTATTAAGGGTTTCTTCAAGCCAAAAGTCTGTGGCTGCTTTTCACCGTTCTCAGTTAACCGTCCTCTTAAATGCACCTTTGGCTTGTTTGCTGGGTCAGCCCATCACAGGAACAGGTGTCAACTTCACTCACAGAGGCCTTATTCTGATTGTAGGTGACCCTGTAGTGCCAGTGAGACCCATATTAGGGAATTGGGTAATCCCTTTCACCCCACGTGCAGTAATCCACTAATGCTATGCACTGGATGGCACCGTGACTTCATTGAGACAACTCCCTAGGAAGTAAATTTATAAGTGGCCAAATTAAGAAAAGAACCGCTAAAGAAAAAACCAGAGTAGGATGGATGACCCCTTCATCTGTGGCAGTCACATGAGCCTGAAAGTTGCTTTCACTTTGGTTTCAATCCACATTTTCAGTTCTCTTATCTCACCTGTTTCTAAGCTTAATGAAGTCCCTCTGTTCTTTTCTACCATCTCAGACAAAATTACTTTTAGGAAATGGGCTAGTGGGTTGTCTGAAGTGAGTAAAACCAGGTTTTTCGTATCTCTCTGTCAGTTTTCAGACATGAGGAAGCTCGGCAATAAACTAAGCCCTGACTGAGCTGGGTTCAGGCTATAGGTGCCACCCAGTGAGGACAGAGTATGGCTGTGAGAAGCCACAAGTGAAGGCCGGGGAAAAACGTCAGCAGCTTCCCCTGAGTAAAGTCTGCTCAGCTGTCATCCACGTTCTCCCCAAAAGTTAGCTACGTCCACTGATGTCCCACTATCTCCCCTGGATGGAGCCCAAGGGTCAATGCCTGTAGCTCATCTTAGGAGGCCCCAGCCTGATTAGTATTGTGACTTTGCTAAACTATATTAGTTCTTTTATCTGGGGCTGATGCCAGTAGGTGCCCTGAGAGCCAGATATTAAATGTAAGATTCACATCCTCAGTCTGAATCCCTCAGGATAGAAGCCTAAGAAGATTTTCTTCTACCACTTTCATGCCTGGATTTCCCCATCAAAAACACAACTGTCTTCTAAGCTGTGCACAGACCCACATTGCAATTGGATCAGATTATTCATGTACACCTCCCTTTAGCTCTTTGCTTCTAAAGTGTATTGTACATACCCTTATGTTTTTGTGAGCCTTATGGCCTGGTATGTTTATTAGAATGTCATTTATCTATTTATCTACTGAGATAATGAATTAAAAAGAAAAGCACAGGAGTCCTGTAGGAACTGGCTTCCTCAGGCACAGTGGGAATGGGAGGGCTGTGTTTGACTTTGCCCTACTGAGTGTCTGCATTCCTTGGCTGGGGAGTTACAGATTTGGGAAGATTAAAACACATTCCAGCCTTCTACTGGTATATAAACAATGAGAACATGCCTTTTCTTGCTGCAAGAATCTAGAGAAGCAGAAGATGGCAGGCCTGGAGGCACAGAAGAGGCCGCTGATGTTGGCAGCATTGAATGGGCTCTCGGTGGCTCGGGTCTCAGGGCGGGAAGAGAGTCGACATGATGCCACCCGAGTTCCTATGGATGAGAGGGTAAGTGCTGGGCTAGTCAGGTGCATGATTCATTTCTCTGTGGTCTTAAGATCCCAAGGCTCTCTCCTTGCCCAAACATGCTGATTCTGTTGGAAGAATGAATTCTTCAATTTGAGATTAGGAGGATCTAGTGAGTGCTGTATTCAATCCATGCTTCTCAGCACCTAATGTTTCTTAATCACGTTGGTGTGTCACTGCTGGCTCAAAAGATCAGCCCCTAATGAGCCATATGATCAAGCCATTCAGTTTCTTTTGACATATTTCCCTTTTTGTAAGAGGAGAAAATGAAACCATGCTTGTCTCTATTTCTGAGATTTTTGTGAATAATTACCATTTCTTAGGAAGTGATGCTTTTATGCAAGCATTTATAAGTTTCTTTCAATATGCTGTTCCCCTGTATGCTGATGAAACGAAGCTGATTTATAGTTGGTTAGGACAATGCATTGTGAGAACTTGGGTTTTTAAAAGCAGATATTTGTGGCATGGCAGTATTTCCAGGTGATGAAAGATTTCCTTCAGTTCCCGAAATTGCTGTCAGGAGGTTAAGGAATGGGCTGCATAAATTTATAATAGAGTGCTAGTAACATTAGGGCGTCAGATTCCTGCCAGTATATGTTTGGTATTAGAATGTTTTGGAGCCAGAATAAACTCTGGAAAGATCATTTCTTCCAATTAATACCACATTATTATAATTAGCAGTTTGTCCAGAGAGGGAAGAAAGGGAGTGGGGTACCTAATCCTCGGAGAAATACAACTGTAGATCAGTATCATCTTAAAATTTAGCTCAGTAAAAACACCTGTGTAAGTGGAGAACTAGATGTTTGGATAATGAAGACTAACCACCTCCTTATCATTAGAACTTATAAGTAGGTACTAATAACCTAAGTATTGATTTTGAATTTCAGCTCTCACCAGTTCTTACAGATTTGTTTTATAGCATGAGAAAGAATGGTTATGAGACAAGAGGAACTAGCAATATGGTTACAAATGAGACCCAGTAATCAAGTGCTGAATGAGTTCTATGTCTTGAAATCCCCTAACACAGTCATTGCAAATATTGGAAGAACTCTGGTATTTTATTGGAGATTTGGAGATAGGTAATTCAGAGAACTGAAGATTAATTTCTGTTGCAGTTCAGAACCCTGAAGAAGAAGCTAGAAGAGGGAATGGTGTTCACAGAGTATGAGCAAATCCCAAAGAAAAAGGCCAACAGCATATTTAGCACCGCGGCTTTGCCAGAAAATGCAGAACGCAGCCGAATCCGTGAAGTTGTCCCTTATGAGGAGAATCGGGTGGAGCTGATACCAACCAAAGAGAACAACACGGGCTACATCAATGCCTCCCATATCAAGGTGAGAAGGTATATGCAAGATCACTGGGTGAAGGGAGAGAAATGCAGGAAGAAAAATACATGGGCTGCAACTGTACTTCCTGACTTGTCCCCAGTCCCCTAGGGAGTGCTTTTGAACTCCCATGCTTTTCTTAGTCAACTGGAAAGGATGTCTGTCACTGTAGGGAGAAGGAAATGAACAGCCTCAGCAAAACCTTAGGGCAGCTATTTTCTGAAGCTTGTTTATCACAGAGGAGCTTTTTCATCTCTATGCACATCATAAATACCCTTCCTAAAGTCACGGGGGAACGTGGGGGTTGTCCTTGTCAGTTTGTAATTAGCAGGTGACAGAGATGTTGGGAATTGTAGGTGTTATTGTCATTGAAGTTTATATCCTGTTCAGTAGCAACAGAAACTGTCATTTCTCCCTTGAAGTACTATGGGTTATTCATTTTAGAGCTAAAGTCTCAGTTTGGCATGGTATTTGGAAGAGTGGATAATTTATATGCAAGCCATAAAAATGTAGTTGATATTGAATCTTGCAAGGTTTGCCACATTAGTCAATGAGTTGGTGTTAAATTTTTATTTATTCTTCATATCTCAGTAATTCATAGCTAGTAAACCCCAGATAGAATTTATAGTTAGGGATACATATGTACATATGGTTAAATATTTCCTAAGTAATTTACTAATATCTGCATATTTGGTCTGCACTCTGAAGTGGATGAATTTGTTCATGTACTAATGTTAAGTTATTACTGGAAGTTTTGAAACAACACAAAGTTGACCTCAATAGTCCATTGTGATTGAAAGCCTTAGAAATCTGTTTCTGGCCCCATCCAGAATTATCTCATTTTTTCATGGAACTTTTCAACTGTAGCAGAATTATCTTGAAGTTCCTTTGAGCTCCTTAAGTGTAGGTAGATGTCTGGCTTGTGTATCTATTGAATGCAACCAACCTTTGGTTGGATATAGTGTTTAGGAGCACAAAGCATAAATAACCATGATTTTTTTTTTTTTAAGAATTAGAAAAGTATTTTTGCCTTTGAGAATGAACCCTAGGAAACTCAAGTAACTGATGATGGGCTTGGTTTAGATTATGAAATAATGACCGGAATAATGTAGTCAAAGATGCGGATGATACAGCTGCTTCTTGATAGAGTATCTATTAAAATCTTGCGAGCAATATTCTTCTGTCCTCTTTCTTTGGCCAATCTCTTCCACCATTTTCCATCTGCTCTCTGGGGGTGGGGGGAACTGTCACTCTGTGTAAATGATACCCGTCGGGTATTGTTAACTGCGATGCCTTCCCCTCCTCAGCGTTCTCTGAGACCCACTTTTTATCTTTGAATTGGGGTAGACATGGGTGCCTTTAATAGACCCATAGAGCTTGCAAGAACTTGTCCTTGTGTTTTTGGAATAGATTGTGTATTTTGCCAGTGTTTTCTCTCCTGGGTTCCAAGCAGCTGTTAACACAGAACAGAGATTTATTTGCTCCAGAGGTGGAATCACATCTGTGAAATCTACCTCAGTAGCATTGGTTGTTGTGTTTTTAACACAGTTTTTAATAGCCTCCTGTCAATACTTGGTGTATGCCGAAAGGCCCCAGGCTGCAGCATTCTCTGCATATATTTATGGTTCCTATATGTGGGGTGCCAGAGAGGCTAATGTTTAAAATCACAATTCAAATAAACCAAACTCCTAGCCAGTGAATATATGAATGTTATCTCCCACCAGTACTTGAAAAATGGATTTTTCTTGCCAGCTTTGACCTAAACACATCTTGTGTAATGAGACAATAACTGACATTGTTTTTGTTTGAATCAAGTTAGTATGTGGTTACATAAAATAAATGAAGGGGAAAAGTTTCTGACAGTGATCACCTCATTGCTACTGGAACTCTCGAGAGGCCTACGTTGTATGAATGATAAGGAGGCCTGTCTTTGCATTATCAAGGCCCAAGAATGGAAGGGGGAGTCGAAAGAATTCCTCCAAAGGTTACTGTTTCACCTTGATAACGTGACTGTCAATGCTTTGGGCTCAACATATGATTTTCTGCAGCTGGTATTTATAGCTACAGAATTATCCTCCCACGATCATCCTAAGCTGGTAATAATTTTATTATCCAAAATTATCTCATGACTCCATAGTTCAGTTGGATGCTATGGTGCTGCACAAAGTGGAGCTATCAATAATACATGAACCATTGACAAGTGAGCTCATAACACTTCTGCCATACATGGCACTGCAGAATTGTATTAACAACAGAGGTTTGTGACATGCTTCATATCAGGTCAGCAGCAGAAAGATATTACTCCAGAAGGGATGTTATTCTGTGGGAGACTTTTTTTTTTTTTTAATTGTTTCAGAGGATGTCACAGAACACTTTTTCAAATGGTGAATCATCACAGTAGGGGGTTATGAAACCCATTTCATGGGCACAATTAGTTTTGTGTGTACATCTATGAGTATATGTGTATTTTAATGAAATCAATTAAAATAAAGGAAAAAATCAAAATATTGGGGTACACTGTATAGAGTAAGCTTAACTATTGTGCTACAAGTAAATCCTTTTACTTTATATGTATACATGTCATACACTGTCATATGTACACCTATATGTGGGCATATATATGTGTGTGTATGTACTACGCATTGCAGATCCCCCAAGAATTGAGCGAATATATTTTGCTTAGTAAAAAAACTGTCTTCACGTGAGAAACACGTGACAGAGGTTTTGAGAGTTGTGCTAATCCATTTAGTCTAAAAAGTATTACTCCAGGTGGAAGGTGGAAGGACGGGGGTGAGCAGATGACAATCTTGGACTTGGTTCATTTCCTGATGCTTTCCTTGGTTTGCAGGTGGTGGTTGGTGGGGCAGAATGGCACTACATAGCAACTCAGGGGCCCCTGCCACACACATGCCACGACTTCTGGCAGATGGTGTGGGAGCAAGGAGTGAATGTGATTGCCATGGTCACCGCAGAAGAGGTAAGGGTTACTCCCCCTCTCCTAATGTCCTTTTCCTGTGGGAGTGGGTGGCCAGAAGATGGGCCTAGTGCCAGGGACTTTGCTGCCCATCCTCCTTCCTTCAGCTCTGTTTCTCTGCAGATCCTTCTCCCTTTGGCACGTTTTTTTCCTCTGCTTTTGCATATAATTCTCCCCAACCCACCAAGGATGATTTGGTTTTGTGCTCTTTTCTCCTGTTCTCGTTTGGCTTGAACTCTTTCCTTTGGCTCCTCCATATACTACAGTGAAAACAAAGCAACAAAAAATAAAAAACGACCAAACTTTGGTTCAACCAGCTGACTGTGTGTGCCAAACAAAGCAGTGATCTTTCCACTGGAATTTGAGAACCTCAGCCGCTCTGGGCAAGAAGACCTACATTCCCAGCCCCAGGCATGGTCAGCCCCACATGCCCTCATGCTTATCAGCTGAAAAGGGACCAGAAGCTGCCGTTCCTGGAGAGGTCTCCATTCTTTGGGGAAAAAATTCTTTCTTTGCCAAGCCAAATATAGCCAAATATAGCTCTGTGATGCAGACCGGCATGTCCCACCCTCCAGTCCTGTCTACTTGACTCTCTGCCTTTGGGGGATGGAGCATAGTGTTTTTTCTCTTGTCACGGTCTCAAAAAATTTTAACTACCTTTTTTTGTACGTTTCATGACATCCCAACTTGTTTTTGAACTCATTTAAGGGACAAGCTTCAGGCATCTTTACCAATTTTCATGGTATCTCAAAACCCCTTTCTAACTGTGGTAGGAGCAGAGAAAATTGTAAGGGGAAGTCATGTCCCCTCCCGTGTCTGTTTTGGGAAGTTGCTTTCAGAAACAGCCTGTTGAAAGATAGTGGCAAAGGGGACTTCAAGCTCTTTAAAGTCATTTGCACGTCCTGGGCAGACCTTATTTTTTTATTTTAATGTTTTTTGACCTTCTCATCAAGAGATAGAATTCTTCTTAAAGTTTCTAGAGTAGATTCCTTGCCTGATTGGATCACATCCCTGCAAGGGATTCATTCAATTGAATGTCAAGTGCCAACTCTGCTAACCCCAGGGCACGTGGTGAATGAGACGGGCACTGCCCCTGTTCCCATGGAGCTTATTTCTTAGTGAGAGGGACAGTCACTTGTGAACTGAAGAAGTTCAGTTCAGATAGTAGTAAGTGCCATGGAGAAAAAACAAGGGCATGTGAAGGAGTGTGACCAGGGGCAGCTTTAGGTCAGGTGGGCAGCTGAGGCCCCTCACAGGGGTTGGTATTTGAGCTGAAACCTGAGTGACAAAAAGGGACATCCAGGAACTTACCAGGCCAGAACTGACCGAGGCACACTCAGTAGAAATATAAATTCAAGATTTCAGGTAAGCCCATCTTTGTAGGTTTGGTAAATGGAAGAGGAAGCTATGCTTGGAAGACTCAGTTAAACTCAGTGACTCCATACAAAATGACTTCTATCCCCCAAAGAAGTGTTCCTTTACAAGAGGGATGGCCATTAGGCTTTTCCCCAGCAGCCAACAGGACTCCCAGAGCCTGTACCTGCTGCAGATGGCTCTGTATCCTCTGGGTGCCTTCTTTTCTCCACAAAGCCCCCGTCCAAGATCTCTTCATAAACCACCAACCCTTTCATGGTTTTTGTCAGACTCTAGTGATTGCAAAACTGTACATAACTTAAAACTAGACCTTTTGTAAATGGTTGACAATGCATATCTTCAGAAAAGATAATTACTGTCAGAAAGAATGATAATGTAACCAGATGTTCTCTGTTTTGTAGGTTGAATTGAAACTGGTCAGATTTTGAGAGGGGGGAAAAAAGCAAGATTAACCCTAGATGATAGAGGGACAGTATCAGTTGATAGAGAGACAGTATCAGTAGTCAGTATGGTATGATAGAGCTCTGTACTGTGCCCCAGAAGAAGAAGCATGACTTAGAAAGATGACTAGAATCTGTTGCTGCTTAAATTTTACTCCAACCATGGAGAAAAATCCAGGTTTACTTGCTATGCTCCAACTGCCATGAAGATGTCTTTCTTTCTTGAACACACTTAATTTATTCTCCTCTGAACTTTGCGCTTGCTTTTCTCTAAGTTTTCCATTGTAAATCTTGTAATTGGCCTGAGCTCAATTGTAAAGGATTTTCCCTGTGATAGACATTGCCCAGTGCCCCCATGAGTTAGTGATTTAGAAACTGTTTCCAGTTTTTAAGATCAAGAGGATAGACTGGGCTATGCCTGTAATCCCAGCAATTTGGGAGGCTGAGGCAGGAAGATCACAAGTTCAAAGTTGGCCTTAGCAACTTAGCAAGGCCCTAAGCAACTTGGGGAGATTCTGTCTCTAAATAAAACTTTTTATAAGGGCTGGGGATGTGGCTCAGTGCTTAAGGACCCCTGGGTTCAATCCCCAATAAAAAAAAAAAAGATTAAGAGGATAAGAGTTTCTCCTGACTGTTTTCCAATTTTGCTTTCATGTGATTCAGGAGGGTGGACGAACCAAAAGCCATCGATATTGGCCCAAACTGGGTTCCAAGCACAGCTCAGCCACCTATGGCAAGTTCAAGGTCACCACAAAGTTCCGAACAGATTCTGGTTGCTATGCAACCACAGGCTTGAAGGTCAAGCACCTTTTGTCTGGGCAGGAAAGGACGGTGTGGCATTTGCAGTATACTGACTGGCCAGATCACGGCTGCCCAGAGGATGTCCAAGGATTTTTGTGTAAGTGTTTTTTTCTGGTCTATGTTTTACCAGCTGCATCAATGGTTTATCCTAATGAGAGGATGCTTTCTCTTAAGTGCTAAAGTATGATAACATCAAAGTATCTATGTCTATCAAAGAAGAATAATGCATGTCACTTATTCTGTATACCTATTATGCAAATAAGCTAAGACTGTGGTAATCTAGTTCTACCTGGATTTAGGCCTATAGCTATTCATTCATCAATAACTGTCCTGGTACATGACACAAAGTTGAATATGTAATGGTAAGTGAAATAAGCCAGACATAAAAGGACAAATGTATGGTTCCACTACATAAAGCACCTAGAATAGGCAAATCTGAAGGGACAGAGGAGCCGACAAGAAGAGAAAATAGGAAATTGTTGTTTCATGTGCACAAAATTTCTGTTTGTGATGATGAAAAAGTTCTGGAAATGGATAGTGATGATGTTTGCACAACATTGCGAATGTACTTAATGGCATTGAATTTTCTCTTAAAAATGGTTAAAATGGCAAATTTTATGTTATGTCTATTTTACTTCCAAGAAAGTGCCGCAAAGAAATCACTGAAAAGTAATTCATTTTTAATTTCTCACAAAGGCTTGCATTTCACCACCCTATATTTCTCTCTAGCAGTACATTCCTTTCAGTACTTTCTCCCACCTGTGACTGAGAGATGCTAAGAATTACTGGAATCAGCTTGGAGTGTTCCAAACTGAAATGTGCTTAGAAGACTACCTCATTCATTTATTTTCAGGATATGGTTATTTTTTTTTAGAAACAAATTCACCAGAGTATATGTAGGACTTCACTTGAGGGACTAAAACCTGGATGGGTGCCCACTGTGTGCCAGGCATTGGATCAAGCTTGGGACACAGTGATGAAACTAGGCTCACAGTCTTTGCTTTAAGGATGTTCCTAGTCCAGCTGAAAGGACAGGCCAGTATTTAGAGTGCAGGGCTGAGATCCAATGCTGCCATCTGCTTTTCACGGTGCCTGCACTGTCCCCTTCCCTTTTCACATGGTCCTAAATGTCCTGCACGTGTGGAGAAACCCTATTCTTTCCTTCTGCAGCTAGGGAAGAGGCAGATTTATTCCTGCTGTGTTGTCTTCTCCAGCTATGGGAGACCTGTGACCACAAAGGGCCCATCACCCAGATGTTGGGCAATGTCAAAAACCTTGATTTTTATCTTCACGTTATTAGAATGGAATGTAGGAGTGCATGTGGGGAGGAGGAGGAAGAAAGAGAGAGAATAGGCTTTTAAGTCCTAATAATAACCAGTTTACAAGATTGAGAGACTGCGATACATATTTACCCATTGGTACAAGGATTTCATTTGCCATGGAAGTGGCAATGGTACTTGAGGGGTTGGGCACTGAAATTAGAAAGATGACTGGAGTCCTAGTTTGAGTAGGTTAGTGATTTGCCTGGGGTCAGACAGCCACTTATACAGAGCACTAAATATCAATAAGGAGGCAGGTGCCCTTTGTATAACCTTCTTTCCTTCTTTTATTCCTTTCAGATAAATCTTTTTTGTTTGTTTTTTGAGGTGGGGTACTGGAGGTTAAACACAGGGGCACTCAACCGCTGAGCCACATCCCAGCCCTATTTTGTATTTTATTTAGAGGCAGGGTCTCACTGAGTTGCTTAGCGCTTCACCATTGCTGAGGCTGGCTCTGAACTTTCAATCCTTCTGTTTCAGCCTCCCAAGCCACTGGGATGACAGGTGTGTGCCACCATGCCTGGCTTCAGATAATCTTTTGCTAATTAACTTTTAAAATTTTCTCTAAGAAGCAAAAAAGTAGATGGGTTTGATGATTGGCTTATAGTTCTGATAAAATCTTAAGTTTATATAAGGAGGTTGTAAATGTGATCAGATCTTTTAAATTAGAGCCAACTTAAGGAAAGTAGACCTAAATTACTGAAAAACAGCATTTTTAAAAAGATATATATTGATTTTTAAGTTACATTTCAAAGAAACTCAAAATAAGTAAGCTGCCCACTGCCTTAGAAATGTTTCCTCTCTGTTTTATCTAGGTTTTAAGGATCCTTGTCCGTGTTTAAGTAAGATTACCTAGATGCAGAGTACCTAAGCCAAATTGTCTCCCACCCTTCAGAAATTTTCATTCAGTTACAATTTCAGGAACTTTATTACTCTGGTAGAGGAAACATCCATTTGAATCCACTTTCTCTGCCTTTTATGAAAAACTATTTTTTAGAGAGAAAGAGTCTCAATCTTGTAAACTGGTTATTATTAGGACTTAAAAGCCCATTCTCTCTCTTTCTTCCTCCTCCTCCTCCCCACATGCACTGCTACATTCCATTCTAATAACGTGAATTAGAAAGATTACTAAGATTAATAAGTATTGCCCCACATTCCTCTTATTTTTCTTCTCTTATTTTTATTTACTTTTTATTTGGCGATAGGGTCTCACAAAGTTGCCAAGGCTGGCCTTGAACTGGCGATCCTCCTGCCTGCCTCAGTCTCCTGAGTAGCTGGGTTTTTTATTTAGGTCAAGAAAAGCTGTATCTCTTGTATGTGACCCTTTTTCAGACAGAAACTCAGTGACTTGGCATCTTTTCTCCTTGCAGAAAAATTGCGATGAGAATTCTGTGCATAGTATTTAGTTCTTGATGGTGCCCAATAGTTATCTTTCTCTCTGTTCACCTCAGTATGTCTTTTTGTTCTGTTCTACCTCATTTTATATTCCTGTTAGTTGTAAGGCTCCAATCAGTACAACTAGTGTTATTTCTAAATAGTCATCATCATAAAAGTGATAATAGTAGTTTGTCTATTTTGTTAACTACTTCAAATTATTTTTGTAATTGGATCAAGTTATAAAGCAAAGCATTGATATTTATTAATATAAATAGATGCTTTTAAATTACTGGAATGGTATTCATGTGCTTTTTTTCTCTTCAACAATTATAGCATTTACCTTATAGCCTTGTAAATGCTGTTGCATTAAGGTAAAGTTTTCCAAGTATCAAGAACTTTTAAGCCTGTTTCTTCCCTTAGCTACTGGAAAATCTAAATTACTAATTGGCTTTTTCTGATCTTTGGATTTTCTGAGGATTATATTTATATACTTCCCTTTTTCTGTGACTATGAAAAAAAAAAGTCATTAAGGCTTAGATTGCTGTAATTGTTCTTCTGTGCCAGTTGGAGTTGTGAGCAGACCCTTGTGCTGCCCCGCTGGGTGAGGCAGATGTTAGAAGGGGTTGGGGGTGCCGAGACCCCCTCCACCCCCTATGCATGTTGCCTTCAGAAGCAGGGCTCCTCTTGAGCGGCTCACAGAACCCCATAGGAATCGTGCTGAAAATCGGACTCCCCAAAGTCTATTTTTAAATCCAAAAATGAAGTCAAGCCTCAGTTGACATTCACTTTTTCAGTGAGGGGAAGGGGGACGTGGCAGATGGATGCTCTTTCCCCACCAGAAATCGGCTCTGACAAGCGGGCGTTTCAAGGGGACTTAGCTGTTGTTCTGATCCCAGTCTGTTAATAGGAGAAATTGCTGTAAGTAATGTCTAGAATCATCTGCTTGAGGGACTTAGGGATTTGCAGAGGGGGAAATAGAATTTGATTTTTAAAAAAGAACTATTTAATTTAAAGAACAAATTCTCCCATGGACTAATTGACTCCCAGCTGGTCCTTTCTGGATCCAGGACTGTACAGCAGGTACCAGACCAATAATTATTGTCTTATAAGAACTGCAAATTATTGTCACTTAAAAAAAAAATTTACCAGTCGTTCTGCTCCTGTGCCCAGCCCCCAACACTTGTATGTAAAGCCATGTAAGACCTGGGTGACGATATTTGCATTTTGTCCTGCAGCCTACTTGGAGGAGATCCAGTCAGTCCGTCGCCATACCAACAGCATGTTAGAAGGCACCCAGATCCAGCACCCCCCCATCGTGGTCCACTGCAGTGCTGGGGTGGGAAGGACCGGAGTGGTCATTCTGTCTGAGCTGATGATCTACTGCCTGGAGCATAACGAAGTGAGTCATTCTGGGATCTTTCTGAATGCTCCACCTTGGGGACAAATCTGCACCGTGGCCACACCCGGCCTGTGCCCTCTCAAGTTCAATGGTTAATTTCCTTTCTCTCTCCAACAGTTTTCCAGACCCATTGTTCCAAGTTTGAGTCTGACATTTATAGTCCTTCTGGTTTGGGCCTCTCCCTGTTCTGTGTAGGTACCTAAAATAATATAGAAGAAATGAGAGTCTGAGTTAGGAAACGTCCAGAAAATATGACCTTAGTTGGCGTCTATTTCCCGAAGTAGATAGTCTGGTCTTATTGTGGGTGATTTTCACGGTGAGTTATTTTGCCGCACGTAGTTTAGTTGTATCTTACATTTCTGGGAGGTGTCTTGTCCTAATCCTATGTGCAGATTTATCTGCTCAGAAGATGTTTTTCATTCTTCAGAGGGATGTTTTTATTTAAAGAGGGTATTTGCTCTTGTCTAGATGAGCAGCTGTGTGGTAAGCAGAGCAGGAGAGATGCTCTGAGCACACAGGCATTATTGGTCTTGGCCTGGGCTGCCCTGTGGCTATATTTCCTGCAGAAGCAGGCTGCTGCTGGGCCTGTGGGCACATGGCATGTGGAATTCCCTTACCTGCTGTACAATCAGGGCATTACACTGAGAAGCTTGAACAGCAGCTGAAGGCTGAAGGACAGTTCTGCCTTCTGTTGACATGAGGCTATCAGGTTGGGTTTTACTTATTCATTTATTTATTTATTTTTATGGTGCTAGGATGGAACCCAGGACCTGGTGCATGCTTGGAAAGGCAAGCACTCTGCTACTGAGCTCTACCCCCAAGCCCAGGCTGTTGTTGTTGTTGTTAATTTTTATTTCTAGTTACACATGACAGTAAAATGTATTTTGGCCATTTGAAGGGCTTTCACTCCCCACTCCCTCATCATCCTCATCTCTACTGTTAATGCCTCATGCCATTTGGTTCTATTCTGTTTCCACACCATAAGGCTTGGAAGATGAAAGGAAACTCTGGTAGTGGTTTGGAAGTTTTAAAATTATAGAATGTTATAATGGAGAAATTGATATGCTAATACACATGCTTACTGACTAGCTTCAGTAGGTTGACCATCAGATTAAATATTGCCCTATGAAATTTGTTGTGTTCAGACTAATTGGAAAATAGTACATGTTGAGTTTAAAGAAGTCTCTTGTTTAAACCTAACATGTACTTGCAAAGGATTTTAAAACTCCTGCCTATAAAAAGGTAAAGTTTGGAGACTTTCAGTCTGCACAAAGGAATTTTATGCTACTAGAAGATAGAAGAGGGGCTATCCCAACTGGAGCCTAATATTTAAAACCATAAATCCAAACCCAAGCCCAAACAAAACAAAACATGAAACTTGCTGATAAACTCTTATTATGGAATAAGTTGAGATCACAAAGCAGAAATGTCATTGTCTTCTCTCTCTTTTTTTTTAATCACTCTGTCTCACCTGGGGATTTCTCTGTACTCTGTCACTACTGGAAGTATCTGGAAGTCTCAGGTACAATGAATAACTTGACACTAAGTCCCAGTCCTTCAGGAAAATGGAATGAGGTGCAATGGAATTAGTGTGCACATGGTTTGAACGTGTCTGTGCGCACGCTGGTGGCCCCAGTGCAAGGAGGAGACTGCTGCCACCACCTTCCACTTCCACTTCCACATCTTTTAATCCTCTCATATCACTGTTTTCACCAAATCATCCCTTTTTTCATTTCCTGCCACTCTTCTTCAGTGACCTCTTCCCCTTTTCAATTCGAGCGATTATTCTGCCGTCTTGTCTGACATGAAAGATTGTTTGTTCGGAGCTCTTTGGAGACCCATCAAGCACTGTGGTTCCATGAAGCATGACATGAGGTCCATTGCTCACCTGATATTATAGGGACACAAACAGTACCCATCAAAGCCAGCCCCGTTGTACAGTGAGGGATGGGCTGGTAGAACTTCCTGTGGACTCCTGAGACTTGGAAAGGTTGCACTCCGTGGTGTGTCCAAAGGCAGAGGGTTTCCTCGGTGCCCAATTGCATGCCAGAACATTCCTTGCTTGTATGTGGTCAATCCAAAAAGAACTTCTGTTTCCATTGATACTCAAAGATAGCAAGATGACTCATATTTTTCACTTCCTTTTCCCCAGCACAAATATAGCCAGCCTTATCGGTCCTGTTTCCCATAATTGCTATTGGTGGATGGTGAAGGGAAAAAAACTCTACTTTGTTCTGAAGCCATTTCAGTGCTGTCTAGTCGGATTCAAGCCTACATTTCAAAATAAGAGTGGAATGTGTGTAGCTATTTTGTGTTTTAAACAGAGGTTTCGACAAATGAATATGGAATCATGTGTCCCGTGTGTCTCTTGTCCAAAATTTTTTTGCCTTCTTTCCACATCAAGATTTAGCTTACTTTATATTTTAGCTTGTAATTCATGTGGTTTTGTCAGCAAAATGGCATTTCTGTTTCTTGCACTTTTCCCTCTTAGTCTCATTTGTAAATAGAAAAGTTGAGCATAAATACTGAATAGAGATGCTTACAGCAAGGTTGGTAGCTGCGAGTTGGGGACTGGAAAGGATAGCTCTCTTGGGCTGCTCTGTGAAGCTTCCCCATGACCCAGTGCTTTTGGTCACTGAGTGTTAATAACAACATCTTCCTGCTCACACATTTGCCAGGGAGCACCTGTTCTTCCTTTTTCAAGCTTCTCTCTTGATCCTCTAGATGTGGCTGCCTGGTGCAGCCACAAGTCATTACAAAAAGTGCCATTCTCACTAGCCAAGGAAAAGATGTCTTGATCTTGCTGCTGTTCCCAAATAAGTTCTCTCTCCCCCACTGAGTGAGGAGGAGAAAATGTCCTCTGGGTGAGATTGAGCAAAGATCCACTCCTCATAAGTGTTACTCAGTACAAGTTTGTCTACCAAGTCCTCATCCAGTTTCTCCAAAACTCCAGACTCATTTAATCTCCAGATCCGGATCCTGGAGGAGGGATCCAGCTCCATCGGCAGACAACATCTGCTCCCCCAGTTGGGGGCAGATGGCTGGCAGTAGGCCAGGATACAGGGCAGTTAGCAGCAGAGCCTGTGGGAGTGAATCTTTAGGGTAGTTAAAATCCTCTCATTGAGGACCAGGGGAACTTTCTTTGCTTTGTTTCCAACTGCTCTGTATCAGAAAGAGAAAATAAATTGGTTTGGGGGCCAAGTTGTATAGATTATAGAGATGAGGATGGTGATAGTTCTGAAGGAAATGGTGAGAGGGTGATAGAGGAGGAAGTGGTGGGAGTAGTGGAAGGGGTGCTGGCAGTGTAGAGGAGGAAGGGGAAGTGATGATGGGGAAGACTTGGGAATGGGGTGTAGGAGGTGGAGGGGATGGTAGATGTGGAAGAGGTAGAGTGTGGGGAAGATGGCAGTGGGGTGGAAGTGGTAGAGAAGGTGAAGGTGTGGTGGTAAGTGTAGGGGTAAAGGAGGTGGCGGTGGAGGTAGAGGAGGAGGAGGTGGATGGTGGTGGGAAAGAGGAGGTAGTGGTGGGGAAGGTGGAAAATGAGGAGGTGTGGTGGTTGAAAAAGGGGAGGTGGCGTGTTGGTGGTGGTGGAGGTCTGTACCAGAGCTGGGTGATGGAGGAGGTGGGACAGGCAGAGGTAGTGATAATGACAGTGGAAATAGCAGCTGCCCTATATTTAGCGTTTACCATGCATTGTCACCATTCCAGGAGCCTTGTGGCTTTAACTCAAAAGGCCTTCACAGTAACACTGAGATGGGTTCTCTTAGTGCTCTTAAGTAACAGAAGAGAAACTGAGTCCCGGGTACATGAAGTAATATGCCCAGGAAGTGCTAGAGCTGGGATTCCACAGAAGAAACCTCACCAGGTTGTCAGAGCTCTGCGCTTTGAGCTCCTGTGCACCAAGCTCCTGTGCCCTCTACCTTCCCTGTCAAAGCCTTTGGTGGCCTTGTTCTCTGCCCCCAACTCTTCAGTGCCCAACACAGAGCAGCAGTCATCAAACATTAATTAAGTCCATCATTAGTTGTCTCTTGATTGTTGTGTATCATGACAAACCACTTTTATTTTTTAAAATTTTTATTTATTTTTTAGTTGTAAATGGGCACAGTACCTTTATTTATTATTTATTTTATGTGGTGCTGAGGTTCAAACCCAGTGCCTCACATGTGTTAGGCAAGGGCTGTAACACTGAGCCACTACTCCAGCCTGACAGAGATCACATTAGAGTGTAATTTAGGCAAAGACCCATTTGTTGTTAGAGGCTTATAAACTCAGCTCTACATTTTGATTAATAGTTTGGGGATTCATATGCCTTTATTGTCATCATTACCCAGGACTTGACTGTGTCCCTTTAAGACTGTGGTGTACATTCTTTAGTTGGTTTTGATAAGAATGACTTCTAAGGATGGCCCCTGTTATCATAGCTACCCAAAATTTGGAAATAACTGAGATTATTTTTCAAGGTTTGGAGGTTACAAAGTATGGCATGCAGTCAGTTTTATTATGTAACTTTGAATGCTTTCTCCATTCTTGATAACTTCATGGGTACCATCTGTTTTGGGTTGACATCTCCTAGATCAGAGTGAGTGGCTAGGCATAGTGGCCTCACAGCCCAGTGGCTATTCAGCTGTGCATGGCTGGCTGGTTGGGGAAGGTAGAAATGGTGAGGGTGAGGGGTCACTGGGACAGTCTCTGGTCTGTGTCAGCACCAATGACCCAAGGTATTAATTTCCTTCCATTCAAGAGAGCTGTGTTTTCAAAGGATTCATACACAGGCAGTCTTACTTAATACTCAAGATATTTTTAATGAAAGTCATTTACTGCAAACTGGTATTCAGAGATGCTTTGATGTTTCAAAGGCTTATCATACATTATCTTGCTTGATCATGACCACAGTCCTGAGAGACAGCAAGATGGACATAATCACATTAACAATACATTTATGAGTTGCATTCATTAAGAACTGTGCACTAAATTCTCTGCATGCATTTCATCATTTGATCCTGTAGGTGCATACTGAGGAATTGCACCTAACATGGGCAAGGCCATACCCTGCTGTTAAAGGAACACATTATGCTCCTTCCTTTACACAAGACCCAGAGATGCCTGAAATCCTGTCATTGGGTCTGGCAGATTTGACAGTAGCAATCGGGTTGACCCCCAGCCTCTAAGTTTTATCTAGCAGTCTAGGCTATATTTAAAATATCACACCAGTGACAACTGGTGATCAAGTTCTCTAATTACTAGTATAGACTCTGATTCCTAAAACCTAGTGGGGCCAGGGTCCTTTGCTTTGTCTGTACCTGGGTGTGGTCAGTGGGTGAATGCTTCCTGAATGAGCAGATGAAGAACCACCTGAAGAAAGTTTCCCATCTCAGGATTTATGTCTTTTCTCTTTTCTTGCAGAAGGTGGAAGTCCCCATGATGCTGAGGCTCCTCAGGGAGCAAAGAATGTTCATGATCCAGACCATCACTCAGTACAAGTTTGTCTACCAAGTCCTCATCCAGTTTCTCCAAAACTCCAGACTCATTTAATCTCCAGATTCAGATCCTGGAGGAGGGATCCAGCTCCATCCTGCAGGTGGAATCACCTCCAGACAACATCTGCTCCCCCAGTTGGGGGCAGATGGCTGGCAATAGGCCAGGAGCCAAGATTACCCAGAAATGTCATGTATTATTTTATATGAGATAATTTATTTTTCCCCCTTTGGAATAACTTTTGTGAATTATTATAATGCAGTTTTCATATTAATATAGTACTTTTCATTTGAACCACATTTTGACTGATCTGCATTGTAATATGTCAGGAGGGAAGGTTGTATAGTGGGTCATTTTGGGGACAGAGGCATAAGGGAACACATCTCTAGTGAAGCTGAAGCCAGATTTGTAGCCCATCCTGAAATTCATCAGCCTAATTAATTACTCATGTCCAAATCAAAAATGGCAAGAAAATTAATTCATCCTGAAATATAAAGAAAAGGGCCAAGACCCTTTACTGAAGAAAACACATTATTCTCTCATATTTTGGGGGCTCATGAGCCCTGGATAGACAGTCACTTTCCTCTCCCTTTCTGCCCTTATCCTCTATAATCTCTTTTCTTGCCCTCCTATGTCCCCAAAAGCTTGAATTGAAGATGAGAACAGCGAGAGAAAATTCTCCCTTTATAGGACATAGTGACATCTTTCAGGCGAATGAGGAGCTCTTTGTGTCTTTCTCAACCACCCCTTATTCTGGGCTCTGGAGCCTATCTTCCTGCTGGGACTGCACCCTGTATATCTGCTGCATCTCTCTGTTTTCTCAGACTCCAGGCTGCTGATGTTGAGGCCCTGGGCCAGGCCATCTGTGCAGCTCGGCCTCTTGCCTGATTGGGAGAGGATAATGGCCCAGGGTGGGTAAAGAACAGAGTTGGGCAGGGTCTTGATATTGTTTCTTATTTAAATATCAAGTGTGTGCTGGACAAGATCCTGCAGGTTGAGGTGCTGGGTGCATTCCATTTTTCTCTCAATCACAGTCATGGAAAAGGTTATAAAGAAAACCATTGACGAAACTAATTTCTGGGAGCTGTTTGGCACTTAGTTAGCAGGGGCCCTGGCCAGGAGTCACCAACAATGTGACCCTCACTGTGCTGGTATCATCTCCAGGCTTTGGCCTACAAGAGTATAGTTAATCTCTCTCAGGACCCTGTATTCCAAATCTTGCCACCCTGATGAGATGGTAGAATTTGTCTTTCAGAGTCTCCCATTGCTCCCTTTACTCCATGTAACCCCCTCTCTGGTCAGTTATGGTGTGAACCACCATCAGTTTAAAGCTTGGTTCTTTAGTTTCTTCCTATGACTTCATTCATCCAAATCCTTCTGAATTTCTTAGGTTATTATACAATAAATCATGTATCACACATTTTCCATCGTCCTGAATTCTGGGGAATTTCCTTTTCTATATCTAGTTTTTCTTGGACACACTTTTTGATTGGGGTTTTTGTTCTTAGAACATGGTGGGTGTTCTACCTGCCTTCCTCCATTGCTTTTTTTTTCCTGAATGAAAAGAGAAAAAGAATGGCATCACACTGACCAAAGAGAGCTTGCTCTTGTGACTCCCATCCCACATACTAACAGCTGCCTATGAAACCAGATTCCCCATTAACTCATTGGGAAGAGGTACCAACCAGTTCCTTCCACTGTGGGCCAGTGTGGTATTGGGTGTGGTTACACTCAGAATATCTGGAGAACTTCCTCTCTTTTCTTCTATACAAAAGGTGTGAGATGCAGTTATAGAGTCTTTACTTGAACTGAGCTTTGTAGATTGTGGAGTTTGGGTATATGTTCTGAAAAGAAAATCATTAGTACCACATGTGTTTTAAATGGAACAGAGAAGCTCATCAGCAGGCAGGAAAGTATTGACGTCCTTTCCTCAAGAGATTTTTCATCCTTGGAATATTCTAAGAACTGTCTCAGTTACTATTTTATTGTACAATGATACCTTCAGTATTTATCTTTTAACTTGAAGCCCTAATGTGAATACTGTTAAAATGTCTCCTGCGGGCAGCATGTAAAGTTGATGTCTCTTTGAGCTCATCACTTTTGGGCTTCATTGAAACCCATTGAAAAGGGTTATGCTATCAGAATATTCATTAATGCACAAGATTGCAGAGAGGAAGTAGGTCTTATATCCAACTTCCTAGCCAAAGTTTATATTGAAACCCAGAGGAAAACATTTAAAAGTTATTACACATATTTCATTTTTAAAAGCAAATGCTTCTGGTTCTTTAGCACATTTTGCCTTCCTCTTCACATCTCCAGTGAATGCCAGTGTATCTCCTGTTAAATTATCAGCAGCCATTCAAAGTGTTTTTAGTGGCATCTGCATAATAATTGCCCAGAGATGCTTTATATCTGGGAAGCAAGCCAAGGAATAAACCTTGAAGCAAAGTGTATTAAATTAGTTATCTAGTTAGAGCTTTTGGAATGACTTCCTGATGATGTATCAAGTCTGAAGCTAGAGCTGTCAGGGTCTATTGCTGCAGTTTGGATTTGAAGGGAAAAAATTAAAAATGGTGGTAATAAAAGGTACCCTCTCACACCAAGGCTATCTAATATTTTCCAACCTCTAGTTTTGAAGTTTTCCAGTTGAGATATTTTGCTTCTTTCATTTGCATTCATTTAGATATGTTGACCTAAAGTGATCTTCCTTGTTCAGCATGGTCCCTGGATCCCGGGGCTGAATTTGATGTCTTCATCCTTGAGATGAAGATAAGCTTGCTGGCAATGCTGTGAAGTGTCCTGCTGGGCTATATTTTGTGGGGTTCTTGGGAGACACACACAGATCTTTCCCTGGATACAAAGTACACAAGAGGATCTAGCTGCATTAGAGAGGTATGTCAGACATTTATTTATATGAGAGTAAAGACAAACCAGCTTCTATGCTCATTTGGAGATGAGCCACGCAATCAGGAAGGTAAAAACATCTCCACAGGGAATTGATGAGGAATAAACTTTCAAGGAGCTTAAACTGAGACAACTTTTCCAACCTTTGTGGTTCTAGATTAAGACAAATTACTTTGTGATTATAACGACAGTCATTATTTACCTGAGTCAGTTTCCATTAGCCTGGATGGAGGGTCTTTTGGGACTCTGCTAAAGACAGGCTATGGGACCCAACTACTGGCTCGTACTCAGTCTTTATCCTGCCTTCTTTTGGCTTCTGCTTTGCAGTTCCAAATTCTGCTAGGCATAGTAAGTCAGCATTTTTATCCAGTTAACTGCTTTTTTGTTTTTCCTTTTCTAGTTTAATATAGGTTGACCCATATGTAATTTCCACTAATTAAGCCTATTTTCTATGAACATAAAAACTTCACATGGGTCAACCTACTATGTACAGTTTGTTTCTTTCCTGATACAGTGGATCCCAATGCCTTATGTCTTTTCTCTAAGGAAGCGCTAATGAACACAAAAGTGTGCGGGCAGCCTGGCTTGTGAGCACATGGCCTTGCTGCTGTGATCCTCCCCTACAAGGTGAGCAGGCTGTCTCCCAGGGCTTTTGGCAGAGGTGATAGTGCATGGTTGATTCTGACAGGCTGGGTTGGCCATCAAATACATTTTTATGGAATTTTCAACTATTGTCCTTTCTTGATATATTGACTACTTTGATCTGTATTAGCTTTCTTCAGTCCATTCATTAGAAAACATGACATGGGTCCCAAAGCTGTCCATAGTCAAAAAACAGAATGTACCATCTAATCTCACTCTTACTTCCAACGCTGTGTTTGATGGGGGAAGAAGCATAATTATTGATTTTTATTTGGTAAAGAAATGCCAATCCATGGAGGCAGGGTGGGGGGAAGAGTATAGGGATATTCTAGACAGAATGTATGCCAGGGAACATAAATTCAGGGGATATGATTGGTTCAGACCCATGTTGGTGTTAATCTATCCACCATTCCTCCTCAGTTTGAGGAATGCTAGCTCCGTTGGGCTCCTCAGGGAAGGAAATTTTCAGAAACACCAAGTAATCATTATTGGGCTCTTAACGTAAGAAGTTGTTTTGTGGGGAATTCAGCTTTCCCATTTTACCCAAGATTCTTCTGCTGCCATGTTTTAATTTTCGCCATTGATTTTTATTAGACACACATCATGCTCTTATTTGGCACTTTCTTTTTATGAGCAGAGCAACTATTCATCTATCTTACCAAAGGAGAATGTGGGCCTTCCATGGGAACTGCTTATTTCCCAATAGACTTGGTGGGTGACCAACTTAGTTAACTCTATAGGATGGAAATAATCCCAATTGGTCCTACAGGGTAGAAATAACACTCTCAGGTATTAAATTGCTTTTGACACTTCCCTTGATGTCCAAGCAAAGTGGGCAGAATGATTCTTGTTTTTACCTCAGCTTCCAAGTCATTTGGGAGCAAAAATACCTTGCTGCTACACCTTTAGAAAGTAACAGCAACGTGCCTGGGAGAAATGTGAGAGTGAACTAACCAAATTCTGCGAAACCAGGTTGTCCAGAAGCCATTTATTCAAAGGGCTCTGTGAAATTCAACCATTAGCTTGCCCAACCTTTATCCAGCTTTTGCATTTCCAGTAGAAACTCAGGTAGGTAAGCATTTTTGTCCAATAGACTACCTTTCTTATCTTTTTCAGCTTAATATAGCTGTATCTTCTTTTTCAAGATCAAACTAAAAAAGTTCCCTGTTAACACATCCCTGACCCTAGCATTCAGTATCTGGCATCAATCGATTTCACAGCCTGCATAATTTGTTGTTTGATGCAGTAAAAGGAAGGATGTGTATTCATTCCTACTGTTCAAAGCTTTGTCCAGCTTTCCCATTTTAACAAATAATTTCAGGGACATTGAGTTTTAAAGCAGGAGAGCTGGAGCTCAAAGACAACCTCAATATGTGTAGAAAGTCACTGTTCCTTCTGCCATGCTCTGGGCCACCAGGATCATTCTTAGTGCCCTAAGCTTGCCCAAAGATAAGATATACATGGAGAGAAGAGTTATAATGGTTTTAGATTAGCCCTGATGTTCCTCTGAAAATGTTAATTCACAATTTTTTGTACCCTGGAATCTCTCTCCTATTCCCTACTCTGCTTTGTGCAATGTCAGAGTGTTGGAAACTATGAAGTGGCACCCAGGGAAAAGATTGCTGTAGCACTGGGATCTGTTTTACCCTGGCTTCTAGTGTCCAACTGCATCCTCCTAGCTGAGGGGCAGCTGGGTGAGTATCATGAACCATGATGCCGTGTATGCTGTGTGCCTGGGTTAGCTGCTCAAGAGCACATCTTTCGTCTTGCACTGGTAGCCCTTCCTTTCCTCGCAGCCTTATGCTGAGGGCTCTGCTCAGCCACGTAGCTCTCAGGGTTAGTGAGCAGACCTCCCAAACATCTAGGTTTCCTCTCGCCAGTGATCTCAGGTGCTGCAGAAAGTTTTTCCTTTATAGATCGAGTATCTAACCAGAGCACAAAAACGTAGAATATAAACACAGTGATTGCATTCGTTTCCCATCTCTCAGGCAGCATGTGTTACATCACATCTTTATTCCTAGGGCGTTTCATTCACTCAAGGCTCTGCTGGCTCTTCATGCTTTTCCATTTGCTTCCTGGTTCATCTCTTGAGCACACTTTTTTTCTTTCCGTACCCCATTTGTGCAACCCCTACAGAAGTTAGTCTGGTCATCATCATTGTCTTGAACCTCTCCAAAATATGTAACTAGGGAATCTTTTAATCTTTCTTTAAAAAAAAAAAAACAAAAACAAAAACAAAAAACTTACTGTTTCCAGGAATTGGATCTGACAAATGAAAGTAACCAGAAGTAGCTTAGAAAACTGTCAGCCTTGGGGAAGCTGTCCTTATTTACCCTTTTGTTCCCTCAGTGATCACAGCTATCATTATTAGAACGAATGAAAGCAAAAGTAGGTAACACTCCTAAGACAATGATTGCCATGGTATTTAATATTTATTTTGAGGAGAACTTAGGTAGCTTCACATTGGTGCGGTGACATCTGTGGTCTAATTGGTTTCTAGCTTCTTGCGCCGGACCATGTTCCCTTCATCATGGCCTTTACACACACTGACCAATCTGGGGGGGCAGATTTGTGTCTCTGGGCTGCCAAGGAACATCAAAAGGTAGATTGTGATCAATAATTCAGTCATCTAGGAGGGCAGAATAAGCGGTTTATCCAGTCTGTGTGGAAGTTCTTATAACCTCTTCCTTCAGGGAAACAGAAACGCCATCTCATCTGACAAAAGGTTTAGAGGAAAAAAGCTGAGATTGGGATCTTTCTGTGCCTTGGGGTGAAACCTTTTGCTAAAATCTCAGGAATGCTGCTTTGAGTTTAGCCAGGTGACTCTCAGGGAAGGGGCGCCTGGCATTCTCGGCATTTCTCAGGGCCTCCCACCTCCTCCTTCAACTGCAGTGTTAGCTAGTAAATACTTTCAGCATAGAACCAAAACTGTCATTCAGAGCTATTCCCTCCACCCCCAACTTGAACACTGTAAAATTTCACTGCAGTTTCTTCTGAACTTTCTTGCCATTGTTTGGAATCCTAAAATTCTTTAACATTATCCTTCAGACATATAAGGTACACTCTCCATTAGAGACGATTCTGTGTATCCCTTGTGCCTTCAGAAGTCAACTAACCTGGTTGAGGATGGGAGGGAAAACAGATTTACATATGCAGATGACTATTAAATGTATAACCTTATGTAACTAGTGTTACATCAAATAACAGCCTAATCTATTTTGTTTCACTGGACTGTTGTACTCTGTGATCTCAGTATTGTGATGCTCTCCTTGGTCTGTTTTGTAAAATGTTGTGAATTTTGCTATCCTTCAAAATAATTGATGTCTAATAGGTTTTGTTTTGAAATGATATTCAGGAAAGTCCCCAACTTAGAAACCAGTTTGTTCTTATTAAAGTTCTTGGGTCAGCCCACAGAAGCCCACTGACTTCCAACACAGCCAAAACACAGGCCTGTGTCAGAACTGGTTGAGTTTCATGGACGGACCTGCAAATGGATCCACGGAACTATTATGTTGCTGTGGTGAGAAATGCATTCCAAGTTGGGACTTGGGATCCTGGGGACACATTCTCCTCCCCATGGAGGCCACTTGGTATACTTGGCAAGATGAAAGCCAAGTCTCTTTACTACCAAACTACAGTTGTTATGGCGGGGAGACGGACTGAGGAGTTTATAGGACATTCCCTAAGTCGGGGAGTGACTTTATCTGTAGTCATGTCAACTGTACTTTGGTGTAGACTCCCTGTCAGTTTAATAATATTAAAAGCCTTAAATGAAACTATGCATGCTATTCTATGTGCTATTTTATATCAGTAAATAAGCTTATGCTTGCCAGTTTCATACACAATTGGGGTGTATAAAACTGACTTTGACAGTATTTTTTGCACTGTTTTCTATCTGTTTTTATAAAGTCTTATTTAGATATTGGTCCTAGATGATGTTCTCACTGTCCTTGTCATTGCTGTAACATGTTTCATATGTGCCTTTACAAATGTGAGATCTTTATTCTAACCTTTTTTTATATATAAAAGATATCTATTGATTTCCATATGCAATAAACCTTTTTTTTTTTCCAGAGAAAACAGTCTTCTCTCTTTAGCACTGTTGGCATTAGTTGAAGGCATATACCTATCCCTTACTTCTAAGATTCTTTTCAAAGCAAAGGTGTCTAGGAAAAATCTGCCTTTATAAAGCCAGTTTATTGCTACCTACCTTTTATCCTGTATAATCTGATCATAATGAAGATTTGTGTATGAAATTTTCAAAGTTAGTCTTGGTTAGAAGAAATCAGAGTGGTGATCACTAGCCAAATGGAGTGAACAATGTATGGAAATGGTCTTTCTCACAAATGCAGTGATAACCTTCATTAAACCCCAAGCCCCTCGGCCTCCACTGTCATTTTCTCAGACACCAAATTGTTGATGTGGAAAAGGCAGGCACCAGGCTGCTATTGAAAATCCAAATTCTTGTATTTTGTCTTTCGACTTTTTAACAGCTCACTTCATCTCTGGATTGAAAGGTTGTCACCCTGTGTCCCAGATTTCCATCCAATTGGCTGCCATGGCACAAACCCAGTGACCCCTTCATAATGAGGTGGGCTCGTGCTTCATGATAAATAACAGGGCAATCCAACTCCATGGCGTCAGATCTCATGTGCTCAGCCTCTTCGTTTGCCTGTTCCATTTTGCAGCCTTAACTGCTAATAGTAAGTAAAAGTATTTCCTGGAGTTTGGGGAGCCATTGTAGCAAATTGTTGAACACAATGGGCAATGGTGTATGGGACCCCCGACTCTGTAACCAGGTCAGACAGAAATGGGACAGTGATCATGGTGACTGGTATCAGAAGTGGGTACAGCCCTGTGGGACTGAGACCATAAACACATGCAGTCTACCACTAACTCTGGGTGGCCTTAGCACTGAAATGAAAAACATGCACATGTTTCGTAAAAACATCTCAGCCGTGAATTGAATATCAATTCACAGAAGAAATACAATAATCTCTAAATATATGTGGACGTGCCCATCCTCACTAATAATAATAAATGCACAAAAAACAAAGATATTTCACACATTCGATTGGGCCAAAAAAATGATGGTATCATGTTATGAGGGAGAGGAAAACCAATGCAATTATATTCTGTTTCATACCTGGTGAAGTTTTTTTTTTTTTTTTAAGGAAATGTAGCCATATATAAATTTTTAAAAAGATTGTTATTTGATCCTGAAATTATATTTCCTAGAATCTATTCCCCTCCCCCCTACACTATTCAGTGTGGCATTTTGTAATAGCATCAAGCTGGGCAAAACCACCTGTCCATAAATGGAATTATAAATAAATTATGATTCTGCATTCAATGCAATGTTCTGCCTCTAACAAGAACGAGCCACATCTGTAAGTGCTGAAATGAAAAGAGGCCCATGTTAAGTCAGAGAAGCAGATTACAAAATCATATCACATGCTGCCTTTTTCTAAATCTCTTTATTTAGATGCTTTATACAAGCATGGGAAAAAGGGAGACCAGATAAAGCAAACTGTTTACAGAGATCTTACCTTCAGGACAGAGCTGATGAGGAAGAAAGAATGGTCCACATTTTTCATTCATGTTTGTATTACTTGTTGAGAAATTTCATAAATTTTATGAAACTTTGTCAAAGATGGTGAACTTATTTTAGGTTTATCTACAGATATTTTGCCATGAGCTACTTCCATGACTGCAAACTAGCATCCATAAAACACTAAACTCCCCTGAACCACAACCTGCACTGAAGAGATACTGAGTATTTTGCATAAGTAGATGTTCAATAAATATCTTACTGGACTACATAGAAGAGGATACATTCTGCCTGCTAAATCCCACTGTGTGCAACAAACTGAAAGGTCTGTATGGACAAGGAAGGGAAGAAACCATAGCAGATCTACCACCATTTGAACTGTATTCAGATCATGATTATGAAAGATAATCAAGTGTCAGCACCACCAGACTTTGCTTATTTTTTAACTGATGCGGAAGTATTTCTCTTTGAGCTGTAAAACACTTTTTTTTTCTTCCTAATATCAGGGAGTGAACAGGGTGCTTAACCACTGAGCCATATCCCCATCCCTTTTTATGTTCTTATTTTGAGACATGATCTTGCTAAATTGCTGAGACTGGCTTTGAACTTATTATTTTCCTACCTCAGTCTCCCAAGCTGCTGGGATTACAGGCATGTGCCACTGCGCCTGGCCAAGACACTTTTCTTGAGAAACATCCCTGTACTTAGGAGTGCTTGCTGTGTCCTTTAGTGCCATGGTTGCTAACAAACAATTCCCTAGGTTTCTGCTGTCTAGGCTTTAAGCTGCAAAAAGTTGGATTCCTGCTGGCTGTGTGGGTAGAGATCAGTGTTTGCTCACAACACAGAGTTGGTAAGGAAAAAAATTTTTTTCCATCTCAAGCTTACTCTGGAGGCTTTCCAAAAAAGGAGAGTACTGCACAGAACAGTTAATGGAATGAGAGATGGAAACTGCTTTCAGACAGTGAAGGGGGGAAAAAAAAAGGCCAAGAAAGTAATGCATGCTCTAAGCATGTAAGATACCAGAGAGACGATTCAAACTACAGAATAAAGGGGCTGCCTGACCCCACCTCTGGGGAGGAGACCTAGGTGCACTGAACAATGGAGAATAAGTATCACTTCCACTGTAGACCAAGCTCCCACCCTTGGAAATCCTCCCCATAGACAGAGGCAAACACAAACCTCGAGTACTCTATCTTTATTCTCTTAACATCAGTCAAATTTGTTCAGGATGTTACAATAGGCATGAAGGCAAAAATAAATGCATTTTTAAAAACTCAGTGTGTCCACAGTATATATTATATGAAACCATGCCATTACCTCTTAGAAAAAAGAAAGCATTCAAAATTAATATTATGGTGAACTATCAAGAACACCCTCAAAGTATGGCATGTGCAAGGTTGAAGTGCAAGAAGTGTTCTCATTCCAATTAGTTTATAGAAATGCTGGAGTGGTGCATAAGATCTGAAATATTCAAATCCTTTAAGGTTTCTGAATGAAAACTGAAATGATGCAATTTCAGTGGCTTTCAATTTCTTGTTTTATCTCAGAAATATATGGATGATCTTTGCCATGAGCTACTTCCATGATTGCAATGGCCTAGGAAAGAGCGAGACAAAGAATAGATGAGAGCTTCAAAGCCAGTTCCTCATACCTTCGCCCAGGGGAACTGGAATTCGAGGAGGACTTCTCTGCTTTAAGGGATGGAAGGCAAACTGGCTTCCAGAGCTTTTGTTCTCCTCCACAGTCTATTTCTTACAAAAAAACCAGACAAGATTATATGATAATCGAACAGTTATCCTTTGGACTGAGTAAGACATTCTGCAAAAAATATGAAGGGTAGTAGCTGGAGAAATGATGTAGAGAAACTGTTTTCATGAAATTCTTTTGCTCCAATATTCTAGGTATTTCTATAACTGTCAACACTTTCCAATTATGACCTAACTGGATAATTTTCCTTCAGCCTCGTTAAGTCAATAAACAAGATGACAAAATCCATAGTCTAAAGAAAATTTTTCGTTTGATTCATAGTTCCGTCCTGGCTGTGCCCTGACCCTTCAGTTTGTGATGTGAGGCCTTAGCCCATTTCCCTGAATAGTCCATTGGGAATGTGGAGAATTAGGCCTCCAGGCCTAGTTTGTGACCACAACAATTATAAACAGTCTCTTACAGGAAGGAACAAACGACTGTTTCTCAGATTACACTGTGCTGTTAACTTCCACATAAAGAACGAGGAGAATCAATACCCAGGAGTATGTTTCTGAGCTACTGTAAGGGGAGGCACAGAAGAGCCATCACACTAAGAGGAACTGCCTCCCAAGTCCAGTCTCCTACCACCCCTGGTCCTGGCATGACTGGGAGGGACTAAAGCTCTCAACTCAAAAAGACCCCTATTTGATGGAAGGCCCCGCCACGTACCCAGGCTCCTTACAGCCACTTGAGCCTTACTTCCTTCATCAGGAAAGCTTATCTCATTTTTGTGAGAATTAAAAGAGAAATAACACATAAGGGTCCTAGTGTTTAACTGGTACTGGAAGAATGATGATGGAGTGCATTTTAGAAACTGCAAATGCATCATCAGGCATCTTATTTTGAATCCTAAAGGGACAAATGGAGAATTCCTTGCCACCGTCTCCTGGCCCAATTGGTGGCCTTTCTACTTCCATGGCTTCCCAAGGGGTGGGTAGTATCCCTCCTCCTCAGCCAGGGCTAGGCCTGTGATCTCAGCCAGCCCCTCCTGCTGTACACCTACCCCGCCCCGCTGAACACACCCCTGAGCCTGTGGCTGAAGGGTGGTCAGGAGCTGCTTCTCCATTAAGGAGGCCTCCCAGCCACTGGACTCCTGACCTTGAGTCCCACACATACCTTCTTCAGGGCTTTCTCTCCGGCAGCTTTGTTTTCCAGGCCCATGTACAGTCTTCCCAGCTTCAACCACATGGAGGCCACGTTGAGGGAGTACAAGGGATAGTGCTTACTGGAAGAAAGGGAGAGACAACAGGCCGCCTCGTCAGCGCTGCACAGAGGACCATGGAGTGGGTACAGGAAGCCTGTGGCCCCTGAGCTTGAGACCCAGTACTCCATGGCGGAGGATTGCTCCATATCCTGCTGGGCTATGGGCATGGCTTGGATGGGTTGATACCACCACCTCATCACAGATGCTAGCCACTTTTTGCAGTTTTTGCATTTCAAAAAAGCTACATCAAAACCACTAGAGAAACTCTACACCAAAATATTTGTGAATGCAACATTCAATCTTGGTCCAGAGTTTCCTACTCCTGGTATACCCAAAGCAAGGCTCTGGGAAAACATTTTTTAAATTAAATGTCCCATTTATGAGGGCAGCAATCGGTTCTGTCCTCTCCCATTAGAAAGATAAGACACACTGTGTGTGCGAGTGTACTAAGACCCCACCTTTCTGCTGCACTCTGTAAATTAGTTTAGCAAAACTATAAGCCCTTTGGAGTAAGCAAAGACCTCCCGTTTCTTCTAGGCATTCCTTCACTATTGTCCAGCAGAGGGTTTTGTATCCAGAAGGTACTCTCTGGTTTGAGAAGAGGGCTGACTGTTGGAGTCTGTGTAGGAAAGAGCCATTGCCCTGGGAACAGGGCGTAGGAGGCAGTTTGCAGGTGACAGAGTGTAAGAGGTGCTTATTTACATGTAGTCTATTCCACCCAGTCTACCCTGAAACTATGTCCAGCTGAAAGCCCCGGTAGGAGGCAGCTTGCCGCCTGGAGGCAGTCCTGGGACCAGCAGCCCTCAGGGCAGAGCTGGGCCTCCAGGAGAGGCTAAGCTAAGAAACGGTCCAGCACAGCAAGGCCCTGCTGGAAGAACAATCACAAAGCTGAGAATAATCTCAAGTCTGCTGTTGCTTTCTCAAAAGAGGTGTGCATGAGAGGAGAGGACTTCTTACTCACACCAGGAGGAAGGGAAGGCTGAGATTATTTCTAATCCAACAAATTGTTTCTAAGACTTTAAGGACTGGCTTCCCCTTGCGCTCCCCCTGCTGGCTACTCACGGCACAGTGGGGTAAGTGGATGGCAGAATCAGTACAAATTCAGACCAGACACAAGCTTTACAGTCCCCAATCTTACAGCTTGAGTGGGTACTGAGGGCTTCTCAAACTCATGAAAAACACCTGGGGTGCTTTTGGGACACAGGGATTTCCTGGTTTAATGCCCAGAGATTTTGATCTTTGTGATCTTAGGCAGATCTTATAAATGGCATAATGTCCAGGTCTTTGGGGAGCCCTCCAGCAATCAGATCCAGCCCATCCCAGTCAGAGACAGATGACAATGCCACTACTTCCATCTGTCACATACTTTGAAGTTTAATAACCCCCTAGGGACAGGACATTTCCCTATGGCTTAAGTATTACTACTACAAAATAAAACCCAACTTGCTTTCTTCAAACCTGTGAGGGAGGCATTAAATGACCACAGACAACATGCTAGTCCAGTTTTCCCATACACAAAGTGAGACTGCAACTTGAAAACGCAAAAAGAGGAGAAGTTGTGAAAAGTGATGAAAAAGCATAGTTTGAAGACCAACAATTACCAGTTCATAAGGGCCATCTACTTTGGAAGGGGTACAGAGGCAAACTGGTGCTTTTTAATACTTTTTAATATTACTTTCAACTATCTATTATGAATACAGGTCTGAATGGGACTGAAGAGGGATTTTACTCTTTCCCCTGCCTAACTTTAATCTGCCTCCTTAGGAGCAGGGAGCGGGCCAGGGTCAGTGAAGCAGCTGCACCTGCATCTGCACCTCTACGTGTGGTTAGAGAAGCAGCAGCCATTCTAGGTGTATTATAACACAGGACAGGAAGATGAAACAGCTACCCTGTGCCCTTGAAACAACCCAATCCCACTCCATGCTAGGATAATCGAAATAGCCACTGCAATTACCTGTAGGGCTTAATGATCTTCTGACCGTATCTCAGGGCTCCTTCCCAGTCCTGCATGTACAAGCAGACCCCCATGGCCTGGTACATCATGTGCAACATATATACATTACTATCCTCAAACACCGAGCTCATCTTCTCCTGGCTGAGCTCGCAGATCTCCAGCAGCTCACTAGGGGGTGCTGTGGTGTCAAGGAAATGACTGAGGGATGGGGGTAAACAGCAGGAGGGGGTGAGCAGGGGATGCTGCCCTGTCCTTCCCCAGGCAGTATTCAAGGAGTTATTTTAGTCCCCTCCATGCTTTCCCTCACCACCTGAAAAAAATAAGTTACAGGGCTGGGGCATAGCTCAGTGGCCAAGGGCTTGCTTAGCGTGTGCAAGGCCTGAGTTCAGTAAATTACAGAAAGCCAAACAAAAGAGAAAGGAATTACATTTTTTTCTCTAAGAAATAAACTAGGAAAGAAATTTCAGCCACAGTGTACCGACCCTCAGCTCTGATATAAACAATGTTGATTAGAATCAGTTCTCAGTCTTTTCATTGAATTCAAATTCTCAACCAAACTGAAACCCTGAGCACTTTAGCTGCAGCCTTTTTAATGAAGTTGTACCCACCATGACAAGGTGTGGGTTTTTTTCTGGTGCTGGGTACTGAACCCAAAACTGCTCATATAGTAAACATACACTCCACCACCTAGCTACACCCTCTACCTTCAAGATTCTTATGCTAAAAAACAACAGCTTTCCACAATTTCCTCGCGCCAGTTTTAAGGTCTGCCCTCTGGGGTACAAATCCAATCCCTTTTCAAATCCCCCCAAAATGCTATAATACAGTGGTTGAGAACATGGATTCTGGTAATCAGCAAGGCTGGGAACCTAGGTGTGTCACCATCAACCGTATACCCTGGGCAAGTTGCTACTTGGCACCTACAAGACTGCCACCTCATCTGCTATGTGGCAACAACCCTACTTGGTGCCCTTGGGAGGAGTTGAAATAATCAGACTCTTGACACTGCTCTACCCAAAGCACAATATCCAGCAAAACAGAGCCTGCCAGGGATGGCTCCCCAGTCTTCTGCAATAGCAGCTCCTGACCAAAGGAGTCAAGTATGGAGAAATAAGAACAGCACAGTGACGCATGACAAAGTTGATGCCATGTCATGGTTGGTCAATACATCTTCACACATCACCAAGAGGCAGGCCTCTTTCAATATCCAGAATCTCAAATACACCCCCTCCTGCTCCTTCTTGCCAACTTCCTGCCACTTCTCATCAGCGAGGGACAGTAAGCTGCCCACACAGTTGTAAAGGATATATTTGTAGTGCTTGGCCCTCCGGAATTCCTCAATGACGTTGCGCGCATATCTGACCATGTCACGGATGGCTTCTGCTTTTGGGGGGTCGCTGAGCTTGCGGATTTCCACCTTGGCTGTATCCTGAGGGAAACATCCACAAGTGCGAGGCTTTACCTCCCATGGAAACCATACGGATAAGGAAACCTCTCAATACATATTCCCACGCAGAGGCAGGACTTGGCCATTCTAAAGTTACAGCAGAAAAGGAGGAAACTGGACAATATCTAAGAGGCGGATTCAATAAGCCATTACCTTCTCGAGCACACACCCATATGTATGTGTGTGTATGTGCGTGCTTGTGTGTATTACTGGAGACTAAATCCAGAGATGCTCTACCACTGAGCAGCTTTATTTTGAGACAGGGTCTCAGTAAATTATACAGGCTATCCTCAAACTTGTTATCCTCCTGCCTGAGCCTCTAGAGTAGCTGAGATTATTGTTGTTGTTGTTATTATTATTATTATTGGAGCTTGCCTGGCACTCAATTACCTTTTTAAAAAAACGAAAATCTTGATTTTCTAGATGATTTTCCCTAGGTAGGAAACAAAGAATATATCTGCTATGGGCAGATGGTGTTCACCTAACAATGCATCAAGAGACGAGAGTAAGGAGGGGTGGCACTGACAAAACAAACCTGGGCAGAGCAGGGGTAAATCCCATGACCTCCATGAGGAGGTGGGAGAGCTTGGACCCGAGTCTCACCTGCTCTCTTCCCTCCCCTCTTTTGAACAGTCATTTTCAAGACACGGGCATCTGGCAGATCCTTCTCTTATTTGTACAGTGAATGGAAATGTGTTCATCAGCTTTGGGGAACAGGTCTCAACAGAGACCTGGTCTGACTGGATTCCCTCTGGCTGTCTGGTAAGGTGGGTCAAAAGGGTCAAAAACACCACAGGAGGAAATCTGCCTGGAAGACAGGGAAGCGCATCCACAGCAGAGGTCCCAAGCCAGAGCACAAGTCCCAGCCGTTGGCCAATCAGTGACATACCTTGTCTTTTGTGGTGCACTCCTGGCACTCACAGGTAAAAAAGTAAGAATCTCTCAGCCGATCATTTCTGTCTTCTGTTGGGTACAGGAGGTCGATATAGCTGGTAAATACCTAAGGGGCCAAGAAGGTCAAGCTTCAATCTACCACAGAGAAAGTCAACCATACTACTCTCATAACTCTGTGGACACCTGAGGTAGTACTGCAGGGACAGAGGATAAGGAGGCCACCACCAAGGAACCTGCTGTTTACCTTAAGGCACTGATTTCTGAAACTCTAGCCACCTAACATGTCCAGCTCCTCGCGGTGTAGAGTATCTACAGAATCCGAGCTCCTAAACCACAACTTGGAGGGCTGAAAGGTTCCCTGCCTTCTTGTTCTTCACCAAACAGAGCAGGCTGTGGGTGTGTCCTTAGTCTCATGGACAGAAGCCATGGACCCACTGGGCTAAGAGTCGACTCATCCCTGGGTTTGGGCCTGTGTGCTCTCTGCCCGGCCTTTGTTTGGCCTCTTTTGTTTCACAACCTGGCATGCTTGGGTGATGCTGCTGCTACTGCTGGGTGCACACAGGGGAGAGTGGGAACACACACGTCCTGCTAAGTTCACCTTTTCTCCTGACATCAGAAGGCTACAGAGCAAGAGGCACAGCTCTAGAACCTGACACCTGTGGCTCTGGTGGCCTCGGAAGTCAGGGCAGGGAAAACATAGCTTTCAGGACACCACCTGCTGTGGCCTCAGCCAGCAGGCAGTTCCTGATCCTGAAGTGGACAGTCTTACCTCTGGGCTCACAGGGTTGTTCTGTCCTTGCTTTTTTTGTAACAGGGTCCATAACTAAGACTTGGAGCATATGGAGAGGGCCAGCACTGAGATGTCCATTATCTACTCACTGGGACGGCACTGGCTGCTCATCCCACACAATCAGGCAAATGTCTGCCTGAACAGATGGATTTCTCAAAGCCGCCAGTGTGCCAGTGACCTCAGGCACTGCCAGGCAAGCAGCGGGGGAGCAGCACAGGGCTAGGAACAGCAGGGGCAGCCAAGCTCTCCAATCAAAGAACAGGACTGGACACACGGCTCATTCTGATACTGAGGAATGGATTCCTTCCTCTCTGAAGGGCAAGAAGCCCCCGAAGTAGTGAATTCCCCAAATGAAGTTACTGCATTTAAGATCTGTGAGACTTTGCAGGCGACAGAAACCGTGGCCGGCCCTGCGTTGCCACACACGGCAACAGTTGGCCTGATTTTCTTAGAAATGACTGATGGACACAGTGCAACCAACAGAAGGTTCCAGAAGATGGCGACAAAGGCCACTCCAGTGTCACTGTTCATGGCTCAAGCTGAGCCTTTCTAGGAGACAAACCCCTTGTCCCTCCAGTCAGCCCACAGGAGCTCTGGGGCCCAACAGTTGTACTCTGACCCCTTGTTAAAACTATGTTTTAACAAGGAGGAATCTAGGATGCCTCCATCAGACATCTGTAAACCTAGACAGCCTGGCCCTGAATAGGACACCCTCGGCACCACGGGCTTAGCAGCGGGTAGAGGGGCCAATCTATATACTGGGCACCAATTCCTCATCTACCTGAGAACTAGTTAATACCTTTCAAAGAAATCTAAGCATTTCTCATTTAGCACCCCAATAATTATATTTAAAATGTCCATAAAATAGCATTACAAATTAAACAGAAATTGAACTTCAAATATGTGATCACAGTGCCTGAAAGTTCATATGTCCTGCTAGGGAGCTACTTAAAGAGCACAGAAAATTTGCACAGCCATCCACTAGGCCAGCCTTTTCCAGGTGAGAAGTCTGGGAAAGGGAGAAGGGATAAGTGAGCAGGTGATGGAGACCTGCTGTTTCCCAGTCCCTACACTGGGGGAGGGAAGGGCTGGTGGTGCCTCTACCGCCCCTACCAGTGCTCCTACTGGCAGTTTAATGCTGGAATCACTCCAACAGTACCTCCCCCACACCACACAGCTTTGTCTGCACTGCCTTTTAGAACAGCTGCGTGAGCCCACTGTCACAGCTACCTGTGGCCACATACCTCTTCTCCAGGACTGATTTCCTGTACAGCTCTTACTTCCGCCAGGGTCCCCTTGTAGGTCACAATGACATTGGGGCAACAGCTATGATTCATCAACGCAACACTGTCAACCAGAAGAGAAACCCCAGTTTTGTGAACAGCACAGACAGCACAGTTTCAGTAACTCCTTGGCCACTTATTTGCTGAGTTAGAGGAAACGAGTCTTTGTAAAACAACAAAAAGACAGGTGAAAGCCAGCTTAGATTACTCTAAAAAGTTGATCTGTATGCATTTATAATAATATTTAAAATCTTAAACTCTACATTGAAAAGTGAAACCCACAAATCAAAACACTGCTATCTAAGCTAAACACAATTTTAAAAAATGCCATAAATATTCCTTCCTGGTAGACGCGGGACCAAAATGCAATACCTTCAGCTACATTATATACAAGACAAATGAGTTATTGTTTCCAAGTGGCTTTTTGTCCAAATGGATCATTTCTCACACTTCCTTAAGAGGCAAAGAAATACCAGCTGCCTGCATGAGAGAGGGCTTGTGGCCCCTGAAGCTGCAGAGAAGCCCATTGGAGTCTGTCTGCACCTCAATTTCCTCATCTGGAAAATTGGGACATTACTGCTCCTGCTGCTCACTGTCTGCTTTTCAGGGACAACGAGAAGGAGAGAGATTCGCCTATGCGAGGGGCTTTGAGCTTTCTGATTATATCAAGGTCAAAGTTCTGAGAACAGAAATTTCTAAACTACAGGGAAAGAGTGCTTGATCTCTGAAAATGCTGCCTTTGAAATCACAATGCCGATATGATTTCTGCCCAAGGGGATTTTTCCCCCAATTAAAACTGCCCAGAAACTGGGGCTCACACTCCTACATATGTATGTATCACTGTTCTGATGGCCAGTGCCACATGTCTGATCTTTGGTGACCAGAACACCTCTCCTGCCTGCCCCAAACATACAAAAAAGGAAAGGGGTCGCCAAGATTGATGAGAATATGCTCAAGGGTGTGCCATGTCCAGGTTGGGTGTGGCCGTCCCCTGCTAGAGGTCTGCGTATAGTGTGTAGCTAGGCTTGTGCCTGGGACACACAGGTAGCAGGTTCCAGTCTTGTAGTCTCGTCTTGGGAGCGGGAGGGGGGGGGGGATACTTCTTCCCTGCACCACAGCCCACCCAGCTTCCTGACAAGTGATGCACAGGGAACCAGGGCCCAGGAAATCTGATAAACAAAGGCACCAAAAGGGTGGTTCCCCAACGATTTCTAAAATCTCCTTACAGAAAGTGTTAAGTAATTCCTTATTTCAACAGACCTCTGTGTATCTTTGTAAGAAGGTGGGAGAACTTCATTAAGGCAGGGGGCCTAAAGTAAGTCCTGTTCTGGATCATCACTGGGGGAAGAGGGTGATATCTAGACACCACCACTTCCTCTTAGCCTCCTCTTTAAGATACTGGGCACAAAACCCTGCAGAGACCATGTGATTACCGAAGTTGCTGTAATACACCTCTTCCACAGAATCCAATGCCCCTTCTCTCTCTCTTCGTTTTCCCAAGAGCAAAAGGCTAAAAAGAACCTTTCCCAAAATACATCTCTTTTCTTATTATCACAATTCAAACTGCTTAGGCTGGTCTCAGGAACAGTAGCATCATGAGGAAACTTTCTGTATCTCTGGTTCCAACAAGCCTGTGACAGGTGCTCAGGAGATGCAGACCTGTATGGATTCTTCTCCTTCTGACCCACTTGGTGAATGAAGCCTGGCAGCTACACACATTCCAGGAGTAAAAATAGCACCCTCGGCCAGTGCATAGTGTTAGGGGTTTCCACACATGTTAAGGTAACCAAGGACCCTATGGTATGTAGCGAGCAATCTCCTTTTAGATGGACGTAATCTACAATGGGGATTAATTCAGACAGAAGTATACAGGAAGGCTCCCCCAACTTCACCTGAGAATTTCAGGGCACTGAGTTATTTTGGAAATACCCATTCCATCAGGACAAGGGCAAAGCCAATCTTGGCATTCCATTAAAGTCAGAGCTATAAAGATCTTCATTTGTCAACTGGCTAGCCTTTCTTAAATTACTCCTGAAATATAGAGAAAAATCTGACAGTTCTTAGAATTTTTTCTCTAGTTCACTACTTTAGCAGAGTCTCTCTCCAAACTGTGCTGTTTTTTTATTGGATTTTTCAAAAAAGGACAATTGAAACAAGAAGTTTGTGTATTTTCTACATAAGTCTGTGGCCAATTTTTTGTTTAGAAATTAATGTTTCACTTTGAGTTTAAGAAACCCAAAGATTTCCACAGCATACACGTGCAGAAAGCAAATTTCTCAGCAGGGCATGGGCTGCTCCTTCCATGCACACTGTAAAATATTCTTTTAATAATAGCTCTCTGCTTAGTAGGACTTAACAAGCAACTGTTCTCCTAACTACTACCTTCAGATCCTTAAGTGTAGGGGAAATATTTTGAAATCTGGCAGATTAAAAAGCTGCCTTAATTCACTTGGAGTTTCATGTCTGCCACATGCAGCTAGGTGGGTTATATAAAAATTCTTAAAAAAAAATCAAATTAGTGTTAAATAAGTACAAAGAAAAGAAAAGAAGTCAGACTCAACCTACTCAGGAAATATCGCAGATCCCAAATGAGAAAGCTCTTCATCTTCAATTGTGAAGCCATTACAGTTAACCTGTAGTGAAAAGGGGGGAGACAGAAAAAAAACGAGCTAAAGCTTCCCTCAAGCTTTAGGGATCATTTCTTTAATTTTGACTTTTAACAAATTAACTGTGAAGATGTTCCAGTTTAGTGGTTTTAAAACCTTTTAGCCAGGGCAACCTTTGTTCAAAAAAATTTACTCAGCAGTCCCATGTGTAAACAAACAAAAGCAGAACTGGTGGGGGTTGACTAACTCTTCGTGCACCAGCCTGCACACAGTGGACGGACTCCTGTGGCTGCACAGACTACAGTCTGCATATTAACAGGGGAGCCAGGGTACTTGGTCTAATTCTAATTAAGCCACAGCTTTTTGATGTGATGTAGAGCTCGTTGCCAAGTCCTTTGCTCTTAAAAAAGGAACCACTTAATCCAGGGCCTATCTTAGAAGGTGAGAAAGTATCTGCAAAAGCCTTTATTCTTCTAATAGAATTGCTGTCCCTCCCTTTGATAGGCAGAGGGACCAAGGGTCAGAAGCCAAGAGAATTGAGGCCTTGCCTTTCATGTCTCAGCCAAATCAACCACTGGTCACCTTCTCATCCCTGAAAAGAAATGTTCAACCAACATGTCCAAGGCAACTCTGAAGATCTCAGAATGAGCAGGCTGAAAATGGACTCCACATGCCAATTTCCAGATTGTATAAATTCATTCTTTCCACAGATACTTATCGAGAGGCTCAATGTGTAGGGTACTATGCATAGAAATAGAAATCACCAAAAATCTGAGGCCTCCACGGACACACAGTCTCTTGGGAGACAACTCAGTGGATGTTCTCCATACATATCTAAAATTTCACAGCTGGAAGGGAACTGAGCCACTTCACTTTCTAAAAGATGAATCTGAGATCTGGGAAGAGCACTAGCTGGTCTACAGTCACAAAGTGAGCTTTGGAAAGGCCCAGACTCCTGCTGATCCTGTGAGGCCTGCGTGCTGAATGACTTCACCCTTGCACACCTGCACTGCAACATCTCAGATCAGCAGAAGAGCTTGTAAAAACAGCACTGAGTCTCACCTAGTCAGACTCAGTGAGCACATACTCCAGGTTAGATACTGAAGATCTAACACTTCATAAATCCACAGCAACTCTTGCATTATTATAGCAATCCATTTTACAGATGTGAAAACTGAGGCTGGATGGGGGGGTTGGGCTAAATGACTTGTTCAAGGACATGAAATAGTAAGTAGCATGTCAGGAGTCAGAATTCAGACCAGTCTGACTGCAAAGCCTGGCTTCTTCACACTCTACCATGTTTCTTCTAAAAGTAGATGGCTTTCTCAAATATTAATGGAGCTCTTTCACTTAAAGCAAAAGGGCCACTGGCAAAGGCTTGGAAACTGTGGTACGCACTCAAGTAAGGGCAGTGACAGGTTTGATTTATTTACCAAAAGAGAGAAAAAAAAATGGGAGATGGGAAGGCACTACAGGTTGTAAAATAATAGCCTTTGTTTGTAATCCCCAGGGGTTGGGCCCTTCTAAGTAGATTACTTAGCATACTATATTTTTGTGTGCCAATTCCAAGTGTCCTGACCAAGTCTGTCATGGGACATTACTCAATGACCATTACCAATGACTATCAACCAACACTAAGTAGAAGTAAGTTAGGATTTTAATTCATTCAACAAAATTAATCCATTAGAGTATGAACCATGTGTCCAGCACTTTATTGGCTAGGTGCTAAAATGACCTACACAGTCTCACACTAGACAAGGTCCGGCACCCATAATGACAATAGCTTTTTGCAGAATCAGTAAGAGAATTTAGCAAGAATTATCAAAATGAATCCAGAGACAGATAGGCCCTGACCACCTTGGATGATGGGATTTTTGCTCCTCTGCTTTTTAATCCCCTCCTCTGCAGCGAGCCCAGCTGGACCAGCCTACAACTCTGGGTTCCTTCAGGCTGAACCATCCTGACCATCACTCACTTTATTCCCTGCCCTTGCTCCCCGTACTGGGGAAGAGTGCAGGTGTTTCTTCAGAGGCTCTTGGAAGCTTAAGAGTCATTACTGTTCCTTTTGGGGAGGCGGTGATAGTGTTTAAGCCAAACTGCATAGCAATTTTCCTGCCAGCTTTCCCTCCCTTCTGAGATATCCCTAGAGAAGAAAAGTGTACTTGCACATCGAGAAAGGTATATGGGCCATAGTCCTTTTTTCCTCAAGTCAAATCAGGCGTAAGTGCCTTGCTAAAGCTATTTTCATAATTAGCATTTAGAACAGATGTAGGCTACACACCAAAAATACACTTCCCAACCATGTATACATTCCCAGTGATTAAAACACACCTTAACTATGCTGTTGAAAGAGCGCAGTCACCTTTGGCTACCAGCTGCTGCTGGGCTGCCACTTAATCCCCAGCAGTCTCCTCTGAGGAAGGGCTCAGAAGCTGAGACAGCAGACATTCGCTGAGGCACAGGACCAGGGTGGCATGGGGAGGGAGCTGCACTTCTCATTTTTGTTTGGGATACTAAATGTACCTTTTCAAATTTCCATATGAAAAAAGATGTGTGAATGTTTGTGTGTATCCATACAATCTTAGAATGAATACTGTAATCTGATAAATATAAAGTCTAAAAAGAAATGAATGACTACAGTTTTGTGTGAGTGTATTTTTCTCTTAGGCACATAAATGCCCTGTGTTTCCGAGTCCAAAAACTGACTCATTTCCACCACAAATATACCTGTACTTGTGAGAGCAAGTGCTTTTACTTTGTTATGAAAATATCACTTCAATACGGACAAGTCACATCAACATGTATGACTGTGTTAAGGGGAAAAGTTATCTTTTTTCCCAGCTTAAGAGATGATCTATTTCAATGCTCTGCTTTCTCATACAGACATGCATGTCTCATTAAAAAAAAAAAATCACAAATCTAGTTTCTCAAAAAATTTAAGAGATGTCAATTCTTCAACTTTCCACTGTTGCCCCAATCCTCCATCTTAGGATGCTTACCAAAATATGGTGTAAATTAGGATAATGTGAAAATCAGAAAGGTTTTTAATTACTTCTATCTCATAACTTCAATTGATTATTTATCCTATAAGGAATAACTTTTTTCTGATTATGACAGTTACAGAGTGAAATATATCTACATAAATAAAGTCTATTAAAATAATTCACTGAATTTTAACAGTGGTTCTTCAGGGCATAGAAGTGGGTAAAAGTAGTGAAAGACCTTTCTTTCTATGTGTAAGGTTTTTTTTTTTTTTAATTTGTTTTAATTAGTTATACATGACAGTATAACACATTTATGCACTTTGATATATCATACACAGATGGGATATAATGTCTCATTTTTCTGAGTGTACATGTTGTAGAATCATATTGGTCATGCAGTCACATACAGTAATAATGCCTGTTTCATTCTACTATTTTTCCTATCCCCACATCCTTTCTCCTCCCTTCCCTTCACTTCTCCCTACCTAATTTAAGGTAACTCTATTCTTCTCTAGTGCCCCCCAACTTTATTGTGAATTAGCACCCACATATTAGAGAAAACATTCAGCCTTTGGTTTTTTGGGATTGGCTTATTTCGCTTAGCACAAAATTCTCCAACTCCATCCAATTACTGGCAAATGCCATATTTTATTCTTCCTTAAAGCTAAGTAATATTCTATTGACTATATATTCCGCATGTCTTTATACATTCATCTATTAAAGGACACCTACGTTGGTTCCATAGTTTAGCTATTGTGAATTGAGCGGCTATAAACACTGATGTGGTTGCATTACTGTAGTATGCTGATTTTAAGTCCTTTGGGTATAAACCAAGGAGTGGGATAGCTAGGTCAAATGGTGGTTCCATTCCAAGTTTTCTGAGGAATCTCAATACTGCTTTCCATAGTGGTTGCACCAATTTGCAGTCCCACCAGCATTTTTGCCAACATTTATTGTTGCATGTATTCTTGATGATTGCAATTCTGACCAAAGTGAGATGAAATCTTAGAGTAGTTCTGATTTGCATTTCTCTAATTACTAGAGATGTTGAACACTTTTTCATATATTTGTTGATCAATTGTATTTCTTCTTCTGTGAAGTGTCAGTTCAGTTCCTTAGTCCATTTATTGATTGGGTTATTTGATTTTTTGGTGTTGATTTTTTTGAGTTCTTTAGATAGCCTAGAGATTAATGCTTTATTGGAGGTGCATGTAGTAAAGATTTTCTCCCAATCTGTGGGCTCTCTCCTCAAGTTATTGATTGTTTCCTTTGCTAAGAAGAAGCTTTTTAATTTGAATCCGATTTATTGATTCTTGATTTTAATTCTTGTGATTTAGGGGTCTTGTTAAGGAAGTCAGATCCTAGGAAGTGTGCCTTTTAACCTTTTTCTTCTTTATATTTTTTCAGTTATACATGTTCATTGTAGAAAATCCAGAAAAATCACCCATTAGAATGCCTGCCTCGAATGCACAAGACCCTGGGTTCAATCCCCAGCCCCTCAAAAAAAAAAAAAAAAAAAAAAGCAAACACTTCCCACACCTCAGAAGAAACCAACTGACCTCATGCAGTCCTTCCACGCAGGGATGTTTCCATATTACACACGTTCCATCCTGCTTTTATATGTCATGCTGTGTCATCAGCATTTCCCACATCTCCAGGCAGTCTTCAAACACAATTTATTTGTTGTGTCGAAGGCTATGTTACTTCAATCAGGGGCTACACCACAATCTGTTTAATCACACTCTGACTGCTGGCCCCTTTCCCTTTCTCCTTTTCCTTCCTTCCCTCCAGTCCTTTCTTCCTTTTACTTTAAAAGAACCCCATAACCAACAACGTGCAGGTCAATCTCTGACCATATCTCTGATTGCTTCCTTAGAACAGATTCCTGAAAATGGAATTACTAGGTCAAAGGGAACACAGGTGATGTACATTCCATTCTAAGACAAAAACGTGTTGGTGCCCCCAGGGTTCTTCATACACCTAGAGACTGAAGGTTCTGGCAACAGATGTAGCCACTTGCCCAAGAATAGCATTCCAGGCTTTCCTTCTATGGGAAGGTTCCCTTCAACGAAATGTCCAACATGTAGAGAAAACTACAAGGTTATGGAGGAAGAGAAACCCAGTGTAGCAAGTCAGGCCAGGAAGGGCAGCCCTTGCAACAAGGAGAAGACTGCGTCCTGCCAAATTCTGATGGTGGCACCCTTTCTCCTCTTGTTCCAACACTGTTCAAGCTTTAGCCTTTCCAATGGCCTAGTGTCCAAGTCTTTAATCACTTCCAAGGTGTTGTTGTCTGGAAGCGTTTTAGATTTGTTTCTCATATCTGATCTTGGAAAACCTGTGCTTCTCTAAGCAAGACCCTCAAGCAACCTGCAGCAAAGACTCCATGCACTGGACGAGTGGGGCTGCCCAGGCATCCGAGAGGGCCCCCTTCTCGGGGTATCTGTAAACCTCTGCTTTATCAGCACAGCCTTCGCCAGTGGAGACAAAAGGACATTTTCTATCAAATAGAAGACTGAAGAACGGGAAAGTAAAACGGTGTCAGAATTAGACAGCTGGACATGTGCTAGAAAACTGGAGCACTGGCAGCTCCTTTGTTTTCATGAACTCTTTGTGAGGCAATGGCAAGGGGGATGTCCTCTGCTCCCTACTCAGTGAGGGTCAGCACAGAGAGGACCTTGGCCTGCTCAGGTCACCTAGTGAGGTGTGACAATGTAGGACCCAGGGGCCGAGTGCCTTGTTGTCAAGGGATGCCAACGTTCTATTTCACTTCAGCCTTGCTGAGTTCGTGCTCAGGCCAGGAGCTCAGAGAGGGAGGGGCCAAAGCACTGCCTGACCCCAGCATCCTTACCTGTGCAAAGAGTACTACGAGGCTGCTGTGGTCAGGGAACTCGAGGTGCTTGGAGTAGAACTGATGGAGAGCAGCAATGTCACTCTGAATCAAATCCTTCTTCTCATTGTCTAGCTTATCCAGATCTGTGGGTAAGAAGCCCATTACCAACCCTGGAGGAAACACTATTGCTGGTTTCCTTACTCTAAACAGCATGAAAAAGAAAGGGTAAAATCCAAAATGTCAACATTTTTCCCTATCATTCGATCTAATGACAAAACCTAAGGAAAGAACAGCATGTCATTTCTTCCTTCTCTTGCTCTAACAATTGGAAGTCACTCAGAATGTGAAATTTCAACTGACCATTAGCAGTGGGGTCAGGACTAAGGGGTAAAAACTGATAACCAACCTAGTGTGGTCAAGGACCCCCAAGTAGCCTTGGAACCTGGGCAGGGACAAGCAACTGGATCGCCCTGATTTAATGCCTTTCAGTAAGAACACTGGTTTACAGATTGCAATTCAGCAAAGACCCAAAAATACTTTGCATGCTGGGAGAGCCAGCAGGACATGGCTTGGGATGAAATAATTCATCTGATGACTTCTTATCTCCCTTTAATTATTTCCTAATAAACCTGTCAACTCAGAGAAAAAAGGTTAAAAGCACTTTTCAAAATAGCACACAAGTCAAAATAATTTAAATATCACTATTAATATTATATAAATATATAAATAATTTAAAAATCACTATCCCTACTAAGAGATGAAGCTAGCCTCTTTCTTGCTTCAATCCCATCTAATCTACATTAAATTCGTGGCTAAAATAACTGCCTAGCCGGTCACAGAAAGACTTACGTGATTCAAACTCCTTCACAGCTAACAGTTTCTCTGAAGGTGTTCTCTCTGGGTGGATTTTCTAGTAATTGGGGAAGAAATCACAGACACAGATGTTAACAACCAGTGTAAAAAAGTAGTGCCTTCACTTTTACACCAACATAAAGAAAAACAATAGTTTTCAAGGAAGTAAAGAAAGCTACCCAAGGAGCCACCATTTGGGCTCTGAGTGCTTTGCCCAACATCCAAATCCAAAGGGCTCTTTTAAAAAGCTTTCTGAAATGTCTGCTGCATTTCCAACACCCTGAGGATACTACGCACATAGTAGGCTCAGAAATGCTTGTTATGGGAAAGAACAGGGCCAGAAAACAACTTTTTAGGGCCCTTACTTAAAAGGGCTGAGTCTACAGGCAAACCATCCTATTTATTATTTCTCCTTCTAAAAAGGAACAAAATCAAACCCCCCATCCATTTTACACTTTCTTTAAGCATAGGCTAAAATGATCTCGAATTCTGTGTTTCAAAAAGAACACTTTTGGTTGTATCTGTGAGCCCAGATTCACTTTAAACGTGTTGCTGTCTTTGTTCTAGACACCCCAAGAGGAGCTAACAATAGTAAACCCGCTAGGCTTTGAGAACATGAATAAACTTGGTGTTGACAAGAGTTCAAACGCAGAGCTCTGGAGCTGGCCCCAGGCCTCCTCTTTGTAATCTGGCTATTCAGTTTGGGGATACAGGTGGTCTAGCAGGGCGCTCTCACCTCCCTAGTTAACATGTTAAGCTTCCCCTTGGTAGTTTGGTAGCCTGTCTCCCCTAATCCTTTGCAAGCTACTAGAATACAAATGGCCTGGTTTTTTAATCATCAAGGCCTATAGAGATGAAAAGACGGACAGGTAACTTTTCATTTAATAGACTATTAGTGGTAGTAGTAATTATAACAAAAGTTGAATGAAACTAGTGTAAACTCATCATAGCATTCAGACTCCCCTCCTGGTGTCAAAACATTTCAATAGTTCTTTTTTGGGAGTCAAAATCTTCCATTCACAGGATGCACTTTTGTAAGACTAATAAGTCATCTTGCCTGGGAAACCTTTCATTCAGGAAAGCAGACCAGCTTCTTCTAAATTCTTAACATGACACTATAAATAACACCAGTAAGTCAGAAGACCAGTCTCCTAAGCCTCTGAAGATACACACAATTCGATACCATCTGATGGCTTATTTGCCCTGAACCTCAGCCTGCCAGAACATTTCCCTGAACCCATTTTATCCACCATCTACTCTGCATAAATTTAAAGGCAATTGTTCTTAAGGACCCAAAAGTTAGCCCCCTCCAGGGAAAACAATTCTGATTTTCTGGTCTCAGTCCATGGCATCCCTTGAATGTTTCTGGTTGCTCTGATCAGCAATGTGGCCTTTTGGTAACAAGACCCAAGGTGAACATAGTGTTCTGTTTATACACCCCAGGATGCTAGCCTGGGTACAGATGTATGTCTGCACTCACACTTGGTTTAGACTAAAAAATATAGAGAAATTTTAAGCGGGGATAGGTGCTAGAAGGTATATGGAAGAAAGAGGTGGATAAAATTTTTGGCCTTCAAAGATTAACAACACTGAGGCCTTGCTACCAACTTCTCCATCAACACAGAGAAAAGACTTCCACGGATTCAGGCCTCCTGAACTTCATACCACCTACTGCATTGGCCACAGGGACGAGCCAGTCCTATGGTGCTTCCCCATTCTCAGTTTGGGCCACTGAAGATAATGTGTTCAGTGATCCTAAAGGTGGGAAAGACCAACCAAACAGGGGGGAAACAGTCTCGTATCATCTTTGGAGAACGCCATCTCTTTCTTCTTCCTTCCCCTCTTCCTTCCCCAACTTGCCTCAGTTTCTACTTTGCCACTCTTTCTCTTCTCTGCACGTGTCATCATCCTGGTGGCATGCTCTGCATCCCTGCCTATGTGCAGGCAAGAAAATAAGGAGACAACAAAGAGCAGAAAGGAAAAGGGGACAGCCGTGCATTCCACTCAGAAAGGAAAGAGGGAAAATCTCAAAGTTTCTCAGACTGGTCTGGTTCCTGAGGAAGCTCTAGTAATTATTTGCAGTCAGGTTTTTCTATGTAAACTGGTTTCAAAGAAAACCTAGAATTTAATAGGCGTGGCTACACTTCTGGTCTGGGTTAAGGAACACCCTAACTGCCCAGGGCAGACAGTGAACCAAGCTCGAGCCTGCAGTGTTCCTCCCACACTTCCACAAGGACATGAACGGCATCCACAGATGTTCAACAGGATATCATCACCATCGGTCAGTGTCTCATTTTCTGACCTCTGAGGAAAAATAAACAAATGCACTTGAACAGTGTCCTAATTTCCTCACCTGTTTGGCCAGAATCCTCGCTGTTAGCCTCACAGTCTCTGAAGGACTCCAGTTTTCCCCAAAAACAACCATGGGAGAACACTCCAGCTTGTGCATGGGCCAATCTTCTTTCTGGGAAGATTTTTTAAACATTATTAAAACACGCACACGCAGTAGAATCAAGTGTGAGAAGAGAGGATGCAGTAAGTGCCCCTTGCTAAGGTCAAGTGCAATATGTTTCCTTCTGGACAACATGAGGATGGCCACAAATGCCAAAGATTGACAATATCTTTTAAGATAGCTATGACTGTAACCTGGACACAGGCCTGGCCAAGGTTGCTGGGATAAGACGACTTGCTTTGCGCTTTTATACTGAGCATCTCATGCCGTTTCGCAGACCTTCGTAATTCCAAACTACACAGACCCTTCCCATGGAGCACGCCGATTTCTCAGATTTACTTGATTTTTTTCAAAAAGAACCATATTCCTTTCTGTCACATCTTGAAGCTTTTGTGCCCAGATAGAGTGGTAAAGGGTCAGCTCTCTCTCCTGGAAGGATGGAGACGCTGTCCACTGTGATGGGGAAGGTGGAGGGAGAGGAAGCACACAACGGCATTTTGAAGGCCAGAAGAAGAAAAGTACTTGGAGGACAAGGTAGTAAATGATGGCACGGGAGCTGCTGATGACTGAAAACTGATCAGGCATCATGGAGGGCATGGCAGACAGAGGTTCAGGGTAGATAAGCCATCAGATGGTATCGAATTGTTTGTATCTTCAGAGGCTTCACACACACATACACACACAAACTCAGCTTTGGAAGAGTGATGAGCTGCTGGGAGTGGATTCAGGAGAGGATGGAAGGATACGTGGAAAGTGGGAGAAATGGAGTAAAGGCTTACAGGGATAAAGGGCTAAGGGAAAATTTCTTTCGGGAAGGGAAATGTCAGAGTTTCTGTATGGGTGCCTGCAGAACTCTCTTGCACAGGGAATTAAGTACCTGTCCTGTTCTGCTCTCTCAGCCTTCCTGGGCTCAGAAAATGGCAAGTGCTTTCTTTCAGATGCCAGCATCAAAACCTGAAGCCATCCCTGCCACAATGTTTTCACCACGCCCCACACTGAACTCTGGCAATCCTGTCTCTGCCCTTAGAAACATTCAGACTCTGATCCCTTCTGGCCACATGCCTCTCAACCCGGGAGCAGCCCCGATATCTCTCACCAGGGACATGCCATTGCCTTCTATCTGGATGCCCATTTCTGCCCTTGGCCCTCACAGACTGTGCTCAAGAGAGCAGCCAGGAGATCTTGTAAAACAAACTCAGGTCATACCAGTCCTCAGTGCAGAACCTTCTAGTGGCTTCTCATCTCAGACACAAGCAAAGTACTAGAGATGAACTGCAAGGCCACAGGGGACAGGAGCGCCTGATACTCCACCACCACCTCCTGCCACGCTCTCCTCACCTTGCACTACTTCCTGTCTAGCACTGGCTTCTCCTAGCTCCCCACGTGGCTCTCTCCTTCCTCCCTTCCACATCCTGCTCAGGTCACCTTCTCAAGACAGCTGCTTTGACCACTCTGTCCAAAAAAGCCCTTTCTCCATCACTTCCTTTCCTTGTTTTCTGCTTCTTCTTACCACCTAATATATTATATTTAATATATTAGGCACTCAACAGAGTCGTTGAATAAAGATGTCCCCTGTCTCCTTCCCTCTACCCCAATCCTGAAAAGGGATGACACAATATCACTAATGATGTAGTGCCGTACCTGGCACAACCCCATGGCCCAAGTTCTGTGCCAAGATGTTCTGCAGAGTTAAATAACACCATGCCAAATATAACTGGGAGCAGGGAGAGAAAGAAATGACAAGATATGCACAAGGGAGCAGAGGATCTGTTTTTAGCCAAAGTCTAAAACAAGCGCACAGTGATGAGGTGAAGAAGTGGGGACAGCTGGGTCCAGCTCCCAACAGTCTAATCAGCTCCCTCCCCAGCAGCAAAGCAGACAGGAAAGGACAAAAGAGGTATTTGGACACCTGAACAAAATGAAGATCACCAACAGGGACAGAGAATAATTAACAAGTGCCCACTATGACCCCAGGAACTCTAAGGAAAGTTTAACTTAAGATTTCTGTCTCTGATGAAACTTTAAGCTATTGGTTTTCTGAATTCTGGGTTGTGCTTTGGTTGTTCATAAACAATGATGAACTCCTGGGAGAAAGAAGTATTAACATTTATGTAATTTATCATGTATAAATAATTAAGATTAATGTCTACATAAATAATAAGTAATATTGATGTTTATGAAGTCCTCAAGGGAAAGAATTTAACCATCACAAAGGTTCTGGGAGGAAAGGAGAGTCCTGGGAAGCAGGAGGGACACTGGCCTGGAATGTGGAAACCTGCATTCTTCTTCTACTCTGCAGTATACGACGCTGCAGACCTCTTAATCCCTTTGCGCCTGTCTCCTTGCCTGCAAATAACATGATCCCCAAGTTACTTAACAGGTCCAGAATCCTAAGTCTATGATTTTACACCTTCCAACAGTGATAATTAGATATAAAGCTTGAAGACTACCAACAAAGGCAGGACCTTTCGAATTGGGATAATCAGGCATTCACGCAATCACTAAGGGGTCCTCTGAGGATCTCATCAACTAATCCAGGAGAAGCACAGGGCCCCCTGACACACAGCACACTCTTAACAAAGGCTGATAACTGCTCATTTATTGGGTCATTTAGTCATTCAACATGTCTGCCACTGACCCTAGAGGCAGGCCTGGGAAGTCTTTTTTGACTTCAAGCAGTTTATGACCATGTCAGAACACAAGGTAAAAAAAGAGCACCTATAACTCGATGCAGTCCCACATATGGCAGTTAAATCAGATAGCTGGACAAACTTCAGGACATGCAAAATCACACAAGTTTCACCAAGGGAGATTTACCATAATAATAATGTCTCACTTTCTTTTTTGAAGGTGATGAGAAATATGGATTGAGGAAAGAATGATAAGATATGTCACAAGGGCAATACTCAGCTCTAATTCGAAAGAAAGAAAGAAAGAAAGAATCCCTGAATGCTGGGGACTAAGCCCAGGGCCTGATGCATGCTAGCAGGTATTCAACCACTGCGTCACACCCTCAGTCCCTATTTTGAGTGTATTCTGAAACGCTCTTTTATCACAGAATCCACATATCTTAGAAAATGTGACAGAAGCAACCTGCCCTAATTTTGCTCATAAGAAACCATAAGCAACCACATTAGGCAAAACAGGAAAAAAAAAAAAAGGCTAACCAGATGAATACAAATGAATTATATTCTTTAACAGTTTGTTTTTAATATTGGCAGTTTTGTTGTATACATTGATTTTGCTACTTTTTTAAAACATTTTTTCAGTTTTTCTAAAATTTTATATTTTTTTCCAAAATTCAAGCTATTTTTTCTGCCCTGATGACAATCTTTGAAAAACTGTATATAAACTAGGATCCATTTTTTAAAAAAGTAATATACATGTACAAAAAGGATCCAGAAAGACATGTAACAAAGGATATGTCACTAGTGGTTTTTCTCTCAAGGAATAAGATACTTGTTCTATTCTTCTTTCAGATTGTACTTTTCTGATTTTTCTATAATGAGCACAGATTTGGTGATATAATAAACTTACAAAACCAAACTGAGACAAGACACTTTTTTGTAATGATTGTTCTTTCTAAACTTCTAACTCATTTGCAGCCAAGACGGTGAGTGCTATGCATAACTTTCATTTCTCTGCATGGACAAAAAATGTTTTAATATGCATAAAGAGTTACAAAATTGTTTCATGGTACACAAGCATTTCCAGCACTAGAAGAAAAGAAAGAGTACTGCAGGATCCACTTTTATGCTGAGCAAATGACACTGCCTTCCTGGATAAGGCAACCCAATTGTCATTGTGAAACCCCTTTTCAAACTCTAACATTCAGTGTTTTTATTGTTCTAATGAAATTTTCAAAGCAATCCATCCTGTACATGTGCATATATGATTTCTTAAAATGTGGACTACCAAGAAAATGGCACAGGAATTATGCTTTCCACTACCATTATCTTCAGGAGAAATAGTGGGAAAAAGGGTCAGGTGGATAACTGGCCATCTTGCAGGGAGATGGCCACTGCTGCAGAGCCGTCACTCGGGCCTGAACTTTGCTTTGTACTCCCAGAGTGATGGGACCTCCTCAGTCATTCACATACATTTCTTCCTACTGGTGATGTTATACATTAGAAAAAAAGAATGGGCCAAGTTTAGGATGCTACCTATGGCTGTGTTAAGAGCTCAACCAGCACCAAAAACAGGACTTTGTCCCATTTGCTAACAATACATGACGATAACAGGGGCCAACAAGCATGGATCAGACATTTCCTACAGTTCCATAAATTTCTAATCAAAATTTCCTACATCTTTCTTCCCTTTTTTTTGACCCTATCCCTATAAGGACATGCCCCTTCTACTTTCAAAAGCACACTCATAGCCCTATCACTTCCATTTACAAAACACAAGAAAGTTCCTTTATATTAAGGTAAAGAAATATTCTTCAGAAGACAGGCATGGTGGCTCATGCCTATAATCCCAGTGATGCAGGAGACTGAGACAGGAGGATAATAAGTTTGAGGCCAGCCTCAGCAACTCAGCAAGACTCTGTCTCAAAATAAAAAATAAAAAGGACTGGGAATATAGCTCAGTGGTAAAGTGCCACTGGATTCAATCACTAGTATCAAAAATGGGAAGAAAAAAAAAAGAAAGAAAGAAATATTTTCCAGATTGCTCTATTGCACAATGATTACCTTATATAAAAATTTCCTAAAACCATTTTCTTGAATGTGTCATGGTACAACTCAATGAACAAGTCAGAGTGAACAGTATAACGTAGCTTTCCAGATATATTTATAAAAATATAAATATAGTTCATTAAAACACACAGGTTGTAAAATAACAGCCTACCTAAAAAGCAATTTCTGTGTCTTCTATATTTCCTCCTGTTACGTTTCTACGCATCACCCACTGAACCTTCCCTCTGGCACCACTGGATGGGGTCAAGTGGCTCAGAGGGAAGTAAACCACCATCCAACGAGGCAGAACCAAGTACAGCAAACAATCCAAAGTCCTAAGTGCTGTGGACAGAAAGGAGGCCCGGGAGAACGTACCCAGTACAGGGGTCCCTAAAGATGCTTTGTTCTGAGGAGAAGGAAACCGATGGTGGCTTGGCATTCTTGGAAAGGTTCACCGAGACAGCAGCAATGGACAGGCTATTCCCTTTCACACCCACTTCTCTTTCTTTGATGTGTCCTCTGACAGGGCCTGCTCTCCAAGTGGTCCCCAGTACCCTAGTACTCCATGCACATGCCCGTGAAGTGGGGAGAGCCATCCCCTAGTGGTGTGTGAGGTCCTGTTGACCTTGGATGGGTCATCCAACCACCCTCGGGAGTGTTCTCATATAATGTTGGGTTGAACAGCGTGACCTCCATTAGCCCCACATCTGCTATGTGGTACCGGCTGCCTGCAGACTCCAAGGGGCAGGGTTGCCTTGGAAGAAGGCCCCTGTGCAGCAGCAGTGCTGTGCTCTCTCAAGCAGAGAACCCCTCACATGACCCTCACAGCTGCTCTGGTCTAGGGCCATGCTTTTTATCCTTCAGCAGCGCCTCCACTTTGATCCCATCCAAATTTCCCTTAAGTTGAACCCTGAATATATTTCCATCAATGCAAATGCCCCGGATTCCTAATGACTTCCTGAATGAAGCCCTGGCACCTCCCTCCATTTCTAGGCACTTCCTCTTACTCAGTCTTTATGCCCATTCTACTTCATTATAATTCACTGCCCTGCGCTTACTTAACTCTTCAGTGCTAAAGACTGAAAACCCTAATGGCCATTAGCCTCTTCCTTCAGCAGTGGGTGATAGATGAAATAAAAATGAAACAAGTCAAATCCAGGCTTCCACTTCTGGAAATGAGTGTAAGAGCTATGTCACTGCTTGCCACTCAAGAGGGTACTCTGGTCACTAGACACTAAACCGAAGCACTGAAAAACAGAATTGCAAAAGCACTGTCTAGGGTTCAAGGTGTTTTTGCCCAGAAACTAAGGATACTATCTCAGCCTGCTGCCTTTGAACATTAAATCCTTAAACTCTCCTGTCCATCCTTGGGTTCCCAGCTACTTGAGCACTTGTCTCATTATGATGTGACCACTGCAATTCTTGTTTAAGACCACTGCAGGTCTTGTTTAACTCCAGGGAGAATGCACCAACTGTCAAGGGCTCACTATAACAGCATTCTGGCACATATAGGTTGGAGTGTCTGGTTACTGAGCCTCCCCCAAGGGATGGACCCCCATTGCAAGCCCACAGATGAGGCTTCTGAGCCTGCAAATCTGGTAGATTAAGTCCTAGAGGATCATGAGGGGCATTTTGAAATCCCAACTTGGAATATGACATTTCATCAAAATACTGCCACCTAGAGAGGCCTAACAGAATACAGCTTAAGAGCATGCCCGGGAGACCCACAGCTATGGCTACATGTCACACATTCTGTGGTTCTGTGTTAATGCTCTGTTCTCAGTTATTCAGAGAAGTGAAGGCTCATTTTATAATAATCATTATGCACCTAATGTACATAGTTAGTACCTTCAAGTTCTTAGAGGCAGCCATTCTCACAGGTTAAAAAAATAAGCCCCCCCCCTTAAATAAAAAAGTATGCTGTTTATCCTTTGCATAAAGCTAACCCTCAGTCCAGACTGAATTATACAAATTCAACTTTATATCATTATTTATAATAACCTCTTACATCTGTTCAGAGTATCACAATTTATATGGAATCCTCATATCTGTCACATCACTTGATTCCTACAGGTCAACAAGATGGGCACCATTTATATGTAAAAACAGTCACACGATGAATTTTCAGGGCCTGCTGGTCTCTACAATACCGAGGCAGTGCCAGCATAAAGCATCCTATCCACAGCCAGTAGAGCAAAGTATGATTTCTTCTCTTCACTAGAAGGAACTTCCCGAAACTTAACTATGAGCCTCATTTCTATCTTCACTGTCATACAGGATGGCTGTTTCAGGAGGCCTGTTGTGGCTGACACAGGCAAAGGGACTCTGCCCCAGTCTTCAAAGCCAAGGGACTTTGCATTTCCCAAGCCTGTATGTGCTTCACTCTGGCAAGGGGCCACTGTCATTGGAGCTCTGCTGTTAGATGAGCCACCAGGGCTTAGCAATCTCTCCCTCTGCTAAGTAATGTTCTCTGAGGCCTTTCAGAGGCCAAAAAGAATAGGGAGGTGAAAAGAAAAAATTAAACTAGTGGGTAATCAGGGTAGAGGAGAAGGAGGGACTGGGGAGGTATACAGTGGATAACTCTGGGTACTGGAAGAACAAAGAAGAGGTATAGATAGCAGAAATCTTCCCTGTTACTTAGAGCCACTCTTCAATAGCACTGGCCTTTTCCAAGGTGGAGTAAAAGGTTCCCTGTTTTAAAAAGTTCAGGAGGATCAGATAAGAAATTCCCAATGCATACTAGCATATGTAAGACTAAAAAAAGGTTCTGAAGTAATTAAAAGGTTTTAAAGTAATTCTTTCCTTGTGTCCTTCCCATTTTTCCAAGTCCCCCAAAACTTCTTAGCCCTTCAAAAAGCCTGCCAAGGCTTCCTCCAATATCCTCATGTACCTTCCCAATCTGTCACAGGGGGCTTATGTGTCTGACCCAGCTTCCAGAACTCAAGGCCCCCTGGCTGCTTCCCAGCCACTGGCTTGGTACAAGTGCATGTCAGTCTTTGCCTAATCAAAGGCTGTGCCTGGCCTACAATAGTAGAGGGTAAGGGAGGCCGCTGTGGGGAGTTCTGATTCAGATTTGTTGGCTTTCCTTTTGGTATTGAGGATTGAACCCAAGGGTGCTGTATCCCCAGCCCTTTTTCTTTTTTGATACAGGGTCTCCCTAAATAGCTCAGATTGGCCTCAAACTTGTGACTGCTGCCTCAGCCTCCAAGGTGGCTGGGATTATAGACATGCACCACCATGCCCAACTTGCTATAGGGATTTCTAAAATTATAGACCCATGGCCAACAAAATGTAACTTTAAAAGAAATATTTTTATTAGTTGTTGATGGATCTTTATTTTATTTATATGCAGTGCTGAGAATTGAACCCAGTGCTTCACACATTCTAGGCAAGCGCCTTACCACTGAACCACAACCCCAGCCCCAAATGTAACTTTTAAAGACAGCATTTTAACATTTTCCATTTGTCATCTCTGTATTTTCCACCAGTTGCTGGCATCCTTGGGGGCAAAACATAGACCTTGGTTTCATACTTATTTATACCTAATACGGTTTTTTCCTTGTGTCCTTCCCATTTTTCCTGCACCTCGTTTTCAGTCTTGCATGCTTGTCACTGGCTGCCTGTTAGTCCAGGGGCAGCACACACACAATGTGTCCTCTGGCTGCTGCATAATGCCATGACAATGAAGAGGACACACTGGGGACCTGATCTTCAGAGGAAAGAAGGCCCTCCTTGCCAGCTGGCCCAGCACCTACCTGACACTCCACATTGCAGTAAAATGCCTGCTTGCATCTTCCACATTTCGACAATCCTTCTTTCCTTAAAAACAGAAAGGGTACTGTAGTGGCAAGAGACACAGAGAAGAGAAGCAGCACATTTGATCATGCAATAACAGGGCCATCTGGTCACAATGCAGAGCCAAGATTCACCTTACCTGACTCTCCCCTGGTAAATGGCATTTTCCCAAAGGAGACTGTGACCAGATTCAGCCCCCCTTCAGGAGGCAGTTGGTCAAAGAATACATGCATATCACCGAGCCCTGTCAGCATGAAGGGCACCATCCAAAGAGATGAAGAACCATGCTCTGACTCAGCAACCGTGACCTGGAACCCAGGGACACAACACCACCTATTCTGTTACTCAGCTTTAGGGGAAAGTCAAATTATCTTATGTTCTAATTGCCTCATCTACTGAGGAGGCACAGAAATAAACAAATCTTATTGCAGACTTGACCTCATGGAGTGTTGTGGTGCATCTACACTAAACATCATGTGAGGAACAACACTCTATCTTGAGAGAGTGGACAGTATAGAAGTAGAATTCAGTGTGCCCTGTGATCCACCAGCTGTCAGGAAAGCTAAGTTTAAAAATAACACAACTTAGCAAGCAGGAGATACATTCTTGAATACAATATGACTGGATCTGTTTGGTTTACACACCCACCTTACCGGTGTTCAACTTAATGATTCTGCTTTCTCTTCATAACTAGGTCAATTCAGCCTCTTTCTTGCTATAGTATTTTCCTGCTTTCCCCTAAAGGACAAGAGTGGTGTGGCTTCCCAAATGTTAGACAGTAGTATGTGTGTTGCATGAGATAAGCCAAAGTTCTTTCAAAAACTGTGACAGCACTAAATTAAAACCACATGCTAAAAAAACCAAAAAAACAAAACAAAACAAAAAAAACAACTTCTTTGTAAAGGGGGGAATAGCCACATAAGTCAGAGCTTCATCTGAAAAACCTGCTAATTCTCACTGCAGAGAGGCTGACACCATCAGGGCTATTCTTGCTGCTGCAAGGGGTGCTACAACCCTGTACCTCCTCTGCAGCCCAGCAGAGCTGACACCAGGAGAGGGTGCATGCGGGGGACTGACATTTTATAATACAGATGTACACATTCCACGCTGCAAGTCCTCCGCTGCTTCTTGTCAGCCAGCGGTAGTCACCACACTCCTCCCACGAATTGAGAAAGTGATCCAAAATTGCTACTGTTGGAACTAAACAGACTGCCTTGCAGCTTCCATGACAGCACTTGGATTCCAAGAAGCAGACTGAAGAATGTGTGGGAGAAAAACACATCTTAGGGATGAGGCATAAATAAATATTCCAAGTTTATACATCTCAATAGTTCAAAAAGGAGCCCACTAATTTAGGTGAGTGCATTCTCTGGCCCTAAAATACTCAAGGGTACACTGAAGGGATTCAAACTCTGACTCTTGTATCTTTTAATATAAAGGAAATGAGATGCATGGTAGCTGCCTGCTTGCAAGGCAAAAAAGATGAGAAGGTACTCTCAGAAACAACTGGGAAGCGACACTTCAGCATGACACTTCAGCACGAGCACGTGCCAGGTGCTGTGGACTAGGAAGAGGTGCCAAGGGGCTGAAAAGAAAAGATGAGCCAGGCCAGGAAGCTTTCAAAATTCTTTCCAAAAAGAGTTAAGTCAGGAAATGGACAATAGATGGGGAAATGATACCCCCAAAAAATGTCAATCAGAAGAAGTCTTTTATAAATTTTGTTTTTATTTTTGTAGGAAGACAGGTCAGAAAACTTTTTGAGAATTTGGTTGAAGCTATTAAATCCCTCCAACAACTCACCTTCTCCTTCACCCCCCCCCCCAAAAAAAAAACCCAGAAAATTTTGTAAAATTTCATGGACTCATGAGCCACATAAAGCCCTGCTATAGACAACCAAATAGCCTCTGAAACCAAAGTGCTGTAAAAGAATTAGGAAATTATCACATTTTAAAATATATTTACTAGCTCTGCAACATACAATAAAAGCAAGAATTATACAGTTCTTCTTGCACAGAAGCCAGTAGTAAGTCAATCTGAAACCAAAGTTTGTTTTCAGCCTCAACATAACATCCCAGGGAGAGAAAAAGCAATGGGGCTCCATGGAGCCAGGAAAGAACTCTAGTGGGATTTCATAAAAATAACCCATCTTCCAAAGGCTCGCCTCAGTGGACCAGCTACCTACCAAGTCCACAAACCACAAACAAGAAAGAGCAGGAGGAAAAGGCTATCTCTTCAGTGCTGGCAATCAGCTACATATGTGTTCTCACTGTGGATCTCAGCTTGGGGCCTGCAGACTGCTGGGGTCTCAGAGACCCTTTCAGGGAATTGGTGAAGTCAAAATACCACCATGACATTACATTCTCCTTTCCCCCACGACCTTGACATTTTGCATTACAGAAGTTTTAAGGTGTTCAGAGGCCTGGAGAATAAAATTTGGGTACCCTTAGCACAAGTGAAAGTGGTGACACAAAGCCAGTTTCACTGAAGAATGTCCCTGATAGCAGTAATAAATATTACTTTTATTTATTTATTTATTTATTTAGGTACTAAGGATTGAACTCAGGGGCATTCGACCACTGTATACATCCCCAGCTGTATTTTGTATTTTATTTGGAGACAGGGTCTCACTGAGTTGCTTAGCACCTTGCTTTTGCTGAGACTGGATTTGAACTCTCGATCCCCTGACTCAGCCTCCCACACCCCTGGGATTACAGATGTGCACCACCATGCCCAGCTGAATATTACTTTTATTAAATCTCCACTTGAGTCTCTTTTTGATATTCCACGACAAACAGGAAGGGAAGAATGCAGGAAGGACTTCCCCTATGCCGAAAGCACGAGTGTAACTGCTGGCACTGTAAACTGGACTAGCCACTGTTTTCCTGGAATACTTCTCCTGCCCCCAGACTTAAGCATCTGGCAGATACGTTAATGAAAAGAATGAAGTGAGCCCATCATTTTCAGGAAAACACTATTTGCTGCCAATAGTAATTGTGAACTTTAAAGCAAAAATTAGAATTTTGGAAACCATGTTATCTGCCACTCCAAGCTTAACAATTTCTTAGCACTTAACACTCTCCAGGTGAAACTGGTGTTAATATTAACTACGAATATTAACTATGGACCAGGTGTAGTGGTGCATGCCTGGTAATTCCAAGAACTCAGGAAGCTGAAGCAGGAGGATAGTGAATTCAAAGCCAGCCTCAACAACTCAGTGAGACTCTAAGCAACTCAGTGAGACCCTGTCTGTAAAGAAAATATAAAAAAGGGATGGGGATGTAATTCAGTGGTTAAGCTCTCCTGGGTTCAATCTGTGGTATCAATAAACAAATAATTAACTGCTATGATTCTTTAATATGGTTTGATAAACTGATTCAACTTTTGGAAGATCTGTATCACTTGAACTCCTATTGTCCAAATAGTCAATTATGACTTTTTTTGGTTTTATTTCCCCTGCTCCCTCCCTTCCTCTCCCACCCCTCTGCCCTATCTAGAGTTCGTCTATTCCTCCTATGCTCAATTATGAAGTGGCTAAAAGGATCATTCAAAGTGCAAGGTAAATCAATAGATTTTAATATAATAGAATATACAAAGTTCACTGACATGACTTCAGATGGCACATTACAACTAACCTTCAAAATATGACTAAATGAGTTTTAATGCTGAATCAAAGAATATCCATATTAAACCAAAAAGGTTATTGAAATAGTCCTCCCTTTCCTGTACATATCTATGGAAAACTTTATTTTTACCACATACTTCAATCAAAACAATATCAGACTGAATTCAGAAGGATATCTGAAAATCCAATTGCCTTCTATAAACCCAGACATTACAGAGATGTGCAGAAATGTAAAACAACACTACTCTTCTCACTAATTATTTTATTTTGGAAAATATTTTTCATAAAAGAACCTATGGGGGTGCTGGGGTTGTGGCTCAGCGGTAGAGTGCTCGCCTGATGTGCAAGGTGCTGGGTTCAATCCTCAGCATCACATAAAAATAAATAAATAAAGGTACTGTGTCCAACTATAACTCAAAAAAAAAAAAGAACCCATGGTAACAGTAATTCATTTTAAAATGAATACAATAATCTTTGTTTTGATTTTAAATATGATGAATATTGATATTTAACCCATATTAACAAAAGCTCTTTGGGATTCTCAATTTTTAAAAGCGTACAAGTGGGCTGGGGCTGTAGAACAGTGGCAGAGCACTTGCCTAACATGTGAGGCACTGGGTACAATTCTTAACACAACATAAAAATAAATAAAATAAAGGCATGCTCTCCATCAGCAAATATCAAAAAATTAAAAAAAATTAAATTTAAATTTAAAAAAGCATAGAGACCCTGAGATCAGAAAGTTTGAAGACTGCGAATCCAAAGAAGTTATTATGATTCCTATTTTTGAAATGAAGATGCTAAGGACCATAAAGATGAAATAACTAACTTGGTCAGCAAGTAGGGAGCAGAAATGAATTCACACATTTTGTTTATCATATAAAAATAGTCTTCCATGAGGGCAACTGTCCAGGAGAATAGCCTACATGGCACAGAAGTAATCTGGGTAACTGGATAAACTAATAGTAATAACAAAACACAGAAGAGACATTCTTTTCTCTGTTTTGCATAATGTCCCAGCTCCAAAGGTATCCCATCAATGTCACTTCACTTCAGAGATGTAATGAGATGGGGTGGGGTACGGGGGAGGCAATACAGAATCAGTTTTAAAAATGAGATTTGGGGAGGGAGCATCCCTACAAGAAGGGTGTCTCAACCAAAGGTGATAGAAGGAATCAATTTCACTTGAAACAGACTGGAAGAAACAAAGGACTGGTACATTTTCTATGTAGCAAAGGTGCCTCCCTCTTACCTACCATGGGAAACTAACATGTTCCTCAGGCAAGAACTGGGAGAGTCTAATTTGGATGTGTCCTCTGGAAACCTGGCGATACAACTCTGGGTGCCCCATGAAACTGAAAAAGCCTTGCTTGGCTCTAGGGCCAGTTTTACTACATCCATCTCCCTGGGCCAACTTCCTGCTTCTGTGTTACTTTTCTTAATACACAGCCTCCTGAGCCAGCCTTCATAGAAGAGAAATAGAAAAGTCAAGTTTTGAAAGCTACTGTTACTGATAATAAATAAGAATCTACTTTGATCTATTTTGGTTTGGGCACTCTAGATACAGTGGGGTGGGGACTGGGTAGGGATCTCTGTTTGAATTATCCAGACAAGTGCTTCAATTCTTTCCATAGCTAGGGAGAGGCGTAAACTCTTTTCAGAAGTCTCATGGCTGAAACTCAAACTAAAATTTGCTGAGCTGGGATCTGCACTGTGAGGGTGTATGTTCTTGGGAGAAAAAGAGAAAGAGCAAGGCTGAGAGTGTCTGACTAGCTGACTGAGGAATTCTAACCAGAGAGAAACTTCATCTGGGCTATCCATTGTCACAGTAGGAATATACAAGGCATTTGCAATAAACTGGGTGCCTTCAGAAGACACAGTTGAGAAACTCATAGTTTCAATGTAACCTAATCTGAACTATCCAGGAGGTTTGGGGAAAGGCCTTGCCAAACAAAGAAAACAAAATTTCCCTAAAAACAAATAACTGAAACACCCTAAAAGGGATGGAACTAAAAGAAAAGCACAAGAGTGGATCACTGATGATCTCTCACACAGGTTCTAGGCTTTGGCTGCTGGGGAAGGACCCATCCATTCTGTGGCTGGTCTGTGGGGCTCAGGTGCTAGGCTTCTTAGGCTCCCAGAAGATTCTGATGTGCTCCCAGCATGCACAACCACTAACCCAGTGGAAAAGCACTTGAGGGCAGTCTCATGTCCCACACACTATTTCCTGTTGAAGCACTCTGCAAGCAGACCCTCGTCAGAGTGACTCTTCTTAAGAACAAAGGCTGGGTGACTTAGGTTGTTCAGCTACCTTGACGACTATATAGGTAAGAATAAAGTGGTCACCATTGTGCCTTCTAATCATGATAGGAAGTATTTTAAGAGTCGGATGTAAGTTTCAAAAAAGAAAGCCTCAGTTTCCTTTCCCCTTCTTCCTATTCCTGCTTCACAATTTTAGGATGGATCTGATGACTTACTCTTCTGACCCCCCTATCTCAAATCCTTTTCCCTTTTTGGTGCTTGAGATGCTATGTGATCATGGGCAAGTTAATAATCCTTTTGAACCTCAGTTTCTCCAACTGTAAAATAAAGGTATAGTTTGTACCACGCAGGTTTGCTATGGAGATAAAACGAGAAAATAGAAGCAGAGTGTTTAATATACTGCTGGGACCACCGTAAATATTCAATAATTGTTGAGTATTACTGCACTTTTAATTAGTCTTCTTTGTGCTTTTGTTTTTTTAAAGTAATGTCAATTGCTGAAATACCTTTTAGTGCAATCTCACTCAGACTCAGGGCTACAGGATTTGTTTCTGAAGCCTTTGTTTTATGGGCAAATGTCTACCCTGCTGTGAATAGAAGGGCTCTTTGAACTTAAGAAATGGTTTTATCCACAAAGGGGGAAAAGAAATGTTACAGAAAATGCAAGTATTTGATTATTAGAGACTGGAACAGAACTCAGAAGACACGCTCCTGTCATTTTCTACTGGAGGAGACACACACAGTGATTAATTTCCTTGCTTTAAAAAATCAGAAGCCATGAAGATCAACAAGTTAGAAATGTAATTAACAACTCCTGCTAGTTAATGCGTTGCCGCAGGTGCTGTTGGTCTAGATAAAAAGAATTTGCTTCTATAAGCTCCCTACTTTCTGCTACTGAATGCTTAGTGGGTTTCACCATGAAAGAAAATGATACTGGCATACAGGGGGCTTGCAATAACAATTACTTTTAACTAGCGGTGACAGAAGAAGTGACAAGTATGTTCTGCCGAACAGAGGCAGCCCTAGCCAAATGAAAAAGAGAAAAGGAAAAAAGCCCAGCAGCGCAATATAACTTCACCATAGGTTGAAATAAGACAATCAGAAACAAAGTTAGCCTCCCACCCAGTGAGGGTGGTCACACTAGCAAGGCATGCAGTCTTGTTGCAGAGAAATAAAAATTGGAGGAATTGTGGCAAAACCCTATTATAACCCTGGTCAGGGGACAAGGATAATACTCAGGCTACAGGTTTTTGTGTAACAGTGAAAGATGCTCCAGACATCACTTTAATCCACTATGTACAGTGAAACGGGACCCACGTGCAGCGGGGGGCTTCTTCCCAGAGCTGTGCCGAGCCTCCGCCTCTGTGCTGAGCTTTGTTCTGAGGCTTGTTAAAATTTAGAGCCCGCGTCCTCTAGGGGAGGCAGGAAATATTTAGGACAGTAAGGTAGCAACTAATAGGTTTTCCCAACTATTGGAATTAAAGCTGGGCCTGGTGGTCAGGGCAATGACTGGCCTTGTTATAAAATGATGACATTGATTTAGGATTTGTTTTAATGCAGGCTCTCGCCAAGATGAAGTTTACCTTTGTCATAGAAAGAAAATAATTCACAAAGCTTATGGACACAGGACAGAAACACTCAGACCATGAAACACTGAACATTAAATTACTCTTTTCAGCTACAGGATGACACCTATATCTAAACCTCCTCTTGTAGGCCTTATACAATCTCAGAAAGAGTTAAAGCTGGCTCGAACCTACACACTTTTAAATTCTCATGCTTGCTTCTGGAAATACTCTATGTCTTAACTTTTGTGCAAGATTGGTATGACACTTCTTTGCTACTTTCTTCTTTATTTCTCTTATACCTACTAATAGGTCAAAAGAGACAACTAATGCTTGTTTTTAACTCAGTTCTCTCATAAGGCTCTGATAATAAAAAACATCTACCATATCTTCCAACAGTACCATAAATCACAAATGTTATGGATTTGGATCAAGTACCAAATTTTAGATCCCCATATGACTGCTGTTGCTCTAACCTGCACAATAGTCATGTGATTGAATATTAAGGAAAATGGCAAAAGCAAAGTAAGAAAATTTAACTATTTTAAAATAGTCTCAATGAAATTTCTCTCTTCAACACTAGGTCCAGAAAATGGAAATAGACCACCATAAAAATATTTTTGTAATCTAATGCTAAATGTGAGTTCCCAGGACATGGTTAGGATCTCTGCAGACAAAAATATTAACTCCTCGCCCCAGAAAGACCTGTTTTGAATCTTATTCACAGGAATATGGGTCTTTTTAATTGCTTAGAAAGGAGTTTTTTAAAGAGTTGACACTCTCAATTACCTTGGTTTTATTTTCCTGAATTCCAATTTGTTTCAAATTACCCCAAATGTAAACTTCACCTTAAGAACTCAAACTTGCCAGGGACATGGCTCAGTGGTACAGCCCTCACCTAGCAAGTGAGCCTTGGTTCAATTCCCAGTACCAAGAAAAAAGAGAGAGAGAGAGAACTCCAACTTATCAGATATTATCTGAAAAGATTTAACAGACAAATTTTTCTTTCAATCTTTTTCAATTTCATTTGTATGTTGGAGTGGAAAACATTTTTTATACTATATAAAACTTTGCTAATGAGGCAGTATGGAGATAATACTAATCGACCACAGCCAAGTAATTTCTATTCAAAAAGATTATATTCCATGTACAAAGCACTGTGCTAGGCTCTAGGGAATGCCAGTTTGGCAAAACAGAAGCTATCTGGGAAACTAAGTCCTGCCTACATCAAAGTGGTAAATACAGATCATGAGGCCAAAAGACTCAACACCTGAATGGTCTAAATGACACAGAATGGAGTGCAGGAAACTCTTCCTGGGAATGGGCTGAGGACACAAAAATAAGGGCAACAACACTTCACAGAGAAGTTTGTGATCCTCATCTCTGAGTCCCCTCAGAACACAAGGCCTGGAATAACAGGACGGTCAATACATGTAAATAGCAAGCTACTATAAAATAAGTAAAAAGAGTAAATAAATTTTAAAAATTGTGGACCAGAGTGGTTCCTGGAACTTTTATAAGAGATGTGATTTGAACCAGGTCTTCTTGAATATGGACAGACTCAAGTAAAGACCTGTTTTGAATCTTATTCACAGGAATATGGGTCTTTTTAATTGCTTAGAAAGGAGTTTTTTAAAGAGTTGACACTCTCAATTACCTTGGTTTTATTTTCCTGAATTCCAATTTGTTTCAAATTACCCCAAATGTAAACTTCACCTTAAGAACTCAAACTTGCCAGGGACATGGCTCAGTGGTACAGCCCTCACCTAGCAAGTGAGCCTTGGTTCAATTCCCAGTACCAAGAAAAAAGAGAGAGAGAGAGAACTCCAACTTATCAGATATTACTCAAGTAAGACCTTACCTGGGAAGAAAGCTGAGAAGGAAGGGAATAATGCAGAGAAAAGCATTCTATGTCGCAAATGGACAAGAGGAAAGATGAAGAGTGACATGGCAGCTTTCTTAGCATAGTAGGGTACTGGAAAGACCTCCCAGACTGAGTTTACAGTCTAAGTAAAAAAAAAAAAAAAAGTAGCCATAGATAATGCTGGATGGGTGGGAAGGGCACTCAGAAGGAAGGGCTTGAGTGTCCACATTTTGACTTGAAGCAAACAGAACTCAACAAAGGGCTCTTAGAGTATTTATAAGGCTGCATTTCTAAGAGTGAACAAGGTTGTATGTTTAGATACGTGTTGAAGAAATGAGACTATTCATTTCACAAATTTATACTGGGAATACAGAGTGCCTGGCCTCTTGCTAAGTGCTGGGGTTAGGAAGATGAGCAAAAAATCATTGTTCCACTTGTAGCAAAGTGTGATAAAGGAAGTATGTAGGACATACTGTGGGAGCAAAGACCAAGGGGACTAATCTAGCTGCAGAATCAGGATACACTGCTCAGAAAGTGGACTTTGGCAAAGAGGACACGAAGATCAGGAGAGTGCATGTATGCGTGTGCATCACTGTAAGCACTGGGCAGGCGCTGGAGGAGTGAAACCCACACGGCAGAACAAGTCGGACTCAGGTGAGGCTCCCTGATGCTACCATGAAGCTCTATCAATGCCATTCTCTGAAGATTCAGAGAAAGACAAGGAGCAGGAGGATTTCGTCCCCATTTCTGTAGCTGGGTGTCTTGTAAAGTCTGAGCAAGTGCTGTAATCAATTAAATATTAGGCGAAATAAGTAGATTGTTTGTAAATCCTTACTTTCCTTGTTAATTGAAATGTTTACAATATTGAAAAAAACGCTAAAGATTTTCTTAAAAAATGATGTTTAGAAATGTTTACTGATGTGCATGGGTAAGCTATATTTCACTACCTTTCAAAATATGTCTATGTAAAGCTGCTGCTGGCTTTTTGTTTTGTTTTGTTTTTTGGTACTCGGTGCTTAACCACTGAGCTACACCCCTAGCCCTTTTTACTTTAACACAGTATGTTGCTAAATTGCTGAGGCTGGCCTCGAACTTGAAATCCCCCTGCTTCAGCCTCCTGAGTTGCTGGGATATGTGCTTGGCTGCTCTTTTAACATAATGCAGGAATGTTACAACTTCATTAGACTTCAGTATTATCTGATCAAAGCTCTTTTATTTTATGTAAGTCATGAACCAGGGTGTTATGGTTAAGCGTTCTGGTTAATTCCTGACAAATGGATTATCAATTTTCAACTCATTAAAATACTCAACCCCTGAACCTTACTGCCTTCTACACAACATTTTCCAAAATATAAAGTTCAAGGCACTGGGATAAAATAAAGATGAATAAAATCTACTAGGATATAAGGGATTTTCTTTCTCCTCCCCACCCCCCATTGTTTCCTAGGGATACAGAACACTGTATGTGCTCCATAAGGATTTTTAAATAATTTTTAAAAAAGAATCCCTACCCTCAGAGAGTTTATCATTGGTTCATAACTAAATTCCTATTACTACTGAGTTTTTTTTCTAAGAACATAAACTTATTACTGTGAACAGCAATTGTCAATATACTGCACATTTGTGGAACTGACAGGTAAGAGATTTTTCAGGTAGCAAATGGGCAAGTGTTTCTTTATAAAAACTTTCCCACATTCAGAAGTACCATCAAAATATGAGCCAGCATCCACATCCTGAAGACTCTTTCCTGGTGCTCAAAGATTGAAGAAAGTCCTTCCTATCCAAAAATATTTAATTTTGTCACAAATTTTAATGTAACTCCTGACAAGTGCCAGGATATTAAAAAAAAAAAAAAAAAAACACTTGGGATTTTTATTTGTCTTGGATGGAAACCTGCGCCTTGTTGGGCAGCCATATTTCTTTTCATGGTTCTCCTCCAAGAGAGGTCCACGTCTGCAAGTCCCAGTGTGAAATTCAACTCTCTAGCAGGCTGTCCTTTCCTCTCCTTCTCTCCTCCACACTAACTCCTATTCCCTGGGCACTTACGGGCTTCATGCATCAATGTCCGGGCTGATACACAATACTGTCTTAGTTATTATGATAAGCATTCATTTTGGTCTCGATGGACTATTATACCTGACAAAAATAAGCACTTATGAATTCTCAGATCCACTCTTTCCTTTAAGAACCCAAACTATTTTAATGGTTGCATGCAACATTTCTACTTAGTCATCTGAAACCTTCCACTTCACTACAAAAGTCACCAGATTTTATGTTAATAAATTGGCACAAGGAGTTCCTTACTATTTTAACATTTTTTGATTGAAGATTCTCAGGGACACAGCTGGATTCTCAGCGAATGCATGCCCTAAAAAGATAAGTTGTTTCCTGAACCTTCAAGACTTTTTTGTATTATTTTCCTGCTAAATTGCATATTCCTGTCCTTCAGAGCAGTCTTGAAGAGATCTGATTTCCTTCTGTTCTATTGTGTCCCTGTGAACGCCTTTGCAATTGAAAAGGAGGCCACGGAGGGTGGCAGGAACGGAGTCAGCAGAAGTTACACAAAGTGAGCTATGTGGCTTTGTGACTGGATAGAGCGCTAATGAGGCCAAGGTCACCGGTTCAACCCTGAAAAGGCAGGTACTTCAGTCAATTCCTGCTGGAGAACTGCACCCCTAAACTACTGCAGATTTTCTAGAAATCCAAAGATGTGAGAGCTGGGGATGTGGGTGGGAAGGGCACCAGGGACGTACAGAGGCTGAGAATGCAAGTCCCTGAGAGGGGAAGACCTTAGCACACCCAGCTCCCAGCAGTCCCAGAACAGGCCACCTGCTTGGGGGAAGCTGCTGAGCAGCCAGGCTCACTAGAGGAGGGCTGATTTCTGAACTCGGTTAAGTACAATAGGGTGCCTTGTTCTAGGTCCATCTAGTCCCTGGTGATTCGCAGGAAACATACACACATATTCAAAGATAGGCTATCTGTGACACGTGCAGGAAATGGAATTCTAAAAAAATCAGACAGGCCTTGCACATACCTGGTGAAAGCAAGTCTTAAACTAGGGAGTGTGATGGCCTCAACTCCACATCTGAGGTCCAAAAAGAAGGTATAGGAAAGAGGGAGAAAGAATTTAGTTATTCATTATTCCAGGAATATAAAGGATGCTTATAATTATCTACTGCCTCCTTGGAAGGCAGAAATAAAGTGATCTAAATTTGTGATTATTTATTTTTATATGCTACCAGAAAAAAGAATAGGGAGATTAACCTAAACCAAAGAGGTTAAGTATAAAATACTGAAATAAACTAGAAACTTTCTTTACAAGTCTCTGTTTCAAATTCTAAAAACAAGCATCTTTATTGTTTCAATTTCTCACCAATTCAGGGTTCTCATGAAGACCAGATTCCTGCCAAGCTACGGGACAGAGCCTAGATCCTTCCAAAGAAATTAAAGACTTCTTTAGCTTTTTGGAGGGAGAGGGTGCTAGGGATCAAATCCAGGCCTCACACATGCTAGGCAAGCACTCTACAACTGAGCTATATCCCCAGGCCTTTTTATTTTAAGACAGGTCTAATTGATGAGGTTGTCATTAAACTTGAGGTCCTCCTGCCTCAACCTCCAGATGGGTTGGTATTACATGTTTATGCCACAGCTGGCTCCCTCATTAAGGAACAACAGGCTTTCTTTCCTTTTTTTTTTTTTAAGCATTTTTAAAGAGTGTCTGATAGGGAGTATTCCTGTCCTGCAAGAATACCATCTGGGGCCTTGTAGTAGAACTGCAGCACAAATTCCATTTCCATACCTCACCTATGTAACATGTGTACCATGTTAGATTATGAGAATGGATTGAAGAAAAGAAAAAAGTTTATTCGTAGGTGTTGCCCTGCCACATAACACAGAAACAAACCCATTATATGCAGGTATAAAGGCACCGAAATGATGAACCGTAGTTTACTTCCAGCATAATATTTTAAAATATTTCAAGCACACAAAAAGACCAAAGTCTCATGTTCTTTTTACATATAACTATGTAATAGTTGATAAATACAAAAGAATGTATGTGGCTCTTAATGTTAAATCCAAAGCACTGTAACAAAACAATCTCTGAACCTGTATCAGCCTAAGATATAAATATGAGTGAGCTGAATCAATAGATTTTCTTAAAAACTTTTTTTTAAAGAGAGAGAGAGAGAGAGAAAATTTTTAAATATTTATTTTTCAGTTTTCGGTGGACACAACATCTTTATTTTATTTTATTTTATGTGGTGCTGAGAATCGAACCCAGCGCCCCGTGCATGCCAGGCAAGCGTGCTACCGCTTGAGCCACATCCCCAGTCCCAAAACTTTTTAAAACAGTGCATTAGTTTGTTTACAAACCTGTTGAGGGAGGGGCGAAACAAAAGAAAAGAGGACATAAAAATTGCATTTGCTCAAGAAGATATCAGAGATAAATTAAAGCCTCATCTCCAATGAACCACACACAGTGTGATTAAGTAGAATTAAGTGCCATGTAAACCACAGAGGGGGTACAGGCCAAAGGAGCACAAGAAGGAAAATCTCACTGGGGGCAGAAGATTTGGCTCTGTCCCTGAAGATCACAGAGTCTAACTCTTAGGAGGCACTCTCTCTCTCTCTATATATATATATATATGAATGATAAAAACAAAAAACCAAATATGTGAAACCCAGGGAAATCACTTAGCCTCTTCAATACTCAGCTTCTTTCTATGCAAAATGGGATAAAGCCCTGTCTACAACACTCATCCTTGGAAGGATCAAAATATGAACGTATCTGGAAACGCTTTACGAGCTGCAAAGAGCAAAGTGATTTAAAGGAATGTCATTTTATATGGGATCTTCATATTTTTTTTGATGGAAAGGATTTTGTGCAATTGCTTTCAGGAGGGAAAGGTGTTAGATGGTGGTTTTTAACTCTCCAGGGTTTGAATTTCACTTCAGGATATCCTGCTGCTAGTCTGTCTCTTTCATCTGAAATCGCTTCCAAATGTGAAGCTTGGTCACTGATTCCCTATAAACTGTAAGAGAAATTATATTCTCTGCATATGAAAAATATATGTGTTATGGCTCCTGGCACATTTGAAGTCTTAAAAGTATGGATCCCTGACATAGCTGAAAGAATCATGTTAAAAGTAAAGAGGAAAATGAAATCACAATATCTTTGCTATATGGAAAATTCTGTTCCATTTCTCTTCACAAATATTTGTTTAATCTTATGTTAAAACAGTATAAAAGTGTCTAAGAACTCTGGAGTTAGAAGAAGGTCTTCTTCAAGAGGCTTTACCTGTATAGATGTGTCATAGCATTTCCATTAGGATTTGCAACACAATGAAATATGATCCCAAACACCCATTATTATTTCTGGGGGACTCAAAATGAAGAAATGCTGGTTTCAACTCTGGGTCAGGCTGCTATGTTGGTAGGGCTTCAACCAGCAATAATTTGCCAATATCCTTCCCATTATCTTCCACTGCCACCCTACTGCTATAAATGCCCCTGAAATTATAATTTTTACCACAGGATTCAACTAAGCCAGGAGCATTTAGCCACAAGAGCTCATCAGATAAGAACAAGCAGGAGAGCAGGGTGACTGGCAGTTTACTAGCTGCCAGTATTGTGCTGAGAACCTGACTTTTAATCTCATTTAGGCTAGCTTGATAGGGTAGGTGCTAGAATGCAGATCTTATTTTACAGACAAAGGCACCTGGGAGTTCAGAGAGGTCAAGAAATAACCTACGTAAATAAGACAACCATCGGAAGGGAGGACACTAGAATTCAGATACAGTTAATGTGGCACAAAGTCCCTATTTCGCTATCTCTATCTAAATAAATAAAAAACTGGAAATATTGAAAGTAAAAACACATTATGTTATGGTTTGGATAGGAAGTGACCCCCCAATGATTCATGTATTGAAGGTTTGTTTGGTCCCCAAGTTCAGATGGGGATTTAGGGAAATAATTGGATCATAGGGCTCTGATCTCATCAGTGGATTAATCATCGATAGCTGGATGAATTACTGGGAGGTGAAGGCTGTGGGAAGGGGACCTAGTTGCAGGGAGTGGGTCCTTGGGGTCATGCCCTTGCACCCACCCCTGGGGCTTCCTGGCTGCATAAGGTGAACAGCTTTGCCCTTCAGGCCTCAACTCAGATCCAAAGTAATGAAGCCAGCCAGCCATGTCTGAAACTGTGAGCCAAATAAATCTTTCCTCTTTTAAGTTGTTTTTCTCGGGTATTTGTCACAGGGATACAAAGCTAACTCACACATAAATTTCCTTACCTAATATACAGGCAGCTGACTTTGTAGTCTTTAATGTAACCATTTAGAGGAAATCTGTTGTCTATTTTAATCTTATTATCCATTTTATAGAACTACATCTAAAAAGAAGGAAACCTATTATTGCATGTGTCCAATTTTCCATTCAGAAAGCATGATGATTTGAGAACATCTGAACTCATTTCTCCCCCTGGACAACTTTCAGAGAATGTTCTCTGAATAACTGGAATCACAGCAACCCTGGGGATAATGTCTCCTACCAATGCAGAGGTTCAGGTGGCCTGGACCAGGGCTACTTCAGAGAATTTCAAGACAACACCATCGGGCTGGGAGCGTGGGTTAGTGGTACAGCATTTGCCTCATATGCGTGAGACCCTGGGTTCGATCCTCAGCACCACATAGAATAAATAAGTGAAATAAAAGTATTGTGTCCAACTACAACTAATAAATAAATAAATAAATAAATAAATAAATAAATAAAAGACAACACCATCAAGATTTCATGACCCTTAATAATGAAGATAATGGCAAAGTTTACTTTGCCCGTCTGATAAAACAATCGGAAAGATAAGATGAAGGTTATTAAAGATTAAGGGAAAAGTCTTTACAGCTGCTTATAACATGACATCCTAAAGATAGTGTTTTGCTCACCCAAGTATTTCAGTTTTTAAAAACAATCACTTTAAGAGAGTCAGACATAACAGAAATTCACTACAACTGGGTTTTAACACCTCTATTCCAAGGAGGCCCAGGAGGGCTTCCAAGTTTCACCATGCTCAGAATAAGCAAACAAAGAAAAACAAAATTCATGGTCTTAAGTGACCCATGAACCCAGAGAATAAGGATCATGAGGCAGACATCTGCCCATCTACCCTCTATGTAACTGCATATCTTTTTAAAACCTGCCACAAAAATTTAACCATGGGTGTGCATCCTGCACATGTGCACCTACACAGGCACATTTGTGAATAAAACATATCAAGGGGTCAGCTCTCCGACAGGGACAGCTCCTAGTAGAAGACATTTATATTTTTAGAAGCTGCCTTATAGCACCTGAGATAAAATACACATCTTCCCCAGTGTCATCCACCAAACTGGGAAAATGTGATACTAATTTCAACCTCCTGAGACAAGTCTTTGAATTGTCCTGGTAATAAAAAAAATACTATTTAGCAGAAAGCTAAGAATTTCCAATTATTTTTCAATTTATAGAATACATTCATTCATGAAGAAATCATTTTTCACCTTTGAAATAAGTTACATTCTGATATAACCAATATGACATAGAAAAATCTGGATGGCTCATTGATCTCAAAGAATACTATTTATATTAAACTTCTGGCACAAGAATAGATAAGGGGTAGTTTTCTTTTAGGTATGTGGGACAGGGAGAGGTAGTAGATTTTGACATGTATGCGGTATTTGTAGATTTCTGCTCCTACTCCTGTGAGGCCCTGTGGAAGCCCATGTGATCTCCTAATACCTCGGGACTGGTTTGTTTTCAGTCATATAAAAATAGTTAACAAAGAAACTGGTGCTGAATCAATTAGAATGATCTAACCATTACTTTTAAACTAACTGGATTTAACAGAAAGTAAAGTGTAGGCAGGCACCCTTGTGTTTCTAAATGAATGGGTCTCCTGAGTAGATTTCTTGTGTATTACTTTACTTGATTTCAAATGACTGAGGAGAGAGAGAAAAGGAACTATACATGTAGAAGTTCACCTAAGCCAAACAGAAAGGGGTGGAAGTGCAGTAGTACCACCTCATTCCATGTGGCAGCCCTAGAGAGGGGCCTAAGGCAATGGTTAGTGACACTAACAAATGTCAATCATAAAAATGTAAAAAATGGGGCACCAAACTTTGTCATGTGTGGTAGAATACCTGAGACAGGATGGTGATTAGAGAAGCTGCATCTGACAGTACATTAACAATCTAAGGTTGGGTTGTGTATATGTAGTAGATACAATTAGAACACTCAGCCAAAGAGAAACATCTCTCAGTTCCTCTTCTCCCTTTAAATTCAGAGATTTGATCTTTAATTCATTGGAGAAGATTAGCAACCATCCTATGTGTACCTACTAAGCACCTGCCATGCAGAGTCTTATCTCATCCCAAGGCTTCCAGGAATCACCAGGATCCCTAGCGGGAGGCTCCTTCTATGCTGGGTCACCTGCTTTGCTCCCGCCACTGCAGACACCCACACTGCTGCAGACTCCGAGCCACAGCAAGGCTCAGAAGATCAAGGGACCAGTCGCAGCAGCCTTTTTAACTTTGGGAAAACCCAATGCTCACTTCACTCAAACGTCGCAAAGTGGTGCCATGACCCTTTAGCTCTTGGCTCACCAATTCAAAGAGCCACATCACATACAGCCCTTCAGCTGCCCACGGCATGATTCTGTGTCTAGTTCCTTTCCAGGTCCCCCCAAGCGGAAGACAGTTCTGGCAGGGAGTCCAGGCAAGATTACTATAATATTCAGCCTTTGTCCCTTCTTTTGCTATGTCTTATTATAGAATGAGGCACACAGGTCTTAGAGATTGTGCTTCAGTGTATGCTGGCCTTGAGACCTGTACCCAAAAGGTACCTGCAGGACCTCAGGTCTGCATAATCTAGCCCAGAAATCTCCATTTCAAAGATGAAGAAACTGAGGTTCAAAGAGAGTAAAGCAAAGTCACTTCCTCAGATAGCAGTGGAAGACCTGGTACAAACTTGACTCCAACATCATGCCTCCTGCCTTAGTAAATGTACAGACCACCTACGAGGAGGGGAAAACAGTAACACTGAAGCCAGTTTCCATCCCCTAATTAATGGCATAAGTGTGTGTATACACAACATACTTTGTGGTTGTCATCTGTAAAATGAAGGGAGACAGGATCAGATTGGTGTTTTCTGGTGCTCCTTTCAGTTCTGAAACTGTCATAAGTCTTGTTTAACTATGGGTATGTTAATATGTATGTACAGGTCATACATTGGAATATGGACATCATATACAGTAACGTTACAATTAACTAATGTTTCCACCACACATTTTGCCTCATCTCCCCAGCGACCATGTTTTCCTAATCGTAAACAAGGGCGAGATATGTGTTACCATTGCAGCTCCTGAGAATCACGAGTGTCCCCTAGGCTTCTCCTAATACCCACTGAAGAGCAAGAAGGAACAGGGGTCATGTACTTTACATATCAACTCATTAAATTCCTTGAAGGAAATGGCCAAACCAAAGCAGGGTTGGACTGTGGGGGACAGAACACACTTCAGGAAGCACAGTTAAAGGTGACAGACTGTGGCTGCTCGAATCTGGGGTCCCCCGCTGCCAGTGCACCCAATGGGCCGGGCATGCCATGCTCAGAACAAGCTTGGCTCCAAGCTCAGCTTTGAGGGCAGGAACCTACACGCCCAGTTTGCATATTCTACGCTAGCGCTTGTAAACGTGCAGTGGAAACTTGGCTCCAGTCCCCAAGAGCACGTGGCCCTAGCGGGCGTGGGGCTGAAAAGGAGCGGGTCGCTCCCGGAGCCCGCCCTACCCAGCGGCCGCAGCCCTGGCGGCCGGCGCTAGGACCCCGGGCGCCCCGCGCACTTCCTCCCGCGGCGGTCCGCGCCGCCCGCTCCCGCCCGCCGCCGCCGCCTACCTGGCGAAGCAGTACTCGCAGTGGTTGCCCCGCTCATTGACCGTGAGCACGTAGGCGTAAGCCGGGCAGGAGAAGAGCAAGTCCCCCACCTGGAAGGGCTGCAGGGCCCGCAGCCCCCTGCCCTTACCCGGGCTGCAGAACCGCTCCAGGCCGCCGTGGCCCTCGGCCCTCATGGTGGCAGCGGGCAGGCGGGCGGGCGCGCGCGAAGGGGCGCCGGCGCCGCTGTGCCCGGGCTGCGGCTCCCCGCGAGCTGTTATTGGAGACGCGTCACCCTGAGCTGCGGGGGGCGGGGTGGGAAGCCGCCGAGACGCCGCGGCCGCCCGCGCCCCGGAAGGGACGGCGTCCCCGCCCGGGCCTCGCGCGCCCCGGGGGAGGGGCAGCCTCGGCGCCCGCCCCCCCCGCCCCGCGCGGACCCCCGGTCCCGCCCGCACGCGCCCCGCCGCTTCCGGTGCAGCCGACCTCCGCTGCCGAGCGAGGGCGGGAGGCGGGTGCGCCCCGGCGGCGACCCCCAGCCGGCCACGGGCGGCGAGGTCGAGTGGGCCAGGGCAGGTGTCCCGGAGCTCCGCTGCGACGTCGGCCCGGCCCAACGGATGCCGCGCGCCTGGCAGCTAGAAGGGGGCCCAGACCGTTCTCCACACTGTTCTCAGGTCTTTGTTTAAGACCGTGGGGGGACTGCTCCCGGAGCCCCGAGGAGAAACTGGCAAAGGGGAAACAGTGGAAAAGTTTGGAATGCCGAGGGAGCAAGACGGCTTTCCCAAGGTTTTTAACCCGTGTGAGGCCTTAAGGGGAGCGGGGTTGGCCCTCTGCCCCTCTAGTGGAAGTTAGTTGTCTGGACGGAAGAGGAAGTGCGCTGCTCAGCCCACTCTCTGAACGCTGCAGAGGAAGCAGGAGATAACCTTGCCTTCAAGGAACTTGGACTCTTGTTGGGGCCAGTAGCATGGTGGCCAGAATACTGCACTAAAACTTGCTGTGGTTGTGGTGAGCCTGACCTCCCACCAGCTGTGATCTTAGAAAGGCCATTTAGGTTACCAGTCACAGAGGATTTAAAACACCATAAAAAGCTGGTGAACAGTGCCTAGCATATAAGTCCTTTACACAGGCATGCTGTTATTCATATGGGAAAGAATACAGTATTCCACATAGCCATAAAGGCTGAGATTAATGTGCGTGTTGTTTTTTTTTTAAAGTGTGGAGAGATGATATAGCAGAAGACACTACAAACTATGATCTCAAACTGTGATGTACCTTTAAGTTCATAATTAATCTAGAAAAGGAAAAGAATATGATTTGGAGTGTATCATATGATCAGTAGAATTTGGGGCACACCAATAAAATTCCTTTTATTAATGACAAAGGCCTCTAGCCCTCCTTCGTGAAGTGAAAAAGAGTGGATATGAATTAATTTATGCATTTTTAAAAGCATTGACTGACTTATGGACCAATCATTGAGAAAGAAGGAAGGACCAAAATAGCACCGGACCTTGTATCTGATACACTCAAAGCCAATAATAATTACCATTAGTTATTGAGCATAGGAGCCAGGCATTAAGCACATTTCAGTAATCCTTACAACAGTGAGTTAGGTCTTATTAATGTCTCCCACTTCCAACATTAGAAAACTAAGACTCAGACATGATTTCTAAAAATTGCTTACAATAAATTGATTTCAAATTCATTCTGAATTTGAGGCCATCCTCCTAACCACAATGTTTTTACAAACACAATTCATTGGTACAAGTATTATTACAGTAGCTGTACTAAGTGTTCTATGAAAATACAGGCAGTGGGTGGCAAATTAAGCCTAGAGAATGTTCAAGAGTGCACTATATTCAAGTAACATTTATTTGACCTGAGCCTGAGGAATGGACAGTACTCTGCAAGTGGAGGAGGAGAGATGAATGTTCTGGGCAGAGAGAAGTGCATTCAAAGACAGGAACCTGAAAGAACAAAGTGTGTAGTGGGGCCTACTGAGCAGTTCTGAATAGAGAATAGGTTCTCAAGAGGACAGAGGTGAGGTAAGAACAGTGGAAAGGCATCTTCTCCAGAGGTGAGTTTCATCCTAGAGGACACATGGAGCCATTGAAAGTGCTTGAATGGAATGTTAACACAACCAATCCAGTGTTTTAGTCTGATTTCTGCTACCAGCATTGCAGCATAGAAGGGGAGAGACTGAAACACAGGACCACCATTTAAAGTCTTATGCAAAATTCCATTGGTTTGAAGAAGCATGGCCTATATAAAAGACTAAGACATAAAAGGATTGGAACAGAGCTGGAAGGCGGGTGTTCAGTATTTTAGTTAGTTCTTCTTGGCCAAGTGCTATCGTTTGAATATAATTTGTCCCCACCAATACTCATGTTGAAATTTGACTCTCAATATGGTAGTATTGGGGGGCCTTTTGGGACATGCATAGGTCATGGGGTGCTGCCCTCAGGAATAGATTATGTCCCCTTCTGTGTGAGTTAGGTTTCTAAGGAATGTTTTAGTTCTTGAGCAAGCAAGTTCTTCTAAAGTGGACCTTTATAAGAACTGATGTACTTCCCTTGGTCTCTCTTGCCATATGCCCTCTCTTCCACATGTGCTGCCGGCCCTTCTGCTTTTCTGCCATATATGGAACAGGACATGACCCTCACCAGAACCTGAGCAAGATGTTGCTGCCATGCTCTTGGGCCTCTGGAACTATGAGCTAATTAAATCTTTAAAAAAAAAAAAAATCCAGTCTCATTTGTTTAGTGACAGTAACAGAACAGACTAACACCAGGCTGTAGGAGTTCATCTCTGCAATACAAAAACTCTGACAGGTTCCAGGCTACTATGCTAGATGGGCTTTACTCCAGTCACATTATCCAAGTCCATTGTGACAATTGTGTTTGTGTGTGTGTGTGTGTGTGTGTTTAATACCTTTATTTTATTTACTTGTTTATTTTTATGTGGCTGAGGATTGAACCCAGTGCCTCACACATGTGAGGCAAGAGCCTCTGAGCTACAGCCCCAGCCTCACCATTGTGTTTTCTTACTGGTGGATAGTATATACAAAGGAAAGAGTTTTCTCAAATCTTAGAAGCTTCTGAATAAACATCTACCTAGGAAAATCATGGATATATTTTTGGATGATAAAGTTGTTTTTTTTTTTTTTTAACATCCACTTTTCTGAAGGCTCTAACCAATCCAAAGATGAAAAATCTGACAGAAGTCAACAAACAACAGACATTTTTACTATAGTAGAAAATTTACTGTTTCAGGGATTGAAAATTGTGCAAAGTAATCTGTTTGTTCATTTTTATTACACGTAGTTTGCCTCTTTCATTGGGACAGATTACAACAGCTGAGGGGGCAAAAAAAACAATAACACAGGGAGTTATCTTTCCAGGTGAGTAGTGGCTCCAACAGACTTAATCTTGTGGGTGGATGGAGGTGACCGTCATATGAGAACACTGGAAAAGAAGCAGCCTCATTTCAGAAAAATCCCTGTGCTGAACTTAAGTGACTTTACCTGGGAATGGTCAGTGAAGCAATAGCCATGACTTTAGGAGCTTAAATTACGAATAAAACTGTGTTTAAAATAAACAGCCAAGGAATGGCAACCAATCAGCAGGGGCAACCGATGACAGCACTCTTCATGTAGCTCATACTTATCACTGCCACCCTGCATTCTTACATTCCGTGAAAGAAGCCATGGTGCTGCCAGGACCCAGCCACATTTTCCACTCCCAGCTTCGCATGGCTTGGAGAGGAGTTTGACATTACTTTGCCTGAAATGCTGGAGAAGTGGTACCAGGATGAAGGCCCCCTTTGCTTGATTTCTCCAGCCTGGAAGTTGATCTAATTCATGAGTAAAACATCCTTCCAAACAGGGATTAGCACATGAAAGAAATAGCTCTGGCTCAGGGAAATGAAGTCTTAGCAAAGAAGGAATACCAATGAACACAGATAGGGGACCTCTACCCATGCTGCTGGGCCTCTGCATGCCTTTCATTTATTGAGTACATTTTGTGTACTTCCACACTATGATGGACCCTAGTCATATAATGGTAAAAAGATCAATGTGCATGTGAATAGTTATGAAGTAGCTAAATAAGGTGCTCAAAGATACTAGGTCCTTATCCATGGAACCTGTAAACATTACCTTATATGATTTTTAAATGATTTTACAGATGTATTAAATTAAGGATTGGAAATAGAGGATCCTGGACTATCCAGGTGGGCCCTCAATGTAGTCAGGAGGATCTTCATGGGAGAGGAAGAAGGAGATTGAACATGGACAGAAGAGGAGGAAGCAACATGACTACAGAGGCAGAGATTGGATTGGTGTGGCTATAAGCCAAAGGATTCCAGAAGCTGGAAGAGACAAGGATATTCCCCCTGGAGCCTCTGGAAACCCTGCTGACAACTCGATTTCAGCTCAGCGATGCTGAGTTTAGACTTCTGGCCTCCGGAACTGTGAGAGGATACATTTCTGATGTTCTAAGCTGACCTGTTTGTGGTAATTTGTCATAGCAGCCACAGAAAACTAATACAATTTATAAAACAATAAAATTTTAATACAGGGTTGAACAAAGTACCATTGAAAGCTTCGTTATGTACCTGACATGCCAGCTGTTTCTGAAGGAAAAAAAAAAACTGAACAGAGCAAAGAGGCCTCCCCAAATGGATTAAAGACATTAAAGGTGCAAAGTCACTGGGATAGGAGATAATTTGACAATCTAGGGAACGGTTTTCTTTTATTTAACAAATGTTTACGGAGCTCTGGCAGTGTAGCAGGTGCGCCTTTGAAATCTATTCTCATTTAATCCTCCTAAATCATGTGTCCAAGCAAAGCCAGTTGTCTGGTAATGACTCCATGCCCTGGACCATGCCACTGTGCTGCCTCCCTGTTCAGCCAGAGCCACAACCCTGGGTCAGGGATGTCTGATGCGGAGTGGCCCTGTGCTGAAGTCATGTGCTTAGCAGTTTGATCACACGATGTAAGCACCATGGAGTCAGAGAAGAATTTTGTCAGACATGATCAGATTTTTCCTTTAGAAAGGTTGTTTGCATAGCTGAATAGAGAACAATTTATAAGGGGCTGAGAGGAAAGAGAGAAAGAACTAAGGAATGCTATGCAATAGTGGTTCAGGGAGAAATGATACTGGTGTGAGCAGGACAGTGATAGTAAGGAGGAAGAAGAGAAAGGAGAGGGGGGAATGTGAGCCATGGATACCATGTCTGAGGGACTTTAGGGTTTAGCTCAGGGGCAGAGTGCTTGCCTAGCATGTCTTGATCTTGGACTTCCCAGCTTCTAGAACTGTGAGCAATAACTGATATTTAGTTATAGCAGCCAGAATAGACTAAGACACCACTCAAGAGCATCACTGGGAATGAGAACAAGAGACACACAGGGACCTGTGTGGATTGATAACCAAGGACCAGACTTTCCCATCCCTGCCAAACAGTTCATACCTTAGCATCATGGAACCACCAAGAGAGACAGAAATCGACTGAGATGATGACTTTACTACCCAGAGAAAATAAGGGGTCCTAATGAAAATTGTCACAGTTTCTTAAATACATCAGGCTGTAGATGCACTTCATCTGGATGGCTTGTTCCCATTCCATGTGCCTCAGTTACTGCTGTTAAAGATATTATCTTAAAATAAGTACTATGATAATGACTCTTTCTGCTGAAGACCTTACAGTCTCCATTTACTGTCTACCTCTTCAAGGCCAAGTTCTTCTGGCTGGCTTTAAAAACCCAACTTCTATCTTACTCAGATTGAGTTCTACCTATTCTGAGAAGCCATCTCCAACATTTCTTATAATCATCTATCTCTACTTCTTAAGGCAAGTGTTATCTGGGCATATAATCACCAACTCTGTAGATATATGAATCATCAACTTGGAGTGTGGTGTGTGTGTGTGTGTGTGTGTGTGTGTGTACAAACAGCTAATCATCTACCCATCTGTCTGTCTACCCATATTAGTTAAAAGATCTTTAAAGGAAAATAGTATGTATTCTGTGTGGATAAAATGATGCTTTTTATGTGTTAATAGTTTCTGAGTGACTGAAGAAGTACTGAAGTGATTAATAAAGTTTTGATGGGTGGTGGCCATTTGATTTTAAGAATATGTTATAGGAGTAAGAGGTTTTTTTGTGGGGGAGGGGTGCTGCCAGGAATTGAACCCAGGGGTACTTAACCACTGAGCAACAATCCCAGCCCTTTTATTTATTTATTTTATTATTTTTAGACAGGGTCTCTCTCAGTTGCTGAGGCTGGCTTTGAACTTGGGATCCTCCTGCCTCAGCCTCCTGAGCTGCTGGAATTATAGGCATGCCACCTCACCCAGCCAGGGTAAAGGTAAGGTTTTTAACATAGCTCCTAGATTTTATTAAATTCGAAGAATGAGTAATGATGTACAGCCCTGGACCTGCTGGTGGGACAGGTAGGTAAAGGGTTCCCCCAGGAAGAGAACACAAGCCCTTCCAGCTGCCCCCCCACCCCAAGATACCAATAAGAGCAGGGGAAAGCAGCAATTCAAAAAGCATTGCCCACAAATATACAAGGTAGCAAGCCTATAAGGAGTTTAAAGAGAGCAATATCCTTATTGATCAGAATCTTTATTTTGAGGTAATTAGTTATAAATGTGATGAGTTCTAAGTGTTGGCTTGGAATGCCTGTGAACCAAAGGCACCCATGCTGTGCTCTGTGGGAAGCAGAGATGTGGACTTGAACAGAAATAGTCCTCTACTTCCAGGCTGAACTGCAGCAAGAGCAGAGAACCCTCATGCATAATTTACAGTCCCAACACCAGCAACTCCTGCATTGCAGTGTTTTTACCAGGTGCCAAATTACCCCAGAAGAAACTATTTATACCAGTGGGAGGAGTAAGAAAGCCAGAGAAGTGGAACATAAGTAATTATAGAGGGGCAGATTGATCACTTCCTAAACTGCCAGTCATGAGCTTTCATATTTGAAGGAAAAAAAGGACAAAAAGAAATTTAAGCTGGCTTTGTCCTCATGGTTCAGGCAATGTTATAGTTCTAACCAGACACTAAAAACTGAACAAAGGGGCTGGGGCCGGGGCTCAGTGGCAGAGCGCTTGCTTGGTGCACGTGAGGCACTGGGTTTCATCCTCAGGACCACATAAAAACAAAATAAAGATATTGTGTCCATCTACAACTAAATATATATATATATATATATATATATATATATATATATATATATTTTTTTTTTTTTTTTTTTTTTTTAAACTGAATGAAGAGGCAACAAAAACTCAAGGAAAGGCCCCACGACCCACACATGTGATCTTGATCTAGACTTAAATTTTCAAAAATTTTCTCTCTGGGAAGTCTCATTACTTTATTTTTAACCTAATAAAAAAAAGTCTTAAATGTGAGTTCAGGAGTCCTGCACACTTTTCTCTTGTAGAGGATAGATAACAGCGTTCTGATTTTGGGGAGAGAGCATCATCCAGTGGCTAGAGGAGGGGGTCTCAATACAGAATTTGGGTTTGCTCCCAAAGGTTATGACCTTTAGCAATTCACAGGAAGCCAGATTTTCTGTCTTCTGTACCACCTTGGGATATACACACAGACTTCAGGTGTGGGCAGAAAAGTACCATAAAAAGAAGAGGTGAGATGGGATATTCAAAGTCCTAAAGCTTTATCTCACCTCTTTTGTAGGCTTAATCTTTACATAGACTGCAAATGTATCATTACAGTTTATTTATTTTATATGAGGGAAAAAATACAGAAGGAAAAAACCGGATAGCTGTGAGTTGAGGAAAAATCCATGTAAAAACTAACAGGCCCCAGGCACTGTGGCACCCACCTGTAATCCCATCGACTAGGTGGGTTTGGGATGGAGGATCTCAAGTTCCAGACAAGACTCAGCAAGATCCTCTCTCAAAATACAAAATAAAAATGGCTGGGGATGTGGCTCGGTAGTAAAGCATCCCGGGTTCAACTTCAATCCCCAGTAAATAAACAGACAAACAAAAACAGACAAATGTTGTCAATCCACCAGAAACTGAATCTGGTTGGATATCTTCATCTTCACTGGGAATCCTTGAGACAGTTATTTTAAAAATTTTTGACTTGATTTTCTTTCATATTAAAGGTTAATAATTAATTATGTTAAATCTTTGCTATTTGGCAAATTATTAAAATTGAATATTTCTTAAGCTGGAAAAGGGATTTCTGTTTGGTTGACAACAAATGAATTTATGAAATATTATCCTTAAATACAACTAATTCAAGACCTAAATAATTATTTGAATTGCTTTGCAAACTATTGAGAAGTCAAATAGGTATTTTATCTTGATACATTCTAAAGGCTACTTTTTATGGAATTGAAAGAATTCAGACGCGGATTTCACAAGCTTGAAACAGCACACTTTGTAACAGATGATGTTTTCTTGGGTCTATTGCCTGTGTCTCTTCACTGTAAGTTACATCTTTTTTTTTTTTTCATTTTGTAAATTGAAATCAGACAAATAGAAAACTAGGAGAAAATATGTTAAGTGGAAAAGAAAAGAAAATAAGTGTAGCTTTCAGGACCAAAAGATAAATCAACTGGAAAAACTTGTGGATCTCCTGGTTATTTAATCAGTTATTGATTTAACAGTGTAATTCATGCTCTTGGGTACTGTTGAAGACCCCAAATTAAATTAGAGCTGGATCTTGTCCTCTAGGAATTGAGAATTTAAAATAGAAAACATGATATATACTTAGAAAGCTATCAAAATCTACCAGATCGTAACCTCTTGAGGTTTAGGCTGTTTGTTTTGCTCACTGCAGTAGCCCAACAAGTGCCAGACACAAGGTAGGTGCTCCATAAATACTCGTTGGTGGAATGAATAATACAAAGGCGGATAGTATTCAATCATATGAGCATTGCAAATAAATAAATAGCAAAATTGGTAATAGTAGGGACAGGTAACTGCCAGCATCACTGAAATTATATTTTAAACTTGCAAATAATTAAGCTGATAATCAAGCCATAAACAGAATCTCCTGGGCATTGCTATTATTTTTCAATTCCATCAACTTCTCTGCCATCCTCTTGGTATAACATCATGGACATTTCTTAATATACTGGGCTTCAGTGGCATAAGGAGGTCAGGCTAGCAGAGTGTTTACTGGCTCAAATATGCAAGATCCTTTAAGGTGACAGAATCATTAAACGTGTACTCCTAGCCCATTAACCCCCTGATTCTTGTCTTGGAGGGAAACTTAGAAGAAAAAAACATTAAATAAATAATGCTAGAGGTGTTATGCATATATGACAATTGTGAAGGTAGGACATGAATGACTAACATTTGGGGAACATAGGGAAGGAAGGCAAAATTGTCTTTGTCCCACCAAAATAATATGTAACCTTAGTTCACATTCTGAAAGCCCCTGAATTGTTTATCAGCAGCTTTCTGAATATTTGACAAAACATACACAGGGTCTGTCTTTGGGATGTTTTCTTTTTTCTTTCTTTTTTGTGGTACTGGGTATAGAATCTAGGGTTGCTCTACCACCAAGCTATATCCCCAGCCCTTTTTTATTTTTTATTTTGTGATAAAGTCTCACTAAGTTGCCCAGACTGGCCATGACCTTGAGATACTCCTGTCTCAGCCTCCAGAGTAGCCATGATTACAGGTGTGCACCACCATGCCTGTTTCTTGGGCCGTTTACTCAGTGGACTTCTTTACTAGAAGTACCACATGAGAAATGGTGCCAGTGCCTGTTATAGGTTTCACGAAATCTGTAGCAAAATGAGGAGACTATGAGCAATGTATTACTTATGTTTATAAAGCTAAACTGACTCACTTTACAGGGCTTTTGAAAATTTAAATTAAAAAATTTTTAAAAAGTGAGATCAAAACATTTTCAATGCTAGAATATCGTTCCTTTTATTCTTTTTAAATGATGGAAGCTGCAGATAGCTTTTCTTTCAATGTTCTAAACAAAGTTGATAACCCTCTGTGGATCTCTTTAAAAAGCATTTTACTAGTTTCTGAATTTTAGAGGAATGTGTGTTAGTCAGCTTTGCATCACTGTGATCAAAACACCTGACAAGAACAATTTAGAGGAGGAAAAAATCCATGGTTGGCTACTCCATTGCTCTGGGCCTGAGGTGAGGCAGAACATCGTGTAGAAGAGCACTCTTCAACTCATGGCAGCCAGGAAACTCAGAGAGAGGAAAGGGCAGTAGAGAAGATAACCCTCCCAGGGGCATGCTCCCAGTGACCTGCTTCCTCCAGCTAGGTTCCCCCTCCTAGGAGTTCATTCAGCCATGAATGTATTAATCCACTGATGGGATCAGAGCCTTCCTGATTCACTCTCTTCCCTAAAGTCCCTCCTCTACACACATGAGGTTTTGAGGGACACCCAGATCCAATTCAGAACGGCATGATAGTTACAAATAGCATTACAGTATCATCACAGAGTACTAGGAATTATTCCTTAACACACATTATTGCGTCTTCAAATAAGCTTATGCTAAATGTTTAATGTGCATGTCTACATCATTTAATATACCAGACTACTTACTATGTATTGAGAAATATAGGCCCTCCCATAATTAAATAGAAAACTATTGTTTCTTTAAACATTTATTTCTGTTTTTACCATAATTTCATTATTTTTGGAAAAAGAGATTAAGTATCATTGTTAACAGTGTTATTAACACTATCAATATTAAGCAAATATTTACTGATGTAGTTTAATTTAATCCTGTTTTTTTCTTTGACCAGAAATGATTTATTTTTGTTACTTAGAATATTGAGGAAATGAACTACGGCAAAAATTTACAAGGCCACTGATTTTATTGGTCTATAAATGATGTGTATAAATTTTATAAAGTGCTGGGAGCCATTAGCCAAGTAGGTATGACAATTTCCTTTCCAGCGTACCCCATGTTGCAGTGACATTGAATGTACGTGACCTTGCTCAAGGACCAAGGCAGATTAGGGTGTTCCCGGTTTTAAGATAATCGTGTTTAGGGCGTTCCCAGTTTAGGTTCCAGGTTTAAGGTTTAAGATTATTCCTGCTGGGAATAGGGCGTATCCTGCTGCCTGAGTTCCCCTTGAGTTCTCACGGGATTTAGACAGTATATTTTGGAGATAGAAGCCCAGTGGAGGTGAATTTGGGCAGAGAACGTGGATTTGGGCAGAGAACGTGGATTTCCCCAGAACGTGATTGTAGACGGCTGGTGTGAGTTCGGGAATAAAGAGTTGCTGTTTGAATCTACAAGCTGTGTGGTGGCTCGTGATTGTGTGCCCAGCCAGACTGCGGCATTTGTGCCCAGCCAGACATTGGCAATAAAGTTTAGAAAACAAATATAAACCTAGTGATTACCAAGATAAAAATTTTTATTGTAGAATCTTCTATATCTTTCTTTATAAACAATAAATATTTTACAACAAAAAAGGGATTATATCGTACATGCTGTTTTATAACCTGATTTTTCAACTTAACAGGTTGTGAATCTCCTTCTATGACATTAAACATTTTCCTACATAATTTTAATGGCTTCAGATTGTGATATTCTACAATGTACTCTCATCTGTTTAATTACTTTATTGTTATTAGATACTGTTGATGCCCTTTTTTAAAAAAATTTTAATGTTGAAATGAACATCTTTGTCAGGTTAAAACTTTATTTACTTTTTTAAAATTTTGGTACTGGGGATTGAACCACTGAGCTACATCCCCAGCCCAGCCATTTTTATTTTCTATATGAGACAGGGTCTCACTAAGTTGCTTAGGGCCTTGCTAAGATGCTGAGGCTGGCCTCAAACTTTCAATCCTCCTGTCTCAGTCTTCTGAATCTATGGAATTGTAGGTGTGTGCCACCATGCTGGATTTATTTACATTCTTACATTCTTATTTACAACAATTTGTTAGGAATTTCTGGGTAAAGTATATACAAATTGATAAAACTTGATACATTATATGACTTAATATAAAAATGAATGTATTGGTTATTTGGATATGTATTTTTTGCAGGGATTGGGGGTACCAGGGATGGAATTCAGGGGCACTCAATCACTGAACCACATCCCTGGCCCGATTTTGTATTTTTATTTAGAGACAGAGTTTCACTGAATTGCTTAGCATCTTGCTTTTGCTGAGGCTGGCTTTGAACTCTTGATCCTCCTGTCTCAGCCTTCTGAGCCCCTGGAATTACAGGCGTATGCCACTGCGCCTGGCTGCATTTAATTTCATTTCCAAAAAATTCGTCACTGCTGATATGAGACATCTTAGATGAAATCATCAAACTTTGGATAAAGGGATCCTACACATCATCTAGTCCAAAAACTTCATTCTAGAAGTTAACTTGAGATAGATCTATTCCTTTTCTAATTAAATAAGACATATTCGTTGTAAAATAATAATAATAATAATAATAATAATAATAATAATAATAAAAATATAAAATACACAGTAAATCATGTATTACCCACCAACCCAAAACAATTGCTATTAGCTTTTTGGTATATATCTATGTCATCTTTTACTTATGTATTTGTACTTTATGTGATTTAGCTAGAAAGATAGCATCCAAAATTTTATACTATTATGTTCCCATATGTAATTGACATCTTTTAATGTCAATAAATACTGACCTATATCATAATTTGTAATGGCTACACAGTCACTGTAATTTGTTTAACCAACCCTCAACTCATAGATGTTAGAATTCTTTGGATTTTTAACCACCAATGTTAGGTTTGGGGATTAATATTTTAATGGCTCTGAGAATTCTTACAGTAAAGAAATTCGGTAATTTTTATTAATTTAGGGTTTCCTAACTATTTTCTGCTCATGGAAGCCCCCCACCCCCACCTTTAGTTTACTAATATTTTACTAGTGTAACCTAGGAGAGACTTTGGAAAAGGGTATTCTATTTCTGTTTTCTTCAAAACTACTAAGTATCTACATGTCACTTTTCTATAAACTCTGAAAAAAAAATCCTGGGAATTATTTAGAAGAAATAAGTATTTTAGACATTCTAGAGAATACATCTTTGATATATATAAACTGTCAAATTAACTGCCAGCAGAGTAAGTAGTGTTTTGGTTTGAATTTTATGGGATCACTGGAGGTTTTTTGTTTTAAATGATTTTTTTAAAACATTTTTGTTGTTGTAGATGTACACAATACTTTTTCATTTATTTTTATGTGGTGCTGAGGATTGAACCCAGCACCTCACATTTGCAAGGCAAGCGCTCTACCACTGAGCCACAACCCCAGCCCCTTTATATCATTAAAACAAAAGGGACATATGAACAGAGAAAGGAGAATTTGAGATCCAGGTTTTGGCTCATTGTGGATTGATTGAGGGGTGGGGTGCAGAGTCCTGAATTCCCATGGGGAAAGAATAGACCAAGGAGGCAAGAGTCAGAGGGAGAGAGAGTGGAAAGTATTAGAAATTAAGGAGGGGGGTTATAAAGACTCTTTAGCAATGTGCGAAATAATTAAAAGAAAATGTTTGATAGAAAATATTGGTAGAATGAGGATATGAAATCGTATTCATAAAACTAACCAGAAAAAAAATAGAGGAAAATATAATAATTGTATTTTAGATTGGGTTCTTTTTTTCTCTCTCTCTTTTCTAATTACTGTTTTCATTTTTATTTTAAAAATATTTTATGAAATGGAAAAGAAAAGAAATACTAAAGGATCAGACAAAATTAGGAGAAGAGAGGCTTATGGAGGAGGAGGAAGATAGTGGTGGAGTCGAACAAAGGCAACAAATAGATTAAAGTGAACAGGATAGAAGAGAGAACATTCAATTTGGCCTGGAGGAGATCATTAATGGCTCAAGTGCTGTCAAGTGGACAAAAGCCAGTCTGCAGTGGGGTCAGATGAGAGAACGGGAGAAGAATAATTTTTTTAGGACCTAGGATCATAATAATTCACTTAGAGGCCCCCCCCCCCCCGGCCCCCAGCCACTATTACTTTAGTTCTGGTTTTATCATGTTGGGATTTTGCCTATATCATTTTTTTTCCAGGAGCTGATAAATGAAAACCTTTTTTTTTTTTTAAAGAAATCCTATGAGTAAGTTTCTTTGCCCTTATTTTTGAACTGAAAAATAAAGAAATGGTAAATTCTCTTTCTGAGCCTTTCTATGTACTAGAAATGCTACCATATAGAAATCTTAATAATATGCCCTGTGCATGCTGTTTAAAAACAGAAGAACTTGGTCGCCCAAGGTCATTTCAGATGCCTTTTTTCCTTGGTGATTTGTGTATATTTAAAAGACAAATTATTATGAAAGGATATGAAATATAGGTTTAAGAAACTCAAAGAACAAAGCGCATTCTTTGCTCTTTGAATTTCTTAAAATTAAGTTCTTAAGACTCCTGCTGCTTACCTTCAAACAAGCCACCTTGAAACTACTCTATGAAACCCGGTTAAAGGACGAACCAAAGAGTTTCACTTATTTAAAAAAAAAAAAAAAGGCGCACAGGAGAGAGAACATTCAAGTCTTCTAGTATCCATACTTATTAGCTAAATTGAATGCCTGCAGTGGGTCTCAGGGGAGGACACAGTGGCAGCCTCTTCCCATTACAGCTCAGCCAGAAGCATTTATTCCCTTGTAATTAAGGCCAAGGGTGCAACCGGGGATGTGAATGGAAGCAATTATGTGGATCATTCTGCTCCTTCAACATTTCTCAAGAGTTTGTGTATTTGTGATCTTTGAAGTCCCTGTATATTTCTGAGCGGTTATACTTGGTGTCATAGATCCATCCTTGGAGCATAACAAGAGCCAATACTGTTGTTGGTGCTTTAGTCGTGCCATGGTAATCCATCCTTTCCAGATCCCATGAGGGTGAAGTATTAAGTCCTATGTCTCCAGAAGCAGATACTGGGATGGAGTTCAAAGGCAAGGGTGGCACCAGGAGATAAAAGTAACAGAGTAGTAGAAGTAGGAACGGAAAGGGACTCAGTCAAAGCAAAGGGTCTCTGTCAGGTCCAAGTGCTTCAGGAGGTAGCTTCAGCCTGGCCCCACAGGGCAACTCTGGGGTGTGGGCCAGGAAAGGAACAGGGCTTCCATTCCTCTGTACAGTCAGTGGCTGACAGCCTTCATGGTGGCAAGAAAGGTTGTTATGGGCCAGGCTATCTGGGCAATGACCAGGCAGACTTCATTTTACTCTGAGATTCCATGTCATATGAGAAATGCTTCTCCCATGGGAACCTCCTCCTCTGTACCTTTCAATAGTTGCTTAACATAGCATGTTTGGCAACACAAAATGGCAATTCTTATACAACATATCTTGTCAGAGATTGATTATGTAGACATTAGTAACCATTCTTTAATTTCTATTATGAAAAGTCCCATGGGAAATACTGAATGTACCCAGAATGAAAATATGATGGACATTGCATTGTTTCGCTAACGGCTTAATTCAGCTTCTATAAACCCACTTGCTTGCTTGCAGCTATGGCAACCCAGGTGCAGTTTTTGCCTTTAAATACCTTGAAACGCTCAGGCTTGGGCTGTTCCTTGCAGAGATAGTTATGAGTCCTACAGGGAGCAGTTGCTGGCTGGCTAAATACTCTCCAATTCAGACAAAATGGACTTGGTATATTTTCTGAACGGTCTGCCCCATAACAGGTGGGTGTGTTTGGGTGTGTGTGTGTGTGCATAATCTGCAAACGGAGAGCAACAGGTTGTGTACCAAGAGGAGTAGAACAGGTAGATACTATTATCTCCATGTAACAGTAAAGGCCACAGAGTCTTGCCCAAGACCTCAAAGCTCAGGGGAATAGCTGGGATTTGGAAACTTGCAGTTTGATTCTAAAAGCCATGTGCTTCACCACCCTCCTGTATTTACAGCATGCTATGGCATTATCAATACATTTTCTACAATTTTCACAATGGACTGCTTAACAAACTATTTTGATTTTATTAGGTTTCTTAAAATTTTGAAAGTATGTCTGGGATGAAATCCATTAATGCTATGTTGCACTATGTTTTAGAGAGGCAACCCCCAACAAAGGTAAAATCAAATATTTAAAACTAGACCACTGGAGTACCTGGAAGAACATATACTCCCAAACCACTCTAACTAATGAAATCTGCCCAGCCCTTATAGAATTGTGTAAAATGTGGTTTTGTGGGTCTTTCTAAATAAGAGGTATATCTGGACAGAGTAGCACACCCATGTGATCCCAGCAACTAGGGAGGCCAAGGCAGGAGGATCACAAGTTTTGAGGCCAGCCTGGATGACTTAATGAGATTTTAAGTCAAAATAGAAAATAAGAAGGGCTGGGGATGAAGCTCTGTGTGCTGGAGTGCTCCTAGATTAATCTCCTATGCAAAAAAAAAAAAAAAAAAAAAATGGAGGGCAGGAGTTTGTGCATGGTGAGGGCCCAGGTAAGTGGTGCTCTTTAGGTTTTCAGAATGGCTATGTGACAATGCAAATAAGCAAGAGAGATATAAGTGGTAATATGACCTGCATCAAGAGAATCCCATAGATCCTCGCTGGCCCAGAAAAGATGATACCAGGGAGAACAGGGGGCCTAAATAAAGTAAGAGCATTTTAAGAGGAAGACTTAAGAAATGCAGAAGTTTTCTTCCTATGTGTTTCAGTGAAAGGGGGAAATGCTCCTTTTTTTCATGTGGAGGGTGATGCTCTATGGATACACTGAACCCTAATTGTTGTGTGCATCCTGATTGTCAAGTAGGGAAGAGTGGAGGAGGGACAGGCTTGAATGCTATGATTTTCAGATTCTAGATCATGGGAACTGACATTTGTATAGTGGTTACCAAGGGAGAGGCACTGCTGGAAGTGTTGTACAGATATTAACTTCTTAAAATCTCTTAATAATCCAGTAAGGTAGATGCTCTTATTTACAAACAAGGTAACAGAGGCACAGAGATTAAATAACGTGGTCAGGATCACACAGCCAGTTAGCTGAAGAGCTGTGATGCGAGCACAAGTTATCTGCTTTTAGATTCTATACTCTTACCCATTTTTGCCCTAGACCATCAGGAATCATGCTGATAATGTTGCTAATCCTCATTTGTAGTTTATTTCTGAATGCTTTGCTATTTTTGAAACAGATCCCTATCCAAATCTTGGTCAAAGCTAAACTCTAGAAAAATACTTGAGTTCTGACAGCAAGAAACACTTATGAAATGGTCTTAAAGTTGATATGAAGTTATGCATGTTAGGAAAATTTAGAGAAAGAGGTGGCAGCCAGGCAGAGGAACTCTTTGTTCTGTATACAAATGATGGTACTCCCTGCCCATGGGGAGCTGGAACTGGCAGCATTTATATTACTAAGTCACTCTCAATACTCAGCTGCTTGCTAAGAATTAAATTGCTGGAACTAGATCTAATAAGCCTCAGGTTACCATGGTTTGGATGAGGTGAGCACATTAGTGTGATATATTTAGCCTCTAGAAACAGTTAAATGTAAGATTAGCTTTATTACCAAAATGATAATATATGCTGACATTACTCATGGTTACTCACTTCATGTCCCCAAGTAAACAATCGCACACCAATTTAGTCTATTGAGTCAAGCAGACCTCCCATCCTGTTTATGGTTTGTGGACAGGAGTGACTCATACAGGTCCCCGCCAGAGGCATGATTGCCTCTGCTGCCCTCTAGAGGCCCATCAGGTCAAGACTGCTCATCTATGAGTGTCACCTTTACTTTCCCTTTTAAATCTCCAACTGATTCTGTTTGTCAAAAAGAGATGAGGCCAAAACACTCTGAAGTGCCAAAACCAATGATACATTTTAATTAAAATTCCAAGCCAGACCACTTATAATTACTATGTACTCAAGGAAAATGAAAAGCTTCTACCCTGTATTTCTCACATCATATCTCAGCCACTAAATAGAAATGTCAAGGTTGTCTTAAAACTATAAATAGGGCTAACACTCAAAGCATTTACCACATGCCAGGTACTATTCTAAGTATATCACATTTATTAACCTGTTTAATCTACCCAATAGTCCTGAAAGGTGGGTAGTATGATCATCTCCATATTATAAATTCTGTAGTAGAAGCAGGAATTGCCAAGTACTTATCACAGTTCATGAGTGGCAGAGCTGAATTTGAATACAGGTATGTCTGCTTGCGTAGACTAGGCTTAGTATCAGTCCACTGTACAGCCTCTTTTGTAGCTATTAAGGTATGCATTACAAATTTAATTTTTAGGTAGAGATTTTGCTAAAAATCTTTAATATTGATCTGAGGAAACAATTGGCTCAGACACTTGAAAAATGTCAGCAATATATAATAGACAAAGAGAAAGGATAGGAGAAGGAAGATGAAGTAGGGGAGGAGGATAAAAATAGAATTATTCTAGAGCTGTGACAACTAAACATAATTTGTTTCCCATGATTGTATCCTAAATATAAAAAACAAAGCTATACACAGCACTGGATATTTGGGGATTTGAATTTGGATTATATATTGGATAATAATGTTAAATTTCTCAAGTATGCTCCTTTTATGATGGCCTAAAAGAGAATGAGTTATGTCCTTGTTATTAAGAGATCCTTGATGATGTATTTAGGGGTAAAATGTCATGATATCAACAAATATCCATGAAAAAGTCCAGGAAAAAATATTAGAAATATTTGTGAGAAATCCAAAAGAGAAAGCAAATGTGGAAAAAATGGAGAAACTGGGTAGGAGTATATGATGTTCATGATACTATTTTTAAAGCTTTTTTCTAGGTTCGAAATTTTTAGAGTTAAAAAAGGGAGGAAAAATAAGCTTTATCTCAAAATGAGAATCAGACATAAATATAAACAATGGATCTGCCTGGACCACTCTGGGTGAAGATAAACCAGAGAAGCATGTTGGGATCCATAGGCAAACTTTGAAATCTGTGGACATGTGCTCTGTGTGGGTGTGTGAAATGTTAAAGCTTATTTATTAGTGTCTTTCCATTTGTACTGGGTACTACATGCATCATTATATACTTTTAAGTATTCAAGTTTTCAACCAATAGAAAATAAACAATGCAAGTTGTAAAGCCTTTTATCAAGTTTAGAAAGGTCTCATTTTAGTCTTGGAATTAGTCCATTTTTGTCATCAGTAAAGAAGGCATATTTAGGAGTCTGTCATTCCTATTTATTCAGCACATGTATTTTGTTCTAGGTACTGGTATAGATGATGGGATACAGCAGTGAACAAACAAGATGCCTGGATTCACAGTGCTTACCTTCTGGTGAAAAAGAGAGAGGCAATAAACATGGTAGCCCAGAGAAGTGTTAGAGAGTGATCATTGCCAAGACAAAGCAGAACAACAGAGCAGGAAAGTGGGACATTGAACAGGTAGTTGCAAAGCAAAAGCTTTGCCATTTTAAACAGGAATTTCCCAGGGTTTCATTCAAACATGACACTTGGAAGAAAAGTGGAAGAGAATAGTAGAGAAAGACCCTAAGGTGAGCGCATGCCTGGATGATGGTTGGAACAGAGTAAGAGAGGAGAGAGCAGAAAACATGAAATCAGGATGGAATTAGAAGATGAATTCATAGAGGTCACAATGAAAGCTTTCATTTAAATGTTGAATATAATAGGGTATCATTGGATGATTTTGAGCAGAGGAATGATGATCAAAATTAATATAAAATAATAAATCTCATAGGGAGACATATGTGGGATCAGCCTCTCCCATTGGGAGGCTGTTGCAACAATCCAAGCAAAAAGTGATGGTGACTCAGTGCAGGACAGTACAGTTGGGATTGGAGGGATGTGATGGGATTCTGGGCAAGTTGAGATGGGAGAGCCAAGTGAGAGGATTTACCAATGAGTCAGAGATGAGTTTGGGAGAAAGAAATTGTCCAGGGAGACTTGAAAGTTTTCTCCTAAGTACCTGGAAAGATAAAGTTGCATTCCACTGGGATGGGAAAGACCAGGTAGGGCATATTTTGAGGGAGAAGATCAAGAGTTGAGTTTTGAACATTCTGAGTTGGAGATGCCCATTAGAAATCCAGAAGGAGTTACCTGTCATAAAAGTAGTTTATGCAGAAGTCTGGAGAATGGAGAGCAGTGGGGGCAAGAGATTTATAACTGGTCCTAATTGGTGTATAGATGGTATTTAAAACCATGAGCCTAGATCGGTTGATGAAATGGTGAATGTGGTAGAGGAGAAGATTTTTAAGGACCATGACCTTGCAATTATTCTGTTTTGCATGTTTATACTTGTTACAGTTCTCATTTTGTTTAGAAAATTATTACGCTGCTCAAAATAAAAGGGAAAATTGACAATTATCTAAATTACTGAAGATAGCCAATCAAATAATTAAATTTGCAAAGTATATTAATTTTCCTCAATTATCTGGTTTCATTTTCTACAATTGCCTGCATTATTCAGTACTAGGACAGCTATATGTTGAGTTGTTTTATCGTACTGTTATTTAATCAATAATACATTAATCTTTGGGACAGTAAAGTGCAAAAATTCTTTCAAGTGATTTTCTATAGGGAGTAATCCTCATCTGTGTTTACTTTCTGAATTAAAATCAGATGTTTTGTTGGACTATGACAATTCTTTCCCCTTTTTTCTTATGTTTATGACTTTGACAGGTTTCTTTTGGTGAGGGAGTAAAATGGCTTTTTAAAGTTACACCCAAGCAGAGCTCATGTTAATGAAGGACCAAAAGAGGAGAAAATGCTGTCTGTGAACAAAGATATTTAAATATACTTGTTTTATCTAATAAAAACAACTGGTGAAGATAAGGAGTTCACTGAACTGCAAATAAGCCCATGTAGTAAATGCATTTTATCAGTAATATTTGAATTTTAATGTCAGAGCCATTATAACACTCTTCCCTTAGTTAATTGAGTAAATAAATATGGGCAAGCTCAGAAGCTTTCTTTCCCCACAATGAATTGTATAACCGTGGTGGATAGTCTAGATAAGATAGACACGTGATGAGGTTTATTCATAAAGAAAAACCCACCAGGCACTATGGCACATGCCTGTTAACCCAGTAGCTTGGGAGGATCGCAAGTTCAAAGCCAGCCTCGTCAATCTGGCAAGGCCCTAAGCAACTCAGTGAGACCCTGTCTCTAAATAAAATAAAAAATAGGGTTGGGGATGTGGCTCAGTGCCCCTGGGTTCAATCCCCAGTAATCTCCTCAACAACAAAAAAATAAATAAAAAAGAAAGAAAGAAAGAAAGAACAACCCAATTTAACCCAACATTTAAAATAAGGGAGAGGATGGACTCATACATTAGAAAATATAGAGGTTGGGCTGGGGATGTGGCTCAAGCGGTAGCGTGCTCTCCTGGCATGCGTGCGGCCCGGGTTCAGTCCTCAGCACCACATACAAACCAAGATGTTGTGTCCGCCGATAATTAAAAAAATAAAATATTAAAATTCTCTCTCTCCCTCTCTCTGTCTCCCTCTTTCACTCTCTCTTTAAAAAAAAAAGAAAGAAAATATAGAGGTAGATCAGGTTTCTGGGTGTGTTGATCAAGAATTTAGTTGTCTTTGTTTATTTATTTATTTTTTCATTCCTCTCTTCTCTACCATCCAAATTGCTGTCTTTGAAAGCTGGCTTTTTTTTTTTTTTACAGGTCTAGAGAGGCTGCCAAAGTAGTTGGGCTATTTGCTTTCTTGAAAATGCCCAAGGAGAAGGAATGCCCTCCTTCAATTATCAGGCAAGTGATCTGTGCTCAGTGCCAATTCTTGTGGCCAATAGAATGCCATGCCATGTGTTGACAGTCTTAAGGCCTCAGTCCATGGGATCAAGTCAGAAGGATTCCCTTGCTTGCTTACGTCTTTGGAGATGTCAGTCGGGTCAGTGCCCTTTGACGCACACACTGTAGCACAGTGAGGGTGAACTGGTGGGTTGTTGACATAATCATCATGGGTACCTCATGGGGCCAGAGTCAGCGAGATGATCCAAACTTAACACTTACGCCACTTGGATTTGTTGTTGAGACTCGGTCTCCAAATATTTTATTTATCTCAGGGCCTCTCTCCATTGGGTGGTAACAGAAACCCAACAGTATCTACTTAAGAAAAAAATTTGAATTCAAACTCAGGAGACATGGGCAAGATGAAAAATTTTACTTATCTTGTTATTAACTGATATAAACAGTTTTAACACTTTAGTGCATCTAGAGAGGATGTCTTTTTTTTTTCCTGTTACCAGAACAGATCTCAAACAACATAGACATAAATATCATTTTCATATTAGCACTTCTCTGTTGCATATGCTGTATGAACAAAATTGTATGATAGAAGTTTATTTGAAATTCCATTATATGGATCACCATTACAAAAGAGATGTCATATTTAGGTTCCAGTTTATTGGAAGGTTTTCAATTAAAGTTGATGAATTAAACATGTGATTATTACATCTTCCTCCTAAAAACATACTAAAATGAAAGTAAAGATGTTTTAAAGGCAGAAATCTTCAAGGACAGAGAGAGCATGGGAGAAGACGCCAGTAACAAAATGTTGGCAGCTGAGAAGGCAATGGACAAGCATCAGACCATGAAAATCAGATGAAACTCAGAAGCAATCTGATTTGAGCCTCTGAACCACAAAAGGCCTCAGGAACCAACAGCACAAGGTGTCTATGATCATGAAAGTATAAATGGGACCCGAAACAGAATTGTGGGTGAATGTTACGGTTTGGATCTGAGGTGTCCCCCAAAAACTCACATGTGGGACAATGCAAGAAGATTCAGAGGAGAAATGATTGGGTTGTAAGAATCTTAACCCAATCAGTGAATTAATCTCCTGATAGGGATTAATTAACTGAAGTGGTAGGGTGTGTCTGGAAGAGGTGGGAATTGGGGCATGGCATATATTTTGAATCTTGAGAGTGGAGACTCTATCTCTGCTTCTTAATTACCGTGATGTGAGCTGCTTCCCCCTGCCACACGCTCCCCCATGATGTTCAGCCTCATCTCAAGCCCCAAGGAATAGAGCTGGCCTTCTATGGACCAGCCCTCAAACAAACGCTTCCTCCTCTATAATTGTTCTGGTCCGATCCTTCAGTCACAGCAGTGAAAAAGCTGACTAAAACAGTGAGGGTGTTAGAGAATCAGTTGAGCCCCAGGTAAGTATACTCATGCTATTTAGGTGGCACTTGCTCCCCTTCTCCATCTCTCACACCATAATATAAAGAAAAGAGATTTACTTTCAGGAGACATGAACCAGAGAGTCTCTGGACTGGCACAACAGAAGGAGCAACCTCCTAAAAAACAGGGTGATCAGATAAAAGCCTACATAATAAGAGAGGAGAAAGCTGGTTTCATTCTCTTACCAGACTCCTTAAATGATAAAAATTAGGAAAGAGACTTGAAATTCCTTCTCTGACTAGTCCAGGAGCATAGACCTAAAAGTACTGAAGGCAAAGGATCCAGTATTAAAAGGCCATGATAAATCATCTGAGAGTGAAGTCCTTTCATCTTGAAGACTCACACCCTTAAAGCTTCCAATCAACTCTTTAGTTCTCTATCTAAAAAATCTAAGAAGATAACCATACATTTGAGAGAAGGCTTTAACAGAAAAGACAGAGACCAAACAATAGAAAAAGACATTTACAGAAAACAGAGATCATAAAGAACATTTTGAGGAAAAACTAGCCTCAAAAATATAAAAAATCATTATATCTATGAAACAAGAACATGATGCTATAAAAAAAGAATACTCTAAGAATATAAAAGAACCCTTTAAATTTAAAATATGATTGCAGAAATGAAAGGAAAAAAGGAGGGAGATAAAATAGTGGACATTTCTAATAATGTAGGATAACTTAACAAAGCTAGAAAAAATTTTAAAAACTTAAGAGGATTAGTTTAAGAATGTACATATTCAAATAATATGAGCTCAATACGGAGAAAATGGGTCAACAGAAGAGGTAGAAATCATCATATAAATAAATTATGAAATTTCATTAGTGACAATGAGCCCACCATGAACTTAGCATAATGGATGAAAAGAGACACCCATTATTATCTCCATAAAATTTTGAAATATCAGAGATAAAGAGAAGATAACAAAGCCTATGGAGAGAATGGAAATAGACACTAAGTCACATGCATATAATATCAGAATGACATTTGAGTTAATAGTAACACTGGAAGTTAGAAGATAATGAAATAACATTTTAAAGGTTCTGACAGCAAATAATTTCCAACCTGGAATTTTATATTCTGTAAAATTACTATTCAGATTAAAGATATTTTCTGACATGCAAGTTCTCAAAAATTATTCTAGGACTTCAGTTATGCAGTAGACTTACAGAGCACCTGTGCAGATCAGACCAGTCAGATGAAACTGGGAATCTTTCTGGTCTTTCCTTTTCATGGGGAAGATTTGTACTTTTAGAGAACACTTTTTTTGGTTGAGTTTGTGATGAGCATTTAGAAAACAACCAAATGAAAGAATAAAATAATAACTAGGGAAACAAAATGTTATTCAAAACAATAAATAGAATCATTGTATATTACCGTCCATACCTTGTTGACTCTAAGATATCATCAACTATAAGATGCACCAATATGTTATGCACCACTACAGAAGAAAAAATCTCTATAAATGATGACACAATGACTTAATGTTAGTCCACATAAATCAGTCACATTTGTCTATTGTTGCTTTGAAATATCTTCCATCTTTCCTCCTGTCTGCATTGACTGTGACAGAGAATCCTTTCCACACTCTTATTAGCCAACATAACCTAGTTTCATCTACTCATGGGTATCTTTATTCTTAGATTTCATTAAGCACTTGGTTATGCTTTGCAAGTAAATATTCAATTGCTGTCATTCTTCCAGTGACAAATATTTATGTTACTAATAATAAATTTATGCTCCTTTTTTTCTTTTTGTCTTTCTATGTACACAATAACTTTCACAATTTCATTTCTTCTTGGAGATACTTTATGTGGCAGTTAAACTCAGTATGCTAGTGCCAACTGTGAATATGCTCAACGAGTCATGACATTATTAGTCATGACATTATTAGCTTTGTGCAAACTTGTATATATGCAAAGTCAACTATATTACAAAGGCTCTCTGGCTAACTGATTTATTTCTGTTACTATGGAATGCTAATTTGTTGTTTAAAAAATTGCACATTATTTGTTATATAAAGTCTTTAAATTCATCATGGGCCAAGTTACTAAATATATATATAGGATATATATATATATATATATATATATGATAACTTAACAAAGCTAGAAAAAATTTTAAAATATATACACACACACACACACATACCATTTTCAGAGTTCTTAAAATATGGGAAAAAATCTTAGAATCAACTTAATAAAATGCTTATCTATGATTAGGATGAGCATAGTAACAATGCTACAAATACTGAATATGAACTAACTAACAAAAGGTAAGATGTAACCATATTAGGTGAATATGAGAGTGCTAACATATATAAATATATTTTACACACACATATGACAATAATGAATACAGAAAATACATATATATGATGCATACAAAAGTAATATATGAAAGTATCCATATATATTAGATGGTGGTGATGAATGCAGTAATGGTGAAGCAAAGCTAAATTCTTAATTTCTAAGATATGAAAGCAGTTATTGATCCTTGATCTTGAAAACTTATTCTATACAAGTAAACATGTTATTGGAAGATCATATTAACATAAAATAAGTAGCAGAAAGAATCAAGAGGTTACCTCTGGAGGATTGCTCTTGGGTCAGGGAACTTTTATTTTCTAAGAAGTCTTTGAATTATTTGAAATTTTAAGCTATGTGTAAATAACTTGAGTATGTATGGCATTTAACTTTGAAATAAACCAGTGGTAACCCAAGAATTGCTAACAAAATTTTCTGTCCTTGACGATCTATATTGGAGCTTACAAGTCGTGTTTGACATTTAAAAAACCTCGGTAATAACTTTCTAATGACAGATCCGCTTGCTGCATGTGGTGTGACCTAAGGACATTGCAGATATATTACTCTTTATGGAGTTATGCTGAAGAGAGATATCTCCTGTTTTGTTATTGAAAGTGAATTATTTTGTTTTGGTTCAAATTTAACCCTACCTAAAATATGTAGAAATGAAAAACTCTAAGTATCTTATTAGTGAAGCCATTTATAGCTAAAACAATTCCATCTCTTTTTATGTCAGTTGTTATGACTGGCTGGCCATTTAGCCCCAGGGAGTTCTCTTCCCAGGAGCGCACATAAGCCTTTCTTTCCTATAATTCACTGGTGGTGTCTCCTTCCTCTGCTCACATCTCTGTAAGCTGATGGATCACATTTCTTAGTCAAGAATCAGTATCTCCCATTTTTTAAAATTAATTGGAACCCTGCCAATTAATAAGATCAGGGCAACATGATTTAATGGGAAAACTACAGGACCAAGAGTCAGGAGACTCAATTGCTGTCCTGGTTGGGCCATTTTAGAGTCTTACCTCTTTAGTTTCCCACTTGTTAATGGAAATGTTTACATAGAAGTACTTCACCTTCAGAGTATGATTCTGAGTAATGCACTTATCAAAATGCTTTAATACAAGATCACAGTGTGAACTAACATGGCTTTTTGATAAAGGTCTGGATCTCAGTTTGTACAATTATTTGACAAATAAGAACTTAAAGAAAGAACAACATTGACTTAAGTTACCAGCAAAGAACACATCTGGGTAAAGAGCCCAGGAAATATTTTAAAATAAAAAACATTATTAATGTTGCATTCTACGCTGGCAACTTAGGTAATGTGACATTCTAGAGATAAATCTTCCTTAACTAGTTACAACACGGTTGTGAGCAAATGGGGCATATATTTTCTAAACATTGCTTCTAAGCAAATTACCTTCTTTAAATATTAATCCATTCAGTTTTATCCCACTACGACTATCACCGCTGCTTTATGCATCCTGGGATATTGCCAGCCGGGGCAGAAGCTGACTTTGCAAAATCAAATGAATACCTTGAAAACATAAGTCATCTATACTCAGTTAATTAAAGAATTAAAAACTATCCTAAAAAACAATATCACACTCTAACATAAAAATGCTCAGAAAGTATACATTATGCACATGAAAGAAAAAATGTCTTCAATTTAGTTGCTGCATTGAATGAAAACAATAACACTGATTTTAACAATGAGAGTTGTGTCAAACCCAAGCAGGCTACTGTGTGCTCACTTCAACATTGGTCTGTCCAGGCAGGAAGGTCTCTGTGCTGCTAGGGAGAGCTGACCTATAGTTAGAGGACAGTTGGCTTTTCCTTTCTCAGATCTGCCACCTCAGGCAAATGCCATGCCATAAAGGCAAACACTGATTTATTTCTGTTACTATGGAATGTTAATTCTTTGTTTTAAAAAATTGCACATTATTTGTTATATAAAGTCCTTAAATTCATCATGGGCCAAGTTACTATCTCAATGATTTCCAACTTCTGACATATATTAGAACTGAGAATTTTTTTATTTTTCACATTTGTGTACCTGGACCTGTCCCTTGTTATTTTGTTCAGTTAATTTATAATCTCTTTCTATATTTTTAAAATATTTTTTTAGTTGTTAATGAACCTTTATTTATTTATTTATATGCGGTGCTGAGAAACAAACTCAGTGCCTCACACATGCTAGGTAAGCGCTCTACCACTGAGCCACAACTCCAACCTCTAATCTATATATTTTTGAAAATTACACTAAATGCTATTTCAAATATCCACCAATGGTTGAAAAAGATTACTCTGTATGATAACTGAACCCTTTGATGAGACATTTCTGACATGACCAATTTATCCTAAATTGTACTAGAATTCCAGGACACTACTTTAGATCTGTCCTCTGGAGGGAAATGGTAGCAACTAGTTCTGTTGTCTCAACACACCATGGTCTACTTGTTTTGACAAGATTTCATTATTTCAAAGAAAATAATTACTTGTTTTCTTCTTTCATTATCTTCACTCTTTTTCCTTTTTAGGAGGTTTTTTGGATTATTCTATATTTCTTAAAGTCTCGAGAGCAGGGCGGTCTCTAAGTCTTTGGAATCAACACATAGAAAGAAAAAAAGGTAAAAAATGATATGACCACTTTTAAATTTCTCCTTTCCCCTTCTGTCTTTCCCATGCTTGTACATATGCTCAATCCCCAAGTATGGGAACAGTTTTCAACTTTTGTCTGTGTTTGATCTTTCTGGATCCCCTCAACTCCTTCACTCCCTGGCTCTTGTCTAGTAGTAGGAAAAAGAAAAAGAAAAAAAATCCAAGGAAATGAAAGTTGCCACTGGTGTTCTTCTCCTTTACTCTCCGTCTAATTTTGTTTTCTATTACTCATGACAAAAGATGATAGGGTTAGAAGTCGTAGGGGTGGGGACAAAGGAGCAAAGATTGGAAATTTTTGACATACCTTGATCGTAGGAAATTAATTTCTTAACAAGATCTTCTCCCCAGTGGATCTTGGTGAATTGCATTTTTGGGGCATGTATTGGAGGCCACCAGATCACACTGGTTCCATATGCAATGAGGCAGGGCACAGCGACTTTAAAACAAGGCCCGGCTGACTTGGTACCTGTTGCTTTCATGGTGGAGCTCCTCAGAGGGGTTCTCCACGACCTTCTGATTGGCAACCTGCACGTCCTCTTTCCCCGTTCACTTCTGGGCATGGACAAAGCCCTGGTCTCGGAGGCCCAAACCGCCTTCAGAGGTTTTAGAAACCAAAGTATTTCTTGGGCCAGATTTTTCCCCATCTTTTCCTAGATATATTCTTTAATTCACACACATGCACATACTTTCCTTTCCAATGAACATGATGAAGGGGAGAGGAAAGAAAGGTGAAGGATCCAAGAGAACAGACAGATTCTGCCTTTTATCTCAAGTCTCTTTGCTTCTATGGTTCATGGGACTTTGGTTTTGGAGTCTCAGCCCAATTTTAACGTTCGAGCTGCCTATTACTGGTAGAAAAGGGGGGCAAAAAAGAGCCGCTTCCCTGTCTCTTTGCCTTCATCTGCTGTTCACGTGGAAGTGTGTGCGGCTGACCCAAGCCTCGCTGACATGTCAGCGTGCAGCCGCAGGACGAGGGGTGTTTGATTTATAAATGGAATGTATAATAGGCACGATGCCTTCTGAGCCGAACGTTCATGGAAAATCACATGCCGCTCACATGAGGGACCAAGATCTTTTTTTATTATTTTAATGAATTGAGTTTTTTCAGTGCACCAGGGAGATAAGAAGATACCTGCCAATAACCCTCTGATTGCGTCCTCAGCCAATTGGTGGGCTTGAACATGGGCACTCCTCTAGTCAATTGAGTTTGTGTGTTAAGTCAAGGTTTAGCTTTGGATTTGAAGCTCTCGCTCAAACAAAGCCTCAGACGCTCCGACAGTGGAAACCATCACATAATTCTCCTCTTTGTTTCTTTAAAGAGCACGGGGTTGGTTAAAAAAAAAAAATCCATTTTGGGAAGACTGGGTCTGAAGATAATGATAGTGAAGATGAGAAAAGACAGCGGGTTGTAAGTTCTGGCCTAAGTTGGGAAATGGGAGGGGGAACAAAAAAAGGTTGAAAAGGTAATAAACTACAGCAAGGCCAACAGATCAACCAACATGAGACAAACCAACAGGTAACAAGGGGCCTCTGGAGCTTCTGAAGAATTGAGATCAGTAGGAAAGCGTTTTGAATGAGAAATAAAATGCTCCTTCCTGTCAGGGAGGAAGGGAGGTGTATGGTGCTTGAGAAATGGGGGAAAAATGCAATTAAAAACCAGATATGAATAAAGATCAGGTGAGAGAGGATGTCACCCCGTGGCCTTTGGAACTGTGTTTCTGCTGCATCCCCAGATTATTTTTTTTCCTGGAACAAAAGGAACAATGTTGTGGAAAAATGGGTGCCAGATACTTTAGGAAAATGAGACACAGTGAAGCGGATAAAGGAGACAAAGACAATTGCAGTCATATGCAGTAAACTGAAGGCAGCTGAGGCCTGAGACAAAAGGTGACAATTCGGAGCCAGCAAGATGACTGAAGCATGGGAAGGAAGGAGGGAAGATGATTCACAATAACGTTTGAAAGACATTGGCCTGAATATTTATCAGGGTGTCCCGTTCACTGCTTGGCCTTGGGGGCCTGCCTTTGTTCAGTGAACCATTTCCCAGTTTTAAGGCAATAAACAGGAAAAGAGCTTGAAAGATGGCCACGGATGCTTGGTACATAGTGTTTGAGAGCGAACCTGAGATAAGACTTTGGCTCTGAGTGATGGATTGAAGGCATTGTCACTGAGGAGGATCATCTCCCTCCAGAAACGGACTCCAAGAGGAAATGCATGATTCAAATGCTATGAAAGGATCCTTGTCATGGGACGAAAGTTTCCACCACATCCTCTTGTGGGGTAATTTCACTTAACACTTAATTCATTCCGGATAGAGACAAGAATAAAGAAGGAAAATCAACGGTAGAATAGCTGAACATTATAAACCCATAAGTAACTCTCCTTTGGGGACATGAGCCTGTATTTGTATCTGTGTTCTTTCATAAAAGCAAGCATATCAGAGGCCATTTTCAGCGAGATATATGGTTCATCATCTCAGGATTTTTTCCCCAGAAAATAGGACCTGAAGGTTCATTTGTAGAAAAAGAATTATCATTATCCTTTAGGATGCCTTTCTTAAAGTGTTAGGGATGTGCCCCAAATATTATATCATTAATCCTTCTTTATGGAGCACTGTGACTCTGTCTGCAAGAAATTTCCCTTCTATTATTTGTTCTTAACAATAAAATGAAATTTTCCCAAGCCAGTCAAGGACCTTCTTATGTAACTAGTAAGTGGGTGTTTTATTCTGGCAATAAAAACCACTCATAACTGTGCCATTGCTGTTCAAGCATTTATTAGTAAAATTCTGCCCCAAATGAAAAACAAGAGAATCTGGATACAAATGAAAAAATCCAAAAGTTAGTTCCCTGCAGAATAAAGACACTGCCAAATGGCACACAAAAAGACACCGAAGAGTGAAAAAGCAAACTTGGAAAACAGGATTGTGTGAGGTATCAGCGAGCCCCAGAGTAGTCTCATGGTATTTGTGTGCAGTTAGCGGAAAATGAATGCCCTTGCTAATCTTCTAGAGCACTCTATCAGGGAGTCAATGCACCAGCACTAGCTGTAGGAATGGAAAAGAAATTCAGGTCCCCCCCACCCCAGCTCAGTACTTAAGCTGACATAGTTTCCCACCATGGGGTTTTCAGGGGGCACCTGCATCACCAGCAGACATAGGGATTAATAGAAGATGGACCATGGAGAGGACAGTACCCAGGAAAAACATTTGTTGGAAATGAAATGTACATTCTGAATCTCAATACATCCAAAGGGGTTGTTATCATCTTATGTCTTCTGCTGAGGGGCAGTAGTAAAATAGTTTGGAAAAGCTGAAGTTTGTCTCCTCTCATATTGATGAGCAAGTATATGTACCTAGGTCAACTGAGATAGAGCATGGTGGTTTCTACCTGCTAAGTTCAGTTGGTACAAGGAAGTTACTTATCAGTCCTCCCAAATTAGTGATGTGGTATCATTAGGAAGTCTCATTATATGTGAAAAGTTACCATTATTTCCTGAAAAGAAAAACCAGTTCAGGGACATTTACTTCAGATAGAATTTCAGAGTTTAAATGTAGGGAAGCAGTAATTAATTACACATTATATCTGCATAGCATTTTATAGTTTTCAAGTTTAGCTTTTAATATGCAATCATTCATTTAATAATTAAACAATTATTTGCCTTGACTAGAAAAGATATGAGGATAAGGTCTATGTCTTATTTGGCTTCGAACTGTTTTTGCCTAATATTTAGCAGAGTGCATAGTAGATATGTGATTAGCATTTGTTGAATAATTGAAAATATTTATTCTTTCCAAAATGGGTTTAAGTGACTCTTTAATAATTCACTTGGTTTCTACGATTTCTAGTTTCTCTCATTGAAAATAAGATGTTTGGACTAGATTTGCACACACTGGCCAGATAGCAAAACAACTCTGGAGCTTTTTAAGTGAACATGCGCCCAGTTTCCCTCCCTATCTGTACAATCATATTCTCCAGTTGTGGGTCCAACATAACCAAGTTTGAGAAACAGTGCAGTGAATGAATTCTGGAGCCCTTTCTGCTTTTAAGATTCTCTGAAATTGAAAGGTCCTATAATGCTTTTTTTAAAATTTAATTGATTTTATTTTTCTAAGTACATGACAGTGAAATGCATTACAATTCTTATTACACATATAAAGCAAAATTTTTCATATCTTTGTATATAACCTATAATGCTTTTATGTGCTCATTTATTATTAATTCCTTGCAGGCAGTTAAGTGAAGAGAAATAGTTTTTTACGTTTCTGTCTATTAGAAACAAAGATAAGGCATCTTTGAAATTATCATATAAAAATAAAAAGTAAAGAAGAAACACCATCTTTGCAATGGGGTTCTCGTACACTTTTCAGAAGAAAGCTATGACTGTCACTGCAATCTCATGTACTGATGTGGTGTGTTGGCAATGTTTCATTCTCATTATCTTGTGGTTTTTTCCACAGTGACATCTTCCACATTGTATGTGTGTGTGTGTTTCTGAGACTCAAACCTTCAGATCAGAAAAGAGAGGATCACTCTTGATAGTCTGGTCCTTATAGGATTTTGCATTGTGGGTCAACTAGCTAATTGTAATTTATAAAGCTCTGGTTTTCAATCTTACCACTATAAAGTTGATCCAGATACTTTCTTTCTATGGTCATTCGGTAGATGGGTGACGTCTGTCTTTAAATAAGCAAATTTGGAGTCACGTTAAATTGTTTTCACCCCAGGGACAGGGCTCAGTCTTCTGCACGGTTCTGAGAGTTCAATGCAAGATTCAAAAAACGACATGGTAAAGCCACATGGAATAGAAACAACATAATGAAGATTTTTTAAAGTCTGAAATTGAAACTGCTGTTTCTCTGATAGTTTTTCTTTCATTTTTGAAGGAATATGGTGTGACTGCTTTGAATTTAAGACCACATTAAATAAACAATAAAGACTAGAAAGGAGCCACAGCAAGGAAGACAGGAAATTTGGATTCTATATACCTGATAACAAAGTCAGGTAAGAGTGTTTTGGGGGAAAAGTTAAAGTTTTGGAGGGCAATCCCAGAAGCATTTAATTGGAATTTGTCTTAGACAGTTGTGTGTGTGTGTGTGTGTGTGTGTGTGTTGTGTATAAGAGTTTTTGATTGTGTTTGGGACAGAGGTAAGCTGAGGAGAGGTGGGGGGCCGGGAATAAGTCTTTTCTAGTTCCCAGATAGCTTCAAAAGAGGAGGAACGGGCTACAAAATCATTTTAGCTAAATTGACCCAAGAAAATTTCTTAGGCAGCACTATAGCAATTGAACTAAGCTCTTGCCTCTTTACTCCTTGGAGCTGTGGCTTTAACTGAGAAGCCATCTCGAAGTCATGGATTGTGACTTTGGAGCATTTCTGAAATTGGGAGAGGCAATCACAATGGACAAGAGAAATGACGCTTCTTGTAGTTCACTCAGAACAGTTTTGGAGAAGAAACTCAGGATCATGAAACAATTTTGGGGTGTGTGTGTGTGCGTGCTTGTGTGTGTGTGTGTGTGTTAACAGAGACCAAAGTCAGGGCCTCACGAATGCTATGCAGGTGCTTTACCACTGAGCTACCTCTCCAGTCCATGAAACAACTTTTGAGTTGTAATTAATACACACTCGATCCTAATAGTATAAAAACCTCTATATCTGTATGTACAAAGATATGGAGAAGATTTAGACTAGTATAAAAATTTTCAGATTTCTCTTTTTTTGTGAAGAAGTAAAAAAATTAAATGCCTTATGAACAACATATAGGAGAATTAATTCATTCAACAACTATTGATTGAGAAGCTATGTTCTCTAGGCACCCTCTTAGGCTCTGGGGAGAGAGCTGTGGAAAGGCTTTCTTGTTCCCATTTATCTGTCTGAATGGTAACATCAGGTTTTTTTCTTGTTTTTTTTTTTTTTTTTTCCCTCACAGTGAGCCCTGAGACTTGACCAAAAGAGCCTTGAAGAACGGAGGTCTGAAGAAATGCAGCCTGACTGATATATCTACACCCCACTTCCTGCTCAATTCCTTGAAGTGAATAAAAGTTGGGTCTAAATGAATTTAAGGAATGACAACAAATTGATTTTATAGATACCTTTTTTTTTTTCCAGGCAATCTCAGAATATCTCATCATTTGAATGCAAATTGGCATGTTTATCTCAAGAAAATAGAAAAGTCAAGATACTCTCATTTCAACATCTCTTTGAATTATTAACATAGTTGCAGGCTTGGGCATTAATACTCCTGTACAGAGTGTATTTCTATTGGAAATGTATTTCTAATCCCACGGCAATATCATATGAAGCCTAAGCAGAAGGGGTTCTGAATAGTTTATCATATGTATGTGTCTATCTATCTGTCTATCTATCATCCATCCATCCATCATTTTTGATCTGTCTTCACCAACAAAACACACACACACACACACACACTCACTCTCTCTCTCTTTCCTTAAAATTGACTTAATGTCAATGGTTTTGGTAGTGATAGTAAAGATTTTGTTTTCTAGAATTGTTTTATAGACCTGGAGAGACTAAAATGTGGCAAACATTAAGACATCTTATTGTCATGGAAGAAGACATGTCTTAGAAGAAGGGTCCAAGGAGTTCTGAAGAAGAAGGGGAAACTTGACTCAGGACCTGCTGGGTTCTTGGCATACCCAATGAAAAAGAATTTTTAGCACATACAAGCCAAAGGCATAGCCATAGGTTTATTTAGGAAAGTAGATACAAATTCAAGGGAGCATGGGGGCAATCTCAAGAGAGAGATCTGTGAGGTAAAGCAAGGACTATACATTTAAGGAAGAATTCAGGCTATCTCCAAGGGACAGACAGCAACACTTTGGTGTGGGTTATTAATATTTATAGACATTGAGTGCTAAGTGCTGGAGTAGAGGTCGAGCCAGGATGGAGCTACACAATTTTCCACCTGTTTTCCCTGCACTTGTGCATTGCCCTCATTTCACAAGGGCATGTTGCTCAGGAGTTGATTGTTCCTAGGCACTTTTTGCATCTCATTTTTGCCTGAATATTTCCTTTGAGACTCAGTATAGTGCTCTCTTAATCCCAAATCCCCATCTCATTATGATATTTAAAAAAATGTACAAGGGCCATGCACGCCTGTAATCCCAGTGGCTTGGGAGGTTGAGACAGGAGGATCGTGAGTTCAAAGGCAGCCTCAGCAAAAGCAAGGTGCTAAACCACTCAGTGAGACTCTGTCTCTAATTAAAATACAAAATAGGGCTGGGGATGTGGCTCAGTGACCGAGTGCTCCTGAGTTCAATCCCTGGTACTCCCCATAAAAAGTGTACAAGGCTATATTTGCAATATATTGCCAAGTGTTTAGACCATCTATATCAAAATTGCCTAGGAGGATTGATTTAAGTGCGAATCCCTGGAGCTACTGCAGACCTGAGGAATCAAGAGCTGTGAAGATGGGGAGGTGAGAGGGCAGGAATTCTGAGCAATCTCCAACTTCAGCAAGCAGCCTGGAAAGTTCTGATGCACACTATGTGTTGTGACCTAGTTCTCTAGTGCTGCAGTGAGAAGACTCTGATGCCTCTATTTCCAATTAAAAGATAGAACTAAGCATAAATTACCAGCAAATAGCATTGCAGTTTTTCTTTTTAAACTTTATTTATTTATTTTTATGTGGGTATTGAGGATCAAACCCAGGGCCTTGCACGTGCAAGGCCAGCACTCTACCACTGAGCCACAACCCTAGCCTCTGGCCATTGCATTTTTCAGTGCTATCTTTAAGCCTGGCCCTTGGTGTTAATGCTGCTGTCCGTTGTAGAAACAGCTAGCTTGTTTTGCACTGTGACACTCTTGGGATGCGCGGCACTGTCTCGAGGTCAAAGGTGAAAGGAAAGTGACCACAACACTCAGAGCAACCAAAAGATCTTTATTGCAGCAGTGCAACAAAGAGAAAGGAAAGAAGGAAAGAGAGAGAGAGAAAAGAGAAGAGATGAACAGGGAGAGAGCAAGAGCAAGAGAGAGAGAGAGCACGTGTAAGAAAGATAAAGAGCAAGAGAGAGAGAGCAAGAGAGAAAGAGCAAGAGAAAGAGGGAGCAAGAGAGAGAGGGAGCAAGAGAGAAAGAGCAAGAGAGAGGGGGCCTGGCAGGAGGGAGTTTTTATAGCCCAAATCTAATGGGGCCTCTGAGTCTGCAAGCTGCCTTGTTGGCCCAAGGGGGGGTTAAGTGTTCAGCCTTAAGCAGGGTTGAATGTTCAGACTTGAGGCAAACAGGTGATAAATGACCAGATAGAGCGGGGTTTGAGTGCGTGGGCTATCTTGCAGCCAACATCTGTTCAGCCTGCCCTGCAGACAACACAGTTCAGCCTGCTCTGCACCCAACAAAAGGGATCCTGCACATCTGAATAAGAACTTAGGCTATATTATCCTTAGAAAGTGTGCATCCTGACAGTTTGACCCATACCGTGGAGTTGTGTATGGAGGTACACTGCCTGATGGTTGGCCACGTACACAATTTCCAACCAACTGGGCTTTTCATATCTGTGGCTTCACTTTTTAAGTAGTAGATCAGTCTCCAGACATTTTATTACCTAATTTTAATTCCAGTTTTCAGTTAAAATTATTTAAAAGTCTGTAAAGCTGAGTGTCACATTTCTAAAATAACATCTGTAAGGATGTGTTATTATAATTACTCCAAATAATTCTCATTTTGAGTATGTCAATGAATGTATTTGGACATTATGTAAAGTCTTGAAGCTCATGTTAGTGGCTTAGCCATCTATTTGTTCACTCCCCAGACGCTGCAGATCAGAATCCGGGGCAGGATTCCCTCCCAGGTTCCCTAACATGCCTTTCCTTTTCTCCTCTCTAGTGTCCCTTGTTTCTTTTGTTCCAAAGAATTGCAAATCTGATTTCCAAATCTTTTCCACATTTTTGTATGCTTTCTCACTGTCTCCTAATTTTTAGGCTTATTCCAATTCCTAATGGAGGAGACTTAGAGATATTTCTCAAAACCATTAAGAAGCAGCCAGGGGGGCTGCCTTTTCCTGCATGATCTCCCTCCTCATCCCCTCCCTGCATAGAGAGACACAAAGGAGTGAGGCAGACTCCAAGGTCACTCTACCCAGGGAGTTCCTGGATTATTGTACTTGGTTGATGATAATGCTGATGGATGAAGATGGTATATGCTTTTCACTCCTTCATTCCTGGCTAATGCTGTAAGAACTCCCCTTTAAATATCACAGAATAGGTTCAGCTCTTTAGCACTGGTACTCTGCTCTCCAGAATGACAGCAATAAATCAGCAATGGTTATCCTTACAATGTTCAGAACACTATTTTATTAGATATGGGAGAGAGGAAGCAATAAATGCAAGACAATATAATCCTTGCTATTTTTAAGCTTCTACAATTAGTAAGCAAGTATATACATATGACTATATACTATGCATATGCAAATATATATACAAAATATATATTTGTATATGCATAGTATATATATATATATATATATATATATACACACACACACACACACACAAATATATATACTTTTGTACATATGTATTCTAACATATTACTTACTTGTTCATTTTTGGACAGCTTGATTGAAAACTAGAATAGTAATGCACTGAAGAACATTTACGAATGAATGAGTGTAAATGTAATCTCTAACAATTATGTGAAGGAGGAAAAAAGGAATGATTAACACCCAGATAATTGAGAGATTAACTGAAGTGAATAAATTATTTTTTAAAATATTTTATGATACTACAAAAATGTAGTATCATAAAACAAAAAGTACTCAATAAATATTTGGTAACTAACTTCAAAGTTTGTTTTTGTTTTCCTCATTAAAATGTGTGAATAAACAAGGCTAAAAATGTATTGCTGTCCATGTAGGAAAACTGTGATCACTAAGAGTTAATCTGCTTCAAATGTTTTCATGAGTTACCAACTACTTTTTAAGGATTCAAGGGATTGTTGACATTAACCAGGATTTCCAGGAAATCAATATTTGATTTAAATTGAGAGATGTAAGATTTTATGAACCCAACGATTTAAGAGGCATTAAAATAAATGTTGACTAATCCCTAAGGGAAATCAGTCTAGGATTAGATTCTGTTCTTATGATAAATCAGAAATGCTCAAGAAAATGGATCAAATACCATGCACATATTTAAATCTACATTTTACCTGGAAATTTAAAGAACAATATGTTTATGCTGATGTTTTATACTTGTAGCTGATGCTTGCAAAATGTACTCGGTTTTATTTAAATATGTATCAAAGTACAATACAATGAACACGTTGGATATTCTATTGCTTTTTCAGGAAAACACTGGTGATTACATCTGAAAATATACCCTCATAGAAAGACATAGCTACAGGAATCTTTGTGTGTGTGTGTGTGTGTGTGTTGCTGGGGATTGAACCCAGGGCCTTGTGCATGCAAGGCAAGCCTTCTATCAACTGAGCTATATTTTCAGCCCTGCTATAAGACTCTTTATGAACTGTGCACTGAGACCCCTTCCCTTCTCAAAGGGGGACACCATCTGCTCTAGGCCACACCCACAGTTCTCAGCAGAGGCAGGTGTGAGATGGAGGTCCACAGTTGATTTCTACAATCCCCAATTTTGACAGATGGCTCCTCAAAAGGGAGAAGCAACCAGCTGAGCTGCCTCTTGAAAAATTTCCTGATTATTCTTAGTCACTTTGTTACTAAAAATGTGATAGAAGAGGAAGCATTAATTCCTTGCCAAAGAAAGAACCAACTGTTCACTGAAATCAGAGTGGAATTTAGAGGGGAAAGTGAGACCACATTGAGGAATCTGTTTATTTACTAGTTGACCCCCAAATCATGGTAATAAGAGCAAAATGTATTAAGTATTTACTATACACTAAGGATGGTATGCTAAGAGTCCTAAGTGGTATTTATTTCATTTACTTTTGAGAAGCATTAGCTCATTTAATCTTCCCAAGAACCCTATAATATTACTATTACTATAACGTTACAGGTTCAGAGGAGTAAATGTAACTTGCCTGTGGCCCATAAGCCAGGATTTGGAAGCAAGCAGTCTGACTTTGAATGCTTAACCACTCTCTTATGCTCTAAACTATGACCTATAAAGAAGAGAAATTTATTACTTGACTTCAAAAGAAAGTTGTAGGTAAAGGCGCAGCAATGTGGACATCTCCCAGAGTCCAGGAAAATCTGACTTAAAACTACACCTAGGAACCAACCCATCATTTCTCTTTAATCTTGAAATGAAGAATTCCCACCCCATAAAATACGACAAAAGCCTTGGTTTTGGGGGAAAGGAAAAAAAATCTTAATTGACAAGATTTTCCTTGTTTGATGGTAGATTTTACTGGACTGCTTGCTCTGAAGTTGGGGTGTCTTTTTTTTTGGTGTTTGGGATTGAACCCAAGGCCTTATGCATGGTAGGCAAGCATTCTACCAGTGAGTTACATCCCCAGCAAATTTGGGACATCTTTAATTTGTGTCAGACAGCATAATACAATGCTATGGCTCTCAGATTCTCTAGTCTCAGGTCTACTTTACACATTCTTAAAAAATTTCAAGTCCCCAAAGAACTTTGGTTTATCTGGGTTGTTTCTGTGAATAAATAATATTTAATAATATTTCTGTTAAGAAAGAATACATTTTAAATGAATTTATTAGTATATTATAGTTTTACATAATAGTGAGGTTTATTTTGACACAATCATACATGCATTAATAATGCTTCTTTCAGTCCCTAGTGTCCCACCTCCCTACTCCTATTCTTCCTCCTCTACTGATATTTTTTCTGAGAATGGATACATTTTTAAAATATAAGAATAAACAAGTCCAAATTCTATTAGTTGTCATCAAACATTGTGCAGCTTTTAGAAAATTTGAACATACATATATGAAGAAACTTTTTTAAAAAGCAATCTTTATATTATGAGAATAACTTTGGACTTGGATAGGCTTTGAACTCACGATCCTCCTGCCTCAGCTTCCTGAGCCACTGGGATTACCCATTATCATGGGATAATGAAAAACCACTGCCATACTGGTTTAAATTCTGGCTCTGTCACTCACTAATTAACCAAATTGCTGAATCTCACAAAGATTCAATTTCCTCATTTCAAAATGTGCATAGTGATGTCTCTCTTAGAGATTTCATGGCAGTATTTATTGAAATAATACATATAAATAGCAAAGCATAATTCCAGATAAGCACCCAACCACTGGTTGCTGTTCTTCACATGCGTTGTGTGTCCAGTTGAGCTGTCCTTGTTCACTAGCATCATGAGGTGGAGACAGGGATCACCTGCACCAGAGGGTGCTGTGTCCTCAGTCCAGTGGAATCCTACCTGGCCTGTTCTTATCTCTCTACAATTTATCCCCATTTCTAAGTAAAGTCATATTTTTTTTAAATGACAGTTTTTAAAATGAATATGACTGATGGAGGAAGAAGATAAATATTTAATAACTTGATAATTTCTGAGTATTTTATGGATTCAAGAGAAACATCGACTTTTTATTTGCATTTTAAGTTTTGATTTTGAAATAATTAAATCTGTTTTTACAGAATTAGCTACTCTATAAAAACAATATTTGTCCAGAGGAAAAATACAGTGCAGGAGCTGCCACATGAACATGAAAGGAATTATTATCTCTGGTAGCCAAAACAAATTATCAGATATAAGCAGATGAACCTCTTATTGAAGGACCTCTTTTGTATACTAACACTGCAATGAAATATAACTGAGAATTTTCCAGGACCCAATTTGATCCAGTAGTTTATGAATAGCAATTATTTAGGGATAGACTATATTTTGTAGGAAAATTCTGAGTAGGGCGGAATGGCACATACCTGTAATCACAGCAGCTCAGGAGGCTAAGACAGGAAGATCATGAGTTCAAGGTCAGCCTCAGCAACTTAGTGAGACCCTAAGTAAACTCAGAGAGACTCAATCTCTAAATATAAAAAAAAGGGCCGGGGGTATGGCCCAGAGCTTTAGAGCCCCTGAGTTCAATCCCCAGTGCCCAAAACCAAAAAACAAAAAACAACTCTAAAAATATAATGAGAAAGAATATACAGTAGAAATTTTATTTTAGCTCTTTGCATAATCAAGGTGTAACGAGATGCTGTTTGAAATCAAAATCCCTATGCATTTGTTTTTCATATTGCAGTTAGTAGTGTCCGCTTTACTAATTTTAGTCATCAAAGAGCTGAGTCTCAAACATGTCAGGATTGAAATGTCATCAGAAATTTGTAACTGAAGTAGAGGGAAGAGACCAAGGTCACAGAAATATCTAATAGTTCATTTTTGAGAAAGTAAAATGTGATAAGGCAAAAAATATCTGAGATTTGTTCTCCAAAGCAATGTCTGTGTTGTGTCAATCAAACTTGCAGCTCCTATGGCATTTGCTCCACTGTGCCTGAGAGTTAGCCTCAGACCCCTGTGGCTCTGCAAGACTCAGGAGCACCTGCTAGATGAGCCTGGAGAGGGCTTCCCCTGGGCAGAGGGCTTTGGTATAGAATGGATCTGCTTGATCTACTGCTTTAAACGGCCATATTTCAAGTCATATAGAAGAACCTTGGGTACATTATGCTAAATGAAATAAGCCAGTCACAGATGGATAAATACTGCAGGACTCCATGTTCTGAATATCTAAAAGAGTCAAATTCATAGAATCAAAGAGAGGAATGGTGATTGCTAGGGGTTGAGAGGATAAAAGGAGAATTATTCATTAATGGCTTTAAACTTCATTTAAATAAGATGAGCAAGTGCTGGAGCTCTGCTGTACAGCATGGAACAAAAACATTTTGTACACTGAAAATTTGTTGAGAAGCTAGATTTCATGTGAAGTGATCATACTGCAATGAAATAAAAATTTGGGAGGGGGTGGTTATCAGGGATTGAACTCAGGGGCACTAAACCATTGAGTCATATCCCCAGCCCTTTTTTGCATTTTATTTAGAGACAGGGTCTCACTGAGTTACTTAGCACCTTGCTTTTGTTGAGGCTGGTTTTGAACTCATGATCCTCCTGCCTCAGCTTCCTGAGCCACTGGGATTACACGCATGTGCCCCCATGCCTGGCTAAAATAAAATGTTTTTAAAACCTAAATGGCTGATCATTCCAGATCAATGTGCTATTGCTTGAAAACAAAAGCAAACCTGCCTAGTCAGATCCAGGAACACAGTCACAGGTCTTCTTTTAGATGTGAGATCAGGTGCAGTGGACTCAGGAAACTGCCTGGCTTCTTGGCTCCATGTTCTTCAGGTTCAGTATTGTTTTGAAGAGCAGACTAAGAAAATGCTCAACTATTTGTGAATTATTGAAGTATGTTCTGCCCTAGAGATTTGACTGGACATCTTATGAACCTTTAAAGTAAATGGCAATCTTTATCTTACTTGTTTTTAGAGAAATATGCAAAAGTAGGAAAAAAAGACAGATAATTGGTCAACAATGAAGAAAAGTCAGTAATGAGCCATTTCAGGCGAGGAGTCAAAGGTCAGCCTTGCCAGGTATCCAGATGTTTCCTCTTGCCTCACTTCATCTCTTCAATTTTATCTCTGTTGCACTCTTGCCAGTATCTTCTACCTAAATGCTCTTCCCTCCACTACCAACCAATACTCCCCGTTATGCCTTTAAATGAGTCAGAGGTCAAGGGTGGAGGAGAAAGCCTGTTGACAAAAGTGATCACTACACTCCAAGTAATATCTACTTATCCGTAAGTGTAAAAACACATCCTTATCTGTTTTCAACTCACTGAATGATATTTCCATGCCATCTCCAGAAGGTGTTAGTGCGCCCAAGCCAGTAGCCTGTCTGAAGCCATGGAGTAAAAAAAAAAAAAAGGATTTTTCCCCCAGAGGACAGAAGACTATTTATGTTGGAAACAAGCAGATATTTTCCAGGCTCTGGTATTGTCATTTCAGCCAGCGACGAGCGGAAGTTAGCTTCTTCTGATGTGCAAAGGAGGGCAGTGTTCTCACAGTCTTGATGTCATTCTCTGATTGTTATTTTTATTATATTTCTAAATAATAGGGTTTTGGCATAAAGATTTATCTCAGGATTTCAGCACAGTCGTGTTCCGAGAGCAAGGGTCACAATGATGACAGATTCATACTGCCTGTGATTCTGACTAATTTGCTTTGAGTGAAATGAACACTTGGAAAAAACAAAACACTATTCCCAAGATTTTACATCCTACCTCAAAATATAGCAGGAAATATAGGGAAACGAAAACAATTTATTTTTCATTATGGAATGAAGAGATGGACTTTCTCATTTTAATAATTACAAAAAGATAAATCCAGTTGTGTTTTTTTTTTCCTTACAGAAAAATGACAAGGCCTTATCGTACTTTTTTCCCTCCCTTTTTGCCAATGTAAATTTAGCGGGGAAAAGTGAATGTTTTCGTGGCTTTCTCCTTCATCCTACAGGGATACATGCATTAATGTTTTCCCTCTCCACATCAGGGAACCAGAGGGGTCTGTATTTGTCTGCTAGGGCAGGCATAACAGAATATGACAGACTGGGTGGCTTAAACAGCATTTATTTTCTCACAATTCTGCAGCCTGAGGGTCTAAAACCAAGGCTCCATCAGGACTTGTCTCTGGAGATGTCCCTCCTTCCTGGCTCGTAGATGGTGTCTTTTGTGACCTTGTATGTCTTTCTTCTGTGCCCACATGCTACTAGTACCTCTTCTCTTCTCATGAGGACACTCATCCTGTTGAATCAGAGGCCTCACCCTTGGCACCTCATTTAACCTGAGTTACCTCCTTCAAGGTCCTGTCTCCTGGTACAGTCTGTAGAATTGGGGGTACATGCTTTAGTCCATACCAAGGTCTTTGATGGGGACCCATTTTTGGCAAAAGGGAAAAGATGTGTGTTGGATTCTGACGTTGGTTGGGGGGATAGGGGAAGAAAAACATTACTTATGTGTGACTGAGATCAGGTAGTTATTTGAAATTTATATATATATATATATATATATATATATATATATACACACACATAAATTTTATATTTTATGGAAAGTAGAGGAATTAAAGAACTGCTGTTTCCCTTCTTTCAAGAGAAGTAACATGATACTCCAATGTCATCATACAGTGACAGGAGGACTCTGGGGCCAGGCAGCAAGGCAAAGTTCTTGCAAACCAAGACCACAAGAAGAACAGCTCTGCCTGTTGTTTGATGCATGAGAACTTGGACTGAATCAAATAATCTCCTTTAACTTGGGGAGTTTGTTGTACATGGTGATCAATCAATCTGTTTTCAGGCATGAGACATTAACTTGATCATTCTTTTTAGGCAGTATTAATCCCTTCTGGTTTCCTGCATAAAATTTGAGTTATGTCCAAGTTTTCTTATAAATAACAGTATGTTGTTTTGTAATTTGTCATCAATTTGCTGGAGTGGAATAGAGAAGGTATTTCTTATTTTAAACACTGTGGGCATACACTATCTTTAGCACTGTAAAAGTTAATTCTTTTGAACCCTTATAATACTCTCCTGAGGCAGGGTATTATACCAATTTGAAAACTAACTCACTGAGAAGTTTATACTTTGCTCAAGTTTCCTCATCTGGAAAAGTCTGGGTGATTACTTAGTCCCACCCAGGGCTGTGATTCTTAGTGGAAGGTTTTTTTTTTTTCCCCCAAGTAGCTTCTGTAGTCCTTCATCTCCAGAGGTGTTCTGGAACACATCTGGACATTTCTAATAAAGAGCCCAGAACTGAGCTTTGCTGAAAGATCACACAAATAAGGTCACCTGGGAAAACCAGAGTTAGAACAGAGAAGAAAAGCCGCCACCACCTCTGGATGACTCCTTGTTCCAGGCCCTTCACTCCCACATGCCAATGAGCTCACAATGTCCCCTGAGGATTACTCATGAGCCCAACTTTATAGACATGACAATTTTGACTTACAGTGAGTGGGTCAGTAATGTGCCTAATTTATAGAACCAATTAGTGTGGGAGCAGGGATGGAAACCCACATGTACCCAGCTGTAGAGATCATTAGTTATATCACATATTAATTATAGTTGGGTTGAGAGGTGGTGTGCAGAGTTCTGAGGACCAGAAGTTCTTGCTGTGTGGGCATTTGGATTAAATTAAATAGGCTTTGAATGAGCTTCTGCAAGTAAATGGTTATTATCTTTTTCTAATTCCTTAGCCATAGACGTTCCTAAAATAGATGCCATTCAGGGAGCTTGCCCTCCACCTGCTCCTTCTGGGAGAACTATCTACATATAGCTTAAGGTGGAGCAACTTCATGGGCTCCTGTGTCATGGAGGTGAGAAAGTGGCCACCAGGTTGCTGCTAAGACCCCAGTTATCCCCAAGGCTGGCTGCCAACCTACACATTGTAACTTTCATGCTTCTTCTTTGGAAGGGTCCCTTTTTCCATTTAAACCAGTTTTCTTCTGCATCTGTGTGTTGACTAAAAAGACAGAAAAAGATGTGATTAAGACCTGGGTCAAACACTTCACTTGGCTTGCCTAATGCCTACAAAGGAAGTTAATATGATTTTAAAGAAGTTCATTAGGTTTGTTCTTGGAAACTATCACCCATCTGTTATTTTCTTTTAAATAATATGATGTTTTGCATGAACAAATAAGACAAACTCTGCAGGCCTTCCAGTTACTTAAACTATAAAATGAACAGGGCCGAATAACACAAAATTAAAGGTTTTTTTTAAACAAGGGTCTGCAAATCAGAATTGTGTGGCCCTACATATCACTTTTTAAAGCAAGAATGCAGCAGCAACTAGCTCATGTAGACCATAAGCTCTTTAAGGGCAGGGACCACCTCTTTAATTTTTTTTTTTTTTTGCTTCCCCCTAATGCTCAGTGCTTAGCACTGGGCAGGTGTTGGGTAAGTGTTTGTTGGCTGTCAAGCCAAGTGTTAATACGCAGAAGCTTTATTTGTCTGCATGAATCTGTGCTGGGGGCCATGCCTGCCAAAGTAGGCCAGTGAATTAAAGATTCTATAATTAGAGCTACGGTGTTACAGCAGGCACTCTGTGTCCCTACTTGTCAGTGTGTCCCCACGATGGCGTAGTGACAGTTGCCAGTCTCTCTGGGGCCTGTTCTCAGTTGATGAGAACGTCACTTTCACTTTATTTTTATTCTTGGCAGAGGAAAAACTCATCATTCAAGCCAATCACAAAGGGCTGTCATTTTCCAACTCAAGAAAGATTTCCTCCAGCCACCCCACCTAAATTTATGAGTAATGGGTTGGAGGCTTAAATTAGAAAAAAATTTAAAAAGTCTGAAAGAAAAGCAAATGCAGCATGAGCAGGCTGAAAAGGGAAACACATGTACAGCATCCTCTCATTTGTTGAGAATTTATTATGCATCAGGAATTTTGCATATAATGTTATTAATCCCAATTTATCATCACAAAATCCCAAGGTGAAACTGTTATCTCCCCATTCTACAGATGAGGGAATAAGTTCAAAGAGAGAAAATAGCTTGCTTACTGTCTTGAAAATGGTGTTAAGTAAAATTTATTGGGGCCCATTGATTTGGATTGAGCTCCTGTATTGGGCCCCTACAGAACAAACTGAAATGGAGTCACTCGTGTTAATGATCCATGCAGTCAAATTGAAACTGAGCTGTTTGACCTTTTAGAAAGTCAGGAGAGGAGAGAGAGAGAGAGAGAGAGAGAGAGAGAGAGAGAGAGAGAGAGAGAGAGAGAGAGAGAGAGAAATAGCCAAATCCTGAACAATGCCAGCTTTAGCTAGTACGATTTGGGAAGTCTGCTTAACCCTTACAAGGAAAGGAACTTTGAAATGACCAATTGCTGTTCTTTCCTTGTTTCTGCTTTCTTCAACCTCTTCATGTCTGTAAGTACTCACTACTGTTGTTACAGAGTAGAGCTAGCTGCCTGATGAGCAAATAGTTACTTGCTGAAAAAACTGTTAAATGTACTTTGTACCAAGTTTTTCTTTCATCAATGGTGTCTGGCAAGAGACCTTCCTCCCTTCTTTGGGAAGCCTGCTCTCGCTCTCCTCCTCTCCCTACCCTTGCTTTCTATGTGGCAAGGGAAGAGGTACTGGGGTATGTTTGCAGTCACTCTCCTTCTTTCTTGCTGTCTGTGGTTTTTGCTGAACAGACAAATCTGCCATTTTTCTGGAAAATACATATGGTTGTTCTGTTTGTGAGCGCTTTCCTGTAGGTCTCTAGCAGCAGCTATATATATTTCATAATTTTTTAAAATACTTTTCTCTTCCAGTTCTATTTCTTTAGGAGAGAGAGAGAGAGAGAGAGAGAGAGAGAGAGAGAGAGAGAGAGAGAGAGAGGAGAGAGAGAGAGGAAGATTGAGGAGAATAGCAATCACAGGAATCCATCATGTCACAACTGACTTAATTGTGTTTTATTTGATCCTCACAATGAATACTGGAGGCATAAGGAGAATTGTGGCTAATTGTCAATGATCCATGAGGAAGAGGAGCCCAGTGTTTTAAAGGACATGCACTTGGTCACTCAAATGGTGAGTAAAATTTTAAAGCCAGATTTGACTCTACATGTGAAAATACAGTGGAGTGTGAGTTACTTGTTCAGCTTCCAGAGCTTTCCAGGGCTTTGGGGCCAATGGCAGTTGACTTCATCCCACTTCCCCTTCATTCCCTACTCTAGACCTAGTTGTCAGGTCCTGAGCCAAGCAGTTGCAAGAGATGGCAGGTGGCTTGCAGCAATTAAGGACACAGACTCCATGGGAGTCCCAACAACTGGGAGAGGCCCCTATGATCAGGAAAAGACACACAACACACAAAAGGACACATCCAAATATCCAAGGACACATCCAAACCTGAAGATCAGATAGAGCAACCTGAGTCAAGCAGAGCAGCCTTGGACATATTTGTTGACTTGAAGAACAATGAGACCACTTAAGGAAATTCAAAGACAACTCAAAAAAAGACTTGCCAACAGAACACTGATTTGGAACCAGGGATGTACTTCAGTGGTAGAGAGCTTGCCTAGCATGTGTGAAGCCCTGGGTTCAACTCCAGCACAACCAAGAAGCAATAATTAAAACAAAACAAAACAAAACAAACGCCCGCCCCCTGTAATTTAAAAGAGTCAAGTTAATAATTTGGAAGATCAAGTTGGGGGATGGATATCTTACAGCAATAAAGAAAACAAAATCAACCAAATAAGGGGAAGAAAATAATAGGGAAAAGATAAGGAAAGTGTAGAATAAATCCTGGCTGGCTAACATGTGACTGTAAGTTTATATAATATGAAAAGGGCTGGATGCCATGGCTCACGCCTATAATTCCAGCAGCTCAGGAGGCTGAGGCAGGAGGATCACATGTTCAAAGCCAGCTTGGCAAGTCCCTAAGCAACTCAGTGAGACAGCATCTCTAAATAAGATATAAAAAAGGGCTGGGGATATGGCTCAGAGGTTAAGCCTCAGGGTTCAATCCTGGGTACAGACAAAAATAAAAGAAAAGAAGGATAAAATGGGAGAGATGGAGGAGAGGCCATAATAAAGAATAAGAGAACATTTCTCTGAATCAAGGCTACAAGAGAAAAAGGGAACAGCTCCTCTAGCTCCTGGTCCAGAGCTGATCAGCAGTGAAGAAGATGTTATTAATTTGCACTTTTTTCTATGAATAGAACACTGTATGTGTATATGTAAGTTTATATTCTTAAACCATCAACTAAGAAAGGTATTTGTTGAATACATATTTGTATAATTCATATGTTTGTTGTGTATATACTTAAATATGTACATATGTTCCTAACCTCCAGGTATGTGTATCTCTTCATACCTCACACTAAGTTTTCAAAGGCAAAGTCTATATGTTCGTGTCCTTTGTATGTTTCTTTGGTGGATTATATGCTGAATCTACAAGAAAAGATTGGTGATTAATTTACTTTTATCTTTCTGTTCCATTTCTTTTTCTTTGCACTCTGGCCAGAACTGCTGGCCCTTGGTAAAGACTTGTTGAATACTGTTGCTTAAGGAGGGAAAGAAACAAGGAGAGATGAGTGCTGTGGGTATCTGAAGTCCTAACTACTTAAGAGATTGAGGCAGGAGGATCACTTGAGCCATGAGTTAAAGACTAGTCTGGGCAACAAAGCAAAAGAAACCAGGTGGTTAGCATTTTTTTCTTAAAATTCCAGCTGCTCTCAGGCAAAGTTATAAAGAGGCAGGTGGTTCCCTGCCTCCTTATATATGATATATGAGATATATATATATGATATCAGATATCTCCTTTCTCCATCTTGATCTCAGCTACCTGTCAATGGAGTCCCCTGCCCAAATAGGTATAATCATGACTTTAATATTCAAAACCTCCCAAGGCTGTGCTCCTTTCTTTGGAAACAACCTAAAGGAATAACTTCAGAAGAGGTAAAATTTCAGATATTGCAAGTCATGGAAGAAAGTATTTGGGGTAAAGAAAGCTTTCCCCCAGCTCCTCAAATGATAGGAGCTGTCCTCTAGAAGAATCATTAACTCATTCAGTCTCAAGTTTTAAAATATTTCAATGAAATTAACTCGGGTAGATAAAAATAGGTTGCAAATAATAATCTAGAGCTTACATATCTTTTATATATTTTTTCATAAATCAATCACCTACTACTTTTTCCAAAAGAGTAGAACTCTAAAACCATGATTGCTGAAGTCTGGCTGGGCACAAGTCACTGAACCGCCACACAGCACTTGTATCTTCAAACAGGAAGCTTTATTGCCTGAACTCCAATAGCACTCCACGCACACTCCCCAGGAACTCTCCCCAACGCCACCCACGAGGCTCCTCTCCGGCACCCCACACACCAACCAGAACTCCCACCACCGGAACTTCACCAACCAACGCGAACTCTTCAGGAATCCCCCGCAAAAGCTCAACCGGAACTCAACGGGAACTCCGCAAGAACTCAAAAGTCATCATCTTAATGGCTGGCTGGTGTCACCTCTCAACCACTACTTCTGGCAAAAATGCCAGGTGCCACCCTGACTCGGCTGTGGCCCTCAACACATGATATTTATTTTAAAAGTTACCCCAAGTGGTTTGTTTATTCTTCAGTTTTTTATAGGTGTCTGGGACCATGGGACTTAACAGGCTAAATGAGGAATACTAACCAAGTGTGAAGGGCAGTCATTCATCTCAATTGACAAAGAAGCTGAGCCAAGGGACTGTAGTTCCAAGGTGGCATCCAGGTGGCCACCTTGTTTTTGTACAGTCTCCTTTCTCTCACCCCTCTGGACAGCTCAGCTCTGGAGGGCACCCCACGACTAACATACTTGGGCTGCTTTTAAAGTCCCAAGAAAGGCTGACAGAAGAGCACACAGCACAGACCAAGGAATGCTGGGAGAAGCTGAGTAGAAAGAGAAGTAAGCAAACAGTTGAGAGAGCTTCCCATTAGTATTAATTTAGGCATCAAAGAGAAACCTGAAAACACAATGAAAGCAGTAGTCAAAGACCACGGTTGTAAGAACAGAAGATAATAAGGCAGAATTAAAGAGCTGTAAAACACACAGGGCCAGCCCAGCACCTCCCCAGAGCCGGGCATGGCAGCTCCTAATGAACAAGGAGGGGGAGAGCGAAGGCAGGAAGGATCAGGTGCTGGGGGCCCTGCAGACCAGGCCTGACACAGAGAGGAGCTCCAGAGAGATGGGTTTATCCTGATTACATTTATTCCACATGGACATGGGAAGTCAGGAGTGGTTTATAGGTAAAATCCAGCTGGTTAGGGCGAGGCTACCACCTCTGTTTCTCCCTGATGATTTAGTGTGCATTCAAAGAGGATGCTCCATGAACGTTTGCAGAACACCAATTATTTGCACGAAGCTTGATCTATATTTAGTTGAGCCTTGGCTGATGGTAATTTCTCTGTTTCCTTATTCTTGAGATAGAGTCTGAAATGGAAAAGAGAGGGCCAGTTATCTTTTAATAATCTGGAGAAAATGCCAAAGGAAATAATGAAGCACACAAGAAGTCCCTGGAGGTGAAAGTATAACATTCAGATCCAGGGATCTGGTTTACTAGTCAGGAGGTATAGATCCTTCTTTTCTCTTCCTCCTCTCTCCCTCCCCCAGTTTCCTTTAAAACTTTAGAAAATATTAAATTTTTGAACACTTTTTAATTTTGAAAATACAAAATAATATACACATATATGTAAATATACATGTGTATATATATACACACACACACACAGAAAGAGGGAGGGAGAGAAACATAGACAATCTCTTAGGTATCCCATTATGGTTTTAATGTGAAATTCTCTAACAAAAAATAATCAAATAATGCTGGATATTTTTTAATATACTTATCTGCCATTTGATTATCCTCTTCAATGAAATACCTGTTTATTTGTTTTGCTAACTTTTAATTGCATTATTTGCTGATGGTTGAGTTTTCCAGTTTTTATATATTTTGTAAACAAATATGTGTATTGCAATACTTTTTCAGTCTATGGATTACTCCTTTATAAATGATTTGTTGACTAAAAAAATTTTTTTAAAAGAGCAATAAATAAATAAAATTTGAAGATGAAGCCAGACTTGGGAGGGCTTATTTAGGCCTTTGTTAGTTTTCTCCTACACCAATGCTTTTCAAATTTTGATGTGCATTTATCACATGGGAGATCTTGCTAAATTGAGGTTCTGGTGCATTAGGTCTGGGGTGGGGTCTAGATTCTGCATTTCTAACAAGCTGTCAGATACTGCCAGTGTTTCTTGGTTCATAGTTCTTGTTTCCTCTTGAATTATCCAGAGAGGTTTTAAAAAGAATGATTTCTGGCTCTCACCCGCAAAGATTCTGATTTTACTGATCTGGGTGTGACCTAGGGTTTGAGACTTTTAAAGGCTCCCCAGGTAATGTGCATATACCAATCAAGGTGGAAAAGAGCTGGTATAGAAGATGGGGGTGGTGTGGACACACATGGGCTGTTTCACCCTGGGATGAATCCGGATCTGTCTTTGATTGGCTCGGTAACCTTGGACGTGTATCACCTGAGACTCCCAGGGTGAGAACAGGGGATAATCCTGGGGTGAATCCGGATCTGCCTTTGATTGGCTAGGTAACCTTGGATGTGTACCACCTGAGACTCCCAGGGTGAGAACAGGGGATAATAATAACTTCTTCTTAAGACTGGAAGGTTTAATTAAATTATGTTCAGTTCCTAGGACAGTGCTAGATATATACAATCAATATAATTACAGTTGTTCCTTGGTATTCATGGAAGATTGATTCCACAGGGCCCTGCAAATATCAAAGCTTGAGGCATCTCAAGTTCCTTATATAAAATGGAATAACCCTTGTATATAACCTATACACATTCTCCCATATACCTTAAGTCATCTCTGGATTACTTACAATATTTAATACATTGCAAATGCAATGCAAATAGTTGTTACACTGTATTATTTAAGGGAAAGTGACCAGAAAAAATCTGTATATGACTGAATAGTCATATCCAGTTTGTGTGTGTGTGTGTGTGTATGTGTGTGAATATTTTGACACACAGTTGGTTCAATCTCTGAATGCAAAACCCTTGGCTATGGAGGGCTGATTGCATTTGGTTCTTTCCCTCAGGTTCCTTTGTAGTTTAGCAACACCTAGAGCAAGAGTAAAACTCATGTTTTATAGTTGGTTTGGTCAGTAAATGAATTTTAATTGACTTAGATAGTATTTAGAAAAAAATTCAAAGCAGTCATCTAAACGAAAATCTAGATTTTGGCTTCCTTGGAAGATTATAAAGATTGGCAATGATAGGTACCATTCGACCTGCTTGGAGCTGAGTACAGCCTCTGTTCAATGAGCAGCTGCCACTGTCTTCTTCATACTGCGATTATGTGTATGTGCACCTGTGTTGGCCTTCCAACTTGATCCATGTGCTTCACCTCCCTGGGTCTCAGTAACATTTGAGTTTGCCACTTCTACTCTTAGAACTCATGTTCCAATTCCTCTTTTTCCAGAATCTGGACACAAAACTGCCCTTTCTTCTTATGACTTCTTTTTCTTTGGGCATCTGATGCTCTTGGCATACTCTTGTGAGTGAAATCACCTTCCTTCTCTATGTGTTAATTATTGCATTTATTCATTTAGTGGGGAAAAATGGGTGGTATGGACTGTTTATGCACCACCCCCGAAAATGAATATGATGAAGCCCAAACCTCCAGTACCTCTGAATGTGACTGTATTTGGATCTAGAGTCTTTAAAGAGGTAATTAAGGTTAAATGAGGCCATGAGGGTGGAGCTAGCCTAATCTGAGTGTGTCCTTAGAAGAAGAGGAAATTGGGGCACACAGGACACAAGGATGTTCTTGCCTAGAGGAAGGGCCACATGAAGACCCAGAAAGAAGATAGACATCTAACCCCAGGGCAGGGAAGAAGGCTCAGAAAAAAACTAGCCCTACTAACAATTTGGTCTTGCACTTTCAGCTTTGGAACTGTGAGAAAATCCATTTCTGCTGTTAAAGCCATGCGGGCTGTGGTTCTTCGTTATGGCAGCTCTAGGACACTAACACAGTAAGAAAAAAATAAAACCCTTTTTGTTTTTGATAGAATCAGCTCTTTGAAAGTATTATCTAGTTAATGACACGGAATAGTCCAGCAGCTTTCCACAGCTTCTATCTTTTGGTTTGTTGTAGAAAAGCTTTAACCTGAGAGATTTTTCCCACCTAAAACGATTCTTTGTCTTTCACTTTCATGATTTAACTGGTACTTTATATAGTTTTTCTGAAACTGTAGTAGGTGTTTCCAGGCCAAGAAAGATGGACATCTCTCTAGATGGCAATGAACCTTTAAATTAAAGAAAAAAATGTTTTTTAAAAAATAAAAGACATACATGCACATAGTTTAAAGTCAAATCGTTATGCAAGGCTGATTATAAAAACCACTAATGCTGCCGGGAGTGGTGGCGCATGCCTGTAATTCCAGGGGCTCAGGAGGCTGAGGCAGGAGGATCATGAGTTCAAAACCAACCTCAACAACTTAGCAAAACAATTAGCAACTTATTGAGACCCTGTCTCTGTTATGCTCGAATTCGGGACCCCCGAAGACTACCAGAGACCCAAGATCGATGTAAGCAGCAAAGAGGTGTTTATTGCGAGCTAGCTCGGTCCTCCACACGCACACACAGCAACTGGTGACGCTGAGAGGCCCCGAGCCCAGGGTTTGCAGCATTTTTATATATTTTTTGGAGAGGGCAGGGACTTCACATACATCATAGCAAATCATCACACACCACGGGAAAATCAAATAACAACTCTAAAACATGATTAGCACATTCACTGGCGGGAACAAGTTGGATAGGGGTGATTGGTCAGTACAAAAGGGGTATTCGTTTGAACTGATTGGTTTGAGCCAAGAGGGGTGTACGTGCTGAACTACATGGTTTCCCAACAGGTTATCAACTACCATAAACTACTGGGAGGGTCATCTGGCATCCCAGGTATTTTCCTGTCTCATGCTGATTGGTGGCTGCTAGGGGGTTGCTATGGATCTCCACCTAGCCTGACTGAGTCAGGGACACCTGGCACAGCAGATCTCTCCTGTTATTTGTAGATAAACAACTTAGCAGGGTGGGAATGTGCTTAGGAGTGCTCTGTGGGTTTTTCCAAGGACAAAGGTCATGTCCCTTCCTTGGACAGGCTTTGCTCTGAGGTAGAGGCTGGTTTTTCATCTCTAAACAAAATATAAAAAAGGGCTGGAGATGCAGCTCAGTGGTTCAGTAACCCTGGATTCAATCTTCAGTATTAATAAACCAAAAAAAAAAAAAAAAAAAAAAGACAAAAACAAAAAAAGTCCACTAATGCTTTGTACACTTCTGCCTCCACTGGCATTAAATACTCCTGGCTCCTCTGCCTTTTCGTCTTATTTTCAGGTACTCAGAATTCCTCAGTTTTAGAAATCATTCTTAAATGGAAGAGAAACATTTTTTTTTCTTCTTCACTGTCCTCTTCCACTATACACAGATTCCTTCTTGTCCACCCATCTGCATCCTCCCCTTATATTTAAATTACACTTTCAGTTAGACTCCTATCCAGCATTGACATTATTCAGACTATATGAGTGCTTTTCACACGTGAGCCATGTAATACATTATGATTATGCCTTTTTTCTTGCACAATGGTTTGTTTTCCTGAGTTGATGATTATCTCATGTTTTGCTTTGCTTGGTTTTCTATGTACTCATCAGAATTCATCCTTTGATCCCATCCCCAGTTGTCTCCCTATTAATAAGAGCACTCCTACCTGCTCCACCCCCGCCCCCCCATCACGTTCCCTGTATTATTTCTCCACAGCAAACTTTCTATTATCTCTTCCCACAACTATGCTGGATTTTCCATGGGGAGTATGGTCAAGGAAGGAGGGAAGAGATGCATCCATCCAATTTCCTGATGAGTTGCTACAAGCCTTTCCTGCCTGACCTGCCCTTAGAAAGAACCGCCGGCTAAGGCATATATTGATGGCCAGGAGAACTAGGGGGCTGTGGGGAAGGCTGAAAAAGATATGCAGACTTGTAGGGGAAAATCCAAAGGAGTGAAGGTTAAGTGCAGGAATTGCTAAATTTAAGTGGAAATTCTTTGGAAAGAGTTTGAAAGGCAATTTATCTTTAGACTCAAGATTCAAGTTTGAAAGGTTTATAGTTATAGAGAACAGGATCATTCAAATATCTTCTTTTACAAAACGAACAGGAATAGTCCAACTCCAAAAACTCTTCACTTAATTTTAGATTTAGTAATAAGGAAGATATCTGGATGGAACTGAGCAGAAGTGTTACTGAAGAATTTTAGGAGCTGAGCATGCTTTTCTGCAAATAAGCAGCAGGCTCAGTTTTGCAAAGTATTCTTTAATGAATGTCACCAAGGATGGAGCTTCCATTCATTTCTCTCCGAGTTACCCATAAAACCCACAAAAACTTTACCCAGTGTTTTTTTTGGGGGGGATGAGGTGATAGGGACTTGGCCTAAAAAGGAGGGAGAAGATTTAGAACAAAGCCAGCTTCTTAGGACATTTGGTTTAGTTTTAACCAAAGGTAAATGTTGTCAAATAGTCTTTGAAAAAGTTTCACCAAACTAAACTTACCGATACCCCTAGAGAATGCTGGACTTGCATAACCTGGGGTGAAAATTGAGTTATTTTTTTTTTCTTAAATTCTTATTTATTTATTGTGAATGAAATTGAGCACATTTCTAATGTTTTATTGGCCCTTTTCTTCTTCTTTTTCTTATGGGTTCCCTGTTGTCCTTTGCCGATCAGTAAGATTAATTTGTAAGATTACTGATTTATAAGATTTGCTGACATAGAAATTCATGAACTTAGAGAGGCATTCTTAGAATATTTGTATATAAGGATATTAATTCTTTGCCATATGACTTGCAATTTTAAATTTTTTCTCTTGATTTTTTTTTTTTGTACCAAGGATTGAACACAGGGCACTTAAATACTAAGCCACATCCCCAATCCTTTTTATATTTTTTATTTAGAAACAAGGTCTTGTTAAGTTGCTTAGGACATTGCCAAGTTGCCACGGCTGGCTTTGAACTTGTGACCTTCCTGCCTCAGCCTCCTGTGCTGGGATTGCAGGCACGCACCACGGCGCCTGGCTTTTCTCTTGATTTTAAAAATGCTTTTTGTAGTTCAGAAGATTAAGATTTTTATGTAATCAAGTTAATCATATGTATTCTTTTACAGCTTCTGAGTTTTCTTTTACACTTGAGAGATCTTATAATCTAATGATATGATTCTCTGAGGTTTTCTTTAATTAGAGTTTCCAGCATGTCTTTGGTTTCTCTCATTTTCATGGCACAGCTGCTCAGGAATGAACCCACAGAAACTTCTTTCCTGGCTCATTTGGCCACATTGTACTGCTGGCTGCTGGTGAACCAGGAGGAGGTTCAATTGCTTTTCAAATCCAAGGCACAACAGGTGCTCAGCTTTGTTGAATGATCTCTGCTGACTTGTGTTTTAACTCAACAGGGATCCACTCTTCATAAGTCGCCACATACTTTCCCAACTTTATCACACGCACAGCGCCAAGCTTTTCTCCTCTAGAAAGAGAGGCTGTTGACAAGGATGGGGTGACCTGGTCAGCTCCAGCCAGAGCTGGACACAGCTTTATGGAGTCAACACCTTGCAGGGCTGCAGAGGCAGTTTCTCCTCGTCATTACCACTTGGCGACAGAAGAATTAAAAACAATACAAAAAAAACCCCGACGATTTCTACTTAGGAGCAGCCTTTGAGGGAGGATTTATTCCTTTAAATAAACCATATTGGAGGTAAAATGCATTTTGTCCTGCTAGTTGGGAACTAGACTGGAGGTAGTGGTGGGGAGTCCCACTGTGGTTTCCAGTCCTTTTCTTGTCACTTCCTGCCATCTACCGGCCATAGTGTGAAATACTCTGCAATTACTTCAGGAGATGCCAGGGAGGAAGTTGAAAGCTTTTCAATTTGAAGTGTGATTTCCCAGATAAGCTGGGTCGCAATGCACCAGTATCCATCATTTATTTCCCTGAAAACAGCTCTAGGGAGATTGAATTTCTGAGAAATCGTTTTATTATTTTTGTTCCTTTGAGAGGCAGTGTTTGAACTCTGATCACATGTGCTTATTTTTTATTTTATTTGTAAAAAACAGATTGGTGCATTATAATCATACATATTAGCGGGTTCTGTGGTTTCATAGAACGTGCACCTGAAGTAATTTTGGTCACCTGTGTTTAAATCTTGTGTCCACGAGATTTATTGTCTGTCTGATCTTGGGCAAGAAATGAAATCTCTTGCTGCCCCAGTTGACTCATTTTTTGACATGGGAATGATATACTAGATCTTGCCTCTCAGTTTTGACTCCTGAGTTTACATATGTAAAGACTTTAGTACCGTGCACCTCTTAAGTACTCAGTAAGTATTATCTGTTACTTGCTTGAAATCTACTTAAGCATTTGAATATTCTACCACTAGATTTGCATGGAACAGAAAGCAATTCCTAAATTAGTTGTTTGTAATCTTTGCCTGCTGTGTCTGTAGCAGACACAGACTGCCTCCATTTAAAGTCTGGAGACTCAATTGGAAAGCAGCAACTTTCCTTATCACCTCTTGCTGGAATAATTCATATTCCTTGTGAGCTCTGACAACCCCGTAACTGGACTTCTCTTTGACTGAGGATTTCCATCATGGAATCTAGATCTGCCTTACCTTGAACATTTCTTGGGTTCCTAAGAATCAGAACCACTCTGGTACATCATCTTGTATGTTATTTAGCAACTACTCAATAAATGTTTATTGAAAGGATGAATGAATAATCTCATTTGATTCCCCCAGGAATTCTGAATCAGGTAGAGGAAATACGAATTGAGTCCATCCTATAGATGGAGAATAGAGAGACTTGCCTCACATGAAATGGAATGTTACCAAGATTCAAGGCTGGGGACTTTGTGACATGCCAAAAATGTACATGAGGAAGGACAAAGGGAAGGACAGGGAATAAGGCTCACCTTTAGACTGTATGCAAGGAGTTATGTGCTGGATACTAATTTTTGTGAGACTAAAAGGAGGGTTCATATCTGAAGCTGGTCTTCCATGCCTCATCCACATCCTATGGAATTGTATTTTCATAGCCTGATGCTATGAAAGGTTCCTTACCTCTGCCATCCCATCACTGATGGTTAGTCTCATTTGTGCTGAAATGACCTGAGCTTTGGGTCTAGATGTCAAAATATTTATTCCCCAATTTCACTTGCAATTCTTGAGAGGTAACAGAAACCCATCAGAACATCACTGCTACCTTTTATTAGATACAAAGATCCTAGTCTGTTGAGACCCAGGGACCATGTGGGATCACTAAGCTATTATTCCCTATGATCCTTTTTACATTTTACTTCTGCAGACCGAAGCCAAAGGAGACTTTCTTAATGATATTCAACATTTATTCATCAAATTCTTATTCAGCACCTACTATTGTGTCAACAAGGGCACCAAGTGACCAAGTATCAAGGAAAGGTGACCCCTTCCCATACCCTCAGCTACCAGTTGGGTATTACCTAATGAGAAGGCCCACTGAGAATAAAAATGGTACATCTTTACAATCTAAGTTCCCAGAAACACAAGGACAGGGGTTTGAATCTTCTACCGCTAGATTTGCACCTATGGGCAAGTTTTCCTCATCTGAAAAATAGGAATATATTCCTTTCAGAGCTATAGTAAGGATTCAAAATGTGCATAAAGAATGGATTGTGAATAATGTGTTTCCTTCTCTCAAGGGACTTGGAGTCTAGTTGGAGCACTAAAACCATCATCATCATCATCATCATCATCATCATCATAGGATCTATAACAAATGCCTTTGAAAGTCAGATAGGAGTTGAAAGCAAGGAGGGAGGCATCCCACCACATTGTTACATCTGCTCAGTTTTGTTCAACATGCATTTATTAAGCTACCATGGACTACCATGGACTACCATGGACCAGTCCAATTCACAACTTCCAGAGTCAGGAAGACTTGGGTTGGAATCCCATCTCTACCACTTACCAGAGGTGTGACTTCAGGCAGTTATTTAATAGCCCTCTGAGTTTGTTGCTGAGTTTCTTCAGAATAAGGTTGTTAACAGTACCTGCCTTATAGGTTGTTGTGAAGAATAAATAAATTAATGTATATACAGGATATAAATAAATTAATGTAATGGGGTCCTTGGCACACTGTAAGTGCTCAACAAATTATAGTTGCTACCATAATCATGACCACCACCATTGCTGGTGTGTGTGTTTAACCTAAGGATTTAAAAAATGAATAAAAGATGTTCCCTGCCCTCAAACCCCTCACAGTTTAATAGATTCTGGAATTTAGTAACAACCTTTCATAAGTGATCCAGGTAGAACATGGCCTACCATTCTAGAAAGGGAAAAGATTTTCCTTTGGAAATTTGCAATATTGTGACCTAGAGGAGGAGGGTCCTGGCTTTTACTTACCACACCCACTTTGTTTCTCTAGAGCTCCCTATGAAACTGGGATAGAGATTAGAGTCTTCACTAGACCTATTGGTTTTTGCCAGGCTGAAACTTAGCCTTTTTAGGAGGCCCAGATTTTGTGCCTTTTGTTATACATTTATGCCAAACTGTGGCTTATATTGTTCAGTGTGTTCCAAAGTTCCAAAAAATAAAATAGGCTTGAGTGCTATCATACAGCACAGGAGTCATCTAATTAGGAAAGTAGCATTTTTAGCATTAATGGCACAGAAGTTACAAAGTGTGTTTCAGAAGAAGAAGAAGGGGAAGGGGAAGAGGAGGGGGAAGAGGAAGAGGAAGAAGAAGAAGAAGAGGGAAGGAGAGGGGGAAGAAGGAAGGGGTAAGGGGTAGGGGGAGGGGAAAAAGAGGAGGAGCAGAAGGAGGAGAAGAAAGAAATTCCCATTATCTAAACTCAGATAAGGGCCTTTGCTGGTTTATAGCAGGGAGGAGATGAGGAACCCAGAGTGTTTATTAATCTCCTTTAATCTAAGAATTTGCAATATTTAAGAGTAACTGTTCAGAGGTAAGGGCCACAAAGCAGAGGACGTTAAAGTTTCTTTTACATTGTGGTGTTTAGTTCAGTCAGTGAAAGGATAAGCAGAACAGTTAAATGGTAACCCCATCAATTACAGGCGACACTGAATTCTCCTAAAAAGTTTTTCAAGCTGTCCCCAAACTATCTATAACAAGTTCAAATCACTAAGGGGAAGGACATCTGTGTATTTTTAGATGGGAAAGTGCTGTCTCCTTGTCATTTTGTAGAAAACGCTTTTCTCTCTGCTTCCCTTCATTGGCCTTCTGGTATCTCAGTGGGGAAAGGAGCTACCTGGTAAATAAAGATAAGCTGTGCTTATTAGCAGAGATTTGCAAGGGAAGAGGCTGTTTAAAAATGGATAAGGAGGTCATTGTGTTCCTCTGGCTCTAAAGCAGGGATTCGTTTTCCTCAGGCAGGGCAGCCAGCAAGGAGCTGAGCACCTTCACCTGCCACAAGGTGTGACCCTTAGTACACAGCAGGAAGCTGCACTCCTTTCAGGGACCCTCTGGCCTTTGAAACTGCTGGGTTGTTCTGACAGTAGATCCCTTCTGTGCAGGACTGAGGCTCTGCCAGGAAAATAAAACACCATCCTTTTTAGTTTGTCCTTTGGAAATAACAGAGGCTGCCGTGCAGTGGGCCTTGGTGCAAGGGTCATGTCTGACCCAGGTACCCTGGTGTGTCTCACTATCCTCTACTCCCAGGTGGAGGTGAGGGAGCACCAGGATAATTTAGGGCTCTCCAACAAAGCCTCTCCAAAGGATCAGGTAAACAATTAGCTACGGAAATGACCACCACAGGGGAGAGGACATTGTCTACATGGTGCCTAACATCTAGCTGGAATCTGAATATGGTCAGTTCTCCAGGTGTTTCCACAGGCACAGATGTTTGCCCAGGGGACTACAAAACAACCTCCTGGCTATTTCCAACCGATTGTTCTAGAGAAACCTGTCTCTTCTATCACTTTTGCATTTAGATGGGAAGAAGTGACCCAAGCTGAAAGATAAAGGTTTCCGAGTTTCTTTGCCTCAGGTGGTTCTCTGGGTTTCCCTCCACCCCGCGCCCCGCCCCCCCAAGCTTTGTAAAGCGGGGAGCACCAAGCTCCAGGGGACTTTGTCTGCTCTTTGTCCAAGCCTGAGCTCGGCTTATCCTGATTGTGCTGACTCTGTGGGATTCCCAGAAAATGAAAGCCAGGGATAAAGCACCAGGAAAGCGACCTGGGCCACTTGAGCCTGTCCTCTTTCCCGAACACCCGCAGCCTGTGAGCAAACCCAGGGGAAGCAGAGGCGGACTTGGAAAGGAACTGTGGGTTCCTTTTAGGTTCTGTGTTTCCTTCTTCTCACTGTAGCTTACAACAGATATGTGTGTGTGTGTGTGTGTGTGTGTGTGAGAGAGAGAGAGAGAGAGAGAGAGAGAGAGAGAGAGAGAGAGAGATATCTCCCGAGGTATCATGGAGCAGAACACAAAAACTGTTTCCTAGAAGTTAGTTGGAGATTTATTGTCACCCTTGTCCCATGAGGTTTTTGCTGAAGGTATTTTAGATATCATCTGGTTATTTGGTTGTTTCTGAGGAATAGAGAATAACTGAATGGAATGTTATTGAAATATCCACTTGTAACTATGATTTTTAATTGGATGGAAAGGTGGAAATCCTGTTTTTAAATGTTTTAATATCATGTTTTTCTGTCACTTCCTTTCAAACTTTTCTTGTAGAAACAGATTCATAAACTTCTGGAACAAATCTATAACTCAAGGATACCCTCAGTTATAGATGGTTTTACCATGAGTGAATGATGCTTAGGGTTCCTGGCTTCTCACCTCCATAGACTGTTTCAAAGGCTCCAAAAGATGTTTAGAAATGTGATTGCATGGATGGAGATACACACACACACACACATGCTTTTTTTTTTTTTTCTTTTTGTGTGGTATTGGGGATTGAATCCAGGGCCTTGGGCATGCAAGGCAGGCACTCTAACAACTGAGCTATATCCCTAGCCCCCATGGATCCATATTTTAGTTAATGTTCAAAAATAAGATACTTCAGTTTTTAAAAAACTAAATGTTATAAGCTTTAGCCCCCTGAGCACAATCTTATGTCATTGGTGATTAATTTCTTATCAGCTGCCAGTCTTCATCTTAGTAAGGGAGCCCAAATTAGGCTAACTTAGAATAATTGAGCAGAGGATTTTTTTTTCTTTTCTGCAATTTCCATTATCCTCTCAATATGCAAAACACCATTTATTATACTTTGATTTGTCTTGAGGAAAATATCTGCTGATGATTGAAGAGTTTCTGGAGCATTTCACAGCGCTAAATAACAAGGAAGAAAATAACAACTCATGTTTCATGATGGAAAAGAGCTGCCTCCCTGTTATTTGGCAGAACATTAGCTCTTGACAAAAGAACTGCAAGGCACACTTTCATCTACCACTTTTTTGAGGTGACAAGGTTTGGACCTAGACATTTCCTGTGATTGGTTGTGATGAAATGAGCAGTTCCAGACAGGCAGGGAGAAGACAAGATCCTTCCAGCAGCCTGCAGGCACAGGAGGGGACTTATAAAGCTCTCTGAGGCTCTGAGTTGCATGAACCCCATCTTTGGTCCTCCTAACTACACCATCACGAGGGAAGATTGTTGAATCAGAGGCAGGACATGTGAACTTGGTGTACCCCAGGATTTAGTTAGCAAGTTCTCTCAGTGGTTAACTTTCCCCTCTCTTTTCTTCTTGCTGTCACTATGTGTTAAAGTTAATTCAGTAACCCGTGTTATTGGAACACTTTTCCATGCTCACTGAGTGCTTCTGTTCTGTGACCACTGAGGCAGTGTGCCCGGTGGTGTACTTGAAGGCTGCCAGGTGATTTCCACATAATATTCATCAGGGCTATTTCATTCTGGTAATAAAAAATCCCCCATCAAACTCATTTAACAAACTGGTTTTTGGTTCAACACCAATCCAACACGAATTTGACCTAGGGATAGGGAAACCTGCCATCTTACGGCCACACATCCTTTAATCCTTGAAGTTCTCTCCATTAAGTGGGCAGATAGGGAAGTTTATACATGGAAGGATTTTATGGGCCAGAACTATAAGTGGCCTGTTACTCCTGTCCACATTCTATTGGGTAAAACTAAGTCACCTGACTTCTCAAATGCAAGGGAACCTGGAAATGTAGTCTAGCTGCGTGATCAGGAGGAAACAGGAAACTGGACTGTCAGCCACCAGCCAGTTTCTGGTGGAGTGTGACTACAAACTAACAGCTACTGTGAAGGGAGGATATGGAATCTTCTTTTTTCAAAATTCCAAGAGTATTTTGATTATTTTACTGAAAGCAATGTAGTTGAAAATGTTACCTTCTTAAACTCATTAAAAATGACACAGTTCTTATTTTTGGGAGAATAAGAAAGTAAATACAGATTCGGGCAATTGCGTAATACACATTTTAGTTCATGGTGTAATCTAGTGATGCTTAGGGTTCCTGGCTGGAACCCTTAGGGTTCCTCTGCTGGAATGTAAGGAGCAATGTCTTATGATCACACTAAATCATAAAACACTTTTAAGTCAAGAACTAAGTAGAATAATAGAACTTTAGGATTAAAATAAACTTCAGAAATTATTTAATCCAAAGTTTTCAAGGAGGTTGAGACTGAAAGCAAAGCAGAGGGAAGCTACATTTGCTGAGCCCCGGTGATGTTCTGAGGTTGATACTCTCTCCATTGCACAGAGAAACGTAATGACTGGACTTACCCAAATTCAGGCTGGTGGTGTGAGAAGTGAGCCTGGGATGGAGCACTTCAGATTATAAGCCACTGTGCTCTTCACATATACTTAATGAGTACCCCTGGGGTATCTGTGTATGCATTCATGCTTCTCTACCCAGCCATTCATGTGAGCCTTGTTTACAGTCCACTGGAATGGAAGGAAGATACGACAGATATGCGTTATTTTCAAAATGTGAGGGTGCTAGCTGGTCTGTATTATACATTGTAATAGCATCATTTTCAAGTTTCAAGAGAAACAAGATACTCTTTTCACTGGTCTGGAAAAGAGCAAGTTGCAGTGGCTAACTTCAGAATGACCCATTGTTCCAAGCCTAACAGGTGCAGGTTTTGACACTAAGGGTCGGATCCCATCACCACTTGAGTTGCATGGATCACTGACCTCGAAAGGGGATTGCACACACATCAGTGTGGGATCTGTCCTTTAGGAACCATGGCCACTAATCTGAATGGCTATTTAGAGTGTGAATGGCATTTAACTGGCGTCCCTCCATTCTTCCAAGCTCATTGAAGAATCTCAGTCCTTCTCCTCCTGCTCATTAGAACTGACACTTCCCAGGCCAGAGGGATGACCAGGGTGAATCAGAAAGATGAGGTCTTCATCATGAAGGACAGGGTACAGTTTGGGGCCAGCAAGGAATGAAAGCAGGCACTATAGGACTTGAAGCTTATGATTGTGTCTCCATTATAACGAACACCCAGTAATGTGAAATATCTCATAGACACTGTGGTTTAAACCTAGGACGATCCCATCAATCAATCTGGTTTTTAGTTTAAATGAATGAATCCTCCAGCTCTCATGTGTACACTACTCTTGCTTGGTCCTGATTTCCCAAATAAACAGACATTTCTCCTCTGAAGCTGGCTTAATATTCTGTTTTCATCTTTATTAACTTTTTTTTTTTTTGGTATTAAAGTTTACTTTTATATGCATGGAGGTCCTATTTAGCTCTTTAATTTCTTGAAATTAAAATATAAGAAAGGGTACTACAAATATTTTAGGGACCCAGCTGAATTTTGAGGGCACATGGCCACTGTACAGCTAGCTATTTCATGGAGCAAATATGTTTATTTGTTACTGGGTACAAATTAGGCATTTGCCACTCTGGAATCCCCTGGTTATAATCAGTCATTCAATTGATTTTCTACAGATTGATTGAAGGCACTGGCATTATATAGATGCATAGAAATAACTTTGGTCTGAAGAGGCCAATTGGAAATGATTTTCTTGGGGTTTGGTTAGCTAGCTATTCCATCTATTCTAATTAAAGTAGATGCACTTGACAATGGGAATGTGATTATAAGGAACGATGCCAAAGGGGAGAATGATCTTTTACTTGCATACTTTCAGGGCTATTAGGAGTGATCTTTAAAAAAAAAAAACAACACTCTGGAAACTTTTCTATTACACTGAAGAAGTAGCACTGTGGCTTGCTCATAATAATTATTTATAATTTTAATTAATGCTTTCGTTCATTCATATAGCAAATGACCTTCCAAGGAAGGTCTGCATTCTAGGCAGAAAAAGTAAGTGTGCACAGAGGGCCAGAGGAGTGTTCAGGAAGGGAAGAATCTTCAGTGCAGCCAGAGTATGGAGTGCAGGTGAACCTGGTATGTGGCCCTAAAATTCATAAATGCAGTGAAGTAAGGAGGAGGGTAGAAATCTCTGTCCACAATTTTGGGTACAAGGGATGTAGGACTCCATTAATTCTTCTATAATCAACTTATTTTTCAAAGCTCTCATCTATCATGTGTAGAATATTGAACTTTCCTCAATCCAGGAATCCTCTCCTCTATTCCTTAGTTTTCCCTAAATCCCAGGGCTTTAGGATGACATTGGTGGATGTGGAAGATGGGGGTGTCAGCCCTTCAGGCATCAACTCTCCAAGCTGGCCTCTGATGAGATGACCTAACATTAACCTGCTGACTCTCATCAGCTCTTGATGGCTACTCCTAGGTCATTCTGGAAAGACTGCCATGCTGCTCCCAGGGTGGCAGGACCCAGCTCTGGCTTCTTGGCTCTGTGAACTAGGTCTTGCTTTGTTTTATCACAGGCGCTTCTTTGAGTTCCAGTTGCCACCTATTTAGGAAGCCGGGCAGTGCACCCTCTGGTCTTGGAGCTTGCAACTGCATCAGGAAGGGGTCTGTCTCCCTTCTGTCCTCCACTCCAGGAAGGTCAGGGGCAGGGTTCCCATTTCCCAGGGACTACCAGCTTCAAAGCTTTCATTACCTCCTTTTGGAACTTTCTTTCCATTCCATTCAGGAATTTTCTTTCCATTCATGTAAATGAAAATGTGCCATATTTTTCTCTAGCTTTTGGAATCTTCTGGTTGTGGGATAAAGAAATGGGGGTAGTGGAAAAACTTGGCTTTTAGTTTTCATGTATTTTCCAAATTTTTTTTTTTTTTTTTTTTTTTTGTTTAGGGCTTATGTTCTCATTTTCTCTGAGATATCTCTCAAATCTGTGTCTTCCCTTGTTACTTTTTCTGAGTTACAGAATCCAGGAAGTTCTAGCTTGGGGCTCTCAACCACACATGTACATCTCTTTGAGCACCCAAAACTAATACGCATGCAGTAAGTCCACTGGCAGAGTTTCTGATTTGATGGGTCTGGAGTGGGCACAGGCATGGGGGTTATTTTAAAAGTTCCTCAGCAGGTTCTAGCTGTAGTTAGGTTTGAGAACTGCTGTTGAGCCGAGTTGTTAAGGACAGATCCAGAGTGTTAGAGAAAATGCAGAAAAAATATCACCTAATATTACAAAGTGTTATCTAGTTCCAGGAGGTTAGAAATGTATTTAAAGATCCATGCTTTCTTAGGGAATTTTGAATTTGTCACATTGGGAATGTAAAATATCAAAAGAAAAAAATAACTAACATCTCCTTGCTTACCCTGTGCAAAGTGTTATGCTTTACTTATTATAAAATTTTTGTTGTGAATTGATAAATTATAGTTGTATATATTATGGGATCATGTTGGTTTATGACTACAGTGCAGATTAAATCAAGCCAGACTGCTAAATCTATCACTTCAAATACTTCTTTTTTTGTTGTGAGAACATTTGAAATTCACTCTCAGGGATTCTGAAATGTGCAGTAGCAATACACTATCATACTTACCATGCTGTGTGATAACTTAAAAAAAAAATCAGACTAATCTCCTGTCTAACTGAGGCTTTGTTCCTTTTGACCATCATCTCCCCATTTCCTCCACTTCTCCAGTTTCTGGTAACCATGATTCTACTCTATACTTCTGAGAATCCAATTATTTCATAATCCACATGTAAGTGAAAATGTGTGGTATCTTTCTCTTGTGCATGGCTTATTTCACTTGGCATATTGTTCTCTAATTTTATCCACATTGTGGGAAACGACAGAATTTCTTTTCTTTTTCTTTTTTTTTTAAAGACTGAGTAAGGGCTGGGATTGTGGCTCAGTGGTAGAGTGCTTGCCTAGTATGTGCAAGGCCCTGGGTTTGATCCTCAGCACCACATTAAAAAATAAATAAATAAAATATTTATTATTTTAATATTTATTGTATTGTGTCCAACTACAACTAAAAAATAAATATCTAAAAAAAAAGACTGAGTAAGATTCCACTGTTTATATATACCACATTTTCTTTTTATTCATTTGTTATTGAGTGCTAGATTCATTCCGTAATTTGGCTGATATGACTGGTGCTGTAATGAGGATGGGAATGCATACATGTCTTCAACATACTGATTTCACATCTTTTGGTTAAATACCCAGAAGTAGGATTGCTAGTTCATAGGGTAATTTCATTTTGAGTTCTTTGAGGAACCACCATACAGTTTTCCACAATGGCTGTATTAATTTGTATTACCATTAACAGTATACAAGGGTTTGCTTTTCTCCACATCCTCACCAATGCTATCTTTCATCTTTTTGATAGTTGCCATCCTAATAGGTAGGAGGTGATAACTCATTGTGGCTTTATTTGTACTTTCCTAATGATTAATAATGTTGAACATTTTTTTTTGTATATCTGTTGGCCATTTGTATGTCTTCTTTTGAGAAATGTCTACTTATGTTCTTTGCCATTGGTATGCTTTATGCTTTAGGTATTTATCAATTCTAGCCAGAGATGAATCTTGCATTGTAGGTCTTATTTTACCATCAGTTTTGCAGGTAGGGAAATGGGGATCCATGAAATTGTATGAAATTTCTAAAGGTCATTGGTTAAAAAATGGCAGGTCACTGATTAGAATCTAGTCTGTCTGGTTCAAAACCCAGGTTATTTTGAAATATTGATGCCTTCCAAAGTGAAATCATAAGGTAATATACTAATTGAGTAAGTTAGTGACTAGTTCTAGCAACAAAATGTTTGAAGGGCAAAAGTGGAGCTCTAGGAAACAGATTAGCTTCTTGGCTATAGTTACCTTCTTTCCTGGTGCTTGTCAGCATCTGTTGAATGGTTATTCTTTCTTAGGCCTTCAGCTTTCTTTCATTGTGGATAATTAAGGGAACCAGAATTTAACACAATTTAACACACTTGCTTGTATTTGTTGTACAAAAATATAGTTTTTCACTAAGTAAAAAGGGTTTTTTTTTTTTTTTTTGGTGGGGGGAGTAATTGGGATTGAACTCAGAGTCCTTTTTTATTTTGAGCAGAGTCTTGGTAAGTTGCTGAGGCTGGCCTTGAACTTGTGATCCTCATGCAGTCTCTCAAGGCACTGGGATTACAGGCATGGGCCACTGTGTCTAGCTAGCAAACAGTTTTTTAATAATAGATTTTAGTATTTTTTTTTTTTTTGATAAGTAAAATACAATGTCACAGAGCAAAGATAGAAAACCAAAGTCCAAAGTACCTTTGCTATGACTGTGAATGAGTTGTTTTTTTTTTTTTTTGTAGTTATATATGGACAGGATGCCTTTATTTATTTTTATGTGTTGCTAAGGACTGAACCCAGTGCCTCACACATGCTAGGCAAGCGCTCTGCCACTGAGTTACAACCCCAGGCCTGCGAATGAGTTTTAAACCTTTGCTTTTTTTTTTTTAGATGGTGCTCGAGCAGGCTAGGCAAGTACTCTATTACTGAGCCACACCCCCAGTCCTTCCTTTGCTTTCTTTATATATTTTGGAGGAATGAAAAATTTTATTTTCCTTCACCTGTATGTTATTTCAATCCATTTTCATCAAAGTTATCAGCATTATCAAGTAACAGTTGCTAATTATTTTCTTAATGGTGACCATTTTCTTACTTTCTGCTTGTCATTATTTAGGGCACATGAATATTCATGCCTACAGTCTCTATTTTTATTTCTTAAGGAGAAAGTGAGCAAAATTCCTTCTTGAAAGCTCATTGCTGAAGCATGGCACAGTGGCACATCTTGGTTACTCAGCTTCTTAGGAGGCTAGGGAAGGAGGATTGCAAGTCTGAGGCCAGCCTGAGCAATTTAGCAAGACCCTGCTTCAAAATAGAAAGAACTGGGGATGTAGCTCAGTGGTAAAACATTACTAGGTTCAATCCCCTGTACCAACATACAAACAAAAGCCAAAAACACTTATGTCTGCTGAATAATTTACTTGCTTAGATATTGTCATTCATTTTATATGTGGTTTCTTATAGAAGATTCTGGAAAACCAGAATCTATTCAAAGAATGACTCGCTTCCACTGCCTATCCTGTGTTTACTTATCCCAGTAACTGAGGCCCTCGTGGAGCACCCATACAGCTCAATACACATTGATTCTAATGTGATCTTTGTGTTAAAACAGCGTGGACGAGCCAAATACAATTCATCATCCAGTGTGAAATGCAAATATCCTTGTTATGCATTGAGCGTCCAGAGGTCTAAGATTTTGATTTGAGAGGAATGCATAATGAGTCCCTCCTCTTCCAACATACAACATTAATGCACAACCCTCCCTGGACATGATGGTGAGCTTTCCTTTGATGTCCCACGATCTCCATATTTGTTTCATTTCCTCTTCTAGTCCCACACACTTATTTATTTTCCCTGTGTATGTTTTGGGGATGTATCTACTTAGGGAAAGAACATTTGCAATAACCTCTCCTGCTTTTATGATGTTTCTGTTAGCCTTATTCTTTTATTACACAAGTTCACCTGGGCCCCATCAAAGCAGGACGAGGCCTTCTGGATCCAGGTAGGACAAAATAGCAGTGGAAGCAAAATTTGGTACTAAACCCCAGGGCAGTTTGAAAACTGGAAAACTGATGGCTAAGTGGAGAAGTAATGAAGGTGGGTGGTGAGAGCAGAAAGGTGTGCCGAAGGAGGCATGTGTGTTTTTGAAAACCAAGGGTGGAGAAGAGAAATGGCCTAAGAGCTAAAACATAAATATGTTGGTTCATTTTAAAGAATTATAGTTGAATAGGAACCCTGATTTTTCAAGTCTCTGATGAATTCTCTTGGCTTATTTATATTTGCATTTTCTTAAAGCCTATTTTATTATTATTATTATTATTACTGAGTCCTCGATGTTGTTCTGATCCTATGTTAGAGCAACTTGGAGGGCACAGGGGAAATAGTTTTTAAGAATATATAACCTGGGGGCTGGGGTTGTGGCTCAGAGGTTGAGTGCTTGTCTACCATGTGTGAGACACTGGGTTTGATCCTCAGTACCACATAAAAATAAAATAAAGATATTGTGTCCACCTATAACTAAAAAAATAAATATTAAAAAAAGAATACATAACCTGATGGGGGTTGTTTTGAAAGTTTCATGGTCAGAAAGGGAGGGGCAAAAAGGAATTGGGTAACATTCTCCTATTAGGAAGGAACATTTAGAAGACATGAAGTTTGAGCAACTGCTCAACTAAAGGGATCACTTTAAGCTGCAGGGTGTTTAAAGAGGGGAGACTGGGAAATAGGGACAGAGGCATTGAAAGAAGCTGCTGCTCAATGCTGTTAAATAGTTATGAATTTGATGCTTACTCTGTGGAAATTGCTGCCCCAAATTTGTCTGTATTTGACCCCCTTGGAGTTCTCTGAGCTGGTTCGACAGCCTCAATTCAGGATGAGGCTGACTCTTTCTCTTTTGTCTTTTATTCCATTTTGATGAACAAGGCCTGGGTCAGTGATAGTAAGCAACTGGGTTGCCATGTAAGAAAATAAGATGGAGGAAAATGGTAACAAAATGGTGGTCTAAAAATGGCTTCCTTAGCCGGGCATGGTGCACGCCTGTAATCCCAGTAGCTTGGGAGACTGAGGCAGGAGCATCACGAGTTCAAAGCCAGCCTCAGCAACTTAGCGAGGCCCTAAGTAACTCAGTGAGTCTCTAAATAAAATACGAAAAAGGGCTGGGGATGTGGCTCAGTGGTTAAGCACCCCTGGGTTCAATCTCTGATACCAGGAAAAAAAAAAAAGAAAAGAAAAGAAAATGGCTTCCTTCAGATTATAGATAATCGTACACAGACGCCACACTGCTCTCCCCAGTTTCATCTCCGTGGAATTCTACTCCAGCTCAATTAATCTCTTTTCTATCAAAACTGTCCTACATCCCCAGGAGGGCATATATTTGCTCCCTTTTCACTGAAAAAAAAAAAATTTCAGTGTTCTTTTATTCTTCCTTCAGAAAGTCTGTGTTTTAAAGCTTTAACTTATATATATTAATAAATATTTATAATAATTATAAAAATTTATGAAAATTAATAATAAATAAAATATTTATTATTAATTAATAAATATTTTTTAATTAATTGCAGGTTAAAATGCATGGAAAATATTAAAGCAATGTTTCCTTTTGGATTGAATTGGCAAGTTCTGCTTTCAGTTTCTGTATGTACACACATGTGCACTGATCTTTAAATGTGCATGCACATGTTTGAAGGCAGTGGCGGTAAGAGGTCTGTCATTTTGCTTCTGGGCCCACGGCCCACCTTGACTCTGTATCCTGGATTTGCCACTCCCCAGCTGTGTGATCTTGGGCAAGGTCTTCAACCTATCCTAAAGATGTGTGTTCCTTTGTGAAACTGGGGATAATTCTAGCATCTGTCTTGTAAGACCAATACTCAGAGGACAATGACATAATGCCTGCAAAGGACTTAGAACAGTGCCCTTCACTAGTAAATATGTGATAAATATTAGCTATTGACATCATCATTATTATTAGGATACTCTTGCTTATAAGTTCTTTCATCTGTGTAAATCTTGTGTCTTGTCCCAGGTTATAAACTTCTTTTGGATAGGGACTGTTTCTCTTTATTCTGTCTTCTCTCTCTTCTGTAATCCTAAGCATAGAGCAAATCTATATATGATTATGAATTCCTTAATTGTTGGAAGTAGAAGGACACATCAGAGTCCAGAGGATCCAGGGTGCTTCCCAACATTTCCCTGAAACATTCCAGGCAGTAAAAGTGTAAAGGTAAATGATAGTTCTGAACCCAGAAGACACCCATATTTGGTCAGAAAGGCCAGTGGCCTCTGAAACTTTCTGAGATAGTCATAAGAAATATTTATAGCTATAGGCAAACCTTTTTTCAACAGATAACATTAAAAAGAAACTATATATATTCCATGCTCAAACCAGGCCCATATTTTAGGGGTCCTACATTCCATGGATGATGAATTTGGACAACTTTTGTTTTTTCTTTTTTCTCTTGTTCTTGTTTTATTTTAGAAATATGATTTGAACTTAAAGTTCTGCTTCATTTCTATGTCCTGAATTAATCTTATCTAGGACAGTGTTGGTTTCTAGTCAGTGCAAAATTAGCCTGAGACTATTTAGTGCAACTGTTCAGTCTCTGTATTTGAGAAGGAAAAGGAATAGAGGGCCTAATAAGACTGTGGTATTAGAAAAATGTCTTCATCTCCTTTTTGAACATTTTGGGATGAGTGAAAGCCCACATGCATATTATTAATAAATATCTCCTTTACCACAAAACTGTCAAATATTACAAGAGAAATTAAATCCTTCAGACTCTGATTCTTTTACACTCGACTCATCAGAATCTTCCTTTGTAAAAGCAACTTGATAGCTAAAAAAACCCCTCAGAGCCTTTATTCTTGAATTAAGAGGTCACATTTTTGCCAGCACTTATTGCAACTTGAACCGAAGAGAATCTCAAGTTCAAATTTAGAACCCACAACCTTGAAGAGTTTCCATGCTGATAAAATCCACCCTCCCTGCAAATCACTCAGGATAGATAGGTTGAATACCTTTGAAAAAAATGTGTTCTAGAGAAGGAAAGCACTGTTGGGTCAATGGAATTATGTTCAATGGGTCAGGTGATAGGCAGAAGTCAGTTGCTGTTGTGACATTCTGGGAAAGCTGAGAAGTGGATTCCAAGGTAGTGTACCACGAGCCCATCAAAGAATAAAATGTCAGGGGTGTAGATCAGGTGAGTGGGCTTTGTAGACTGAAAGCTCAATGAGTTATCCATAATGAGTACTCATTATATGTTATGTGTTCATATATTCATTCTTTCTTTCTTTCTTTCTTTCTTTCTTTCTTTCTTTCTTTCTCTCTTTTTCTCTCTCTCTTTCTTTCTAATTGTAGATGGACATGGTACCTTTCTTTTATTTATTTATTTTTATGTGGTGCTGAGGATCGAACCCAGTGCCTCGCATGTGCTAGGCAAGCTTTCTACCACTGAGCTACAGCTATAGCTCATGTTCACTTATTCTTTCAACAGATACCCATTAAGTAGATGCTGTAAACAAACAAACATCAGAAATACAGAAGTAAATACAACAGAAGTGTCCCTTCTGTCACAGATAACCAAAGCAGGACACTAGATCAACTGCTCAGGACAGATTTTAATTAGTAATAACTACTGAAATAAGGGCAAGAGTCCAGCATGAACTGAACTCAACTTCAATTTGTATATTGGCAACTGAGTATTTTAAAAATAGAATGGGGGAGAAGGGAGAAAGGTGAGTTGGGGCTTGATAGAATCAGAGATGCGAAACATTACCAAAGCAGGAAGGGGTTGTGTTGGTTCATGAAAAACATCTGGCTTTGCTAACTGGGGTTTATTGAAGTTAGGTTCCTACCTTCCCACTGAAACTGGGAGTCAGTGGCTCTGTCTTTAGCTGTTAACTGGAAGGAACAGAAAATCCTTTGTAGAAAGAGTGCTTATTATACACTCCAGATTGTCCTAGCAGAACTGGTAAAGAGGTAACTTATCCATTTTACACGAAATAAATTAACTTGGGAAATATATGCAAGAACCACATGGTATAGTGTATAAATGAGGCCATCTTCTTTTTGAAGTGTTCATTTTCAGGTTCTCAGAAATTGTGTTGGGATGCCTGAGTAGTCCACTCTTCCACCTGGCATAGCAGAATGAGTGGAGACTATGTTCAAGATGAATGTCACATTCACAACCTGTGAACTCTCCCAAATCAAGGATTCCAATGAGTCAATTCAATACATAAACACATATTTCTTTCCCTATTTTAATTTTAACCAGATGATTTGAACTTTTAGAACCAACCATGGCCCAATTCTTAAGATACCTTCTTAACTCAGTCACTCTCTCAGTACCATCTTCTGACCATGGTTTATCTTTTCAAAGTGGGAAACTCATCATCTCTGGTCACAAAAAATATGAGCAAAAGTAAAACCTGAGTGCTGGTTTCATTTCCGTCCTACTTGCTCCATGATATAGGATAAGTCAACACTTTGGTGCTTCCATTTTCTGCTCTCAGCTCAGCGGGATGCAATAAGATATACCCAGATGGAGGAGTGCAGTGATTACTGGAACATACCCTGTGTGTGTGCGAGTTTCTATTAATTTCACAAGTACACATTGTGCATGGAGCATCCAGCTCTGGATTAGGCACCACAGAATTGTCCCTGTGCTTTCACATATAATAGCAGATGAGAGATGAATCAACAGCAAGGGCAAAGCAGTGGGGGGTACAGGACACAGTACAGGTCCCTCTGGTACTTTCCTTTATATAAAAATTATGCTACATCCCTCTGGGGAAAAACAGTCACTGCTTAGGAAGGGCATTAATAACAAAAACTTGCTGAAAAGCCCAAAATGATGGAACCCCTAGGCCTGATTTTCCTTTACTTGAAATGCATGTTGTTGCAAAGGCAAGTGACCTTCCATTATTGATGAAATACCTTGAAATCTTCTTTCACAGTTGGTGGCTGCCATGCTCCACAGAGCACATCGTGCTGCCTTCCTGTACTCCCTAGAGGAGTACCTCAGGACCATACTGGAAAAAGTGAATGATCGATTAATGATGAAATTGGCCAACTTGCCAATAACAACAAATCGCTTTGTTCAACTCACAGCAAGGATGCCTGCTCAGTGTGTGGCCTTGTGCCTGGAGGAAAAGGATGGAAAGTCTGGTCAAAATTAACGTAGATGAGTTTTCAGGCCCATAATGAGCACAATAACAACAGTAAGAGTAGCTCACACGTCTCTCTTGTTTTTGACCGACTTTGTTTCAGGCAGTCTCAAGATCAGATATTTATATTTGCAGAAGAAATGCAAGAGATAATGGAACACTTTCTGACTTTGCAGAAGATCAGCAATGGTAGCAGTCAGAATTTGGTCAGAGCAAGCTTTTTTCTCCTTTATGCGCGTAGATGAGAGTGTCACAGATGAACATGCAAACTTCAATGTGTGTAAAACTCTCTGAAGACAACAAAACAACTAGAAGATCCACTAGGAATCAGCAGTCCCCTTGAGGAAAGAAAATCTGCACATGAAAGAACATGAAAATAAATACAAAACATCATGTCAACAAGGACAAATTGATATACACAGTCACTATTTTTATTGAGTATTTGTGAAATCATGGAATGAACTTTTGGCAAAATTTTAGAGTAATGTTAATTATCTTATGCAAAATTTTAAAAATACATAAAACAATAAAGATGAAAATGAAGTAACTATTAACTGCAATTGACTCTCTCGAAAAAGGAAAAGTCATCACTGACCATTATTTCTTTTTTCCTTTAAACTTAGACTTTTTTAAATACCTTTATTTTACTTATTTATTTTTATGTGGTGTTTAGGATTGAACCCAGGGCCTCTCACATGCTAGGTGAGTGCTCTACCGCTGAGCCACCACCCCATTTCTAAACTTAGACATTTTTTTAAAAAAAAAGGTTTTTTTTTTAGTTGTAGATGGACACAATACTTTTATTTTTATTTATTTATTTATTTATTTATGGTGCTGAGGATTGAACCCAGTGCTTCACACATGCTAGGCAAGTGCTCTCTCTGCCTCTGAGTTACAACCCCAGCCCTAAACTTATAGAGTTTGATCATAGAAGAATTATGTTTACTCATAATGTGAAATTTAACACTGGAAATCATTCTTAAGTGTTGCTAACTGGAGTTAATTGAAGTTAGGTTCTTCCCTTCCCATGGAAACTGGGAGATGGGCTTTGCATCCAGTCATTGACTGGACCAAGCAGCACTGTGAAAGGGCACATGCCTATTATGGAGCCAATTCTCACCTTTAAAAATATTTATGTATACATAGATGTGGTAGGCTTGGATTATACTTATTTTTATAAGTAACATATTTTCCTAGTGTGAAAAATAAGCCATTTTTAGTACAGAAAACACCCATTCATTTAAGAAAAAAGAAGGGTGAATTTCGCTGATTATCTTTGCAATGTTTTTCCATGTAAGTGTGTGTGTGTGTGTGTGTGTGTGTATCTCCATCATTAATATTTGAATTTATGAAGATAAAATTATACCAAAGATATCAAATGCCTTTTTCTTCAGCATTATTTTGTAAATTATCTTATGAAACTAAATATGTAGATTGCCTGATTTTTTTCTGTTTTTCGTTGTAGTATGGCTTCATGCGGTTACTATCCATAAAGAGGCCAGATGGATTTAAGATAAAGGGAAGTGAAAGAAGGATTGTAACCTATTAGGATGGAGCTTTCTGGAGCAAGCCCCACATCCACTGTACCTGCCATGCTCCTCTCAGTTGTCTCCTGTGGCTCAAGTCTCTGAACCTCGTAAAGCATTGCAGGCTGGGTTCACTTTCTACTGTAGGTGCAGGACAAGGGCTCGTTTTATGGATCCTAGCGTTGTAGGTGTCCTCCCCGTTGGAAGCCAGGCTTCTTGGTGAGAGGCGTCCTCCTGATAGACTCTAAGATCAGGGTGCTCTTACTGAGCACTGACTTGAACATCAAAGGGGAGAGGAGATGATACGGAAGGGCAGAAACTTCTCTGCTGCCTGCTAAGGGATTATGTTTCAAGGTACACAGAGAATTTGTAAGCACTCCTTAAAATATGTAATCATTTTGAAAAATTTCAAGCTCTTATAACCAGTAGCACGTAGCCAGATTATAGAAGGTGTGAACTGTGTCCTGGGGCTCAACAAATTGAGGCCCTATTAGAAAATCTAGTTTGTATTAGATACTAGGCTTTTGCTCCATATACTATAACATTAATCAATTTATAGCTATCCTCCTTAACTGGCAATTCATATCAACTGATGGTAAATCATTTTGTGCAGTAGCCACACAGATTGCAGACAAGCTGAGAGATTTGCACTGAGGTTGTTGGTAGGGGTGAAGTGGCATGTGAGACTGAGGTTATGGTCATTCACTTACTATGGAAAACCCTAAATACACAAGCTTCTCAGTGTAAAGAGATCTGCCTACTAGATCAGCGGAGTGATCTTGGACAGTCTTAACTTTCTCTGTGCTTTGGTTTCCTTTTCAGTATAATGGGTTTACTACACTTTTTGTGAGGCTTGTTGTTAGTAGATATGGAAATACTTTAAAATACAATAAAGATATGTTTTCGTTTGAGGTTTTTTTTTTTTTTTTTTTTTTTACAGTGGCCCAATAAAATGATTTGGAAAATGAATTAAGAGTACAAAATTTCCATATGGATTCAAGTAACTGAATGTCTATTATATTTGGCAGTATGTGGGGGAAAACTTTCTATGTAAATGTATATTAACATAAACTCCTAAGAAAAATTGAGCATCTTTAAAAAGACATATCACTAAAAACATACCTTACTAAAAGGAATATAGTTATTTTCTATACAGCCTAATTTCATTTTCTAATGACCATGTTTAAATTTGCATTAAGGCATCTGGTTGCTGCTTGGGGCAAGGACCGTGAATTAGTTATAGCCCCATCTCTAGCGATTAGGACAGCGTCTGGCACATAGAAGGCATTCTATGCTTATTGAATGAATGAATGAATGAATGAAAACTGGTGCTAGACATAGGCTTTAGCTATTTAGAAGATGATATGGTAGTTACTGACAGCTATTAGAAAATCTAGTTTGTATTAGATACTAGGCTTTTGCTCCATATACTATAACATTAATCAAAAATTCCTTGTAAAATACTCTTATGTTACAATTAGCTATTGCATGATAATGACTTGTTCCCCAAAAGCACACAAATGAAACATGGATAGAATATGAACTATTTGCACAATTCATGCAAGCTATGGGACACACATATCCATCCACCTACCATTCAGCAAATACATGTGCATGAAATGAACACACACAAACATGTACATGAGCATGTACACATATAAACATACACACTCAATAGAAACACAATGTGTATTTTCATTGTCTGATTGGGTTATAAAATCTCATAATTTTGAGGCAAACCAGAAAACAATGTATCTTCTTGCTTTATAGTTGAAAGAGTTACTGAATGACTTTGCTTAAGGAGACACAGCAGATTAGTAATATCTGACTTTCTCTGATGGGGACTCAGGGGACGTTGATTTGGATTGGAGTCCAGGGATGGGTGTGTGCAGAACTGATATGTGACAGCAGGTCCTGGAAGTCAAGTCTGAGACTCAGAGATAGACCTCTGAAGGGTGAGACTAGGGTAAAGTTAGGATAGGATGATTTAAGAAGCAGATCCCAGAGGGTAACACAAACAACACTAGGTTAGGGGCAGAGAGACAGTGTGTGAGAGTAAGTTAGCTTTTTACCAGGGACCTGCCACACAAATTGTTAAAAATGCTGAGCTAATTCAGACCTGTACAGAATTATACCTAAAGCCTGGATGTTCTGACTCCTGGAAATTCCTGAAAACCAGCACAGAAAATCAATATATTCTGCCAGCAGGACAATGCACCAGGCATATTCCAAAAGTAAAAAGCCCAAAGCAAAAGAATCAGCGTGGTGCATGTTGTGATGGGTGCTCCGCAGCTCCCTGCTCAGAACAGAGGACTTTCCCTCCTGCTGGAAAACCCTAGCCTGTCAGTTGCTTCAAGGCATTTGCCTTTGCTGAAGAAACCCTTTCAGGGAATGCCTGAGTCCAGTGACTGCTCAAATAGGGAGAAAAAACTTACAGCCTCCTCATGCCAATCCTGAAGGGGCACTCCAGCCCCAGAGCTCCAAGCAGGATGGGTTGAGGACTGCAGAGTCGGCCTCACAGCTCAACGTCCCCCCCTGCCCATTTCTGTTCCTTTCGCTCTCGCCTCTTCCTTCATTTTCCCAGGTGTTGATCCCAAGAACACACCCTAAAAAATCACCTGTAAGTTCATCTCCACCCTAGAGCTACTTTTCAAGGCTGATCAGCTTGTCTTTCAGGAAATTAGTAGTTACACTAGTTTGTTAACATGGTATGGAAAGCAATGTTAAATTTTAAAGAAGTGGGAAGACCCGATAAGATCATACAGGTATTTTACTCTTCAGGAATACAGTCAGTTCACTTTAAGTTTTAGCCTTTTCCACATTTGGTCATCTCAAAAACCTTGTAAGGTAGGCAGGACAGGTTTGTCTGTTTTTGCCCATTTTGCAGATTTGGAAACTGAGGAACAGAACAAGAACCTGTGACTAGAAAGTGCAGAATAAGAACTTTGGACTGAACTCTTTCAATCCTGGCTTTGAACCCTACTAAAATATGATGGAGCTGTCCTAAAAAAAAATCTAAAGGATGGAGATTTGTGGGAAAAACACAGATAGGGAGGCAGAAGAATTGTAAAAAAAAGATCTACTGAGGTATATGGCATAAATGTGTGACCAATGATAATCACAGCAACGGAAATGCCAGCTGGCCAGGGAACTCTCCCAGACAGTGGGGATGAGAGATGTGGGGATCCTTGAAGATGGTTGGGGCTCTCTGTGATGAAACTGAAAACAGACCTGGTTAAGGGTTTCTGGGGTTGGTAACTCTAACTGTTAACTGAAAAAGCAACTTTTCTGTTTCGGATTTCATGGTCCTACGTGACTCACACCACTTCCATCAAGATGGTCATCTTTTCATAATGAAGGACGATTCTCTCTTTGGTTGCACAAATGACACACATGTACCTATAGATGTGACATTTAATTTTATACTGTATGGATGTTGTCTTAGATCTTACATATGTAACCCACCCAGCCCCCCGAATTGTTTTCCACGGCTTGCTGTACTATTTCCAAGCATCCGATATTTTTGCTGCATGGACGATTTCCAGATTAGTCTCTGATTACATTTATTTCTAAAGGCTATTGTGCGTCCTAAAGCACTCGCAGGAGAGCAGAGCGCGGGAGCTGTTTTCTCACGGGTTCCAGTCCCCGAGCCCGGTGGTGCTCGCTCTGAGCGCTCACGGACAGCTAAGGGCTTGGCTCTCTCGCGCTGTGATGAGCGCTGCCTGCCCGCTCCTCTTGCTCTGCCCCATCCCCTGCAACAGACCACAAGGTACAAGACGATGATGAGACCGAGAGAACAGCCGCTCTCGGGTGTCTGTGACCCACAAGGCGACCGCGGAGAGCACACACCGATTCCCCATTCCTCGTAGGCAATTAGCTGATTGCTGCCCGCCCGCAGCCGCAGCCAGCGAGCGAGGAGCGCGCAGGATCTCGCTGCCTGCCCACCTCTCCTGCAAACAGAGGCACGTTCTCTGACTTTGATAGCTCCCTGGGTTCCCGTGAAAAACAACCGCCGCGTTGCCAGAGCGTGTTTCTCAAATACCAGCATCAGGGGATCGCAGAATTACAGCAACAAATGTTACGAGGTAATATTTTCCATATAGACACGAGGAAAAAAAATCCAAATAGAACCATTAAATAATAATCTTCATTAAACCCCAAACCAAACCAAACACAATCATTCTTAAAAGTGTATTAAAAAGAAGGGGGGGGGGTGAGCCTCAAATGTTTTAAGAGAAGATTAATAATTTGCTCATTAATTTGATTGGATAATTACACACCATTGGTCTTTCCGGAGTAGTGCACTTTTAAAAAATTATTAGAAAAGCCTTTTAGATTTCTCCCATGCAACATACTCATCAGGTGTGCAGAAAGCTTTTTAGCATGCAAAAAAATGAATCACGATATTAGACAATGTACTGATGTTTTTTTTTCCCCTATAAGGAGACAGCCTTTCCTAAAACATTAATCTGCTGCAAAAAGATGCTCCTAATTTAGAAGAAATTAGACTCAGAGTCTACTCAGCAAACACCTCTGCTAACGCTTCATTAGTATGTATTTTCACATAATTCAATTAGCCAAAACACATACGCATGCTAGCAGAGCTTTAGCTGCTCTGGGAGTGTCAGCAAGGCTTTAAGCAGATCTGAAACAAAATTGCATAAATGGCATGTAAAGCTCTGTGCATACAAAGATACCTTCAGGGTTCTAATAAATTCATGAAACTTTTTAAAGTATGATTTCCTAGCAGGCAATCACTTTTAATTAACAGGATCACCTACAGCAACACATGTCCTTCAAAAACTTACATTATTTTTTCTTTTTGAATTTCAAAGTTTCTGTAGTAAAAGTTGAATAGCTGAGTAGCTTAACCTCAAAAGGATTCCAGGCTTTTATGACAGTTATAAATCACTGTGGTGCCTTCTTTATAAGAAGAAAAGATTCTTAACACAACAGAGAAAGAAGGAAATCTCTTTTTAGTCATAGCTAGAAGCAAGCATTTTCTCCAAAGGTCAAAAAACTTTTCCTCAGTTAAAGAATAATTTTAAGGACATTGCAGCTACTTGTACAAGTAATCTCTTGTAATTTACTCTATGAATTAAACATTCAATTTCTAGGATTGTGGTTTGACACAGGATGGACTCCCCTCTTTTTCTGGAGCTAGCTTTGTAGAGTTTTCCCTCTTTTCATTTTTTAGTAAACATGGGCCATGGCTGAATGTAGGGTCTTATACTTAATGAGCCCTTCTCCTTGAGGAAAATCAGAATTTTGTAGATTCGCCCAAAGATTCATTTGAGTGGTTCTTGCCATTTCTTTTTCAGGCCTTTGTTTGAAAGATAGGGATATGCTCAAAGGCTGTCTAGGGCTAATGATTAGGTTGCAGAATCAGAAAAAGAGACTTTGACAAATTTGAGATGAAGAATGAAGGACACTGAAAAGAAAACCTGCTCGCCTTCCCTCCTGTTGTCCTCAAGCAAAGTGGATCATTGTGGAAGGGTAACTGCAGCTCCAACAGGACACCTTGGTGGAGAGACTTGCACTAGTCGCTTTCTGCCTCCCTGCCATAGCCCCTCAAACCCAGTATTTTTTCTCTACCTTGTGAGACTCCCTTTGTTTTGTGATTTTTCCCAAGTGCAGGAGAGTAATCACTCAGCGGGACATGTGGGGAGTGTAATCAGGATGGTGACTTCTGCCCTTCAGAAAGTTATGAAGAGACATGATCAGGGGGCAAGGGAAGAGGGATCAACCTTTGTTGGTGGTTTTATATCTAAGCACTTCTCTCCACCGCAGGGTATTTCCTGAAGGCAGCCAACATTTCTCAGGTGATTGCAGAAGATTTGGGGTTGGTCCACCACCTCTACAAGTGCTCCTCTCAAACCCATTCTCCATATTGAATTCATTCATTGATATATATTTTTTAGTTGTAGTTGGACACAATACCTTTAATTTTATTTATTTATTTTTATGTGGTGCTGAGGATCAAACCCAGCACCTCGCACATGCTAGGCGAGTGCTCTACCGCTGATCCACAACCCCAGCCCTCATTCATTAATTTTTTTTTTAAAGAAATTAGCCTAGCCATAGACTTTATTTAATGTCAGGGATGAAGAACTTTTTCAAAATGTAAATCTGACTACTAAATGCCCAAATTTGGAGCAAAACTCCTTTATGATCTTACTCTCTGCTTATATTTTCAGCTTTAACTTTTGCTCTCCTTTTACATATTTGAGTTCCTGCCATATGGGACTATTGGGCTCTGCCCCCTCTACCAGGTTATTTTCTTTATCATTTTTTTTTAATGTGACTTTTTAGTCCCACACGTCTCCAAGGTACAGACCCTTCTAGGCTGTGTCAGCACACCTTCTGTCTATGCTGGTGAATATTTATTGAACACATAATCTGTATTGGGTACTGTTCTGGAGACACAATGATGAATAAGACAAACCTATGTTCTAATGGAGCTTATATTTTAGTGGAAAAGAAATATCATATAGCTACTCAAATAAATAAATAGGAAAATTTGTGACTGTGATAATTGTGATGAAGGTAGGAGGCCAACTTCAGGCAGGTATTGAGCAGGTCTCTGTGAGGAATACAGATCTGAACTGAGGTGTTGAAAAGGAACCAACCTGAGAATATCTAACAAAGCTCATTTCTTTGCAGAAGAGAAACAAGCACAAAGTTCCTGAGAGAGGTAGGAGATTGGTGTGTTGAAGACAGAAAGCCAGTGTTGATATTATGTATCAAGCATGTCATACTTTTCAGGACCTTCTCAACCTGGGGTCCTGATAGCAGACCCATCTGGTCTTCTTACTGAGCATTATAACTAAGACTTTACCAGAAATAAAGTTGCTATTTCTTTTCCTTCTTTTTAAAGTCATATATGTTTATTTATTTTTTTAAAGAGAGAGAGAGAGAGAGAGAGAGAGAGAGAGAGAGAGAGAGAGAGAGAGAGGGAGGGAGAGAGAATATTTATTTTTGTTTAGTTCTCTGCGGACACAACATCTTTGTTTGTATGTGGTGCTGAGGATCGAACCCAGGCCGCACGCATGCCAGGCGAGCGCGCTACCGCTTGAGCCCCATCCCCAGCCCAAGTCATATATGTTTAAAGTATAGATATGATGTTTTCACACCACATACACAGAGCAATGATTTCTGCAGTTAAACAAATTATCCATCATCTTTACATAGTTACCTTTTATTTATTTATTTAGTGGTTAAAGTACCTAAAATCGACTCTATTAGCAAATTTCCAGTATATAAGACAGAATTAACAACTATAGTCCTCATCTTGACTGATGGATACCTAGACTTATTTATCCCATATATCTGAAATTTTATTTCTCAGTTTGAAATAAGGCAGGGTAGAGGGGTGTCATTTATTGGTTTCCTCAAAAACTTCAGCATTAATACATTTGTCTTTTTTTTCCCCCACTGTAGTTTGTTTATTTACTTCACAGAGTTTCTTTACTCTTATTGTTTGGATGTGAGGTGTCCCCCGCAAAAGCTCACATGAGAGACAATGCAAGATGGTTCAGAGGGGGAGATGATTGGCTTGTGCGAGCCTTAACCCAACCAGTGAATTAATCACCTGATGGGATTAATTGAATGAAGATTGGAGGCAGGTGGGGTGTGGTTGGAGGAGGTGGGTCATTGGGGGTTTATATTTTGTATCTAGCAAGCGGAATCTCTTTCTCTGCTTTCTGATCATTGCATGAGCTGCTTCCCTCCACCACACTCTTCTGCGGTGATGTTCTGCCTCACCTTGAGACCTGAGGAATGGAACCTGCTGTCTATGGGTTAAGACTGCTAAAACCGTGAGCCCCCAGATAAACTTTTCCTCCTCTGATATTGTTCTGGTCAGGTCTTTTATTCACAGGGGTGAAAAAGCTGATTAAAACATTTAACATGCCAAACTTTTTATTTTTTATGAAGTCAAATTTACTGTTTTTTTCATTTATAGTCATATTTCTTTTATAGGTCATAATTAAGTTTTTCTCATTCTAAAATTTAAAGTTTCTCATTTTTTTTCTAGTACTTTTAAGGTTTCATTTTTTTCTTCTTTGCATTTAGATCTTTGATCTTTCTGACATTTTTTTTTGGGGGGGTATAATATGGTAGAGATCCTAATTTCTTTTTAAAGTGCCTATACAGTTGTCTTGAAATTTTTATTGAATAGTCTATCTTTTTTCCTAAGTCTGAGGTAACTTTATTAAGAATTACAGTTTTTTTTTTTTTTTTTCTGGGCGCAATGCATCCCTGTAACCCCAGCGACTCAGGAGGCTGAGGCAGGAGGCTTCCAAGTTCAAAGCCAGAATTGCCAACTTAGCGAGGCCCTAAGCAACTTAGTGAGACCTCTGGGGATGTGACTCAATGGTAAAGTACCCCTAGATTAAATCCCTAGTACCATACCCCCCAAAACTGCATTGGGGGGCACTACATTTGGCTGTTCATGTGTGGGCTTAATCATTTGCCATTTATTCAGCTATTTGAATTACTGTATCTTCATAATATTTCATATCTGACAGGGTAAGTCACTCTTGTTTTTTTTCCCTTGTATAGTTTTCTGATGTATTTATGTATGTTTACATTTTGGTTTGAAATTGCCTTCATTTTGCACTTAATGGTTTCTGTCTACAGTTACAGCTTGATGGCTAGTTCCCCTCAGCATGGTGGAAGATATAGTTCCACTGAGTTTTGGCTTCCATTGTTGGGGTTAAAAGCATGCTGTCAGCTGGGCATAGTGGTACATGCCTGTAATCCTAGAGATCCTGAAGCAGGAGGATGGTGAATTCAAACCAGTCTCAGCAACTTAGAGAGGCCTTAAGTGACTCAGCAAGACCCTGTCTCTAATAAAATATAAAAAAGGGCTAGAGATGTGGCTTGGTGGTTAAGTGCCCCTGGGTTCAATCCCTGGTACCAAACAAACAAACAAAACCCAAAACATGTCTCATCATTCCTTTGTGACTCATCTAGCTTTTCTGATTTTTTTAAACATTTATTTATTCTCTGATTGCTTTTAAGAATTTCTCTTTGTCTGATGTTATATAACATGTCTACTTGAGAATTTCTTATTGCTTGGTGCTTGTTGTGATTCCCAAATCTGAGCATTCTATTATCATTCTATTATTGGAAGTACTCATTTCCGTCTCTGTAATATTGTCTCTACTCTTTTCTTCTGATATAAATGGAGGTATATATGTGACCTTGTCATTTTGTCTCTCATACTATTGATCTCTCCATGGTTTCCCTCTGCTCTACTTCTAAACACCAGAGTGCTCCAGGACTCAATCACTGTCCTTTCTCTTCCTTGGCAAATTCATCCATCTTATGGATTTCACACCATTTCCATGCTGATGACTCTTAGATTTTATTTTCTGATTTTTCTTTGCTCCCTTCTGACTTATGCATTTATTTGCCTCCTTGCTATTTCCATTGAAAGTCTCAGAATGCAGCTGCCTATTCCTCTAGTCTGCTCTTATTTCAGAAAATGACACCGTTTTCATCCTGTAGTTCATACCACAAACCTGAGTCATGTCTTTCCATCTTCTTTAACTCTATACCCAACCAGTGAGACGTTATGTCTTTTAAACTTTTAAAAGCTTTTGTTATACCTTTCAAACTTTTAAAAGAATATTGAAGTTGTCCTTTTCACTTAGTTTTTTTTTTTTTTTTTAAATCACTACTCTCATCCAAATCACCCTTGTCTATCATTTAGACTTCTGTGCTAGCTCTAACTAGGCTTCCTGCATGCATTTATTTCCCTGGGCAATCCTTTCTCCCCTCAAAGATTTTCTTTAAATGTAAATGAAATTGTGCCCTTGTTAAAAAAAAACCTGTTAACACCTGGCCGCAGTCTGGCTGGGCACAAAATCACAAGCCACTCAAGCAGGAACAAACTTTATTTCTGAAACTCCCGCCAATGCCACGCACGCAGGCTCCCGGGAAATATGCCCAACCACCCACGCAGCGTTCTCCCAGGCCACACTACACCAACAGGAAAATCCCTCCTCCGGAAATCCCTCCTCCCGCACTTCCCCAACCAATGGGAACTCTCCGGGAGTCCCGCTAGAGCTCCAAAGTAGCAGGCCAAGGAGGACAGCAGGAGTCTAATATCCAATTGAATACAGATCTTAACATAATCTTATCATCTCAATGGCTTGCTGGTATCACCTTTCAACCAAAAATGCCATGCATCATTTCTACTTGGCTATGGCTCTCAGCAACACCTTCCTTTTATTTTGTAAAAATCTACATGGTCTGATCCTATACTCAATTTCTTCAACATCATTTCATATCATTTTGCTCCTTTATTACCACATTGGAAACATAAGATGTGTAAGATAGTTATCTATAAAATGGCTATCTTTGTTACAGATTATATATATATATCCAGAAGTGTATTTTGTCTTATATTAATGTAGCTATTCTACCTTTATTCTAATTTGGTATATGCCTAGTATGTATTTTTTACCTATTTCTTCTTTATATTTAAAGTATATGTCTTATAATAGGCACACCGTGGGGTCCTGCTTTTCTTTTTTTTTTCTTTTCTTTCAGGATGACAATCTCTTTCTTTTAATTGGAGCAGTTAGAACATTTACATTTAATGGATTGCTTGGTGAAGTTGTTTTAACTTATCATCTTAGTATTTGTTTTCTATTTGTCTTTTTTTCTCTCTGCTCTTCCTCTCTTTCTGTTTTCTCTTTCAAGGAATTAGCTATTTTCAAATATTTCATGTTATCTTCCTTGTTGTGTGTTAGCTACACTTCATTTGGTTTTTAATGGCTCCTTTGGGGTTTGCTCTTTGTATTTTTAACTTATCACAGTTAAACTTTGTGTTAGTTGGCTTTTAGTTGCTGTGTAAAATGCCTGACACAAACAACTTGGAGGAGGAAAATTTATTTTGGCCCATCGTCATTTCAGAGATTGGAGTCCTTGATCAGTCAGCTCCATTGCTCTGAGCCTGAGGTGAGGTAGAACATCAAGGCAGAAGGGTAAATCTGCTCTGCTTGTGGGAACAAGAATGGGTGGTGGTGGGGGACCAGAGAGAAAAGATAAACTCTTCCAGGTCACATCCCTAGTGACCTACTTCCTTGAATTAGGTCCCACCCATCTCCTGGTAGCTATTCAGCCATGAATGCATTAATCCACTGAAGAGGGCAGAACCTTCATGATCCAATCATTTCCCCAAAGCTCCACCTCTGCACAGGTGAGATTTTGGGGGACATTCCAGGTCCAAAGCATAACAAACTATAAATATATAAACTATAAACTATAAACTATCTTACCACTTCGTGCTTAGAAACTTGTAATAATGTACTTTCTTATCCTATTATTTTTGACATAAACTGTGTTCTTTACATATGCCATAAGTACCATAATATGTTTTTTTTAAAGATTTTTTTTAGATGTTGATGGACTTTTATTTTATTCATTTATTTATATGTGGTACTGAGAATCGAACCCAGTGCCTCACAAATGCTAGGCAAGCACTCTGCCACTGAGCCAAAACCCTGGCCCCCTGGTTTTATTTTTTAATAAATAATTACATAAGGGGCTGGGGTTGTGGCTCAGTGGTAGAGCCTAGCATTTGTGAGGCACTGGGTTCAATTCTCAGCACCACATATAAATAAATGAATAAAATAAAGGTCTATCAACATCTGAAAAAGATTTAAAGAAATAATTATACAAACATGTAATTATTAAAAAATAATAAGAGTGTTTTATATTAACTTAATATTTATCATTTCCAATGCCCTTTATTCCTTTAATTTGAGATACTTCCTATTGCTTTTCTCAAAATATTTATTTTCTTTTCTTTTAATTTTTTTTTTTTTAGTTATAGATGGGCACAATAGTTTATTTACTTATTTATTTTTATGTGGTGCTGAGGATTGAACCCAGAGCCTCATACCTGGGAGACAAGTGCTTTACCACTGAGCTACAGCCTCAGCCCCTTTATGTTCATTTTGGATGGATATTTTTACTGGGTATAGAATTCCAGGCTGGCTTTTTTTTTTTTTTTAATTCCTCAGGACTTCAAAGATTTATTATGTTGTCTTCTAGCTTTAATTGTTTCTGATAGGAAGTTTGACATTCTTATCTTTATTCTCCTGTGTGTGATATATTTTTTCCATTGGTGACTTTTTATGATTTCCTTTTTTTCACTTGTTTATATCACTTTGATAATGATGTGGCTTGATGTGGTTTTCTTATTGAAAAAATAATAAAACTTCTGCTTGAAGTTTTTTTTCTTGATCTCTAGGTTTCTTGCTTTCAAGTTTTGAAAATTTCTGATCACCATTTCTACAAATAATTTTTCCCTTCTCTGGTATTTCAGTATACATATGTTACACTACTGATATAATGTTATAGTCACTGAAACCCCTTTGTTTGATTTTGGATAGTTCACACTGATCTGTCCTCAAGTTTACTGACTTTATTTAAATAGTGTTCAACCTTTAATCTTTGATAACTTTATCCACTGAATTTTCCATTTGAGATATATTTTTTTCACGACAGAAGTTTCATTTAGTTATTTATTTTACTATCTTCCACTCTTCATTATGTCTACATCTTCCCCTAAATTCTTTGGCATACTTATAATAGCTGTTTTCAATATTCTTGTTTATTAATTTCATCATCTCTGTCATTTCTGTATCAATTTCTATTGACTTATTTTCCTTCTAATTATCAGTCACATTTTTTTCTGCTACTTATCATGTGTGGTATTTTTGATTGGGTGCTGGACATTGTGACCCTTACATTGTTGAATGTCTATAGAGTTTATTGTTCTATATTTGTATAGAATTAAGGTAATTAAATTAATTAAAGACCAGCTTTCTTTTTTTGACCTTACTTAAAGCTTTTAAAGGACTAGTCTAGAGTAATTTCTATTCTACTTAGAGCTAAATTAAGTAGCTCTGGAATCTCTGCTGAATGAACCAGTCTCTCCATTTTAGCCAGTTAGACCTTGAACTCCTTTTAGTATTGTGTAATTTGCAAAAGGTGTTTTCAACTACAGCTCCTAGTTGTTCCTTGTTTGGCCTTGTGGATTTTCATTTTGTGTATTAATAGCATATTCTTCAGTGAAAAGTTCAGAAAGTCTCCTACACATATTTTACCAAATTGTACCTCTTTGGTCCTCCACTCTATAAATTCTGGGTGACTATGGTTCATCAAACTCTTTTCTTTTCCTTTTCCATTTAGGGTTATTTCCAGATTCAACTTTGGTACCTCTTCCTTGTGCTGAAGTTCAGAAAATGCCCCCCCACCCCCCTGTAGTAATCTGGGATGAAAAAAATCCAAGATGACATATTGGCATGTGGCAGAGCCCACATTCAAGCCTAAGTCTCCGAGTCTCTAGAGCCCGTGTTCTCTTTCCTAGGGATGTTGCAGAGCAAGTCACCCTGGTTTTCTGGGCTGCAGGATTCAGAGGCCACATAAGTGAAATGCCTTTCAATCTGAATAAAAATGACTGTGAATTAACCAAGGCTCACTGGCCAAAGCAGATGAAAGAACTGAGTTTGTAGACAATCAGTAAGGGAGAAAAAAATAGTAGAAGGAGTATGAACATACATGATCATTGCACCAGATTACTTTTCAGTTTTATAATTGTTTTTGTTTTATATTGTTTTGGTTTTTTTGTTTGTTTTTACCTTGACTGATAGGTAGCAATAGTACATTAATCTGGCAGGTTGTCAAAAGTGGTGCTATAGATGTTAGCTTGGCAGATCAAAACATTTTCATCCAAAACTGTTTCTTCCCAAAGCATATAATACAAAGATCCTTCTTTGATGTTCACTAACAATATGTAGATTCTACTAGAAATCATTAATTTTATTTCTCTATAGTTCCTTTTGCTTTCTATTTTTAGAGTGGCTGACCAAACTAATAAAAACGGCAATAAGTCAGGCATCCCTGGTTGGAAAATTCTAAAAATAGCAAAAACAGCTGTGCTCAAGTTTGCTCTTGTTCTATTTGTGAAGGATTTGTCAAGCAGGTAGAAGTATCCATTCTTTTAATTGGATGTACTTATTTCAGATGATGTTTATCTATTCCTTAAAACCATTACTCAAATGATTTCTACTTGAAAATTTCACTGAAAGCAAACTATGAAGGTATAATTTTGTAATATTCTTGCATGAAGAGTTTTCACTAGGTCATATTGGCCTTCCTCCCTGTTCACATCATGTTCTAGTGCTTGGTTATATTTAGAGACTTGCAGAATTGATTTTTACTTGCATTATAGCATAGCTCATCTCCAACTGCTGTCACCTCCCAGACAAAACTTATTTCTTCTATAGGAGGAAGCTGGTTTCCTAAAGGGTACCATGAGCTTTCAGAGTTTTGTTTTATTAGCTGTTGCTGCAAGTACCACATGGGTAGAGGCTGGGAGTGTTCTACCTCAGCAGAGGCTGTCCCCTGCTCCCCATTTCTGCCCTGCTACAATTACTTTATTCAGTGTCACAGTAGGACTCACCTACTGTTGTTGATGAATGACAAGCTTTTCAGGACTTTACTGTTAGGAATTTTAAAGGGATCTGAGTAAGAGAGATTTATTTGACTTTTCAAACTACTTAGCAAAGACAACAAGTTTGTAAACAGATACCTGAACATCCAAAGTTAAACTTGTTATCAGAAACAATTGGGCAAGATATTTAAAAAGAAAAAAAAGTAGAGATCAGTGCAAATATTAACATTGGTTTCTCCTTGCAAACTCTGGAGAAATTATTGAGGGAACACTTTCTAAATGTAGTTGCCTATGCTCAAGGTCACATCATACATATCTGGCAACTATGCTCGTGCTTTCAGATCTCTTGGGTTTTACCTCTGTAAGGACTCTCAAATTGTGGTGAAATTGAATGTGGAGCTTTTATGGATGAATACTAATTTAAGCAATGTTGTATGTGATGAACTGTTATCTAGCAGGATGGTGATCAGTTGTCTATTGCTGCATAACAAACCATTCCAAAAAGTTGTGCTTTAAGACAACGATTTATTATTTCTCATGATTCTATAGTACACTGGGGTGGTCCTTTTGTGCTCCAAGTGGTTTGATTGAGGATCCCTTGTGTGCTTGTGTCTTTTAGGTTCTGGACTTCTTCACAGCAAAGAAGAGAAAGAAGTTAGCAGCTACCAAGCATAAGATAGGTCTGCAAATGGCACATTTCTTCCACTGAAGTCTGTTGATTAGATTAAGTCACATGGCCAGTTCAGGATTCAAAGGGAGAGGAACTAGACTCCATCTCTAGATAGGAAGAGCAACACCTGCACAGACTATGGAGAGAGGCCATCTTTGGAAGCTATCTAACATATACACCATCCCTCCTAGTGTCTCCCCATTGTCCTTCAATAATTACTAGTACCTTCCTGTACTCTGACAATAGTCTTTGTGTGTATTATAAATTATATGGTTGCACTACCCATAAAATACCTTCTAATATGCCACATTACAAATTTTAACTAGTAAGACTGTTGTACCATGGAGTGAGGCCAAGACTCCCTCTTGGTTTAATATCTAGCAAGGTTTTTTCCTCAAACAAGCACAATAATGGTTTTGCAAGTCAGTCTTTGTATTTCTGGGTCAGCTGCTTGCTGTATGGCATTTGTGAAGAGGACTTTGTATCTGTGCAGCCTAGACAGAAAAAGATAATGATCCTCTCTTCTCTATCTCTCTGAGGCATTTTAAGTTATTTATATCAAAAATTTCCTAGCAGCAGACAGACACAGCAGAACTGGAGCACAGCACACTTTGTGATTGTGTAGGTTTTAGCTATGTTCAAATCACCTGCAACATAACTAAAGGATAAAGATTTAAGGAAGTTCTCTGGGCTGGGCACATGTAAAACTGTGACCAAGTAGACCAAGACTGTGTTAATATCTTAGTCTCTCCATCTCCTCTTTGTCAATCTTCTAGGCCCTTTGACTGTATCCCTGTACATAGTACTTGTTTGTCATCCCTCACTTGTTGTGAAATTTTGTACAAAGATTACCCAGGTATGATGTATCAGTCTCTTCCCAGGCACCTGATACAGCCTCATCCTCTCCTGATAAATGGCAACCTTTGCTCAATATGTCTACTGTCCTTAATTTGGGAATAGATGAACACTTCAATATTTAAGATGGAAATGTCTGTAAATGTGTTCTGTCTTCAAGGCACATGGTTCTAATTTTGATAGTAGATTTCTTCTGATGAGTGCTAATGTTCCTTAATGTTCCTCATTAACCTGTAATTCAAGGGCAATTTCTTAGCATTGATTACTACTTTCTTAAGGGCTAGGGGTGTGGCTCAGTGGTAAAACATTTGCCTCACATGTGTGAGGCACTGGATTTAATTCTCAGCACCGCATATAAATAAATGAATGAAATAAAGGTCCATCAACAACTAAAAATATATATTTAAAAAAATACCTTCTTAAACTCTTTCTTCTCCATTACTCTGTAAGAACGCAGGTCTTCTTCCTATCAGTGAGTGTCCTCTGTGCCTCCCTACATTCCTTGGTCTCTCTCATTTCACTGTCTCAATCTGCTTTTTCCTCTCCTTCACCTTTAGGTACCCTACACCCTATAATCCTGCCTGAAAACCTTTAGTAGGAAGCCATATCCCCACCTTTAGAAGGGGTCTAGAATTAACTTTATTGTCTTAATGTGGGTAGCTGCTGTTAACCCATATGTTTAGCCTCCACTCAGGTTTATATTATAGAGAAGTGCAGTTTGTGGACTGTCTGGTATCAGTCTGTAAAATATTTGTAGCTGGATCTTGAGGAGAGAAGTATAGACATTGAAAGTCAATATGCCTCTATCTGGCATTTCTTCAGGCTCTGGAATTTATTGCCACAAGACCAAATCTCTTCTACTTGCTCTTCATATTGAAGAACTTAATGCAATGATGTATATGTGTTTAAAAATGAAACAAATGTTAACTATCTAGAATGGAGAATTCAAAATGACATGATCAATGGTACTGATAGATTATATTATTTATTCCTAGTTATTTGATTCCTCCCCTTCATTGTGATGCATTGTTGAAGGCATGATAAATTCCTTACCCCTCTAACCTAGAATTTGGCCATATGACTCACTTTGGTCTATGGATATGACTGTCATAAAATCCAAGCTGAAACTTTAAATGTGCTTCTGTGACTTGTCTTTACCTCCCCGTTGATCTTATGCTCTCTCCTATGGGGAAAACATGCTGAAGTAGTGGGTGGTCCTTCATCCTGGGCCTCAGGTAGGCAAGATCTGTCAGGCCAATCAGAATCCCACTGGAGCCCTGAAGAACCTGTGGAGCCAGTAGAACTCAGCAGAACTGTTCTAATCCATAGGCCTCAAGCAACATGGGCAAGAAATCAGTGCCAGTTGTTAAAAGCTACAGATTTTTTTTTTTGTTTTGTGGTTGGTATAACAACAAAAGCTGATTAATATAGGAGGTGGTATCAAGAGTGGGTTTTACCATAACAAAACCTTCAGAGATGTGTCATTGCTTCAGGTATTGAGCAAATTATAATAGGGATCTGGAAAAACAACAACCGCAGTGTGCATTAATGAAACACTTGGCAAAACTATCCTAGGTGGATAGTTTGGTACCCATTGAGTTTGTGGTTTTGTGTCACAGGGCTTTGAGACAGAATGTTGTGGGTGATTATTACCTGCATTTGATCAGAAACTATGAAAATGATAAGCTGAGAAAAGAATTGCCCTGTTTACAATGAGGAATGAAAGGGGAAAGGGAGAACAAAAAAATTCTGGGATTTGCTGATTTAATATATGCTACTGCTTTGCCCCCGCCCCCGATCCCCCAAACAAAAACAAAAACAAAAAACAATTTCTCATTTTAACAAATAACCTGAGGGCAAGGGAATGTAGCCGCTAAAACAGCCTGGGAATAGGACCAAATCAGATCCATGGCTCACACCTCTGGTTCAGATGTTTGATTGGATTAATAACGTGGCTCCCAGTGAATTATTTCAGTTGGACAAAATAGCTTAGAGCAAAAAAGGAGGGCACGGTCCCACTGAGGTCTGACAAGCTAAAGGTTCCTGTAATTAAGGGAGGAAAGTACACCAGAGAGGGAGGTACATGAGTTGAAAATAATTGTGCATGTGGCTATTAACATAGAAGTAGACTAGAATCAAATAGATTAAAAAATAAGCAAACCAAACACTCCAACATTTAAAATAGGCCTATGTTACCAAAAGTGCTTTTAGCATGGACTAACAGACTTCACTGCGATGTAAGATAACTTTGTAGGGACAGGAAGCAGGGTTAGGAAGCTGCTTGACCACCAGGAGATGGTATTTTCCAATGCCCTTTTCCAATATGGCTAAGGATGGAAATAAAAGAGAATGGAACTCCTGCAGAGTGGAGGAAGTAGATGGGGGCAGTGCTCCCAGGGAATGGGAGTGGGCCCTGGAACATTTTCTACCTGCAGTATTTTCTCAGTGAGATTTCAGAATAGCTGTGAACTGGTGCTTTCCATTCCTCTCCTTCTGAACAGAAGTATTCATTGAGGTTTCCTGTTCTTGACTTACTGCTGCATGCTGAATGTGCATATGGAGGTAGGAAAGGGAGCACTGATTTGTCTTTTAAATTCACAGGTCTCCAGATCAAAAGAAGATGCAACCTGATTTAATGGACACTAAGGGATCCTAGGCTTGAAGCCCAAAGAATTGATTGGATGGGACTTTGGTTCTCAGGAAGAAAGCAAATATTTGTGATCAAGAGCATGGTCTTGTACTGTTTGTTTATAATTATTCATGCTTTCCCTGCCCTTGATTTGCTTTCCTCTAGTTGGAATATACTTTCCTACCCTATTGACTTCTGGGTTGGCCCGGTGTTTTTCTGGGCAGGGGAACGTGACTGGACATGATATATGCTTGTCCAAGCAGAAGTTTTAAATATGCCTATATGGTTTGGCTTGTCTCTATCAATCAATGATTTTCTACTTCTTCTATGAGAACCACAGGCCCTAGATCATGGGTGCTCCTTCATCCTGGGTCCTGAAATGTGAAGATATGTGGACTCAATTGGAGCTCAGAGGAGTCCAGAACAGTTTAGAGAGGCCCACTCTTTTCACAGTTCTACCTAAGATCTCAGTGAGCAAAAATAAGTGTTTATTCTTGGAAGGCATTGAGAAGTGGGGGCTATTTGTTATTGCAGTAAAACCTGACTATTGCAAAGGTATTATAAAATAGGAGAAGAAATTATGCATGAAATGGGAAATATTATGCACTAGATTGTGCAAGTGACCAAAATGATGTTGAAATAGAGCATTTATTGCATATAATTTTGGAAAGAAAATAAAGAAATCAAAATAAATGAAAATTCCAGTTTTTACATTTGAGATAATTTTATAATTGAAGAAAGGCAGAAAACATCTTTCAAAGTTAGGCACTGATTTAAGAATGTCAAGAGCAAGCCTGTAGTAATGGCACTAAAGTGGTTGATTAGAGAAAAATGAACATGGCAGTGGAAGTAGATACATTCTTTACGTCACATTATGTGCATATTTTAAATTTGTTACCAGGAGACATGACATCAACTGATAATGATGATATTTTTTGTAACACTTCAAAGATCATGTGCCCTCTTCTCTAGATCTGCCTAAATATGAAACATATAAAATTTGACCTTAAATCTACTCGAAGATGAATAAGAGACTGTTAACTAAATGCTGTTAGAGCAATTAGATTTAACTTACATAAGATAAGAGATTCACCAGTTAAGAAAAATGATAGAAAATTCAAAAGGAGACTGTAGATGTTGGTAGAAAATGAAATTAATTGAATTTGTGCTACACATGGTTATTTGGTATAAACTCTAAGTTGCTGTATAATGTCATAAAAGATTACAAAACACTCAAATAGTTCTAAGCTTGGTTATTTCATTTACAAAAATGGCTTAAAATACTTTTAAGTTATATAGAGAATTTTTTTTATATTTAAAGGAGTCATGTGTGATATATGCAAAAGCAAAATTAAACATAAATAAAAAATATTAAAGCAAAAACAAGGAAAGAAAAACATTTATATGACCACAGAAAAGAAGCAACAAGAAGTAGTCTCAAATGAAAAGAGATTTTTAGTAAATTGAATAGCATAATGCAAAATTTTTGGCTTTTTTCCTTAAATAGTCAAACCCTGAAAAAAATTGAAAGGACATGGGAAATACTGTATCACTCTAGATACTGCTCTAAGAGATAATGAAATCACAATATGAGTGATAATTTATATGATAAACATCCAATACTTCCTAATATTTTCTGAAATGAAGGTAATCTTCATATATGACTCCATTAATGTAAAACTCATGGTGTGTTACTGAATCTAAGTATTGTTTTTTCTACTGACAATTCCACTTCCTATTGCAAAGTCTCTCCAAATTGAAATTAATAAAATGATTATTTCTCAATGGTTTAAGAAAAATTAATAAATTTGATATCACCGAGGACAGAACACAGATTACGTGAAATTTTTTATCATAATGTTATTAGTGACTTTGCTGAAATAGAAGTAAGATAAATAAATTTTATGGATGAATACAAATAATGAGTATTTTATCTCTGTCCCCCTTTTCCTTCCTTTGTCTCTCCAGTGTATGTGTGTGTGTGTGTGTGTGTGTGTATGCATATACATTTAGGTCTATGTGTACACATAATATCCATGTGTATATATATATATATATATATATATATATATATATATGTGTGTGTGTGTGTGTGTGTGTGTGTGTGAATAATATATATATGTAATTTTATTGCTCATTCAAATATTTCTGGCCTATCAATATAAAATTTAGACATGTTCAATAGTAACTGGCTGTTGAATATAAGTATATATATAAATTTTAGCTTATTTTCCACTTGCTTCTCTATTTTTTCATTGTGAAGAAATGCTTGCCAAGGAGAAGACTAGAACATACTGCATTTAAAAGTTTGTGAGTGCCAGGTGTGTGGTCACACGCCTGTAATCCCACAGCTCAGGAGGCTAGGGCAGGAGGATTGTAAGTTCAAAATCAGCCTCAGCAACTTAGTGAGGCTCTAAGCCACTTAGCAAGACTCTATCTCTGAATAAAATACAAAAAAGGGATGGTGTTGTGGATCAATGGCTAAGTACCCCTAGGTTCAAAGAAAAAGATTGTTATTTGATTTATAACTTTTAAATGTTCAGATGTCTGACTTATAAGCTTCCATTTGTACTCTTGTCCTGGTTCCTGGAGATGACAGAGGCACTCTTGGTTAGAGGAACCACTTCTGAGATCTTACTTTGCCCCTTACCAACTATGCCACCTTGAACAAATTACTAAACTTTCCTGAATCTCATTTCCCTTATACATAGATTTATGATAATATCTTACTCACCTGCCTTTTAGGGCTTTTTGAGAATCATCTGAGATGATGATAGCTGGAGTTGATGTTCAAATAGAAAACTGACCTTGAAAACTTCAATTGTCATTACCACTTTGGAAAAGCTCTTATTTTGAAACAAACATCATAGGCTATGTGGTTCAATGTAAACCCGCCTTTTAACATATTCGTGATACTTAAAATTATCTCAGATCTACTAATTTAATTTGATTTGTACAAGAAATAGAAAAGTGAAAGGAGAAGATGAACCAGTTACAAATCAGATAAATAGCTCAAAAATCCCTTAAAAATAAAAACCCTCCAATTTCACACACACACAAAAAAAACATAGAATTTTTCTAATAAACACAATAATGAATAACTGAAACCTTTGGGATGTCCCTGACCCTCCATGATTTTAGAAATAGTCAAGTAATTTATAAAGTCATTATTTTAAAAGTCTGTTCTAACAACTATACATCACATTGTATTATTATAATAGTGATCCTACATGTAGATTCATCTCAATCTTAAAAGTTTTACAATTTTCATAGAATTGCTGCCTACAGAAGAGAGAAAAGCAAACTTCATAGACATAAGATGCCGGATGGTCATTTGAACTCATTCACTATGAAAGGCACATCTTGGGTTTTAGCAAATGGAAAGGGACATGCCCTGGGTCTTTGGAGTCCCTTGTGAACAGCTGAATTTTCTAATGTTAAATCTAGGAAAGATGTGGGCTCCACCATAACCATGTCCATATATATGGACCATAGGGTGTATAAGTAAAAAGACTGGTAAAGTCTTTTAGGTAAAAGAGTCAAAACTTAGACATTCAAATAAAATTTCCACAAAGTTATTTTCTTAGGATACAACTTTTTCTTACTATAATGCAATGCCTCAGATAATTAACTTATAAAGAGAAAATGTTTGTCTCTCAATTTTGGAGGTTCTCACAGACCTATTGCTTTGGGCCTCTGGTGGACCATCCAGATGGCAACAGTGGGGACCATGTGGCTAGGAAACTGCTTACCTCATAGCCAGGAAGCAAAAGAGGAAGAAGAAGGGGATGGGGTTCCATAATCCCTTTGAAGGCACACTCCCAATGACTTAAAAACCTCCCACTAGGCCCCGCCTCCTAACCCTTCTACCACCTCCCAATGGCAGTACTCTGGAGACCAAGCCTTTTACATAGGGACTTTTGAAGGGCATTTAATGTTCAAACTTAGCAGATACAATATCCTTTTCCCTTATTTATCTTTACTTAAATAGAATTTTTTTGGGGAAAATTATTCTAAAATTTCTCTGATATTTTGGAGACAAGAGTTAATTTTTGTTTGTTTTCATTGTTTGAGATGCTCAGGAAAAGTGATTACTATTCCAGCACATTCTCTTTTAATTACAGTTGTTGGGAACAATGGCACTCTCACACCAGTGAATGCCCAACTAGCTCCCCAACAGCACTGCAGGAGCCACTGGGCTGTGGATGCTGTGTGCTCAGTAAGGGGAATCAAGAACATTCCCTCACAGCAGCACCGGCAGATTGGGTTCTGGTGGGAGGTTAATGGGCGATATGTTAAAAAAAAAAAGAGTTTATATTTAAGTAAGTTTAGGAAACTGCTTAAGAAAATCAAATGTGTCTGTTTTTCCATGCCTAGCCTTCTCAGAACATTTACTATGTTAATATACACTGTGTTCTCTGCAGGGAGCTATTCAAAGCTTCTAGCTGATGAACTAGCACACACTTTAAGGAATGATGCTTGTAGCAATACTTCATATTTCCCAGTCAGTCCCTCCCAAAGGAATCGGGTTGTTGGGGGCGGGGGTGGGGAGGGGGGGAAGGGAGTGTAATTTTAAGGCTGCCTCTGAATGTGAAAGAGGTGGAGTAGCCACCAGTGAGCCACACCTGCCTGTCCCTTCCCCTTCTCAAACAAGAACATGAATGGCTCCCCTCCCCCCACCGCTTCCTTTTCTCCCTCCAAGAACAAGAAGCAGGGCACTTGGAACAAACAAAACTGCTTGTGCAAAGAATCCGGCACAGTGGTTCTGAGTTGCTCTAAGGCATATGCCTGAATTAAAGGCGAGGCCACATGAGAGGAAATAAAAAGGTCTGCTCAGAGATCAAATGAAGCATTTGTATAGAACCTTATTCAAAATGGATACAAATGCATCAATTCTTCAGAATTATAGGTGAATCAAAGGAAAATTACATCCAAGGAGATAAAGCAGCAGCCAGCAGTCGAACCACGTATGGAACAGAGATGCAACTTTGAAGCTTCCGGCCTGGGGTGCCAAAGGGCCAGATGTGGCAGGTGGAATTATAGCGGCTCCCTCTCAGCATCTGGAATGTATAAATCTGTCCTACAGAAAATTAAGAGGTGCACAAGAAGGTGGTGAGAATGACCAGTTGAAAAATATACTTTTAAAGAAAAATTGCTTTGAAGAACATAGAACACGCTTTAGGGAAAAATAAAATAAAAATAGGTCTAGGTACAATATTGCTCTATTTATTCATGATCGTTTGAAAGGCTCTATATGTCTATATGTGGGTGAGTATTCTTAAAGTTCCAACATAGCAAAATTCCTGAGATTTCCTCCCTGAACTTGGTGGAGTGGGGCACATAGGAAGAAGCTCAAGGTAAAAGCCTATTATTGTGTGTATGTGTGTGTATATATGTATATATGAAAAAAAAAGGATGCTGTTTGGGGCCAGTACCGTCTGTTCATGGTGAGGACCCCAATTCAGTCTCTCTCCACGTCTGAAGAAGGTTTATTGTGTAGATTGTGGCTCTCTTCCCTAGGACTTCCTTCTTCTGGTCAGAGAATTATGATTGCTTATATTACCAAAAGACATGTAAACTATGTAAAAGAGGTGTCACAAATATGAGCAATTTCATAATGACAATATGCAGCAGTACAATTACTGCTGACTACTAGGCATTAATGTAGGTTACTGAATCATGTGGCTTGAAGGGACCTTAGGGATGATCCAGTCAACCTTGTCATATTATAGAAGCTGCAACTGAAGAAAAGCAAGGACGATGATTTGTGTGAGGAAGGTCCAGCTATGGCAGAATCAGGGGTGTCAGCTCCCAGATTAGGCTCTGGCGGTCTCCCCAACCTTTCCTGACCCAGAGATCTTCACTACTGCCTCCACCCATTGGGAAGTGAAATGGAGATGGCCCGTGGTGTCTTCAGCTCCAAGAAAGGTCTCTTTTCTAGCTTGTAGTGGCTGTCTATACTTTCCCTTTTTGAAGGAGAGCAGATGAGAAAGGGTCTTCAACTTGGGTGTTGTAGAAAGGTCTGGGAAGATCCTGTGGGAGGTGACACAGCCTCATGGTATCTGTAGTCCTTAGGGAAGATTCTAAAAGCAGAGAACCATCAGTCGAATAACTCAATAACACACACGAAAGCTGTCATCTCCCTTGTACTGAGTGAAGATGGTGGATGGGGGACAGATGAGCCCTCCAGCTGGTGATTTATATACTGAGACTATAATCTTACTCAATTCTGTTCTGAGGCAGACACTCAGAAGCCGATGCTGGTATTCTTCAAGCTCTCTTAGCCTTGATCTCACACAACAGGTGAAACCGTGCTTGTTTGCAGATTAGAAAACAGAGATTCTGGGAATTTAAATGATTTGCCCAAAGGTAGGGTGCACGTCCAGGTAATCCAGGTAATCTGACTTCCAGATTTGTGCATTGCAAGCCTGTGCAGCTGCCCCTGCCTCTGTGTAATGAAGATGTTGGGGGCTCACCAGGATGGTGCTTCCTCTAGGAAAGACTTGGTGCACACCGAGTGGGTTAAGAACAGGGCCCTGCATCTGCAAAGGATGAATCAGGCTAAAGAATAGATTAATGGGGTGGGTGGGCCCTGATATGGTGGCAATTAGTGGGGGACACTTGCAGACAGGTTGAGAGATTTAGATTAATTCTGATAGAGAGAGACTGCTATAGAGTCTTGCCTGTCAGGTGACAATGTCATGGATGTGATGGCACTCAAGGAAGATGATTCTCTCAGATAACAACAGCAACATCATCCACAATAACATCAACATCCTTCCTGTGCCTGATCTCTGGGGCTTCCAAATGTTGCCTGTCACTGTGAGAAAGATAAAAAGCTGTCTCTGCTGGAATCTGGCCAGCTAATCTCAGAGCTCCAGGACAAGGAGCAGTCCAGATGTGTCCTAGCAAGAAAACACTACGTGTTTGGATAAAGGCTTGTTCAGGTATAAAATATAGCTCTGGGGTAGGTGACAATTCCTACCACATGTGTAGGAAGAGAGAAAGTCAAGCTGGCGGGCATAACTGCTGCCTTTTCTTCCTACAGGAAAAATCTGCTCCACCCCTCTGTACATCCGAGGAAGTTTGGATTGCGCTCTGTTCGCTAAGTATCCAGGGACTAACATGTTTTTATTTGGGACCAGAATCAATTTCTTAACTTTTCGTTAAAGCTCGTTAGAAAATACCTCTGGGCTTCCTCATCTTAGGAGGCACGTGATACTAAGGACAAAGCATTGAATCTGGAACCAGATCCATCTTTAAGATTATCTGAGCAAAATCTTTCTTTGTTGTTGTTGTTGTTTTTTAGGATAAAGTACTGACCATTTTTTTTTTCTTTTTAAAATTTGTTCTGTTTAGGTACACATGACAGTTGAGTGTATTTTGAGATATTATACATATATAGAGTATAACTTAATCCTAATTGGGATCCCATTCTTGTGGTTGTACGTGATGTGAAGTTTCACTGGTCCTGTATTCATATCTGAACATAGGAAAGTTATGTTCAGTTCATTCTACTGTCTTTCCTATTTCCATCCCTAAGCAAAATGTTTTAAGACAGTGGATGTTCAATGAATTCTTGTTCTTGGTTAAGAGGGTGCACAAAATCAACTTGAGAGTTTTTCCAAAGGGTAGAAACTTATGCTTTTCCTGTCATTCTACATACAAGTGTCCTCAAGGCACAAGTTTGGAATGAGACTGTGCATCTTCATTTTGAAAATATCCTGGGTAATTTTGGCGCTGTCTAAAACCCCTACAAAAATATTGTTGCTGTTGCTTTAAATAGTTCATGAAGAATTTAGCACCTTGTTTGTATGCAAATAATTGCTGTGTATGACCATATTATCTTAGCTATCCATTAAAGAATATTCTCTACTTGGAAATGATTTAATATTTTTGTGTTGTGCAACCATTAATATTTTAAAAAACATGTATTTATATTCCATTTCATTCTAATGGGGATTTGAGATAGTTTTTACAAAACAACTTTTCAACATAAAATTTACTCTCCTTCAGATTGAACTTCATACCTAATTAGTTGAGATTAAGAAAGTTTTTCAGTATTGGAGAATTAATGTTTTTCCCAAAGTTCATTTGTCTGAAGCTGCTCACCCTCTTCTTTTGATTTCTCTCTAAGGATGAATATGGCAGAAATGGTGAATTGTAATGGGTCTTGGGATCACCTTAATAGAAAAACAGAAACCTCCAGATTGAGGAGGCCGTGTCAGATTCTATCAAAAGGATTTGGCTAAGCAGTCGGAGAGCAAGTCAGTGGAAGGGCCGCAAAGAGGAATACAAATGAGCTCATTATCATGTCAATTTCCCATCATATATGACTGCTCTGTTTCTGCAGGTGCTGTAGGGTCCACCAAATGTTCACCTTTTTTCTTCTCAGTAAGAGAATAGGATGCCAAGCGAAGCCATTACCCCAGAATCACATCTACCTTCCTTTCCCAAAACATCACTTTTAAAGGGAAGAAGAGAAGGAATTGCCATTTATTGAGCACCAAAGATTCTATGGGTTGTTTTATTTTGAAATCTTATAAGGAAATTGAAGAGATGTTTGAGAAGAGGTAATACAAGGAGTAGATCAAGTTAGGGTTACAAAGAACAACTTAATCACCCAAATGAATAAAACCCTCCGAATACACCAAGTTACAAATAATGCTTAGGACTCAGTGGCATGTGACCTTTCTAATTCTCACTCCCACTTCATTAGCACGCGGATGAAACTCCTTTGTTTCAGACTCATCCATTATTTTGGTTTTGTATGTGGCCAAGTTAGCAGCAGAGTGTTGGCCACCTTCTAAAATGTAGCTGACAAATTAATTACAAAGGGTGCACAGACCTTCCATTTGCAAGTGCTTGACGTTCAGTGTGCTCATCATTGAATTTCGAATTCTGGAGCTGTCTCCATTCCTATTCACCAACAGCCAGCTAGCTCCTCATCCCCAGCTCACACCGGCAGAGGGCTGTGTGGGCCAGCCCGCAGCCTCTGCTCTTCTCTACTCCAGTGGATTGGTTTCTTTGAGGCATTTCCTAGACTCTGGGCTGCAACCACAAGGCACACAAAAATGAACTGTTAATTATTTAAATTATTAGAATTTTGAGGGCACATTTATTGTTTCTTCCTTACATGTGGAGAGTTTTAATTTCAAACATCAACTTTAAGAAGAATGGCACTATTTGCAGTCATTTGTTTGTACGTCAACTAGAATTCTATAAGAATTTATTATTTCTCAGTTGTCACTCATTTCTCTGTATTCTTTCCCACATGAGCTATGAACTAGATATTTGTGAATGGCTTGTAGGATTTATCCTGCCTTCTTTTCCAGATCCCAGATGACTTTTTTTTTCCTTTCTTTTTTAAGTTGTAGATTACTTTATTTTTTATTTTTATATAGTGCTGGGGATTGAACCCAGTTCCTCATGCATGCTAGGCAAGCCCTTTACCACTGAGCCACAACCCCAGCCCAGATGACTTTTTTATTAAATTAAATTTTAATTTTTTTCAGTAGCTTTTTGATGAGTAAAGAAGGATTTTGAAAAGGAGCATTGCTTTTACTAGGTGAAATTGATTCATGTATAGTGTTACAGTGTCTGGGTCTTTAATTTTCTCTCAGAGTGTATCAACACAGCAAACCTAATGGACCTTCTTCTGTGTAATATTTCCACCACGTGCATTGCTTAAGAAGTAGGAATGATTGCCCACTTCCACCTCCACCATTCACCCACCCCCATTGCCAAAGTCAAACCATAGAATTCTAGGAGTTAGACCAAAATGTTTCACAAGCATTTGTCTATTAGAATAATTAATTACTGATTAGAATAATTATGCTAATTATAAAGTCATGAAATATTGGCAAGCATACATAATAAGTGATTTTTATTATGTTATGGTATATGATGTGTTCTTTGTGATGTCCCTCATTAATATACATAGTTCAGTTCTTTTTGCAAAATTACAATGACCATGGTTTATTAATATAGCATCTCTAATAATCTCATACATACATCTTGATGAGTAGCCTCAGATGATCTGTAATTCCTATTTTTACTAAATAAATTTATGCCTTTAGCATAACCGCCCCCTCATTAAAAAAAAACAGAATTCTAGGAGTTAAAGAGAAAGCCAGACTCCCTACTCTTCTGAAGACATTCTTAACAAGGACCTCTTGATCCTGTCCTTAAGACCTCAACAACTATAAACCAACAATCAGTTATGATTGTCTGTTCCTGTTAATTATGTCACCAAGGAAGAAATTTAACATGATATTGAGGTAACTATTTGTATCCATCTTTTCTCAATCCACATCTTTTTCAGCTGGTGGTTGGAACATATTCATTAATGGGCATTGAAGTCCATCAAGTGGATCAAGCTTGACATTAAAAAATAGAACAGAACAGAATAGACTAATAGACTGAAAAACGTAAAGTTGTCATGGAACTTTTTTTTTTCCAGGTATGTGTGTGTGTGCTGGCAAGAGGTGTGGTCCTATAGATTATGGTGAAAAATATTTGAAAAACTTAAACTTTTGTGTTACAAAAATGGTACTTGGGATGGCAAGTAGGATGCCCCTTACATGAATTCAACCATTAAAAACATGTTTTTTTTTAATACTTTAGGGATACAGTGTAAAATTGCATTTGGAAAAATTATTCTGTTCCTAAATAAATAAAAAAAAGATTGAAAAATCACTGATCTATATCTAGAATATGTTGATGGGTGTCCAGAATATGTTGATGGGCTCTTGGTTTAGAATTATACTGCTCTTCCTGGGAAATACCCAAAGGTCCCTAGGTTTCTTAGCCTTTATTTTAAAAAATTATTTTTAGTTACAGGTGAACACAATATCTTTATTTTATTGTTATGTAGTGCTAAGGATCGAACCCAGTGCCTCCTGCATGCCAGGTGAGCGCTTTACCTCTGAGCAACAACCCCAGCCCGTTATCCTTTAAATATTCCCACTTCCTTGAATTCTTTTACTACTTTTTAATAATTCTTATCTTTGTGTAATAATTCTTATCTTTCTTATTTCTCCCTACCTTCCCAGATTTGGAGGACAACTGGGGTATATCTATCATCGTTCTGTTGTTTAGTCTACGTGTTTACCCAGTGGCACAGGTTTCAACCCACCTCTTTGGTAGCTTCTCATTTTGCAGCATCTTTCAAATTTGAGTAAGTAGATCTTTATTTTGATAGCACCTAAATAAAGACAGGCTATGCCTATCTCACTTTCTCTGGATAGCGCTTCTCCCCAGCTTGTTGTATAAAGGGTCCCTAATCTTTCTGGCTGTTTGGATACTTACCAATGATAAAGGATGTTGAGTTGAATTACAAATCAATTGAATAACAGAATTTTAGACTTGAAAGGGATGGAAACACTATAAACTGAAATAGTCATTTTTGATATTAGGAAACTGAGGCCCAGGTAACCAACTAATAGGGTAACCTGGGTCACAGGGTTTATTAGCTTACATTCCCTTCTACTCTGAGGCCTCGTTAAAAAATACTTAGTTCACTAAACAACATCTTTTAAACATGAGAGATGTATCCTAAGCAGTGGCTTTAGAATTTTTTTTTAAACTGCAATCCAGTAGTTAAAACCCAATACAGTATAAAGAAACATGAAGACAGTAGAATGAATTGGATATAACTTTCCTATCTTCATATATGAATACATGACCAGTGTAACTCCACATCATGTTCAATCACAAGAATGGGAAGTTATCCTCTATATACACATGATATGTCACAATACATTCTGCTGTCATGTATATCTAAAGTGAACAAATAAAAAGAGAAAGATAAAAGAAACATGTATGTGAACAAACACATGTACAATGAAACAAAAATTTCATAAAACAATAATTACCATAATAATAAGCGGTGTGCTCTGATATTTTCTATTTATGTATAGTTACACAATAGCTGCTATAGCATAGCGATCCAAAGCTCTTGCCTTAAATAAGATAAAGGTTTTTTTCTCAGGCAGTGAAATGTTTCAGGACTCCTCACGTAGCTTTGTCTGACTAGGTTGTTCAGGGACATAGCTCCTTCTGTTTTGCTGGTCTCCTTTGTCTCAGTGCGTTGTCCTTATTGAGTGGCTTGAATCTGGCTCACCCACAAATTCTTGTGCTAGCCTACAGGGAAGAAGAAAGGGATGTCCCAACAAAACAAGTTCCTCTTTAAAGAGATGACCTGGATGTGGCACACATATTACTACTTTTCCTATTTCACTGGCCCAAATCTAGCTATATGATAATACCTGCAAATTTATTCTAGTTTGTGGTCATATGCCTGTCTACCTAAAACTTAGAATATATTCCTTGAAGGATAAATGGTGAGTGGGTATTTGCTTAAAAGTAGTGGCGTTTTCTATTGTACTATTCTATTCCAAATTTGCTGAAGAGTACCACTAAACTGACCTCAGAACCCACTCATAGGCCCCAACAAGCAGTTTTAAAATCCTTGTCCTGAAATATAATTGGCTACATGCTGAAAATAATTTTGCCAAACCACCCTCTGGGAGAAGTTAAAAAATAGATAATCTTAAAATGTTATTGATTTTTAGCTAGTTTTAATTTTCATCAGATTAAAGGGTGTGTCTCAAGTACCCACCAGCATTCCTAGTACCTTCAATTTTTTGCTTCTTCCATTTTCTTTTTAAAAATTTTTAATAGCTGTAGATGGATAGCATGCCTTTATTTATTTAATTCTATGTGGTGCTAAGGATCAAACCCAGTGCCTCATACAGGGTAGGCAAGCACTCTGCCACTGAACTACAACCTCAGCCCTGCTTCTGCCATTTTCAACTGACTCTTTTGACATTTACCTACATATATTCAGAGAGCATATTAATATTCTACTTTTTTGGTATTTTGGTTTTAGGTATTCTATTGATGTCTCACTTAAGAATTGAGGATTTGCCTTCCTGCCCCACCCTACACATGCTTCCTGTTCTTTCAGAGTTGGTTTTGATTTGACCAGTATTCAGTGTTCATATTATTATGGCTGTGCAAATGCTATTCACAGATGCTCCATGCATTTCCTAGGATTATTTTTCTTTTACAGTATTTTGTATATTCTTACTATTGCCTTTTCTAAAAAATTCATTTAGTGTTTTATGTGCTAATCATTAGTTCATTTCCCCATTTTTTCCTCTCAGGTATGTAAATCTCTATTCAATACTTTCGAACACAATGGGCATCTTATTAATTTCATTTTCTCGAAGGAAATTCTCCCAGAGCCTCCTGGTCTGTTCCTACCTGGGCTGTCCACCAGAACAGCTGTGTAGCTATTATTGTAGGTCCATCCTTCACCATCATATATTCATATATGAATACATTATCAGTGGAACTCCACATCATGGTCAATCCCAAGAATGGGAAGTTATCCTCTACCTAGATATGATGTGTCACAATTTCTAACCCTGTTTTAGTCAGTTTTTAATTGAATTGGACATTCCTTCTACCCCCTCAAGCATGGGATACATTGTTTTGGGGGGTTTCAGTCTTCCTTTTTATTCTAGAGGAGCACATTCTCCAGTAATTATCTGAGAAATGGTGTAGGCGAAAGACACATAACAGAGATCTTGTGTGTTTGAAGGTACCTTTATTTTACTTTGATATTTCATTCACAGGGATAATTTTTCTTCAAAATTTTGAAGGAAATATCTTCGTACCATTCAGAATTGCTGGGGAAAAGTCTGGCCCTAGACCAATGCTTGATCCTTTCTAAGAAACCTGGGTTTACTCTCTGGGAGGGTATAGCCATTCTCTTTGTCTCCAGTGTGCTAAAATTTAACAATGGCATGCCTTGACATGCATCTGTTTTTATTCACTGTTGGGAGTACTTAGTGGATTCCATAAATACAGAAAATCACATCCCTTTACCCTTGGGAGATTTCCTTCAAATATTTTATTAATTATTTTCTCTTCTCCTTTTACTTTATTCTACCTTTTTGGACCCCAGTTATTATGACATTTGACCTCATGGGCCAGTTTTTATGTAGGTCCATCCTCCAATACTGCTGCTAGTATTCTGGAAGCCAAGTGGGGAAGAAGTCATGGTGAGGAGGCAGGATAGTTGGGGCTCAATATTCATGACATGAATTTTCTGCTGTTCTTTCTGTTTTCACTATAGTAACCCTGTTTTAGTCAGTTTTTAATTACTTTGACCAAAATACCTGACAAGGACTTTTAAAGGAGGAAAAATTTACTTTGACTCATGGTTTTGAAGGGTGGTCTCTTGTTGGCTGACTTCATTGCTCTGAACCTGAGGTGAGTTGGAGCATTGTGATAGAAGGGCTCAGGACATGGCAGCCAAGAAGACCGGGGGGGGGGGGGGGAGGGAGAGAGAGAGAGAGAGAGAGAGAGAGAGAGAGAGAGAGAGAGAGAGAGATTATTCTACACACCAGGGACAAAATATAAACCCCAAAGTCACACCCTCAGTGATCTACTTTCTTCAGCCACACCCTACTTGCCCACACCTATTGCCCAGTTAAACCATATCTGTGGATTAATCCACTGATTTAGGATACCCTTTTCCTAATCTAATTATTCAACTTCTGAAAATTCTTGCATTGCTTCCCAGATGAGCTTTTGGGGGACATCTCATCTCATTACAACTCCGAACCTCAAGTGTCCCTTGTCCTCGGTCCAGAGGCCTTCTCCAGAGAGCAGGTCTTGAGTCTTCAGCTGGTTGATCAGAGGAGGGGCATCTGTCTCCCTTAGCTGAGGATGGAGATTTGTGCTTCTCACCAGACTTTCAACCAGCCTTCCTCTTTTTCAAGTCTAACTTCCAAAAGTACAAGACTCTGGGTTTAAACCAACTTTATTGCTATATATATATATTTGGTGTGTGTGTGTGTGTGTGTGTGTGTGGGAGAGATGATGCAATTTTCTTGAATCTGCTGTCAATTATCATTTGGGCATCTGTTTTCCAGATTCCAAAATATGATTTTGTCTTTTTCCCTCATCTTTTTCCTATGAGTTTATTTCTTAAAAAAACAAACAAAAAGATTCTCATCTTAGTGGAGAGTCTGAAGGAAATAGAAGTTCAATGCATGTATTCAGTCTAAGGTGGACAACTGCTATACTTATGTATCTTAAATTATTTTAAACAAATAGTTTTAACTCTTTACTTTTCTTCCCTACAATACTTAAAAAATGGATATGTATGACAGTTATCTAATCTGCATGTCATCCCTATAATGTTATCTTCCCCCCACCCCAAATGTATGAATAGTTGAGTTGGGAGAGAAGAAAAGTGATGGCAACTAGTACTCAAACTTCATTATCTTGAGTTATCAAGAGGTGGTTGTATCTAACATTTTACAGGTCTAACACGAAGAAAGTATTTCTGAACACTGACATTTGTGTAAACTGCATAGATTATTTTCTGGCATCTAAATGTTTTTTGGGGAAACCCTTTAAATCTCTGCGTTTTTAAGATGTCTGGCCTTTGCCCTGTGTCCTGAAAATAATAGAAGTGGCCTTATAACTTCTGGGACTGTGACAAAAACCATGCTCATGGTTGTAGGGCTTTTCTCTCTAATCACAAGAGGTAAAAGGACCCTTCAGATTGTGACAGGAATAATGACAGTCGTAGGTGAAGCGGCACCCAAATTTCTAGTGTTCATCCCCATGTATACATGATCATTCATTCTACCCAAGAGTAGCAAAAGGGGACAAGGTGATTTTGGAAAGGTGTGTGAGATTTGGCATTTAATAGACCCAATGGGCTATGATCAGCTTCTGGGTGGCTTTATCACTCAATGGCTGTGAGAATGTGCACTAGTTACTTAGTGGCTCTGAGCCTCATCTGTAAATGAGGAATGATAATTTCATCTTTTTTTGAAGGATTGGAGACAGTACTTGTCAATTGCTGAGCACAGTTGCCTGATACTTAACAGGTGCCTAAGGAGAGGTGGTCACCAAGTTATTATGGAAGAACAAAAACGTGGAGGTATCTTCCTAATGGGTACAGCAATACCCAAAGTAGCGTGGGGTGGAAGAAAAAAGGAAGAAAAACAAGAAAAGAACAGGAAAGGTAGAGAAGAGAGAGCGAGAGCGAGTGAGAGAGAGCGAGCGCCCTCAGTTGGAAATCACATCCTCTCCATTCTGGATAAACGGCTCCATGTGAACTATCCCAGATTAGTGAAGCAGGGAGGTGGTGAAGTAGGGCATATAATTCACGCTGCAGTCCATTAGGATGGATCAAGTCTCCTCTGCTTCACAGAAAGCTCATCTCTTGAGCTCCATTTAAATAGTGTGCTGAGCCCTAGTGCATGCAAACCATCATGTCCCTAGTTACTGCCAGCAAATAACCTTTCTTTCTTTTTTTTTTCCTCCAGCAATAAACTCCAAAGCCTCCAGAAATTAGCGTGGAGTTAATTTTAGCAAAGACATAACAAATGAGGCAGCTTGAATTGAAGGGAGAAGGAGGGTAGATGCTATCTCCCAAGTAGGGCAGAAGCAGCAATTGAATTATGCAAGAGATCTGAAACCTCTAAGTGGCCCAACTTTGGGTGCGTGCAGGTGTCTACATATCAACTCCGGGTGTGTTAGAAATCTGTAGATGCACAGATCTCTCTGCCACAAACAGCTTCAACAGGGCTGAGTGGGTAGAGACCCCGGGAGGGAGAGATCCCAGGGGCAAGTGGTGAGACTGGGCAGAACTGTTTTGCAGGCACAAGTTCACCCCAGAGACATCCATTCTCTGCTTTCCCTTCTCCTGCCCCCAACTTATATTGCTTTATATACAGAAAACTGGTGTTTCCCACACTGTTTTAAACCATGAAAAGTAACAAGATTGCCTTGATCTTTTGTTCCAAAGGCCTTGAAAAATAATCCATTCGTGAAGCTGAAAACCAGGAGTTTAAAAAAAATAAAAAAAAAAAAGAGAAGGGGAGAGAAAAAAAAATCCAGCAAAACCCTTGATGTTTTACTTGCCTAAACCAAAGTGTTAACTCTTATTCCTCTTCTTTCTAATAGTCATAAAACAAGCTTCCCTGGGTTGGGAGTCCCTTCATTCTGAAGCCACTGGTTTTAACAAGAGACAGCTGCCTTATAAAGAGAAGCAGCAGCACTCCTAAATAGCTTTTCTTTTATTTGTTTCTAATTTTATGGACCACCACGAGCAGGTTGCCTGATTTTACTGCTCACCATCGAGGGCTTTTGGGTGGTACAGAAGTTACGGTGCAAGGTGACGGCCCCTGGTCCGGCTTAGAACCTGGCAGCGACGAGCGACTTCAAGCAGAAGTGTAGAATGTGGTCATTTGATTTGGGGTCATACTTAATGTTCTCTTTAAAGGCTGAAGCACTTATTAGAATAAGTGCAACCCATGTCTGATAAATGGGAACACATCTGGCTCTATCGGTGACACAAACCTCACAGTATTAATTATCCTGATAGTTAAAGCTGAGAAGGGAGTAGAACATTATTTATAGTGATCTTTGCTAAGTAAATCATTTTAAAAATGGCTTTCTAAATGTAATATTTCCCTTTTAAGAAGCCCTCCAGAATTAAAGGGGCTTTACAAGAGAACATGAACCATATTGCAGGGAGAGAGACAGAAGCTGTCTTGATTAATGCCCATGATTATCAGCGATGCAAATCGCTTTCACTTATTAAGTCTTGTTTAATATCCTAATGAAGGCTTCCTGAGCAGATTTGGTAATTCCAGAGAAAGTGACTGTGAACTAATGCCCTTTCAGCATGTTGAGAATGAGCAGTACTATAAAGAAAACCTCATTTACCATAATTCCTCCCCTGCCCAGGACCCTTTTCTCAGCTTCTACTTCACAGCAGGAGACAATTAACCTTTTCAGTGCCAGAAGTGATTCTCAGCACATTCCAGCTGCGAAGGCCAGCGGGGTCAGGGGAAGATGGAAGTCCTCTTTAGTTTGTACTGCCATAGAACAGTTCTAAGAAACTGGACTGCAGAGGAAGGGGTTCAAATGTAGCTGATGGTTAGGTTATTTGACTTGGGCATATGTGGTATCTCACACCCTACCAAAGTCTTTTCAAACACCCACCCCGGCCAGCCTGGTATTGCTTATTCAGCTCAAATCAAAGACCGCCTGAAATGAAAGCAGATACACTGAAGAAAGCCTATTTTTGCCCCTAAATGCTGGGCTGCCTTTGTGATCTGTCAGGAAGTAGGTTTTATTGTGGTTGAAAGTCTGGGAGGTGGAGCTGGGGATAGTGATTTAGGGACTTGCCTTTGGCTTCCTTTATACGGCCCTGCTCCCATTTTGTGACTCTGCTGAGATAGGCCAGAGCTGGAGGCCGGGATGAGCCTTTCTCTATCCATCTGGGCACAGATAGTGACTTCCTAACATCACCACTTTTTGTTTCCAGAAGCAATATGTGGAGCGAGGGGGTGAAGGACCCAGCTGGGGCAGAGGAAATAAATGAAGCCACAGAGCTGGAAGGAGCTCTCTGACTTCCAGGGCCCCATTGGGTTGAGTGCCTCCCCTGAGCATTCCCCTCTGACTTAAAGAAGTGTCCTTCTTTGTCTTTCCCTACCTTGATCCGGATGGGATGTGTCAACCCCTGTCCTGGTCTACAAGAAGAGGGCTTGTGTTTGGGCAAAGACAAAGAACCCAGCGATTTCCTGGTTTGCCTTGGGATATGAAACGGCTCCAAACTGACCACCTGTGTGGTGGCTGAAGTGATCTTCTCTTTGCTTGAATGAGGTCAAAATCAAAGCTGAGCAACCCACAATCCAAGGACTCCGGTGGGCCAAAAGTGGAACCTTCTCATTTCATTGGGTGAACCCGTGAACACTGGGCTATTGCTTAGGAAAGAAAAAACCATCACACATTTTCTTCTTCCTAAAGATTTTCAGAGCAGAGCAAGGTCTGGAGACGGGGGGAACAATGGGTTTAGGGGGGAGAGGAGGCTAGTGAGGGGCTGGAGGATGAAATGTTGATTCTCTCAGAAGAGGACAAAGGATTGAGACTGAATTGCAGGCCACATTTTGCACCCTACAGACCCAAGCTGGGAGAGAGACGGTCCATTGGGGCTCCTCCCTTGAGGAGTGGCACTAGGGTGCATCATGGACCTGAGATTGTTTATAATTTCAGCTTCTCACCCTGGCATCCAAATTCATGATATAAATGATCACCTCTCCCTTTTGACTCATTTTTTTTCTTTCATTCTTCATCTTTTAGCAGCTTAGAACTTTCTTCAGTTGGCTTGTTTATGGCATAATTTGTGTTCCCTCTTGCAAGGATATAGGCACTACAGTGGATGTTTTTTCACCCATAGGCTCAGAATAATGTACCTGGCAGGTGTTCAGTAAAGACCAGCTGAACAAATGAATGAATGTGGGGTTCAAAGACCCGTGTTTCTCTTTGGCACGGTGGAGAGGTCTTAGCCTAGATGTTGGAGGAACTCATTTTGTGCTGGTTTTGCTTTGTTTAAGCCACTGAACGTTTAAGACCCTAAACTGACTGTTTAAACACTGAGCCCACAGATACTCATCCCTGAAGTGGAGATCACTGTGGCCTTGGCCCTGGCTGCCTCCCAGGCCTGCAGTCTCAGCACCAAGGTAGAAAGATGGATGCGGTCATGCTTTGAAGACCACAGGTGCTGTGAGTCTGGGTGTGGTTATTAGTGGGAACAGGCCTGCAGCTGCTCCATGTTATCCAGGTCTCAGTTATTCATTCTCCTTTTCCATATTCAAAGCCCATATGTCTCCTCTAAGAAAGTTCCCCGATCCTCCCAGGCAGATCCCTCGCCCCTTAGACTGCCCTATCCAGCCCGTCTTGTTATCATGTCTTTGTCTCATGCTTCTCTCAACCCATAGCAACAGCAATTCAACTTACGTTCTTGAGATTCATTATGTGCCAGGCACTATTCTTTTTTAAATTTGTTCTAAGTAGTTATATATGACAGTAGAATGCATTTTGACACATCATACAGTGTAATGCAGTATAACTTCTCATTCTTCTGGTTGTACATGATGTAGAATCACACTGGTCATATAATCATATATACACATAGGGTAATAATGTCTGATTCATTCTACTATCCTTCCTACCCCCACATCCTCTCCCTTCCTTTCACTTCTCTCTGCCTAATCCAGAGTGTACCTCTATTCTTCCCTAGCCCAACCCCTTGTGAATTAGCATCCACATATCAGAGAAAACATTTGGCTTTTGGTTCTTTGGAATTGGCTTATTTTGCTTAGTGTAATATTGTCCATCTCCATCTATTTCCCGGCAAATGCCATAATTGAATTCTTCTTTAAGACTGAGTAAAATAGTCCATTGTGTATATATACCACATTTTCTTTATCCATTTACCTGTTGAAGGGCACTTAGGTTGGTTCTATAGTTTAGCTATTGTAAATTGAGCAGTCACATCACTGTAGTATGCTGATTTTAAGTCCTTTGGGTTTAAACCTAGGAGTAGGATAACTGGATCAAGTGGTGGTTCCATTCTAGGTTTTCTGAGGAATCTCCATACTGCTTTCCAGAGTGGCTGTACCAATTTGCAGCTCCACCAGCAATGTATGAGTATACTTTCCCCCCTACATTCTTGTGCCAGGCACCATTCTAAGTGGTAAATTTATGAACTCGTGTCATCCTCAAACAAGCCATTTCACGGATGAGAAAGACAAGGCACAGAGGTCTAAGTCAAAAGGTTCAGGGCATGCTGCGGGGAAGTGGGCAGTCGGGATTTCAATGCAGGCAGTCTGGCTCCAGCTGTGTTTGTGGCTTCCCATGCTGCAGAGTGTTCTGCACAAAAGGTTGGAGGGGTGGGCTAATCTACAGTGAGGCAATGCTTGCTGTCCTGTCTACCCCTCCAAAGTTGCTCGGAGGAGCAAATGCAAATGGATGTGAGGGTGCTTTGTAAATGAAAAAGCACTAAGCAGACTTAGAGGTTATTGTTATAATTAAATATTTTTAATGACAATGAAAATAGAAATGTCTAGAATATAGCTAAAGAAGCAAGTATGAAAATATTCACCATCTGTTCTTGGGCAGCTTTGCAAATGCTCTCTGAAATGGCTCACGGATTTCTAGACTTCTTTTTTGACCCCTTGCCAAACTTCCAGGTTAATGGTATTTGAACAACTTTGCTTCAATCTCACTCTGAATCTTTTTGTGGTGGTGGTTGTATGTTGATTTCTTAATTTTAATTTTAAAAATTAAAAATATGTCTTAATTTTAATTTTTAAAATTGTGGTAAATTATATGTAACATAAAATTTACCATTTTAAGTGCTTAGTAGCATTAAGTACGTTCGCATCATTGTGTACCCCTTCCCACTGACCCTCTCTAGAACTTTTCATTTTGTAAAAGGGAAACTCTAGATCCATTAAACAATATCTCTTCATTCCCCTCTCCCCAAGTCCCTGGAAACCACCATTTTACTTCCATCTCTAAAAATTTGACTACTCTAGTCATGTCAGGTAAATAGAATCATGTATTTATTCTTTTGGGATGCACTTATTTTATTTAACATAATGTCTCCAAGGTTCGTACATGCTATATCACGTGTCAGCCTTTTTAAGGCTGAATAATACTCCATTGTGTATGTGTGTGTCTGTGTGTGCCTCTGTGTGTGTGTGTGTTCACGTGTATTGGATTTTGCTTATCCATTCATCTATCAGTGGTCGTTTGAATTGCGTTCACGTTGGGCTACTGTGAATATTGCAGCTATGAACATGCTATATAAATATCTGTTGGAGCCCTGTTTCAATTCTTTTGGATATTTATCTAGCAGTGGAATTGTTGGATCCCTTGGAAGTTTTATTTTTAATTTTTTGGAAAACCCTCCAGAACATTTTTCATAGCGTCTGTACCATTTTTACATTCCCACCAGCACTGGACAAGGCTGCCAGTTTCTCCACATCCTCACCAACATTTGTTATTTTCTGTTTTGCTTTGTTGTTAAGTAACAACCTTCCTAGTGGATGTGAAGGGGATCACTCCGAATCTTTGAGTGTTTCAGTTTTACCTGTTTGTAATTTACAACTCTAAATTATTTTCCATCTTCAGAGAACAATCTTTGCTGTATTAAATTGACTTAAACCTGTCATCTTAAATGTCTTCCTTTCTTTATCTAAACTTCAACTAGATAGCCCAATACCTGATATCTACTGTCCTAGGTTCTGGGAAGTCCTGATGAGTAGGACCACCATGGCTTTCTAAATATTCAGGGTTGAGTTTGGCTATGAGTGTAAAATTATGGTTTTTTTTTTTTTTTACTCAAATGTATAAATTATTCCCCTGATAGCTGTATTTGAAAATATTATTGTTAGTCAGCTTTTTGTTGCTGTGACAAAATAACAGAAATAAACAACTTAAAAGGAGGAAATGTTTATTTAAGGTAGCATTTGCCAGTAAATAGATGGAGATGGACAATATTATGCTAAGCAAAATAAACCAATTCCAGAGAACCAAAGGCCAAATGTTTTCTCTGATACGTGGATGCTAATTCACAAGGGGTTGGGCTAGGGAAGAATAGAGGTACACTCTGGATTAGGCAGAGAGAAGTGAAAGGAAGGGAGGGGATGTGGGGGTAGTAAAGATAGTAGAATGAATCAGACATTATTACCCTATGTTTCAAATAAATAAAATTAAGTTTTAAATAAACTTAAACCTCATGGTTTCAGAGGTTTCAGTCCTTGGTTGCTTGGCCCCTTCGTTCGTGACTCTCTGGCAAGGTAGCTCGTCATGGCAATTGAGACAGGAGTGGAGGAGGCTGCTCACCTCATGGAGGCTGGGAAAGAGAGCAGGAGAAAGGGGTTGAAGTTCCAATATCTCCTTAAAGGGCACACCGCCAAAAGCCTTGCTTTCTCTTACCTTAAGGGTTCCACCATCTCCCAACAGGACCAGGCACACTGGGACCACGCTTGTAGCACAAACGGATGTTTGGGGGACACTTTTAAGATATAAACCATAACAATTGCCATTCAAATTATATGTGACAAAAGCTTCATTACCCAGAACGCTGATGTTATGATTTCTGGATTCAAGTTTTCTGATATACGATGCCTTTTAGGTCCTAATTTTTATTTTTATTTTGTTTTATTTTTGGTGATTCCAGAGATTGAACCTCATTTTTAATTTTTTAAAAGAAATTTTATTGGGCTGGGGTTGTGGCTCAGTGGCAGAGCTCTTGCCTCGCACATGTGAGGCGCTGGGTTTGATCCTCAGCACCAATATATAAATATATAAATAAAGAAACAAAATTAAGATACTATGTCCATCTAAAAGTAAAAAAAATTAAAAAAAGAAATTTTATGTTTTAGAATTTTTTTTGACAAAAGTTTGAACCCATAGGCTGTTAATCACTAAGCCATATCCCCAGCAGCTCCCCCTTCCTTTGTTATTATATTTTATTTTTTTGTAGTTATAGATGAACACAATGCCTTTATTTTATTTGTTTATTTTTATGGGGTGCTGAGGATTGAACCCAGTGCCTCATGCATGCTAGGCAAGTGCCTGCTGCTGAGCTATAGCCCCAGCCCTATATTTTATTTTGAGACAGGGTTTCATTAAGTTGCTTAGGGTCTAGCTAAGTTGCTGAGGCTGGCTTTGAACTTGCAATCCTCCTGCTTCATCCTCCTGAGCTCCTGGGATGACAGGTGTGTGCCTGGTTTAGAACAGTTTTGACTTTGCTCTGAGGTTAGTATAGAGTTCTCAGAAAGCCCTCAACCTATTTCTACCACCCTATGTTAGGATGGTGCATTTGTCACAATGGATGATGAGCCAATATGGTAACACTTACATTGTTTATTAATTTTTCTAATTGGTACCAAATATGTGTGTGTGTGTGTGTGTGTGTGTGTGTTTTCTTTTCTTCTTTCCTGGATTCCACCCAGGATACCACATTTGCACCTAGGTTTTTCTTGATTGTGACAGTTTCTTTGACTCTCCTTGTTTTTGATGACCTTGATAGTTTTGAGGCATACTGGTCAGGTGTGCTAGTCACTGTTTCTCTACTAGAATTTTTCTGATGGTTTTCTCATGATTAGACTGAGATTATTGGTTTTGAGGAGGAAAACTATCGAGGTAAAGCGTAGTTTCATCACATGCTGCCAAGGGCATGTACTATCAATGAGACTTTCTGTCAATGGGGACCTTCATCACCTGTCTGAGATTGTACTTGTCAGTCTTCTCCACTGTAGAGTTACTCTTTATTCCCTTCTTCATATACTCTATGAAAGGAAGAGTACATCATGAAAGAGTGAAAAGTGTTGTACCCTCTACTTTAGGATGGTGTATCTACATGAATTATTTGGAATAATTCTGCATGGAAGATTTGTGTCTTCTCCCACATTTATTCATCCAATAAATTGTTTATGTAATTGTGTTTATGTAATTGTGACCAATAGGTATTTGTTGTATATATTTGGTCATAATTCAGTTCGATGCTGTTTATTTTGTGGCTCAACTTGTTTCAGCTTTGGATATTGGGAATTCTTTGGTTTCTCTGTCTCTTTGGTATATTCCCACCTCATTGTGTTTGTGTTCTATTATTACTGATGTTGTTTGGAGCTTTTTCTTACCTTCTGGCACAAAAAAATGGCTCCAGGTTCCTCTTGTTTATATACTTTCTGAGTCCTAGAATTGGCCATTTCTCCAAGAGGCTGGCTCCTTTGTTGGAGAATGGTGTTAGAAACCAAGATCAGGGCACTGGGTGTGCTTGTTGAGACTGTAATATCACTGCATCTAGGCCTTCTCCGTTGACCTCCAATTTTGATGACTGCTTTAGGCATTTTGGATAAAAATACTGATAATACTTATTGCACACTTTCCTGCATTGAGAACAGAATATATCAACATAATCTAACCTGCTCTTGGGGACTCACATACTGAATGCTGGTTATCTGGCTATGATACAGAGTTCAACTCTGTTCCCAGTGAGTTTGGAAGATGATTTGCTGTAAACTGTGGTGCCAAGCTGTCAGGCTATTGGAATTTCATTCTTTTCTTTTGTAATCTTTCTAATTCCTTTTCCTCTTGGTGTCTTTATTAACTCCCTCCCCTTCCCTCTGATTTATTGTTTATAATCTACCATCTGCCTGGGAATCAGATAACCAAATTTGGTTAACTTGTCTATAAAGTAAAAAGCAAAGAGGCACTGAGGAATGATCTCAGGTTCACTCCAGTAAATACAGTGGATTTTGTGACACCCATCGTGTACACACAGAAGTGTCCTTTCCTTTTTTTTCCCCCCTCTCTCCCTGTTTCTCTGCTCTGTTCTTGGATAACAGGACTCAGTAGATTCGGTCAGGATATGTTTTAAATTTGAACGCCGAACGTATCTGCCATACTAGTTGGTTCAAGAGGTCAGCGTAGGCCCTAGGGTTATCCTGAGAAAGCTCTAAGGTACAGGGGACAGAGCAGGAGCCTGGACATCAGTAGGCCTGAAGTGTCCTGAAGCTCAGGCTCTTTTGCTCTGTGATTCTGGCAAACACTCAACCTCTCTGGCTTTAGTTATTGAATATAAAATGAAAAGGTTAGCCTATGTGACCCCCAGGCTCCCTTCCAGCTCAACATCCTGTGACTTCAGAGTATGCTTTATTAATCTTGGGGGAGCAATGTGATCAAATGGACTAGAGAGCATGTAATCTCAGTTAAGCTGCCTACAGACCGGGTGACCTTGGGAGAGTCACTCTAAAAATACCTACTTTGGAGACACGCATGGGTACATGTAGGCACTTATTGTGCAAAAAAGGAGGCACTTCAAATCAAGTGGGGGAGCCTTGACTGCAGGGACAACATCAGGACAACAGGATGACTTACAGCTGGGGGAAAAAAAACTGAATCTGCACATTAAATCACTAGGATGGATTAAATTGCTACATGAGAAAGATCAAATTACAAACGGATACAAGAAAATCCAGGAGAATATCTGTGTGATGAGGGGTGGGAAAGTCTTAAACAAATTTTAAAAACACAGACCTTAAGGCCAAGGGATGGGGGGAGGGGAGAAGAATAAAGGAATAGAAAAAGAAAAAGAGGAGATGAAATCAATTCCATCAAAATTGTATGCATGCCAGGAGCATGGGTGGGATCTGACATGGAAAAAAAGCAGAGAACAGAAGATGATATGTAGTAATACCATCTGCAAAATTAAAAACACATTCATTCAAACCAGCCGTATATATTTTGCAAGAACACATTCAAATAAAAGGATAAGGATACTCTTTAAGAAGGCTGGCTATGGAGAAGACAGTGGAATGGGAGTGGAATAAAAGAGAATATATACCTAAATAAATACAACCAGAAAAGTACCCTGTATAGTTGTCTGATATTTATTTGAGGTACACGCACACACACACACACACTCACAAAGGCTGGAATGCACATTTATTTTTAGTATATGTTTACACAAATGCCAACCTCTCTGAACTGGGAGATTCCTGAAGTCAGAAGTCAGCACTCAGCACATATTAGGTATTTTTAACTGATGGGATGGATGAATGAATGTAAAAGGATTATCTCAATAACAGGCACCTTACTAAGATTTTGTGGGAACAATTTGTGGTAATAGGAATAAACACTGACTGAAATGCTAAAAATTGCTGTCCTAGAATGATCCTTAGAATTCTTCAGACACATCTCAGCAGACCTTTGAATTTTGTCGATGGGTTTTAAAAATAAAGTAGATGGATTGAAAAAATAAAAAAGTTGCATGTAGCTGTCAACCGACCACCTTTTCCTTAACTCATGTGTAAGTGTAAAACACATATTTATCATTTTCACAAAGGGAAGGGCTTTTTAACATCACTGGGTAAGATAAATATCAAGTACTATAGGAATTAAGGGAACCATCAGGATAGATTGAAGATAACTGAATAGGCTTCTAAGAGAAGCTAGTAGTTGAACTAGGCCTTGAATGATTTTTTTTTAAATATCAGAGATAGAAAATTTAAAGGATAACACATTTCAGCTTAATGAAAAAAATTTACTACATTCTTCCGATTATTCTCACTTCTCCATGGAAACTACACCTGGCCTGGGAGCATGAACCACTGAACTTGGTCCAATTCAGAGTGTTAGTGTCTTAGCTGGTTCTGGTAGATCTAAGCTACTATCTAAGGTTCTAGTTTGTAGGGGAGCTTTTATAAATCCAATATACTAAGTTATTTAGAAATAGTTCCCAAGATCCTACTAACGCCTGGTGAAAAATTTTATCATCTTGTGGCCAGCTCTGGGTCAGCTGACAGATATTAAAAAAAAAAAATTTCTTTTGACCCATTGAAGGGCAGGCGGTCCTTTGAACTCAGGCGGGAGAGGAACTCAAGTTCATCAAGTCTGCATCCCAGACCTGTTGCTATAGCACCTGAAATAAATGAGTCACAGAGGAAACGGTGGGAACTAAGACAGCCATATGTGCAAGTTGACAGTTGGTTTCCCAGCCAGCCAACAACAATAAGCTTCCCTTTGACCATGAACCTGACCCAGCTGTGGGGTGTGAGCAAACCTGTGCAAATGGAGAGAGAGGTTTATTTCCCATTGTCATTGAGTCCTTTTGAACCTTGACCTTCCTCAAACTGTCCTTATTTATAAATGCAAGGTACCAGCAACAGAACAAGTAACAAAACACTGTGCACAAGTCATCTGACACAGCAGACCTCAGAATCAGACAGGGAACAACTGTTCTAATGCATGAAAAGCAATAAAGAAATATGTGTAATTCTGGCTCCACTAAAAGCCCTTGATATAAATAAACAAACAGTGGAGCTAATTCCTTTATCTCCTTTGATTTATTACAAAATGTCTCAATTCGTCTACAGTTAAAAAAGAATAAACATACCAATAAACATAGACTCTTAAGTTATTTTTCCTATTTCTGACATCTCCTGATAGAGTCTAAGAAGAGAAGCCACAGGAGCAAAACTAGTGACACTGTGGCTATTTCTTACCATGCTAATAGTTGTCTTCTCATGGCTGTGAAAAGTGAGGTAGCAACAGTTTTGAGTTATTGGAATTCTCAAAGGAATGAATTAAACTTTTATAAAAAGCACCAAGAAGACATAGTTAGGCACACTCCCACACATGCACACATATCTACACACGCTCATGAGCAGCATCCTATCCACATAAACTGCAAGAATGGATTAGAAGGGGAAGGGGAGTTAAACTCTAATGCAAAAAGAAAGGCCATGAGATTTGGGCATTACTTTATTCAGATCGACAGATATTTGCAACTTTCTTCTGTAAATGTAAATTTTCCTAGAGTAAAATGAATGAGTATAGGAAAGATATGATGGTGGAGCTGAATGACAATGTGGTGAGGAATTTTTCAAGAAAGACAGTGTAAGGATGGCTTCAGGCCTTAGCCTAAGCAACCCCATTTTAAAAACTCCACTTTAAAACCTGCAGTCTCACCAGGCACGCCTATGGAGCCCTCCAATATGATCATCAGGCATAGCCCTGACATAAACAAGTCACTTCTCCCCACCCTGACAAGCTCAGAGTGAAGTCTCTGTCATGTTGTCCTCCCCCCAATAATGGGGGGAGGCAAGAAAATCAGGGTGGGGACCACCAGACCAGATGCTTTAACCCCAGGAGAAATGACGTCACTGAGAAATCCGGTGGCAGCTGATAGAGATGGAAAGGGTGGTCAGAAGCCCCAAGATTTAGTGTAAATGATGGAGCAAATGAACAGACATCCAGCCAGCGGACACGGAGCCCTCACGCTGGAGAGCCTGATGAGGACCTGGACTGACATCCCAACTCTTCTCATCATTTGCCTGATCCTCTGCATCTTCCTCACTGCTCTCAAACTCTACAGCCACATCTTGACCCTGGTGAGATCTGAGACTTCCAGCCGTCAGCTTCACCCTAGGAGAACCCTGCCTTGGTTCCTGACCTGATCACCACGGTCTGAATGAGTGTGCATCTGCTGGACTTAAAGCCTAAGGCTTGAGACTTTTGATCTGACACTTGGGCTAAGCATGCAGAGGAAATGTCCATTATGAGCCTGTCATGATTAAGTGTGTTTGCAGTGCTTAAAATTAATCTAAAATTGTTTGCTGTCAATTGATTATGTCTATTGCAGTGCCTAGCATTAAGGATTGTCATTTTCTTGATTAGGAACCAATAGAGTGAAATTGTATTGGGTGATCTGAGTGAATAAAGCATTGAAAAGGGCAGAAGCACGTGGACATTCTTTATTTCTCCCCCTCGACTGCATAAGTTGCACCTTTTGCCCATGGCGACAAACAGGGGGCATGATAAGTGAAGGAGGAACCCATGGCAACATGGACTTAGGTCCTTGAGTTCCTGAGAGCCTTTAGGGAGCCACCTCTCCCTCCCTCGCTGTGGTGTTCTGAAGGTCAAGGATAATCCAGTATCATCGAGTGACACTTCTTGTCGCTCTGTTCTCTTCCACTCATCCTGTACATCATTACCAAATTCATTCTAAACACAGTCCTAATATATAATGCTTTCTCTTGATCACAATTTTTCTATGGTTGTCCTTTGTCCATTGAATGAAATATAGACTCCTTAATTTAGATTTCAACTTTCCCACTCCACAATTTCCACTAACTTTCCTAGCTCCCTGAATCTCTCTCTGTGCTTGGTTTCTGCTCCTGTTCTTTAAGCTGGGAGTCTCCCATTTCTGCCTAGAGTCTCTTTGCTCCTGCCCTGATTCCTGGTCAATGCCCAGCTCCCACAAGCCTCAGCTTGGTTGTTCATTCTTGCTCATCTTTCAAGGCCTATTTGAACTGCTCCTTTCTGTGCCATGTCTTCAGGTGCAGGCAGGCTACAGAGCGCAGGGGACTATGGCAGTGGCTGAAGAGTCCAAGATGAAGGCGACTGGGGGAGCCCCATGTTGGTAGATGGGGGTCCATGTGGGAGTGGTGGCTGTAGTTCCTGTGCTTGGGTAGCAGCTGGGGATCCTGCATGGGATTGGCCTTCCGGATTCCTGCACAGGTGGACGGCCAGGAGCCCTGCGTGTGCGAGTAGTTGGGGGTCCTGTTCTGACCTTGAGGCCTGTAGCCCTGTGTGGGTATGGAGGTGTGATTGGAGGGTCCTCCATCACTCCCAGTGAAGCAGTATTCCCATTACTTGAATCAAAGGTCATAGGAGTGACACAGAATGCTGCCATCTTGGATCTCAACAGCTCCTTTCTTATGAAGCCTTATCTCATAGCCTCAGTCTATCCCAATGCATTTTCTAATTCCTATAGTGATCTTATCTATCTTATGGCATTGATCACAAGTATCCTTTGGCTATATGCAAAATAACTTTGTATGTTATCTTCTCTACTTAATTGGGAACTCCTTGATACGGTTTTCCATATCTTTCTTTTTCTTCTTTCTACATTTCACATTTCTTTTTATTCTGAAAAGTAGCTGATGATTGTAAAACTGCACACAAACCCCAACATACTGCTTAATAAATTATTACAAAGAGAACAGCCAGTTACCAGCACCCAGATCAAGAAATCAAATGTGGATAGTACTTCAGAAGTCCCCGCCATTTGCAGGCATATGCCAATCCCCACCCCGACTCCACCATATCCACATTCCTCTCTTTCTTTGCTACAGAGGTTTGGGCTTAGTGAGAGATCAGAAAATGCTGGAAGGATAAATGAATATAAGGGGAGGTATGTATAGTTAAAGGGAACATGGGTTGGATTATCACCACAGGAAAAAGGACCCAGTTTTTTCTCCTAATGGTGGGTCAGAAGTCTGTCTCTAGATGCAAGATGCAGGCTCCTTGATCACCTTGTTATTTTAAGAGCACTGACAGGCTGAAGAGCACTGAGCCTTATGGGATCAGAGTCCTGAAGGAGGAGAGGAGCTGCTTTGCTAAGTTGCCATTGGAGCCTTTAGGAATTGAGAGTGAAATCATGGCTTTTGACAAAATGTACAGGGACTTGATTCTTGGAAACAGCATCAGGGAAAAGTTCAAGTTTTGGTTGATCCAGTAAAACCAGGATCCTGAGGTCAAATCCGATTTTCAGAAGCCCCAAAGCAGGACAATATCTAGAACAATCCAAGGGTAAGAGAACCGGGGAAGATAACAGCATCTCACGCCATCTTGTTGCTGTGACCAGTCACCTTTTCAATATTTATGTTTTATTTTTATCTCGGTATTAGAGAGGCATTATTTGTGCACAGGCTGTTAAAAACAGGTCTGAGGGAAACACTTCCAGCTGCTTCCCCGTGTTTTCCATCTGCTGCGTTTATGCGTCTTTGTATGCATTTAACTGTTGCTTGTCGGTGTAATTGGGATTTTCTGAGGACAGGGGAAAAAATTCCCTAAGGACGGGTTGTGAGTTCAATTGATCTGAAAGAGATTATCTTGGTTAGTCACTAATGAACATTGAACTTAAAAGTGGAGCAGTGAAATAAGCCCCAAGTAACTTCAAGTTTTAAGAGTTAACTTGCTTCAGTTATATCTTTGTATTCCTCTATTTATGCATCAGTACTCTTTCTCCCATTTAATCTTAAATATGTAAATCCTCAATTTATCTGGAATTACTTAGTGAAAGGCTGATGTGTGAGTGTGGCAGATTATAATATTCCATCGCCACCCCTGATCCTCTTTACCTCTTATTCTTTTCATAGCAGATCAAAAAAGCTGCATGCGTGCCACAAGAATATATTATTTTAAGAGACTTGGACTTAGAAATTGATTTCCTTGATGAGAAAAAGAAAAGTCTCCTTCTGACCCAGAGGGTCACTTCATAATCCTGTCACTTGACATCAAAAAAGCTTTTCCCCCCACCCCCTTTTAGGAAGAGATGAGGATATTTCTGAAAAGGAATTAATTTTTCAGCTATGGTAAAAACAGTGACTTGCAGACTTAGCCGTTGGGAGAAGAGTGGTCCTATTCAGAATACATCTCCTGTGATTAGAACAAGCTCCTGATATATTTAGGATCAGGCAGTTTCAGATGGAGATTGGGATTTGTAGCATGGGAGGAAACTGATATTATATTTTATTGATGATTTTAAGGCTTAAGCTAGACCCTCTCTCTCTCCCCCTCTCTTTTTCTCTCTCTCTTTCTCTCTTTTGTAAAGGGATTTCACTGCTTTCAAATGTATAATAATGATGGTTGGTGGGAGCAGCCTATTTTCCTTGTGTGTGGATTTAAATTAATAAGCTATTAAGCAGCACATGATTTTTGTCACCATCGATGGAGTTCAGCTCACAACACCGATTTCTCTGCATTTCACCAATTCCTGAGCCCGTGACTGACTTACCTGCCTCATTAGAGCAGGTGCTCAGTCCTGATGCACCTTTAAGCCATCAGAAGAGTCTTGTAAACTACTGATGCCCTGGCCACACTGGGCATCAGGTATTTTGTTGATGGGGGAACCTAGGTGTCTTCGTGTTTAGAAACTTTCCAAAGTGATTCTAATGAGTAGACAGGATTGAGAGCTACTAAGCTATGGTAAACTCAGAAACCACATGTCAGTCTATCATGGAATTTGCTGCAGAGACCTAACATCTGAATTTCTAGAGTTCATTGTTTAACTGGTAAACATAAATGTTTATGTTTATGGGGCATCAATGGGAGATTTCTAATCTCTTTACTAATATGAAACTTCAGAGCATCTATTTGGATCACCTTCAGAGCATCTATTTGGACCATGAGAGAGAAAACTGTGCCCTTAGAGGAAATGAAATAAAATTCAGTGTGTCTGGAAATACCAGGGAGGAGGGAATACTAAGAAATTAATATTGTAATGTCAGCTTTACTGATGGAGAGAATGAGGTTAGAAAAGAAATTTTCTTTAAAAAATTTTTTTTAGTTGTAGGTGGAAACAATATCTTTATTTTATTTATCTATTTTTATGTGGTGCTGAGGATTGATCCCAGTGCCTCATGCATGTGAGGCAAGTGCTTTATCAGTGAGCCACAATCCCAGCCCTAAGAAATGTTCTTAATGCAGCAAATAAATATGTGTATGTATAAACTACACATACATTTACAAATACTAAAATAAAAAATTAATATGGGATGGGAGTATTAGCAAAATAATGAAATTTAAGGTTTTTGCTTGCCCTTTAAGCCCCATCAAAAGTATTTCTGTTATAGAGGCCAGAAATTCCACTATCAGTTATTCATTTCTTAGTTTTAAGCTTGTCATCTCAGCTGTTATCTTAAAAAATCATTTGATTCCTGAAGAGAGAGTGCATAAGTGCCTAATGTCCTAGAGGAAAATAGTGTCAGATCCTCCTGGGTACAGGATTTTTGGTCAGGGCTGGCTTCATGGGCATAGGCAGTAGCATGGGGTGCCATGTTTAGGAAGCCCCCATGCTTTTATTACTCTACTGTCACCATCTTGAAGTGCCTTCTTTTTCTGTGTATGTTGGGGGTAGAACCCAGGGACTTGTGCACACTTCGCATGTGCTTGTGTTCTACCACTGAGCCACACCCATAGCCTCTTGGAATGCCTTTTTTAAAAATCTGTATTATAGTTGTAAATGGACAGTATACCTTCATTAATTTTTTTTCCTATGGTGCTGAGGATCAAACCCAGTGCCTCACACATGGTAGGCAAGTGCTTTGCTACTGAGCTACAGCCCCGGAATTCTTAATATATATTTATTTAAACAAGGGTAACTACTAGTCCTAGGAGCACTAGCCCATTGCTCTCCAGTGTGGTCACTGCCTGGGACTCAGTGGATTCAGAGAGAGGTGTTAGAGTTATGATTCCCTTAAAATAGTTAGTTTCCCTATGGCTATAAATAATCAGGGATGAGAGGCTTGAGCAAAAGCCCATCATCTTGGGCTCTCAGAAGGGTGATTGGGTGCCATGTGTATTCCATAATACCATTGTGACCATCACTCATTTATAAATATTTAAGCATATTTAAGTATATACCAGGCACTGGACCTATCTTAGGGAAATCATGGGAAGGCTTCATGGTGCATATACTTGAGCAGGAAAGTAGTCAACTGAGAAGTGACGTGGTACAGAATACATGAGGTGCCATAGTAGCACACACATGGGCACCTAACGTGTGAAGGATGATAACAATTACCATGTCAAGAGAAGGAATCAGAATATCCTACACAGAAAGAATAACAGGTGCAAAGGCACAGACCATGAGAGAGAAAACTGTGCCCTTAGAGGAAATGAAATAAAATTCAGTATGTCTGGAAATACCAGGGAGTAGGGAAAACTAAGAAATTATGTTGGAGAATTAATGGGGATAAAGTCCTTGATATAGCTTGGTTAATAAATGTCCCCCAAAGGCCTACATTTTAATAGCTTGGTCTATAATCTGTGACTCTATAGAGAGGTGGTGGAGCCTTTAAGAGGTGGTGCTTAGTGAGAGGAAGTTAGATCATAGTGGGTGTGATCTTGAAGAGGATTGTGGGACTCTACTCTCTTCCTCTCTCTCTTCATTTGCTGGCTACCATGAGACGAACAATCTTCATTTGCCTTATGCTCCCACCAGTGACAGAGGTCCAAATCAGTGGGGCCAATGGGTCATGAACTGACACCTCCAAAATTCTGAGCCCCAAATTAAACTTTTCTCTTTATAAGTTAATTTATCTCCAATATTTGTTATGATAAGAGAAAGCTGACTTACACAGTCATCAATGGGGTTCATAACTCAAAGCTAAGAGCTTTGTGTATTTTGTATAATTTTGGCCTTACAAAAACCTTATGGGTACAGTTGTTAAGCCCATTTTACAGGGGAAAAAACTGAGACTTAAATTATGTAACTTGCCTGAGATTGTGTAGCTAGTGAATTTTAGAATTAGGATTCAAATGCAGATAGTGTCTTTTTACAAAGCCAGAGTCCTAAATCACTGTATTATATAGTGAAGAGATTTGAGCAACTTTAGAGAAATGGAAAACTATTAATGAATTTTAAGGAGAGAGGTGACATGAAGAGCTATGCATTTTAGAAAGATGATTTGTTGTTGGTGGTTTGGCTTCATTATGGAAAATTATCTGTATATTGCAGCTTCATATACATGAGAAATAAAATGGTTCCGAAAGGCAATTTTCATTATGAAATTAAGGAAAAATTTAAGTCTTTACAGCGCCTAATAAGATTTAGTTAAAATTAAACACACACACAAATGAGAATTAACTGAAAACCTCTCTCTGTCATTTCTATGATTCTCCCACCCCCTTTGCTTTTTGCTTTTTGCACAGGGTGTTTTCCAAATCTTCCTGAGAGATTCTCCTTCTAAGGCCCAATCTTCTATGTAGAGACTTTCTACAGGTCCATCATCTTCTTATTTGTGAGATCTTTTATATGTGATATTCTCACCTTTCATGCTTTCCAGGAAACAGGAGGAAAGTGCTTTGGGGATCTGCTCTAACTGGATCCCAGACTCAGAAATCTTTGACCCTAAGGCACTTAGTCTCCAATTCCTCATCTATAAAAAGGACAAGTTAATATCAATCCAGAGGTTTATTGGCAACAAAATGAGACAAATTATTTGAGAAGACAGTAGTCTCCCCTTGTCCATGGTGTGTAGGTTCCAAGACCCCTAATGGAAGTCTGAAACTGCATAGTACCAAACCTTACACATGCTGTGTTTTTTTCTTATACATAACTATGATAAAGCTTAATTCACATAGTAGACACAGTAAGAGACTAACATAATAATTAATAATGAAATAGAAGATTTTATTGTTCTCACTCTTCTTCATGTGATGCTGTGAGATGACACAACCCCTACATGATAAGATGAAATGAGGAGCTGGACACAGTGTCACACACCTGTAATCCCAGGAGCTCGGGAGGCTGAGACAGGAGGATTGAGAAGTCAAAGCCAGTCTCAGCAAAAGCAAGGCGTTAAGCAACTCAGTGAGACCCCCATCTCTAAATAAAATGCTAGGATGTGGCTCAGTGGCCAAATGCCCAATACAAAAAAAAAAAAAAAAAAAAAAAAGAAAGAAAGAAAGAGAGAGAGAGAGAGAGAGAGAGAGAGAGAGAGATATGAAAAGAGGTGAATGATATAGGTAAGGCATTGTGGCATAACATAGGCTGCTATGTAAGGATGAACACTAGCACTAAACTACAGCACTAGTTGATGTAATAACTGGGGCAGCTACTAGGTAGTTAATGGGCATTTAGCATATACAGCATGGATGCACTTGTATTAGTCAGGGTTCTCTAGAGGAACAGAATCAATAGGAAGTATAATTATAAAAAGGGGACTTATTAGGTTGGCTTATGCAACCAGAAGCTGGGTAGTCTACAATGGCCGCCTGTAGGCTGGGGAGCTGGAAGAACAGTAGCTGCGCAGTCCATGAGGCTGAAGCCCCAGAATAAGAGGGATCAAAACAATGCTACCCTAGTCTGAGACCTAAGCCTTCTGGAGAATCACTGTCAGAGTCTGCTTTGGAAAAGCAGAAAAGCCAGAGTCCAATATCATCAGACCATGGAAGCAGCAATCAAGAACCTGTTCAAGAATAGAGCTTGTATCTGCTGCTGCTTCTTTGTTCTTCCAACATTTATTCCATCCAGGTCATCATCCTATTGGTGCTGCCCATTCTTAGGGAGGGTCTCCATTTCAGTTGGCTATCCCACATGCCAATCATTCCTAGACACACCCTCATTGACACACCCATAACCCTCTTAATCTTTGGCATCTCTCAATTCAATCAAGTTGACAATTCATATTAACCATTCCAACACTGAACAAGGAATGCTTAGTGACCTGGGTGGGAGAGAGTAGGACATAAAAAGATTTCACATGCTACTCAGAATGGCACAGAATTTCAAATTTATGACTTGCTTATTTCTGGAATTTTCCGTTTAATATTTTTGCACCATAGTTGATCACAGGTGCCCCAAATTGCAGAAGGCAAAATGGAAGGATGACTGAAAATAGAATGGTGGCTATGGGGGACCACTGTACTTGGTTTCTTGTAGGTTACCTGTTATTTCCCTTTCCTTCCTTCCCACTGAGACTTGGTCATCTAACAGCCCTCTCAAATTCAGCCATCTGTCCTTATGAACTTCATGATCCAGACCCCTTTTCAATTTGTCCTTTCAACAACTAGAGGCCCTATGGTAATACCTTTTTTCCAATGGTTTGCTCCTTCAGATAGGTGTGTTAGGAGTCTCTGTAGCCAAGCTCCCAGGGGGCAAAAGCCAACTTTGAGAATTTTTTCGAACATTCCTGCAGTATCACCATAGGGAGGGAAAGTCACAAATGTGGCATTTGTTGGTCATCGGGTAGAAAGGACACAAACACTATGGAGGGAATAGAATTGTATTTCACCACAGAAGTTAGTGAAATAATAATTTATTGGAATTCCTTAAGCTTTTTATCTTATGCTTACTCAGGACCAGTGACTGTGCCCATGGTTTCTTACTTATCAGTTAAATATCACCATTATCAAGTTCCTCAAAAGCTTATTGAAAAATAAGCTTGTTGTACTTCATCCCAGAAGAGGCAGATGTGGTTATACTTGATTTTTATCGAGGAGTTAATCTCTCAGGATTTGAGGCTTTCTAACCCCAAACAGAGAAAATGGAAATTTTTGTTTCTTTATTTTTTTTCCTACTTGGACTTAATTCTATTGAAAGGAAACCCACAAGGGATGAAGGGAAGGAGAGAGGAAGGTGTTCATCTATGTGACCAGGCTAAGTCCATAGGAATACCCAGCCATAACCACATCACGGATGCACACAATGGTACTTACTAAGAGCCTGGCGCTATACCTTCCCAATTATAATTCTTTTAACTTTCCTAACAATCCAATAACTAGATTCTTATTACTCCACTTTATAGGTGAGAACACTGTGGCAGAGGGAGGTGAAAGAATTTGCCTAATTCCACTCAGCCACAAATGGCAGAGCTAGGATGTTACCCAGATGAGCTGGTTCCAGAACGTGAGCTTGTGATACTTATGTTCTGCTGCCCATGCAGCCCAGTGAATTATGATAATAAAGACTTTTTAATTTCAGGTATCTGCATGTGAGCACGTTTGCCGCAGTCCAGCCGCAGCAAAATAACCGGGGGCGGGGGGGGGGGTGACGAACAACTTGTGTACATTGATACTGCAGGAGTGGGAGCCGTTTATTGTAGGACAGGAAGGGTATATATACATTACTGAATACACAGCTTATCTTAATTAACATAAACTAGATACAGCAGTCAACCAATAAGGAATCTCCACACTTAATGGCTCACTGGCATTATTTCTCAAAACACTCCCTCTGGCAAAATGCCAGGTGCCATCCTGACTTGTTTACAGACCCTAACACACGTTGATACATCTGGGCCCCTGTGCCACTTGAATATAGAACTGCAAGTTCCTAGGGAGGGAAAGACCAGGGTTTCCCCAACTGCCTCTCTAAGCCTGCTCAATTTTTTCTTTGCATGCCTGTGTGAGGATCCTGTGAAAGCATTTGAAAGTCCGTGGTACAGTCTCCACACCTCTGGGTATTCAACAAATAACCTGGGCAGTCTCCCTTACCTTTGGATGCTCCACTTTCAGACTCTGATGGATATCAGTAACTCTGTTGAGCTCCTTTTCCTCTAGAACCAGGACATGGCCTCAGGATGCTCTAGGGAACCACCTCTAAGAGATGACAGTTGGCATGGAGGATGCTTGTCATGCTTGTCCCGGTCCACAGGGATAGAGATCATGTCATATTTGCATTATAATCTAGTACAGCACTCAACATATTGTTGATTTTCAATGAATGAATGACTGCATGAATGAATACTTATGGAACTCGGGCACATTTGCATTTACCATATGGATTCTAGTAGGACTCCGATTAAAACCAATGGTTTTAATCAAGGCAGAATATCTTCTTTAAACACAAGGATTAGCCTCCATGAAAAGAGAAATGTAAACAGGACTCTAATTAGAGAATTTACTAATTATTCTTCCCTGCTGAGGACATTAGCTGGGGTTTAGTCTTTAGCTGTGACAGCCGTATGACTTTCTCTTTATCTCTAGAAAGGGAAAAATTGACTGGAAAGATTCATTTCAATACCCTGATTCCTTTTCCCGCTCTCTTTCACCCTCAAAAAAAGCTTTTCCAGCATGAAAGATCACAGACTCAGCCCAAAACAGTGGACCCAGGTTGATGGCATTCAGGAAACAGCACTCTCCTGGAGCCCCAACTGCTGAGGCAGAGATAAATCGGCAGGAAGATTTCTTTGGAATGATGTGAATTTAATGAATCATGAAAAATATCCCCAGCTGTTCTTAAATTTAAGGGAGATTGAGTGATAACAAAAGATAGTTTCCCTTCCTCTTAGATGTAGGTTGGAGCGGAAAGAGCTGTGGTTTAAAAAAAAAAAAAACCCTGAGGCCAAAAGCTTGCCTTTTCTTTTCCATCTCTCCTATTGTTAAGGGGGAAAAAAGCTGTCTGCAGTCAGCAGCCACTGAAGGGCGTGATGAAGAGTGTTTGCTATTACCAGACTCCAAGAATTCTCCACTCTTGATTTCAAAGATCATGAGGGCAAACATTTAAAAAGTGACGGGCTCTTCTCTTAACGCCTCCCCGCCCCCAGTCACCATCCTCACATTTCATTCAACACCTTTATTAACACATGGACTTGGCTGAAATTAAAAATAATGGCTCTCCTTCTCCTCATCCCAGCTGCTGCAACTCTCACTACTCCAGCCCTGGAAAATTCGCATTAACCCATCGATTCCTGTGGTTTCCCGGGCTTGTCCTCAGCTGGGGGATGGAAGCCATTGTGGGTTTGGCTAACCTTCAGAGATTCCCAGTTTCGATGCTAGAGTCTGTGCTGGAGGGCAAGAGAAGCGTCCAAAAGACTTGGGTGACTCTCCTTCTTTCCTCCTTTCCCCTCCAGCCTTCTGTCTTGGCTGACATGGGTCCCCCTCTGTACGCCACATACCACCCCAGGAGGCCAGGCCCCAGGCATGGTGTCCAGGGGCTCAGCTTGCTCTTCTTGCTGAGAAAAGCATAAGGCAGGTGGAAAGCCATGAAAAGTCATGAGGAGGTACCTGTTCACCTCTGCTATTCTGCTATACTGGAGGAGTCCTTACCTGTCTTTAGATATATATCCCTTTCCCTTCCTTCAAGGTGGATCAAGCAAGGTCAAGAATAATGGCTGCTAGGCTATATATATATATATATATATATATATATATATATATATATTTTTTTTTTTTTTTTCTACGTCTAAGTAGGGGGTGAGAGATGTATTTGAGGAATAGAAATGCTGGCCTCTTTCTACAACCATTAGAAGGGGAGCAGTCAGGAGCACAGGTAAAGAAGATGGTACTAATGTCAAGTATCAACGACACACAATAAAATTGAGGGTGTACAATGTACCAGGCCCAATGTTAAGTGCTTCTTATATATGATGTATTAAGTGCACACACACGAAAAACCCAATAAATAAATAAAACAAAACCCTCCAAGAAGTTGGTCATTGTAATTGCTTATTGAATAAACCATTTGGTGAGATTTATTTTGCAAGGATAAAACGTACTTGTTCCATCACTATCCAAACCATGTTGGATCTCACAACTATTCAGTGGTATATGGATGTCAAGAGCTGTGGTGGATGAGCTACAACAGCTGGGATGAAGAAAAGAGGTATAATTGTATTTTATTTAAGTTTGATAAGTCAATATGTAAATAGACAGTATAAGAGAAGTGGTTCAATGTGGTACTAGCTGGGGATTAGAAAGGCAAATAAGAAATAAATTCTTTTTGTAGAATCTTTTTCTATGCATCTCTTCATCCTCCCCTTCGAACCTGTCTGATTCCCAGCACTTCTTGAAACTACTAAGCCAGGAACCCCCAGATCACTTTGGCAAAATCCAAGGACAGTGCAATAGCTCGAAGTCTTGCTCCTACAGTGTGGGCTGACCCGGCTCTAACTAGGGAACGATGTAGGAAAGACTCATTTTCAGGAAACAATTTGGTAGAAGGTACCCTTAGAACAAAAGTGCCAAAGTATCATGTATGAGAAATGGGACAGGAATCTGGCAATGGAGAAGCAGAGACCAGGGGAGGGAGACAGCAAACCGTCAGTAGGGTGGGAACCTGGAACTGCCTAGTGGAGTTGGCAAAGAACATTAAAAACAAAATATCCCATGAGGATTCGGTATTGCTTGAGGTGTAAACCATTTCCATCCCCTAAGCATTCAGTGAAGGCTCTGAACATGGTTGGGAAGGGGTACAATCAAGGACAGAACGACTTTCTATAAAGATTGAGTAAGACTCACAGTTTATGGACACCAGTTCAGAGCCAAAAGTGGCCCAAGAAGCATGCCCCCACCCCTGGAATCCGCAGCAGTCTTAAGGAGGGCATTGGGCTTTCCAGTGGCCATCACAGTCAGCTTGAGCTAATTTAATCTAAATCTCATGTGACAGGGCGACTGCAGCTGACATCTGGGTTGTGTGCAAATAATCAGAAGTCCTTTTAAGAATCTACTTCGTAACTCCTTCCTCACTGAGCTTTTTACCCAACTTGCTAAAAAGAATAGTCTTGAAATGACTTCTATTTGATTTTCCATGCCCGGCCTTTGTGAGAAGGCGCCAGAGAGGAACAAAATCAACGTGAGAGAGAGTGAGTCAGATTAAGGAAGAGAGAACCACGTGGCGTGAGTAATAGGATAAATTGATGATCAGCTCACAATAATTAAGTTTGATCAGTGAGTTAGCAGAAAGCTTGCTCTGTGTGTACGTGTATGCGGGGCGGCATTTGAGAGCCGTGCTTCTCAAATTTTAAAGTGCACACAGATCTCATGAGGATCTTTAGGTGGGGTGGAAGGTGGTTAGTGGGAGTCTGCGTTGTTGGCAGCTTGTAGATGCTTTGAGTAACAAGGTGTTAGCTCAGGGGGCTGTAACTCCACATTCCAGAGGGCATCAGTGGTACCAGAGGAAAAGGGAGATGAAAATTTTGAGTGTAGATGAAAGGAGGTGGAGATTTAAAAAAAACAACAACAATAATGACAACCTAGCAACAGGATTCTCCAGTGAGAGGAACAGGTCACCAGCAATTATTCCAGAACTCTAAATAAAGAAGATCTAAATAATAATAATAATAATAAATTATATCTAAGTAAAGATCTAATTTATTAGGTCATAGGTCATTTTGCTCCCTATTCAATAGCACAAATACATAGTGTCCCCACAGCACTTAAGTTTCAAGGAGGAAAAAACAAATATCTGATTTTCTAGTCATTGGCTATAACTTGTTCATATATGTTACATAACACCTGTGCTAGTGGCTTCCAAGACTCATGACAGCTCAGCATCTCTTATATATATGTTCCTATGAATTTATAAATATGTGTATATCATTTGGATATCACTTTGCTGACTGGAAACAAATTCTTCCATTTCTATCACCCCATTGATATTATCTTACTCTTAATAATGTGTATTAACCCTAAGTAGTTCTGTAGTCTGACAGACAACCTTAATAATGTAATAGAGCTGAATTTCCGCCTAAATTGCTCATGCTGAGAGACGAGCATGTTCATTGGTGCCTGCCCAGTGTAACTTATTATGCATATACAAGTTCATTAGTGGATTGGAATTTGCTTTAGGAGAGTCTGGTGGTGATGGGGGTGGTGACAGGAAGGGCGATACTGAGCCAAGCTTCATATTTATGTTTTGTTCTGTTCTCTCAGCAACAGGAGCAGACAGGGGCTGTTGCACTCCTGTAGCCTCCTGACTTCGTGGGCAGCGAACAGGAAGTGTCGCTGAGGGACAGTTAGGTTATGAGCTGGAGATTCGGGTCCTCTATCCTTGATCCTACCCTCTCCCCCAGATATATTTCCATTAATAAAATCTTTTTTTTTCTTTTTCGTCTTCTTTTTTTTTTTTTTACAGATCCCCAGTCTTTTCATCATCTTAACGCCTTTACATTTTAGAGTGTGTGTGTGGCTAAAGTAGACAGTTGAAAACAATCTCAATATTGATTCTATTTCTTTTCCACTGCTTGCCTGATGCAATAATTCCTGTCAGTTCAGCCAGTTTGTTTGTCTCCTTAGGGCTCTGAAAGGCCGAGTTCAGAAGGGGGCCTGGGTGGAGGGTGTGGAGGCAGGAGTGCTTGAGAGTTGCTCAGTGTTGGAGGTTCAGGGTACAAATCAGCCTCCAGAGCATTCCCCTTTCTTGAGTCCTAACCCACTGATAATTACACCTAAGGAGGCAAATGAGGATAAAATGAATTTTCTGGCCAATTGTTGGCAGAGTTGAATTGGAGAACAACACAGGAAGTGCATGCTCTGTTAAAAACAGGAAAGTCCCAGTGAGAGAGAGAGAGAGAGAGAGAGAGAGAGAGAGAGAGAGAGAGAGCGAGCGCCAGCCAGGAGACACCATGAACAATATATAGCAATGCCCTCCTGATCCTTTCCTCAGCTTGGCACAGGGTGAGGTAAAGTGATTCTAGAAGCCCTTAAACTTTCTTTCTTCTTTTCATGTTTCCACAGGAAGATATTAGGTATGTCTTTTATAATTTCCTCAATTCTGAGGAGGGATCAAGGCAAGGCCCAGGGGCAGTGCTATCCTTAGACCAAGGTAGGAAGGACCCTACCCTAGGCCCTGTGTTTAGTGGGCCTCTAAATGGACTTTCTCTCGCAGTGCTCCTCTTTAGGAAAAGCCATCTGGAGACCATACCCTCTTTCTCGATCATGTTTAGGAACTTCATACCTAAATGGCCCTAAGCCCACTCCAGAGTTTGTTGGACTTCTGCTGTGGTTGATAAGTATCTCCCTCTTGCTGTGTGTCCCTCTTCTGAAGTTGGATCCTACCACTGCCACAAGCTTCAATATTCTATGTTGCAGTGTCAGGTGGAGATGGTGGATACAGAAAGAGGAAGGGGCAAACCACAGGCCGATGGTCAATTCTCACATAGCTCTCATGCTCCAGTACAAAACCCTGAGAAGTATAGGTATTTCAAATTAGAACATTTCAGTGTTGTTATTTGGGTGTATTAATCAATGTAGGAGGGCTGAACATACTTTAACTATTTGTTAGCTTGATTTATAGCTTTCAAATGTTTCAACATATGATACCTTAACCTCTGTCTGTATTCTGGCTTCCAGGCTTGCACATGTTAGGGATAGGACCAAGGAGGTCCTAAGCATGGCTCTCATTAGGCTTTAAGGGAGAGAACAGAGTCTGTATTGCTATATCACAAAGCACTCCCCACTAGGGGACCTGAAATGACAACTTATTTTGTTATGCTGACAGCTGCTGTGGACCAGGAATGCAGAAAAGACTCACAGTAGGGACAGATCTGGCAGGCTGGGGACTCCACTGGGAAGACTAGAAGGCTAGCCATGACTCCTTGGCTGGGGCTGAGATCACCTGAGGTATCCCCACTCACTGGTCTGCAGTGACCGTTGGCCATTGGCAGGGATCTTCACTGGAGTTGTTGACCAGGGTTTATACAGGTCTCTCCATGTGGCCTGGGCTTCCTTGTAGCACAGTGGTTGGATTTAAGAGCAAGCATCCCAAGAAGAACTCAGTAAGAGCAGTCACGTGTTTTATGACCTATCCTTGGAAATCACAGGACATGGCTTCTCCCATAGTGTGAACCCACCCAGATTCAAATAGAGGAGACATAGACCCTACTCTACATGAGAGAAGTGTCAAAACACATTTTATGAAGTGCCTGTGGGACAGAAGATATTGTCGTGGCTACACTTTGAAAATGCAACCTGTCACAGTGTCCTTTGTACCAGAGAGCATACTAGATAGGGATTTGTAAAGAAATCTCTGGCACAGGGTTTCCAAGAGGATATTGTGAATTAACTTAAGTCAAAGACTTAGAATAATGCTTTGGCTTATGGTAAGACTCACTGAATAGTAGCTTCTGTTTTCATTAACGCCACCATGACCACCACCATCATCAATCATCATCCACATCGATGTCATCATTATCATCTCTGAGGAACCTGGGGAGGTGGTTTGATCATCTATAGGAGGGATGAAACTGAGACCTGGACAAGTTAGGTGATGTTTTAGGTGTCATCAGGTAATTTTGTGGTTTTCTGTATTTGAACTTAAGTTTCTGACTCCTGTCAGGGAACTAGGTAGTGGCACTTTGGAGACATTGTAAAGACTGGGCCATGTACTTTAACTCAGTATTGATGACCCTGGATCTCAGTCACTGCTTTTGCTTGTCTGATGTTGATAACTCCAGAGATTTTATTGGTGGATTTTTTTGGGCATCCTTTAAAAAAGAAAAGAATAGCAAACATAACTTAAAATTTCTGTAATAAGATGTTCATTAATTTGGATTTTAAAAAATTAAACTTTTGATTTTTATTTGGAGGAAGTATCTTCTAAGCCAATTAGAAAAACAAGTTTATAGAAGCCATGTTTAATAGAGCAACAAAACTATGTGTACATGAAGAATATGAAATGGAATAATTATAAGATTTTATCACTCATTTGTTAAATCCTGTTTCAAGATCCTCATTTGGCAGTATGATAATCCCCCTTTATCTGCATTTTCATTTTCTACAGTTACATTACTTTTGGTCATCTGCTGTCTAAAAATATTTTCCATTTAAAAAAAAATATTTTTTTAAATTAAATGGAAAATTCCAGAAATAAGAAATCTGTTTTAAATTGAGTGCTGTTCTGAGTAGTGTGGTGAGATCACAAGCCAGCCTAACTCTACCCTCCTGGGACATAAATAATCCCTTTGTTCATTGTATCCACACTCTACATACTACTCACCTGTTAATTGCTAATAGCAATTTTAGTTATCAGACTGTCACAGTAGTGCTATGATCAAGTAACCCTTGTTTAACTCAATAATGGCCCCAAAGTGATGCTGACAATTCAGATATGCCAAAGAGAAGGCTTAAAATGTTTCCTTTAAAAGGTGAGAGTTATTGACTTAAGAACAGAAAAAAAAATGCAGAGGTTGCTAAGAGCTACCATAAAAATGAATATTGTATCTGAAATTGTGAAGAAGAAAAAAGAAATCTGTGTTAGTTTTGCTGTCACACCTTAATTGGAAAAGTTATGATTACAGTGTATGATGAGAATTTGGTTAAGATGGAAAGGTATTCAGTTATAGAGTTCACTAGACTCCACGGTTACAGGCATCTGGTGGATGTCTTGCAATGTTTCCCCCGTGAAAAGGGAGGACTGCTGTTCTCTCTTATTTCATAATGTTTAGCATTTTAAAACGTAAGCAATTTCTTTAAAGGATCCTTCTGTAACTCCAAGAAGCTTCTTGCAAATTATGTCTCCATAAAAAATTCTGAAATTTTAAGCTTTTATCTAGTCTATGTATTTTTTGTTTTAAATTTCATCGTGGATTAATGTTAAAAAATGCTGGTCCTCCCTTGAGGGAACATGGGCGGCAAAACCAAACCAATCAATATCCACTGATGCTCAGCCAAGCTGAGCTAATGCTGAGGCCTTTGAGGGATAACAGCAGATTGGACATCGGTTTGTATTTTTCTCCTGGCGATGCTTGGTGTTGGTTCTGGGGCTCCAGAGGCAACTTAGGGTGTCAAGAATGTAGGTCATCATTATTTTATGTAACTGTCCTCCTTTTTGTTTTCAGTTGGAAGGCCAGGTCAAAGGTAACTGTTCATACAGGTCATCCATCCAGACTGGGCCTGGGGACTTTCCAAGGAGGCAGAGTCCAGTTGATGTTGGATGTTCACTGACTGGAGTCAACAAATGAGGGGGACAGGGATGAAATATTCCACTCGGGTTTTCTAGGCAAAAAATCACAGCTCAACAGTTTAGAACAACAACTGGACACATCCTTTCTGAGGAAGTCTTCTGGAGCTAGATAGCTTTGGTTCACCATTTCCCATGGTGAACCAAATTACCCATGTAGCTATGGGTAAATGACCCATGGACAAGTTTTCCTAAGTACAAAATGAGGATAAGAGTAGTGCTTACCCCACAGGATTCTCAGGAGGTGAAATGAATAATGTAAGCAAAGTGCTTAGAACAAAATCTTGCCCATAGCTGTCCTCCAGAAAACGCTCTTCTTTCTCTATCTCTGTAGTCAGTTACAGGGAATCAGCTATGCGACAGGCACCATGTTATGCTTGTTGTGGATTCCTTCATTTTACCTTCATGACAATTCTTATGATAATTGTTCTCTCTGCTTTCTAGATGAGAAGAGTGAGGCACAGAGAGATTTCACAGTTTTCTTAAAGTCACACACTAAAAAGAAAAAGAAGTGAATTTTTTTTAATATTTATTTTTTAGTTTTAGGTGGACACATTATCTTTATTTTATTTTTATGTGGTGCTGAGAATCGAATCCAGTGCCTCACGCATGCTAGGCGAGCGCGCCACCACTTGAGCCACATCCCCAGTCCCGAAAAAGAAGTGAATTTCTAACCCCATTTTGTATGGCACCCAAACTTGTGATCTTTACCATCATATGGCACTGTGATCAAAACAAAATAAAATGAAGCAAAAAATTACCTTGTCATTAGCGTGCATGATGCTTCTCAAGAAGGCTATTTGGTTGTTCTTAGAGGCTAAACTCTAATATGGTAGTTGTGGCAGTGACGTTTTCTCTAGCAATTTCCTTAAAGAGCTTTATTGTAATTCTCACCAGTCAATTATGAATTTATTTTTTCATAAACATCTGAAACTTGAAGCTTTTATCTAGCCTATGTGTTTTGTTTTGGGTTAGTATTTAAAGAACTGGTTTTCCCCAGAGGGCACATGGATGGCAAGACCAAACCAATCAATATCCATTGATCTAACATGATGCTGTGTGCAGGAGTCACTTAATCAAGGCTTTGTGACAACAATCTAAGTGGGAACCTCAAATGTGACCTGTAGTGCTGTGGGCTGGGACACTGCATGCAAGGGTAAGCCTGGGTGTCACAGGAAGCTGGATGGAGCTATGGATGGTGTGATGTGGTGGCGGTGGGCACTCACAACATGTTCTTGCCAACTCCCAGTTTCCATCTAGTCTTCAAGAAAAGTCAGACCAACTTCCCTATTTCAAAGTCTGCTAAACTAGGGCTGAGTTACCTTTCTGAGTACACCTCCCTTCTCTCATACTTCTCTCTCTCTCTCTCTCTCTCTTTTTTTTTTTCTCTCAAACCATAACAAGGGAAGATTGATAGCTGGAATGGAAAAACCCATGGTGTGGTCTCATAATACTGGTCTAGGCTATGGGTGGGGGAGAACCTCTTTCCTCCTCTGTTTGTTTAAAGATAAAGAGGCCCTTTCAGTCCACATGGGGTCCTGCAATTTAACCATAAACTATATTAATGGATGACAGAAAGTACCTTCTCTCCTGGGCTGAATGGAGGGAAAGACCATGAATCCCACGTTCTGAGCCCTCTAGGCCAAGCTTCCCCAAACCTCTTCTTTTAAACATGTTACCTTTTCGGTGTTTATCCTAAAGTCTCATGCCCCATGGACTTTTATTTTTATTTTCTCTCTTTTTCTTTTTAAATGTCTCTCTTCTAACACACAGAAGTACTGGAATTTCAGATCTGCCAATAACATTCCCTGTTCCAAAGACAAAAGTCATTTTTTTTTCCTTACTGGAATTTTCTCATTCCTTCCCACCCACCCCACCCCCCATTTCTCATTTCCTCAGGAAACCATTCAGCTGGAGACAGAAGGAAAGTTTTCCAGCACCCTGCCCCTCCCCCCCTCCCCAGATTACTGCACACTCAGATAGCAATGGAGCACCAAGAACAGATGCTGTGACATAACCTGCCTATGAAGAATTCTGTCCTCAGTGCCTGGAAGCATTTGGAAGGCCTTGTGGTGAAGGTAGTTTTCATCCCCCTTCATCCATGCTAACACTAGGCAACCTCCAGGAGCCCGGGGAGGAAGTTAGACCAGCCTCTGCTTGTTGGCCTTTGCTCTGGGCTGTCAATCAATGCGGTAGAGAGTCATTATGGAGCTTCCATAGGGTCCCCGAATGAGATGCTTCTGTGGACTTTCCAGAGAGAAATTCTGTAAAGGAATTTTTATTTTTAGACAAAGTCTTGAGAACTTTACCATGTACTCTACGAAGTTTTAGCTGTTGGGGACATAATGGTGGACGAGACAGGCAAGGTCTTTGTTCTCAAATTTACTTCCTCATTTTCAGGAAGAAGGGTATGTTGAGAAGAGGAGGCAAAATCAAAAGTAAATAGGCAAAAACAAGTAAACAAACAAATGAAATGCATTTATTGAGTCACAAATGCTATGAAAAAATCAAATAGCACTTTACAATAGTGACTAATTTTCTTTTGGTCTGCAATTTTTGGAAGTGTCCTTCCTTAGTCGCTAATACTTCAGAGTCACTTGCCATACCTGGTGAATGAATGCCTTTGTTCTATCCAGAGTAAGGATTCTACATTTTTCTCTGAAGATGAATTTTAAGAATTTCTATGAGCAAAGGTTTGGGGTTTCTTATGCTTCACCAACTCTTGGTTGGATTCAATGAGTCAAGAGGTAGAAGAGTAGAAGAACATAGAGGGTTTCCAAACCCATGTCCCACCTTATGGCCTCCAACAAAATGGAGAGCTTTTAAAAAAAAATATTTGAGTAGTGAAGAATAAATGAATGGAAAATTATTTGCAGCTTCAAGAAAAGGATTATCTTTAAACCAAAAGGGACTCCCTTGTGCTATGCATTTTGCATGATCCATCAAGTCTGTTGGGGTCAAAATAATCTTTGTCTAAATCCAAAGAGTGTTGGATGTCTCCTGGAAGGTCAACTTTTTCTTCTGGCACCCAACACTCATCTTCTCAGAACCATGGGAAAGTGTTCCCATTACTTCTTAGTTTGCATTCCTGCTTTCCTTTTGGACAAAACATGCATGTATATATGTTAGCTCAAGGAGAGACCTCCAGGCATCAGAGATTGAGAAGTTTATTGGAATCAGAGGCAAAAGTCCTTCTAAGACTGAGTTTACACTCTGCTTAGCAGCCACCAGATGTCAGCAACTCATCTGATTTCAGTTCCCTGGCAAAGGGAAAGAAGCTATGAAGAAGGAAGGACTGCTTTGGGCTGACATCAGCTTTCTGTAAGTTTCAGGTATGAGTTAAGGAAGTTGTCTACTCCTAGGAAAAATGCTAAAGTCTCAGGTAAGGTGGTAGACTGAGGATGACCAGACAGCACAGCCGTGTGATGGATTTGTTAAATGAACACTTTAATGTGATTTTTTTTGGTACTGTTTACAGATTCCGAAGTTTGTCAGGAAATTAAAGGTGCTTTGTTGGGAAGACTTTTAAAACTAAATGCAACCAAATGAGTATATTTGCTTTCAAGTTTTTTTTCATGTATGTTTTTAAAATACTCTTGCTGGACTCTTGAGAAAAACTGTGTTAAGAGGAGAAGTGCAAACATAATTTCAAAGAGAAGGCCTAAATAAGATAGGCAAAGGGCAGGAAGCAATTAAGACCAGCTCCTGTGATGAGTATTTATTTTATAAAACCAGGATAAGACCTCCATATAATAAATGTGAGACAAAATAACTTTGGTGAATTAAATATCAACATAGCTAAAAATGCCTTCAGTTTAATGAAGGAGGCCTCCTTATTAGTTCACAGCGTTATAGAACTATCATAATGTATCCTTCAGGAAGCCAAGTCCAGGGTGTAAATGCAATAAGATCACATTTATTAAAAGTTCTCAGATTTCTAAAAGCTCTCCTGATAGGGATGCCCCATTTCTGCTTTTCTCACCTAAATTTCAGTGAATCTTCTTCTACTTTGCACTTCTAGTTTTGTTTTTGTTATCAGTGAGTCTGTACTTCAAGGTCAGGTCTGCATCACTCACTCACTGTTGGGAAGTCTCTGTGCGGCTAGAAGTTCAGAGGAAGGGCCAAGTTTCTCCTTTGCCAAGTCTCTTAGTAGGCGAGCTGGTTAGTGGACCCAACCTTGAAGGCTGGAATTTGAGGTCTTCTGCAGGTGCCTTCAGGTAGTTTGGGCTCAGCAGTGCTATAGGGACTTTGTCAACAGTTCCCTCCCCAAGGACCTGCATAGGGCTTGGCTGGGTGGGAGCTGGAGCCATCTATTGACAAAACAGTGTTGAACCTACTTTTCCCACTTTAATGAATCCCTGAGATCAGCCTGCTCTGTCCCTCCTGGTCCCCTAGACAAGCCAAGGACTGTCCTTCCTGTTTTCTCCAGCCAGCTTTCCCTACTGACCCCTGAAACTGCCTAAGATCGCCTTTAAAGTTGACTGGAGGATCAAACTACCTCCTGGCTCATGCCTCCCCCCATCGCTCCAGCCTGATGTTATTTCACGCCTCTTAATTCCTAAACTGCTCCGTGTACCACATCTTTAGTTCTTTAATTAACAGTCTTATATGACTAATTATATAGATATAATTATATATTGATAATTAATATCATATGTAACACATTATATTATATTGCCATCTATATTATGTAAACCTATTTCTTCTAAAATAGGTCATAAATTTCTTGAAACTTGAAAACAACTTTTAGCCTAGGATTTTACAAATGGTAATGCATAATATCCACTTCTCATTGAAAGCAGAGATATCACATTTGCTGATCAGACTAGGAACTCTAACTTTCAAAATAAATGTCCCTAGAAGTAAATTTATAAGATCAATGAGAGATAGAACCTGGAACCCTTTGTTCCTTCCTCGTGTACTGCTCTATTTGAGAACCTTCAGTAAAGAAGGGCCCCGAGGAGAAGTTTCTGTGGTTCAACTTCTATCCTTTCTCTGGTAGCTGTGGTTCTTTTTGACAAGGAGGAAAGCCAAGCCTCAATCCCCTAAGGGTAATTTGACCTGCTAATTATATTCAAAGTCTCAGCTCCCTAAAAGAGGGCTTGACTTTGTTGTCACCTGGGAAATGTCAACAAATGACATTATCTCCCTTTGAGCAATCTCTGTGGCTTTTGGCTGGACAAGGAGGGTCAATAGGGAAGCCAGGTGAGTCAGGAGCCTTGGAGTCACCCGGGAAGGGGACTTGTGGGGCATTTAATGAATGTCTTCCTACAATTTCGGATCTTATTGCTGAACTTTAATAAAAGTCATCATGATTCTGTTATAAAGAGAACCTTGGAAGGAAAACCAGTTTTCTGTTTTTTGACTTGTAAATAAAGGGAGGGCCAGGCAAAAGCAGTGACGGGCAGGTACAGCATGGGAACATTGTAACATGGTTCTGGCTGGCTAGACTAAGGCCATATCCAATGCCACTGGTGTGCAGAGGGAGGCTGTCCCTCCTCTGTCTCCTGCTAAATCAGGCTGAGGTTGGTTGAAAGACAGTGTGATCGGTTGATTAAGATGACTTCTTACTCCATTTAGCCAGTGCTTGCTGAGTGCTTTACATCATCACCATATTTAATCCCTGCCACAACTCTTGGGAACATGCTATCATTTCCTTTTATAGAAAAGGAAGCTGAAGCTCTGAGAGGTAAGGAAACATGTCTGAGCCACACAGCTAATAAGGGGTGGAATTGGGTTTCAAATTCAGGCAAGGTGGCAGGTGCTTGGGATCCTGTTCTTGGTTTTGCACTCTCTGGCTGTGTGACTCAGGAAGGACAATTCAGGAAGCTTCTGTGAGTCTCTGTATCTTTTTCCTAACATGAGGGAGGCTGTCCTTCCTCTGCTCTATCCTGTGGTGGTCACTCACTCTATAGGGAGCTTGAAGTGCCTGGCCAGAATTGAGAAATGTGGTAAGCCTACAGTACATACTGATCTCAAAGACCTAATACAGGGGGAAAAATTGAGATATCTCAATTGTATTTTAAATATTAATTACTTAAAAAAATGATAACATATTATTGTGTTAGTTTTCCATTGCTGTGACAAAATACTCAAGATGAACAACTTAAAAGGAGAAAAGATTTATTTTGGCTCACAATTTCAGAATTTTCAGTCTTTGGCAACTTGACTCCATTGCTACGGGGTTGTGGTGAGGCAGAATATCATCGAGGGAAGCATCATAGGACAGAGCAGAGTTGCTCACCTCATGGTGACTGGGAAGGAGAAGGGTGGCCGGAAGAGACCAGTTACAAAATATACCCAGCCAGGACATGCTCCCACTGACCTACTTATTCCAACGAGGCCCACCTTTTGAAGTTTCCACCACCTCCAGAGGTCCATTAACCCATGAATTCCTCAATGAATTAGTCCATTGATAAGGTTGGAACCCTGATTATCTAATCATTTCCCTCACCTCTGAACTCTGATGCATTAGAGACCAAGACTTAAACACATGAGCTTTGGGGGGACATTCCAGGTCCAAACCATAGCAATTATATATATACATATACATAATATATATAATTATTATGGTTTGGATCTGGAATAAATTAAAAATATATATATATATATGAACTATATGATTAAAATTAATTTTGCCTGTTCCTTTTTAGAAATGTGGCTACTACAACTTTTAAATATATATAGAGATGATACTATATTTTTATTGGACAGTGCTTTCTAGAATTTTCTTATGACTTGTTAACCTTTATTTATGACCCCCTGTGTCTGGAGATGGTGATGAGGGTAGGAAATGAAACCAAGGTGAAAGCACAAAGGAGCTACCCATGGGAATGGCACCAGCTCTGTCTACTGGGACCCATAACAACCACTCAATTTGACTATAAATTGACTTGCATTATTAATATTATTATGAACACATATAAGTTGTATAAATCATTGGGCTTCACTGTGACATTCCATACATGCATATATCATGTATTGGTCATGTCCACCCTCCCTCTACCTTTCCCTCACTTGTCTCTTGCCTATTCACAGGTATCAACTTGTATTTGACAACATATTGACTAAACAGGCAGATACAAATGTTGTTTTGCACTTTTTTAGCAAGAGCAACCACCATTACATTTACAGGTGAAATTTTTTACTTGCATAGTTTTGTATAATTCTTATAACAACCCTATGGAAGTAAATCTTTCACACACACACACACTTATTTTTTACTGGTTCATTATAGTTGTATATAACTGTGGAATTTGTTGTTCCATATTCATATATACACTTGATGTAACAATGTAATTTGGGCAATATCATTCCCTAATATTTCCCCTTTCCCTCCCCTCCTCCTTCCCCTACTTTATTCTATTGATCTCCCTTCAATTTTCATGAGACACCCCACCCCCAACTTTTGTTTTCCTTTCCCTCTCCAAGCTTCCACATATGAGAGAAAACAAAAGACCCTTGACTTTCTGAGTTTGGCTTATTTCCCTTAACATAGTGTTCTCAAGTTCCATCCATTTTCATGCAAATGACATAATTTTATTTTTCATTATTGCTGAGTAAAACTCCATTATGTATACATACCACATTTTCTTTACCCATTCATCCAATGATGGACACATAGGCTGGTTTCATAGTTGGGCTGTTGTGAATGGTCCTGCTATAAATGTGGGTATGCATGTATTGCTATAGTATGATGACTTTAATTCTTTAGGGTAAATACCAAGGAGTATACTTGGGTCATAGGATGGCTCCATTCCTCTGGAAGTAATTTCTATTATGCAAATTTCACAGAATGATATTGTCTAAATAACATTGTTACATCATGTGTATACAGGAGTATGTAACAACAAATTCTACCATTATGTACAACTATAATTCACCAATAAAATGTGGGAAAATGGGGAGATTAAATAACGTTCAAGAGAAGTTAAATAACTTTCCCAAGATCATAAAACTAGTTAGTGATAGGGCTGGGTTCACACATAAAAGTGCATTTGACTAAAAAGCTTATAATGTAATCACTGGGCAATACTAACTAATCCAAGGGCTTTCAGTTTCTCCATTTGTAACCAGTTGAAAAATGAAAAAAAAAAAAGTATCTATTTTGTGGGAAGGATAGTGGTGTTTGAAGAACTTTCAGGAGGGCTCAGGAATTATTTATATTAATCTTAGAAAGCCTATCCATCACTGCCCACCATTCAGGCAGAAGTGCTCCTTTAGGCTCTGAATCCCAGCATTTTAAAGGGATTATGCATTCTAGGCTCTTCAGTTGAAGACAGACAGTGGTAATGCAGATGGAAACAATTATTTACAATGTACATGTGCAAAGCTCTACCAAGCAACCATTATCCAACTTTTCTGTACTGGGGATTGAACCCAGGGGAATTTTACCACTAAGCTATATCCCCAGTCTTTTTTATTTTTTATTTTGAGACAGGGTTTTGCTAAGTTGCTTAGGGCCTCACTAAGTTCCTGAGGTTATCCCTGAATTTGTGATCCTCTTGCCCTGTCTCCCAAACTGCTGGGATTACAGGTGTTACAGGTGTGCATGACCATGCCTGGTTTATCCAGCCATTTTTAAACATTCAGACTTGGTAAGTAAGAGACTGAACTTTTAAGCTTACTTCTAGTATGTGATGCTATAGGTTAACAGTCAGGGTCCAATCATGAGAAAGTAACCACACATTAATTTGAATTTGGAAAAGTTAGTATAAAGAATTATTGGGGCTGCTGGTAGAGCATAGGCTTAGCATGCATGAAAACCTGGTTTCAGTCTCAAAAAATATTACTTTCTATAACTGAGGATTACAATGATGAGGAATTGGCCAGGAATAAGTTAAGAGAACTGTAAGAACATAGAGCCGGGCATGGTGGTGCACGCCTGTAATTCCAGTGGCTCAGAAGGTTGAGGCAGGAGGATCTTGAGTTCAAAGCCAGTCTCAGCAAAAGTAGGGCACTAAGCAACTTAGTGAGACCCTGTTTCTAAATAAAACATAAAAGAGGGCTTGGGGAATGTGGCTCAGTGGTTGAGTGCCCCTGAGTTCAATCCCTAGTACACCGCTGGAAAAAAAAAAAAAACAATATAGGGTTAGCATAGATAATCAGTGACCATTACACTTAGGACTGAAACAAAGGTTAAATATATATCTCCTCCCCTGCCCCACTTCTTCTAAGGGCTGAGACCCAGACATTATTGCACAGAGCATTAGGTGTGGCCCACTGTTAGAAGAGGAGTGGCTGAACTAATGGAATTTGTTATAAATCAACTCTTTTGTTATAAATCAAATACCTGTGCTGGAACAGGTATTCAGAGAGATTGTCTTTCTGAAGTTACTTCCTATGAAATACCTGAGATTCAGAGGGAAGTGTCTCTCTGGAGACACTGAGATGTTGGGGGAAGCTGCTGGGTATGGAGTACTGCTGGCTGCTGTGTGCTGCAGGAACCTGTCTGATCTCCAGGAGCTGAGTGCTGGGGTAGCTCCATGCACTAAAGGAGGTGGATGCTTGAGAACCACTGGAAAAACTGTGCTGCAAGAACCTTCAAAACCAGAACACCAGAACCCGGATGGAAAGCTCCTTCCTGTTTCAATGTCTCTCCATGGCTTTCTACTGATAAAATTTAACGTTGTGCCAGCTGGCAAAGGGAAAAAGGATTTAAAGGGCTCAGATTCATTTTTGTAGAGCAGGCAATGAAGGATGTATTTGGAACTTAGAGGCAATACATTGATAATTGGTATGCCTTAAAAGATTGGCCATTATACTCTCTTACGTATAAGCAATTCATGGGGGATACTTGTCCCAGGGCCCCACATTCTGGCTCAGCATATCTAAGCTTAGTCCTGGAATTCATAGTTTTGAGAGATGCTCCAGATCATTTTGATGATCATCTACCATATTCTCCTAATTGGTGACCTAATTCCCTTCTTATTACTGTATCATTTACTTTCACACAGCAGATTTCCCAGTCTGTTTTCTGCTGCTATAGCAAAATGACCAAGGCTGGGTACCTATAAAGAAAAAGGTTTAACTTTGTTTACAGTTTTGGAAGATGAAAATCCTGCATTGGGACAGTCCCATCTCTTTGGTCTCTGGTGAAGTCACCCTTGGCTGGGTCATCACATATAGAGAAGCAGAAAGGATGTGACTTTGTTTAGAAGAAGCCAATTATGAGAGGTGGTTTTGCTTTATAATAATCTACTCTCACAAGAATGAATTGACTTCAAAAGTCCAGCATTAATCCTTTCCTAAGGCAATGTTCCCAGTGACCTGATTACATTACACTGGACCCCACCTTTTAAGGGTTTAGTATATGGACTTTTGGGGAAACTACCACATCCAAGCCATAGCAGTAACCAAGTGATAATATTTAAATATAAGTTAGAATATAGCACTCCATTATTCAAAATTCTCAGTGACTCCTCCTCTCACTACAGAAAAGCTGAAATCATTACAGGACCTGCATGATTTGGGTCCTCAAAAACTCGCTCCCACTACTCTGCTCATTGTTCCTCTACCTGGGCCACAGTGGTTTTCTTCTTGTACTTTGAATACACCAGGCAGACCTAGCCCCAGGATGTGTGCTATTGTAGTAACCTGTTCCTGATGAGATCTCTTCAAAGAGTACTGCAAGACTCATACCCTCATTGGTTTCTGGTCTTAGCTCAAATGATATCTTCTTAACGAGTTTCTCCCTGGCAACTCTATTTAAAATGATAACCCTCTTTCCTCCTGTGTTCTGGGTACACTCTGTCTTTCTTCTGTGGTTGACTTATCCATGGCTCTCACCATCATTGACTTATTATATGTCCCACTTATTTATTTTGTTTTCAGTCTTGTGCCACTAGTATGTAATTCCATGAGAAAAAAAAAATAATTTTTATCTATTTTGTTCATTGCTGCGCACTCTGGGACCTTCAGTGGTACCTAGAACAATAGTTGCTCAATGAATATGTGTTGAAGGAAGGAATGTAGTCCACACCTTGAGAAACTTCTCTGTAGGATATGTAGATTTGGGCAGCTGAGGTCACAAAGAGTTCTCAAACATTTTAAAATCTTCATTTACACAAACCCTAATGTGCATCTTTTAAAAGAGCTGCTGCTTGTTAAGATGGAAGCTTCTAGAACACATAGGTGGAATGGATAAAGGAAACACTCCTGCAACTCTTCAGAAGGCTAGAAAAACAGTCCAGCTCATTGAAAGAGCATGTAGAGTTTTAGAGAGAAAAAAACTGCAATTATTCAAAATAACAATTTTTTGAGCAAAGTCTGCATTCTCAACTTTGTTGCTTTCTAGAGGCCTCTGAATTTAGAGGACAAGGCTCCAGATACAAATAATTCTGATGTGTTTCTCTTCTTCCCAGAGCCAACTTTTCTTATTTTTGAAGGAAGGACACATGCTTATGATTGGCATTTCCTTTAGGCTCTGGAAATTGTCCTCTATCACCATCCAGATAAAATCTCTCTCGCCTGCTCTTAACACTGAAGGACTGAGTGAATTCCAAGTGCAGTCTTGCTGAGTGACTCATATCCCCATTTCACATGATTTGGACCTTATTTAGCCAAGGACATTTAAGAGCTTCTGGATGAATTATTTAAGGAATGAGCAAGGAGACATGAGATGTACATCCTGAGATTCAAGTTTAACTCAGCAGAACGAGTTGGAGGCAAGAAAACAAGCACATCATGTATGTGTGAGATTGGAGGCTCAACAGTCCAGAACAAGGCTTTAGACAATTTACATGATAGAATTTGGCGGAAGACTACTACCTTGATATTGTCAGAAAATGGAAGGGCAAAATGAGATAATTAGCATTGATTTATAGTTACTGGGCTCCTTAGGTCTCATAGTATAAAGCCCAAGGAACTTACTGCAAATATGATTTCTTCACTTGCTAGTAAAGTGTCACTCACATAACATATTATAATATTCTGCAGTTGACACGAGACCTTTCCTGGTTGTAGGCATGATAATCTGATAATAACCCATCTAGGGCTGGGGTTGTAGCTCAGTGGTAGAGCACTTGCCTAGCACGTGTGAGGTACTGGCTTCAATCCTCTGTACCACATAAAAATAAATAAATAAAATAAAGGTATTATGTACCTTTATGACAAAAAATAAGCCAAAAACAAACAAACAAACAACAAACAAAATACAACTCATCTTGCTTGTTCATGAAAGGCTGGAAAGGATTGTCACCTCACCAAAGCTTTGAGAGGTGTGTTGGTTCCAGAGTAGTTCAAATGGGAAACTGCACTAATCAACATGAACTTAAATCACAGTTGATCATTGTTTTATCATGAATATTTCTAAGTGATAATGAGACATCCGAAACTCAAACAAAGAAAGAAGTTGAATGAGGATAACTGACCCCTTGGTCTTCCTAAGAGTCATGAAGGATGAAAGGATGTGGTCCATTACATCCCTCATCTGGTGCCCTTTTGGAATAATTTCTTGTCTTGCCTCATTTGCCAACACTGGGTAAATGTACTACCCAATGGCCAATTTTCAGTTTGTTTTGTATTTTGTCAGTAGCATTTAACAGGGTTGATCTCTCCCTTCTTCTCCAAGCAGCTTCATGAGCTCCTGATGCCTCTTTCTGCTGGTTTATTCATGAACCTCCCTGGCTATCTCGTCACAGTGTCCTTTGAGGTTCCTTCCTCCCTATTTAAGATCTACTATTTGGAAGGTCTAAAGTTGGCGTAAAGACTGCATCTCTGTTGTAAGCTAATCGCTGTCAAGATACAGTGATTCAGGGTGATATTTTCAAATAACTTCATTCTTAGAACTTTCAAGTTCATCTCTCAAGTTTGGATGATTCTAATTCAGTTAGCAGACAAGTTTTCACTGGACCTCACTGACTTTGATGTTGGGTAGGCCTCTCCAACTTAACGTTGCCCAAAATTGTGCCATGATTTCTACACCCTTCAAAAAAATTCCTCTTATACTTTCCCCATCTTGGGTACCGGCTTTCCCCTCTTTCAGGTTGCCCAAAGCTGAAATCCTTGTTGCTTTCTCCCACATCCCACATTCATCCGTCACCAAATCCTTCTGGCTCTGACTTCAAAACAAGCCTAGAATTTTCTGACTGCTGTGGGCCTCCTTCACGATGCTGATCCTTGCCAGCGAGACCTGCCTCCAGGTCACTCTGCTTCCACACACACTGCCCTTCCCGTATGGTCTCAGGACAATTGTTAGAGTGACCTGAGATGTAAGTCCTGTGTCTGCTAACACCCTTCCAGTGGCTTCCCATCTCATTCAGATTAAAAGCCAGGGTTCTGCAGTGGCTCAGAAGGATCTCTGTGATTTGTTTTCACTCTGCTCATCTCTAATCTCCTATCACTGTCCTCCTCACCACCAGGTCCTTTGGCTTTCCTTAGACATAGAGGGTCTGATTCTGAGCTTAGAGCACATTCCACCCTGGGAAGCTCCTCTCCCAAATGGCTTCCTTCCTTTCCTCTTTCAAGGTCTCTGCTCAGATATCACCTGACCTCTTAGTCTTCCTTGACCACCCTAAAACACAGCAATGGCTTTAACCAGATTTGGCTATGTATAGTGTGAATAATGGCAAATAATAAATCAACCTACCGTGGTGAAACTTACCACCATTCCCCTCGACATCTACTCGATTTGCTGTACTTATTGATTGTATCACTGATTTTGTGGTATAATATATATTTGTTTCTTTATGGCCCATCTGCCACAAGAGTAAAGGAACTTTGTCAACTGTGCTCACGGCTGTAGTCCCGTTGCCTAAAATACCACCAAGCACAAAGGAAGTATTTGACAAGTATTGTTGAATGAGTGAGTGACTATATAAATAGAAAGCAGTTAATGGTGGGTTAGGAAGTGCATAAAGAATGGTACTATGAGTTCAGGAGGGTTGGATGGAAATGGATGCTTTTAAGAGAACTTTTCCACAGAGGTGGTGATGGCATCTCTCCTTGGAGGACTTGCATCAAAGAGGCTAAATGCTTTATGTCTGCAGTCAGTTTGGGGTCTATACTTAATCAGTTGGGTCACTTACCCAGTTATTTCTCTTTGGGCAAGATATTTAATCTTGTAAAGTATTAGTAACTATAAACTAGGGATAATAACCAAACCCACTTTGGAATTACTATGAAGAAAATATGTTTAAAATGTTCAGCATGGTACCTGGACATACTAAGTGCTCAATAAATGTTCTAACTTTTATTTCTGTTGTACAAAAATGAAATATTGGCTGGATGCACCCTAAAACATCAACAATGGCTAGCCTGAGGTTGGGATGGTGAATGATTTTCTTCTTTTGGCTTCCGTTTTCCTATTAAAACAACAACAACAACAACAATGAACCGAGTATTTGAAAACAAATGAGAATTATTGCATTTTAAAAAAGAATTAGACCAATGCAGCTGTGTTTTGCTTGGGTTGGGTCAAGTGGACCAATCTGAATAGGTTTGATGTTCTCCTCAGGTTCCTATCAGCCTATTTACCCTGCTATTTCCAAACCAAAGGCAGGCATAGAAGGGCTGATGTTCTGAGGACAGGAGTGGGAGGAACAAGAGCAAGCAATGTTATAAAACGAAAGAGGTCCAGATGCTAAAGTGAGGAGCTCCTGAGGCTAGATTTCCATCACATGGCTTGGGAATTTGGGATGAGTTTAACTTTAGGGGCCATATGCTGGGGAAAAAGAAAGCACAAATCCACTCCACTTCAGTTCTAGCATTCAAGGGTTTCATAAAGAGGAAAAATTCCGGAAATAAAGTCTTGAGAAAACCTGGATTCAAATGTGTGGCCAAAGATTCTCTAGAGCTTCACTGTCCAATGGAAATAGAAGATGAGACCAAAGTAACTTACGGTTTTCTAGTGGCTGCATTTAAAAAGGAGGGTGAAATCAATTTTAGAAATACATTTTATTTAAGCTAAAATATTATAATTTTGACATGTAATTATTATATTAATAATTATTAAAAATTCATTTTTTCTTCCTCCTCCCCTCCTCCTTCCTTCGTATTTATCCTTCAAAGTCCAGGGTGTAATTCATGTTTACAGCATATCTTGATTCAGGCCAGTCGCCTTTCAAGTGCTCAGTGGCCACCCATGGCTAGAGGCCAGTGGATTGGAAGGGCAGCTGGAGATCCTGTAGCTACCCTCTAGGAATGGAGATTCCCAAGAGTCAGCAAAGCCCTCTCTTTTCCCTCTTCTATCTTATCACTATCTCTTCTGAGAGGGCCTCACATAGGCCTGGCCATTTCCTGATGGGGTCATTCTCTCATGCTGCCAACCTTTCCCAGAAAAGGAGTGGTTCCTGGAAAAGACAGGGCCTATTGAGAAATACAGAGGGGGCGGGCACTGAGCCATTTTGAGGGCACTCTTTTGTCACCCTGTGTGTTTGGAGTCTCAAAGCTACCGTGTGAAGGTAATGGCGAGCGAGTGGCCAGAAAGGCTGAGTTGAGACATCCTCAAGGATATCACATGACCTAGGTGAAGCTAGGCAGGGAGCCAGGATGTGCCCTGGTTACCTGCTCAGCTGGTGACCTTCATGATGCAGATTTCCTACCTTACTGCATTGCCCCTCCCACTTTTCTTCCTGCATCCGGCCTCCATCCCTGCGCATACACATACGTGGTAGCCCTGTGTTCCTTTTCTCCCAACCAAAGGGAATCTGAGATAAAGAAATATGTTTACCTTGCCTGGGGGGGCTCAACTGGTACATTAGTCAGCAGTGGAGCTGGGTTTAAATGTGACTAGCTACTTCATTTGTCACAGGGCTGTATTTATCTGTGTTTGGAAGATTTAATTTTTCCCAATGAAGAACTGTCTAAATAGGTCTAATGAGCCTTGAGGGCTCTTATTTGCTTTCAGAGTTTCCAGCAAGCTGGGAAATCTCAAGGCATGCTTACCTCTCAGGGCTCTGTGCTGCCCACAGTGAGGGACTGCGGGCAGAGGCCAGTGTCTTTCTCATTCTAGAGGGTGCATGTGGCCTTGGGATGCCCCAGTTTCCCCATTCAGGGGGCTTACATTTGGGAATGTTTAGTTAAGACAATATTTTTTTTCTTTATACTTATAATAATCTGCATATCTTTTGTTTGTATAGCTAGCAAAGTGCTCTCTAGATGAGAGAAGGGCGCAGAACACAGATGAATAGAAGAGTAGCTTCGGAGACCACCTGCTCTGAAGGAGATCTGGCTTTCCTGTTTTCTTTCTTCATTTTATTAAGAGAATTTCTTTTTACTTGGGAGTTTCAATGTTGCTTCTAGCAGTGTGGGGGTGTGAGGTAGAGTGGGCAAGGGTATAGAGGATGAAGAGACAGAGAGAGAAAGCAAGGCTGAGGTGCAGAAGGGGGAGGAGGCTGAGCCAGGATGGGGCTGAGGGATGCAAGGGAAAGAGGATTTTTAAGAAATGAAAAGGGGGAAAAAAAAAAAGAAGTTAATGAGGAATGAGCGTGAGAGCGAAGGAGGGACGAAGTTGGTTTGAAGAGAGAATATCATAGATGTCATTTTTGGAAAAGGCCCCAGAGATCCCCTTTTCATTTTCTAGCTGGGAAAATGCAATTGAGAGTGGCAAAGAAACTTGCAAGTGTGGCCATACACATGGTCATGACAGAGCAGGGTCTCATCCAGGGCTCTGTCCTCTCTGGGAGCCCTAGAGGGGGAAGTAAAGAGAGACATATGCTGGGGACTTTTGTAGAATGTGTGGGTTCTCATTTCAAGCAATGTGTCACACTGCTGATCTTTGGTAAAGAAAAAGGTCCTCTCCTTCCTCCTCTTCCTCATGGTCACCACCACCAGTGTCTCTGCAGCTGCCACTGCTACTCTGACCATGTCTTTGGAACACACATTCCCTGTTCTGTAGGTTTGCAAATCACCTGGGTGAAATGAAGAAAGCAGAAACCCAAGTCCAGATTGGCAAAACATTAAAAAAAAAAAAAAAAAAGAATGAGCAGACTCATTTCATGCTGACTCCTTTGGGGGTGCCCATGCTTATTTCATAGGCTCCTCATGTTCAAAGGCAGGAGCCAAGTGATACAGGTTCTAATCCTAGCTCTGACTGGAATTCTAACCCCTTTGCTTCTTGCCTTGTTTCTCTTTTCTGAGCAACAGAGAGGTTGACCTGCTGACTTGCGAAGCTTGTTTGTCTTCCATGTCCAGTGACTACAGAGGCCGAATGGTTTAGGCAGAAGAGCTTGGGATGACTTACTAACTGTATAATTAGACTACTTTTGAACTCCTCTTTTCTCCATTTATAAAAAAAAAAATGGAGGTAATAGCTTCTATCTCAGAATTTCAAGGTTGAGTTAGTGTGCCTGAGGAAGTGGTTAATAAGACCTTGATAGGGTGTAGTAGGATTTTATTTTTCACTTTTTATATTTGCTTGTTGTTTAATTTCTTTAACCCTGTGGCTTTTAGGCTGGAGTCTGTGCTGAAACTAGCTCGTAGTGGCTTGCCAAAGCTGACTGTGTTCTTGCTTTTCCAACCTTCTATTCAGTTGTATCTCTTTCATAGCCTGCAGTTGTCCTTAGAATGCATATTTACACCATGGGATTTGGAAAATGTAGATCAAGGCTTTTTTCCTACCCATGAAAAACTAGTTCTTAAAAATTTTAGAACTTCTCTGAGCCTGACTTTTTAATTTTATTTAGGTTTGCTCTGATTTCTCTGGATTTTGAACATATTAGTCACTCATGTAGCAAGTACTTGGTTCAAGTCTACTCTGCAAAAGATCTACAGATAGGTTGCCAGATAAAATGCAGGGTACTTAGCTAAATTTTAATTTCAGATAAACAATGTTCCGATAAACAATCTTATAGTATGTCTTACGCAAATTTTGGATACATTTATACTAAAAATGTAATGTTTGTCTGAAATTGACATTTAACTGGTTTTCTTGTTTTTTGTTCTCTAAAAAAATAAAATAAAAAATTTAAAAATGGTCTATGGCTGTGGAAAATCTAGTCTTAAAAGATACAGCTCTTGCCTCTCAGTTGCTTATAGTAGAGAGTGCTGACTCAAAGAAATTTGAAAATAGAAGGTTAACTGGGGACTTTTGACACTATGACCCTCATCTTTATCATCATTGGTATGGTTTGCATGTGCTCCCTAAAGTGCATGATTTGGAAACTTAAACCCCAATGCAATAGTGTTGAGAGATAGGGCCTAATGAAGGGTAATTAGATTATGAGGTCTTTGCCTCCTTGAATAAATTTTGTCATCACTTTGGGAGTGCTTATGATGAGAGTAGACTGTTAGAAAAGAGAGCTCAGCCTTCTCTTATTTTTCTAGCTCTCACCCTCTCTTGCCCTTCCTCCTTTTACCATGAAATAAGGAAGCACAGATGCTAGTCCCAAGCCCTTGGACTTCCCAGTCTCCAGAACTGTCAGTCCGATAAATCTATTTTTCTTTTTTTAAAGATTACCCAGTCTCAGGTGCTCTGGGCAACAGAAAATGAACGAAGACAACCTTTATTCAATACTTTTGGACAACCATTACATACTGGACACTGATCTAGGCATTCTGGGTTCCAGGGATTCAGCAGTAGACAAAATACAAAATCTTCTCAAAGCTTTCCTCTGATCTGGGAATGACAGATAGTAAATAAGATTAAAAAAGTAAGAGCCATAGTGTATCAGGTAAACACAATAGAGAAAAATAAAACAGAGAAGGGACCTGTAGGAAATGAGGGAAAGGAAAATAAATGTTCTGGGTAGAGGGAACAGCCAGTCCAAAGGCCCCTCACTGGGCGCTGGCCCTGCCTAGGCCAGGCACCGAGCTCACTGTGTCCCTTTTGTGCACAGTCCTCACTGCAGCTCTCTATGGTGGGCATCATTTTCAATCTGCTTTGGCAGGGGAGTAAACTGGAGATTGGGGAGGTTAAATTTCTTGTTCAAGTCACAAAGGGAAGGAGTCAGCTATCTCACTCAGGGCTGGCTCAAGCACCTGGCGTTTTCTTTCTTACTGAGAAGTAGTTTCCAGGAGGCTCCTTTGGATTCTCCTCCCTCTACCTGTTCCGGCAGCTGGTAGGGGTGGGGTTCACAGGGCTTAATGGGGCCTGTGTGCGGTGGGCTCCCCCAAAGCCCTCTTGCATAGCATCTTCCCTCAGTCCTGTGCCAGTAAGTGTCCCCCCACCTCCGCCCAGGAAGCTGATGGCCTAGCTTTGGGGCTGTTCTCCCATGGGGGTGGCAGTGTGGTGACTGTAACCCTGAGGTCCCACAGAAGCTGACCTTGCACCTAAAAAGGATGCATTGTTTTCAAATACAGCTTCCTATTCCTGCCAGATAAACCACCACATTAACAATGTGTCCAGGTTGTAAAATGTTGGCCGGGGTTTCGTTTTTAGCAGCGAACTTTTTTTCAACAGATTGGCATTTTCCTTGCCATTCACAAGGACCCAGCTCTCCTTTCAGAGCTGGGCGCTGGCCCCTGGGTACCCGGAGACACACACACTCGGGCTCGCTTCAGCCTCGCAGCCTTGATAACATTGTTATTATTAGACGTGGCCTCTGGAATGCCCGAGTTCATTCCCAAACAACGGCTCTTCTGGGTGAAATGAAAGAGAAGCGCCAGCTATCGCTGTGGCGCGGATCCATTACCTCCCGCTCCTCCCAGAGACTCATCCGGGAACCTGGGTTGGAACCGGTGCCCAGGACCAGCGATCATCTGCCCCTTGCCCCACCCTGGCACTTCCTGCCATCACGACCCACCTCCCACCCCACTCCCTGGCCAACCCCTTAGGCAGGAGGTAGGACCCAGGGTCATCCCTGCCACTTCCCTTGCTGCCTCCCTGACACTTTAATTCTGGCCCATGCCACTTTCTGTGTCCCCAATGTCTCTTCCCTCCTCTTCCCCCCACCTTCCAAACCTCGAAACTCCCACACCCAGGGAGCCCCTATTGCTGATGACCCTGAACACAAAAATGTACTACCCTACTTCTTGTTTGTTGAGTTCTTCCTAAGGATACTTTAAGATCGGAGTATGTTTTTATCATAAAATAAATGCCCTTAAGTTTTAAAAATGAGTTTTCCCAGCCAGATGTTAAGTGGGAGGTTTCTTGATGTCCATGTAGCCTCTCATGGTGCCTAATAATGCCAGAGTGCAAGGTCTTCCAGGGTAGAAGAAATCTCCTTTTCTCCCCATTGAGGTATAAAATATTTGTGTAAAGTGAACTATTTCTTTTTTTCACTACTGGGGTTTGAATCCAGGGTTGCTCTACCACTGAGCTGTACCCATAGCCATTTTTATTTTATTTTAAGATAGGGTCTCAAAATTTTCAGATGGGGTCTAAGTTGCCCAGTCTGGCTTCAAACCTAACAATCCACCTGCCTCAGTTCCTGAGCATTACAGGAATAGATAACCGTGCTGGGGCTATGTGCACTAATCTTAAGTGTGCAGCCCAGCGTGTGTGTCCACACACTCATTCTCACACACATATACAATAGATAGATATAGATTGTGTGTGTGTGTGTGTGATTGCGCACGCAATTACAAACCAATGCACAGATTGGCTCCCTGAGATTAGCAGTTTTGACTTTTATGGGATGTCTTAAATGTCTTTTCATCCCACAAAGCAAATGCTTGATAAAAACGTCTTTTTAAATTAAACTGCATTATGCTTTGTAGTTAGTGAATGCTGCAGAGCAGTACTCAGTTGACTGGTAGAGGCCTGCTCTTGGGTTGTAAGGAGTTAAGCAGGCCTTAGCCTGGGGTTGTATTTCAGTAGCTTTGCTCAATGCTGGATTCAAACACAGTGGAAACCAAGTTAAGGGCAGTACTGTTCTGTATATCAGTATGCCCACTGAGCCAAGGAGACCCATTTATTTTTAATTGAATTAAATTGTTCACAAAATGAAAGTAGCATACTTTCATTAATATTTAATTACATACAGTGTTAAACAATGATCACAAAGAAAACTTTGCAGCTTTTTTTTTTTTTTGGTCTCGGCTTTTTTTTTCTTATTACTTAGTTGAACACGATACTCTTATTGGCTGTTTTATGCTTGCAATTTTAAGGGCCCTGCTCTTATACCACTTGACAAGTGCTTAACTGGCAGGACTCAGCTGAGTAAGGTGATAGGTTGGCTGTGATGCTGGCCACAGGCATTTTGCGCGCGTGTGTGTACACATATATGCGTGACAGCTTCAATTACTGGGCTAAAGAGAAATATTAGTGGGACCAGTCAGGGCCTCTATGAAAGAAAATACACGTTCTGGATATTTTAAGGTCAATCAGCCATGCCCACTCCTCCAAAAAATTCTGTATATGCTGAGAACAGATGTTACTTTTGCAAGAAGTCTCCTGCAAGGAAAGAATGTTTTATTTGCATGACAGTTTATTTCTCTATTTTTTTCCAGATTATTCTCTCTTCATGAAGCAGTATTTCCCAAACTTTAAAGTACCTAAGAATTCCTTAATGTGTTTGTTAAAATACAAACTCCTTAGTAACATGGCCAGAAGTTTCAATTCAGTAGGATCCATAGAATCTGAATTTTGTGTAGGTATCCAAGGTATTAACTATGAGGTAGGAGAGTTGGAAGGCCTCATGTTGAGAAATATCACCATGAAAGCATAGAACAGAATTGAAGAGATCATCTGGTTTAATTTTTAGCACTGTAACTGTTTTCCAAATTAAATCTTGCACAAAACCCCAATAAATAGAACAAATGAAAGGATTGATGATGAAAACGATGATGCCCCCCCATTCCCAACACCGGTTTCCTCTTCCCCTTTCTCTCCCTTAGCCTCTCCCTGGGAGTGGGGAGATGTTCAATGGCAGAGCTAAAGCACTTGGAATTACAGTTTGAAAACTCCTTATTAATAAATAATAATGGACGTTTTTGACTAGTTAGGTAATTTGATAACATCATCCAGGAGTTGTCTAAGATTCTAAAGATAAAATAGCTAGCAGTGCAGAATCCCATCATAGGAAGAATCTAAGCACTCATTGGCTTGTGATTGGCAGGGATATTCATTTGTTCCTTTATTTATTTACTCAATAAAAATGTACTGTCCACAATGCAGTGGACATTAGTGTAGGCTCTGGGGGATACTATAGTAGACAAAATAGAGACAAAGTCACTGACTTATGCTCTAGTGGTGGGACAGAGATGGTAGATAAGAAAGCAAAAACACAAAGGTTATAGTGGACATAAAGAAGTCATGGATTAGTCAGGGAAGTTCTCCCAGGAAAAGTGACATTTGAGCAGAGACCTGAATGATAAGAGGGAGGCTGAATGAGAAGAACTAAGCATTAGGCGTTTTGTGCTTAAACTCTGGGGTAAAAATGAAAAGAGAGAGTGTAGCTGCAGCCTAGCAAGCACATGGTGTGAGATGTGGGCAGAGAGGCTGGTGTGGGCTAGATCCAACTCCAAGGCCAGAAACTGGCCTGACTGCGAGGCCATGCTGACTTCAGGCATGTCACTGGGTTGATGACTATGGCAGGTTGCATTTTCCAAAGATGGAAGCAACAATATCTCCCATCTCCTGCTTTCTTCTGCAGTGTGACCTGCCTTTCATCCACTAAGAGAATACAGCTGATTTCTCTGTCTTTGGGAATCCAGGTGGAATCTGTGACTGCCTTGACTAATAGAGCACAGCCAAAGCGAGGCTATGCCAGTTCCCAGCACGGCTCTGACCTAAACTGGAAGTGTCTGTCTCTTACTTCATGGAGCATTCACTCTTGGAACTGTTGTGCTTAGAACCCAGCCACCATGCTGTGAGTAGCCCTAGCTGTATGAAGAGGTCACACATGGGCCCTGTGATTGATGTGCTCACTGAACCCCCTGTCACCAGTCAGCACCAAATGTCAGTCAGGAGAGGAGTCATTTTGGATGTTCATCCCTGTTGACCCTTCAAATGGCTACAGCCTGGTCAACACCTGATTCTAAACTCATGGAGAAATCCTAAGTGAGAACCTCTCAGCAGGGCCCAGCAAGCTCTAAGAGCCAGGAGAAATTGTGGCATTTCCCTTTAAGCCAATACTTCTTCAAAAGTAGATATCCTGACCAGAGACCACTCAATATCATGATGCCTCATAAGGAATCTGAGCTGCTTGTACATTGCTCTTTCTTTCTCTTATGGGGCCATAAAACTTCTAGCAGAGAAATTCTGAGCCAATGAGAAGCTAAGTAGAACTTAAGTGATTTTCACTTTGGGTTAATAACTCCTTGCTCTAAGAATTTTAGTAATTTTACTATTTTAAAATGCTTCTTCTCTTTGATTACATGCTCTTCCTGTTCTGGGAACTTATGCAACACAGAGAAATGAAAATTTGAGATTTAAAAAAACAAGCCTCCCAGAAGTAATTTTTTTTGGGGGGAGGGGTATTGAAATTGCTTGGGATTTTCTTTACCCCAAGAAAGCCTTGGTTTTTGGATTCAAAAAGAGAAGATGTTAACTCCTTACTCCACCATTTCCTCATTGTGTCATTTGGTTCAAAATAGCAAACTTTGAGTACATTATTTCATCTGTAAACTGGAAGAGTTATACTGAATACCAGTGGAGAGAGGAATAAGTGAGAGTTTTTGCAAAGTGCCTGGTATACATAGGTGGTTTGAAACTGTTATTTCCATCCTCCCATCTACCACTCCTCTATGGTTCCCCCTTTCCCCTTTTATTTCCTTCTCTGATAGGACATAGAGCTTTAGAGCATGAAATAAAGGGGCTGAATAAATGAGAAAAGTGCAGAGCCTGGAGCCCGACAAGCATGATGTTTGACTTAGTCATGGACGTTGAAAGCAGAGCAGAAGTCCCCCTCAAAAGTCCTTGGCTGCTGATGTTTCTCCCTTCACTGGATGATTCATGATCTTGCGACTATTTCAGGCTATTGTTAATTGGCCTTTTGGTTTACAAAGCACTTCCACATACCTTATCACATTTGATCTTCATAATAACCACAGGGCAGTTATTTATTTTCTTCACATTACAGATGAGCCAAGTGAAGCTCACAATAGTTAAGAAATGAGCCCACTGCAAAGAGCAAAAGGCAAAGTCTAAACTTGAACTTGAATGATCTTGCTCCTCTGATCGTACAGCTACACTCTTCTCCTGCTGTCTCCTGAAAGTCATCATCAAATTGGAAGCACAGTAATGGGCCACTCATCAGGTGATGTCTATTATATGAACTTTTGAATAGAGACTTCTGGGAATAGACAAATAAGTAAATATCTAGTCCCTGCTTCTGCAATACAACTGTCATTTAGGAGAGATGAGAAAAGAGCTTTCTGACTAACCCCTCTGTCTTTTCAGCTCTCTCTCTTTAGTACTCTGACTCCAGCAATTCAATTGCTTCACTAGCATGCATCTCCTTTGATCCTATCACCACTTTACTGTCACTCCCTTGAATGATGTCCTTGTCTCTCTTCTTCCCTAGTGGAGATTCCAAAGTCCATCATTAAAGTAATTTCCTTTTGTAGCATTTTCTCTTACCCCTTCTCTCCTTGTTGGACTTGTCTGAAAACAAAACAAAACAAAACAAAAAAACCCAACCCTGATTAAATTTAACTCAGTCTAATGGCACCTCTACCTTCCTAGCTGAAGATGGCTGGGGAAAAAATATACCACGATGGTGAGTGGCCTTAGCTTAAACTTCAAGTTTGCTCTCAGAGTTGGTTGCTAGTTCCACTATCATTCCCTACACCATTCACTTTCCTTCTGGCCTAGACAATTATTTTACACCCTTTTTCTTTCCTCAAATATCCAATCTCTCCCCTCCCAAGCAGACTCAGAAGGGAAATTCCATAACCTTTACAACCACCTTTGTGCTCTGCATTTGATGTTCAGGTTCCTAGATAAGGAAAACCCCTCACTTGTGCTACCTGATACCATGAGTAGCCTTGAGTCTTGCTGCTCAAGGACATCCTCCAGCAATTCCTCTGCATTATCCCCTTCCTCCTGTCTGATGCACCAATCCAGTTAGCATGCAACCATTGCTATTTATATCCCCGTCTTAAAATAATCCCTGCTGTGACCCCTCTTTGCCCCTAAATTTCTTCTTTATTTCTCTATTCTCCTTTTGTGGCGATACTCAAGAATTGGTGATATTGTATGTCACAATCTGTTTTCAATGCACAGTTCACTCCAGACCTCCTTTCTTTTCCTCCAAATAACCCAAACTGCTCTCATCCAAGTCGCCAGTGTCATCCATGTTTCTAAATTCAGTGGTCACTTCTCAACCCTTATCTTCCTAGTCTCTCAGAAGCATTTAACTATGTAAATGACGCACTCTTTCTTGAAGCTTCCCCTTTGCTAGGCTCTTAGGAAATCACACATTTCTGGATTTCCTCCAGCTCACTGGCCACTCCTCTTCACCTTGGCTGGTTTGTGTTGTTCTTGCTGATTTCTAAACACAGAAGGGCACTGGAGCTTCAGCCTCACACCTTGTCTCCCTTTTCATATGTTCATTGCTTTAATAATCTCCGCTAATTTCTGTCAATAAGCTTATTACTCCCTATTATGGGGCCAAATCAATTTATTTAAAATTCAACTATGGAAGCCTTAACCTCCAATGGCGCAGCAGTTCTGGAGTCTGAGGCAAGAGGATTGTGAGTTCAAAGCTAGCCTCAGCAACTTAGCGAGTCCCTGAGCAACTCAGCAAGAATCAGTCTCTAAATAAACTATAAAAAAGAGGGGGTCTAGGGAAGTGGCTCAGTAGTTAAGTGATCTTGGGTTTAATCTTTGGTACCCCCCAAATTTTTATACTTAAAATTTATCCTTTTATATCACCATCGTAACCTAGCTTGGTCCATTATCTGTCACCTGGAATAGTTCAGCAGCCTCTCCTCTGTTCCTATGTCTGCCCTCACTGCCTTCTCAGTCTTTCTATGACTGCAGCCAGAACGATCCTATGAAGATGGATTGGGTCACCTTACCTCTCTGCTCAAAGCCCTGCAGTCATTCCTGTATCACTCAGAATAAAGTAAAAGTCCTTGCAGTGTCTGATCCGTTGGCCTTGCTCACCCCTCTTGCCCATCTCACTTATTTGATTCCACCCTAACTGGACTCCAGCTATTGCTCAGACATGACCCAACACTCCTGCCTCAGAACCTTTCCACTTAGGACTTCCTTGGCCTTGAGGGGTCAAGGCCACACTAATACCATTATTTCTTTAAGGTCTTTATTTAAATGATATCTTCTCATGGAGGTCTTCCTGGACCACCCCTCCACCTCTGCCTGGCATTCATCGACCCATCTTCCCTTCTGCACTTATCACACATATCTGATTTTCTATTTATGTATGTATGTATATACACATATGTATTTATTTTTATCATCTTCTACTAGCAGGTGAGCTTCCCAGAGGCACAGTTGAGATTAAGTTTGAGGTGAAGGCTTTCTATTTTATTTTCTATTGTATAATAAGTGCCTAGAAAAGTGCTCAGATCATAGTAGAATCACAATAAATAAATTCAACCTATTGGTTGAGTGAATCAGTGAATCAAACTAATGCAAGTCTTGAAGGTTAGTTAGACTGAGGCATTTGGAATAAATATGATAGCAGGAGAAAATTCACTAGGTCTCTTGAGTAGAAAATTTTGTTGGCTGTGTTATCTAAGGAAAGTGATTTGTGTTAATAATTATGATAACTACTTTCATGCATTTAAATTTTACTTTGAAAATTCCTAGTCATCCTTCTGGACCTAGTATAACAGACAGTAGCCATGTTTAATCTCCCCAGATGCCTCAGGATAGAATTAACCCTCATATCTTCTCAGGGCCTCCTTTTGGCCATAGATTCTGTTCCTGCCTCTATCATACTGATGACTACTAAGTTTTTATGTGTTTGTCAGCTGCACTAGACTGGGCCTCTTAAGACAGGGGACCCCAAGGTCTGGTTTCTGTACCTCCTTCACCTGACCTTATACATAGCATAAGTAATTAACAAGTATTTGAATTCAGTCAGTGAAAGAAGGAATCACAGATTCTTTTAAGGTATGGAACTAGAGAAAACTTAGATTCCAGGTTGTGAAAAGTCTTGTAAATTTGGTCACTGCAAGCCAAGTTGGAAGTCTTTCAGGAACTAGTAGGAATGAGAGGTACCAGAAGACTAAATTTGAACAAGTTTTCTTCTAACCTGAAAAGAAATAAAAAAACATAAATCAAGGAAACTATTTGACAATATGGTGCTATACAGATTTTCCCTGGGGATTTTGCAAAAACTTCATATTATCCAAGACCTAGGATGTCTTTACCAAGAACAGGTCATAATGAAATAGTCTCATGTCTATCTTTGACAGGGATTTTTGATTAATGGATATGGATGTGGAACTGAAGAATAAAGATGTCTCATTGCTTGAAATTTGGGGAGACCAAAGAGGAAGAAGGACTGGATACATGAAGGGAAAATAATATGGCAATTAAAAGTTAAAGTTAAGTCACACTTCTTTCCTTATCTTATTATGTGGCCTTTAGAAAGTCACAGAAACTCTTAAGAGTCTTAGTGTCCCCATTTATGAAACAGTGATCATAATATTTGCCTCATATGGATTTTTTTGAGGACCAAAATAAGATAATTGAAAGTAAAGTTTTTCATGGGACATACACATGGAAAGGAGCCCACTGTATGAGATAATTGTATTTATATGGGTTTGTCTTAGTGTCCTCTATTCTGTACCATTGGTCTACAAGTCTATTTTGGTGCCAATACTGTTTTTGTTACTATAGCTCTCTGTAGTATAGTTTAAGATCTGGTATTGTGATGCCTCCTGCTTCACTTTTCTTGCTATGGATTGCTTTAGCTATTCTGATTCTATGAAGAATCGTGCTCTTGGTAGTATGGCCATTTTGACAATATTAATTCTTCCTATTCAGGAGCATGGGAGATCTTTCCATTTTCTAAAGTTTTCTTCAATTTCTTTCTTTAGTGTTCTGTAGTTTTTATTTAGAGGTCTTTCACCTCTTTTGTTAAATCGGTTCCAAGGTTTTTTGTTTGGTTTTGTTTTTTTTTTTTTTTTTTGAGGCTTTTGTGAATGGAGTAGTTTTCCTAATTTCTCTTTCAGTGGATTAAAGATAGCTTATTTCACAAATGGTACTGGCAAAACTGGAAATCCATATGTAGCAAGAGGAAATTAAAACTCTGTCTCTCATCCTGCACAAAAATCAACTCAAAGTGGATCAAAGATTTAGACACTCAAACAGACCCTGCACCTAATAGAAGAAAAAATAGGGCCAAATCCTCACCACGTCAGACGAGGCTCTGACTTCCTTAACAGGACTCCTAAAGCACAAGAAGTAAAATCAAGAATTAATAAATGGGATGGATTCAAATTAAAAAGCTTCTTCTCAGCAAAGGAAACAATTAATAGCATGAGGAGAGAGCCTACAGATTGGGAGAAAATCTTTACCACATGCACCTTTGATAAAGCATTAATCTCCAGGATGTATAAAGAACTCAAAAAACTTAACACCAACCAACAAACAAGCAAACAAACAAACAAACAAAAAAAACCAAATAGCCCAATCAATAAAATGGGCTAAGGAACTGAACAGACACCTCACAGAAGAAGAAATACAATTACTCTAGCAATTAGAGAAATGCAAATCAAAACTACTCTAAGATTTCATCTCACTCCTGTCAGAGTGGCAATCACCAAGAGTACAGGCAACAATAAATGTTGGCAAGGATATGGGGAAAAAGGCACACTCATACATTGCTGGTGGGACTGCAAATTGGTGCAACCACTATGGAAAGCAGTATGGAGATTCCTCAGAAAACTTGGAATGGAACCACCATTTGATCCAACTATCCCACTCCTTGATTTATACCCAAAGGACTTAAAGTCAGCATACTATAGTGACGCAGTCACATCAATGTTTATAGCAGCTCAATTCACAATAACTAGACTATGGAACCAACCTAAGTACCCTCAATAGATGAATGGATAAAGAAATGTGGTCTATATACTCAATGGAATATTACTCAGCTTTAAAGAAGAATAAAATTATGGCATTTGCCAGTAAGTGGTTGGAGTTGGAGAATATCATGCTAAGCGAAATAGACCTATCTCACAAAACCAAAGGCTGAATGTTTTCTCTAATATGCAGATACTAATTCACAATAAGGCGGGAGGCACTAGGGAAGAATAGTGTTATCTTAGATTAGGTAGAGATAAGTGGTGGAAGGGGAGGGGAGGGGATGTGGGGATAGGAAAGATAGTAGAACAAAACAGACATTATTACCGAATGTATTTAGGCGACTACATGACCAATATGATTCCACAACATGTTCACTCAGAAAGATGAGAAATCATATCCCATCTATGTATGACATATTAAAGTGCATAAATACATTCTACTATCACGTTTTTTAATTAAAACAAATTTAAAATTTTTTTTAAAAGGAAAAGAAAGGAGCCCACGGGGTGTGTGTGTGTGTGTGTGTGTGTGTGTGTGTTTTAGAGGTCACATGTTGAGGGTAAATTTGAGGTTCAAGTTTTTTTTTGTCTAATCAATCAATGCTGAGCTATCCTTGGAAAGAGTTCATCCAATAAGAAGAGGGAACCAGTTATAAACTTGATAAGAAAATAAAGCCTATGATTGGAGGGAAAGAGTAAATCTGACCCACTCCCTAGTTCAACCATAGAAGCTCATGTTCAGGCCCTGGGAGAAAAGTTAGATATGTAAACTAAAAGAAAGATTTTGGGAAAAAAATCATTAGATTGGTCAGTCTGAGCTGCTTAAAAAAACAAACACCAAAACAAATGAAAATTGGTAATTTATAAAGAACAGAGATTTATTGGCCACAGTTCTGGAGGCTAAGTCCAAGATCAAGGTGGCTGGAGGATTTAGTAGTCTAGTAAGGAATGCTCTTCACTTCCAAAATGGTACCTCTTTGCTGCATCTTTAGATGAAGACAAACACTGTGCTCTCATATGGCATAGGGCAGAAGGTAAACAGGGAATAAGAGCCTAATGCTGTGTGAAGTCTCTCTTATAAGAGCTTCCATTTTATTCACAGTGGGGACCTGCTAGCTAATCACCTCTAGAAGTCCCACCCCTTGGTACTATCATATTGACCGTTAAGTTTCACCACCTGAATTTTGGAGGGGTCACGTTAAAACCAAAGCACACACAACACTGATGAAGATGTCAGGTTCCAGGCAGTACTGCACTGTGCCTTCCAATAGATGGTAGCTCCAAAATGTGAAAAAGTTGGCCTCACCAAATCTGCCACAAACCATAGCCTGCTCTGGCAAATTGAGGATTCTAGTAATGGTGTTGAGCAAGAGTTGGCAAAGGTGGAAACAGTGCTTCATGAGAAACCAGTTTGGCACACATCTACTGGTTCTCAGCAGAGGCAGCAGGCGCTATATCCAGAAGGGATAGTTGCTGTGCTCACCCAAAGCAATTGTATCCAGTGGATTGGCAATGATGCCTAGTAGAGGACACAAAGGAACTGAAAAAACCTGTACATTCCCAAGTACTAGACACCACGGGAAACATCCAAAAGAACTATACTCAGCTGGTGTGGTGGAGTTGAAGGGAGGAAGATGGGGAGAATGTTCTATTGGCCCAGAAGGATTTGCAAAAGCAGAGAAAAGCAAAACCAATGAGAGCTCTTTGTATTCTACGGGACCTTATCATATCCAGAGCTGATGAAAACTGAGGAAAGTTTGTTTTCTAAAGACATCAGGGTAGGTCAGAAGCTGGTTGAATGTCCATGCTACAAGAAGTTCATGTGCAGAACTGATATCACTGAGGAGAGAAGGTGGTAAAAGTATCCTATGGATTCTACCTTCAATCATACTTTAAAAAGTTTAAATCAATGGTTAGACAAATTCTGAAGAACATACTTATTAATTTTATTAATACATACGGGATAACTTCTAACAATGACAGATGATAGGCTCTTACTATATGGCCAGTACATATGGCTCAGGCACAGCATATGTGAGAAAGAGACATTTTAATGTACATAAATTTCAGTATATAAAAAATATTGAAAAGGACCACAAAAATAGTAATCCTTTTAAGAGGTATTAATAGTATCTTTTAAAACAAGGAGGTCCCAGGAGCAGTGGCACATGCCTGTAATTCAGTGACTCAGAAGGCTGAGGCAGGAGGATCACAAGTTCTAGGCTAAACTCAGCAACTTAGCAAGATCCTGTCTAAATAAAATAACTAAATAAAAAGGACTGAAGATGTGAGTCCCTGGTAATGTGCCCTTAGGCTTGATTCTCAGTACCAAAAATAAATAAGTAAGTAAATAAATAAAATGAAGGAGGTGGCTTTCTTGTCTTCTTCCATAGTGTTTAGAACATCCATGAATCATGTTGTCTAGATGTCATATTTTAAAAGAGAAATGAATGAAGAATAGTATGTCTCAAAGAAGGTAGGTAGGCCAGAAAAAGGACTCCAAATCAAGTTCAATGAAGTGCTGTTTGAGGCTTTTCTTAGTCTAGAGGGAGATTTTTGGTCTGGAGAAGAAAAAGACTCAGTGGGAAATATTATAGTTTAAGAGTGATTAGATTTGTTTTTGAGCCCCCCCCCCCCAAGGGATAGAACTGCTACTAATGGATGAAGATAAGTTTAGAAACAGATTTTCACATGCTGTAAGGAAAGTTATTTCTCAGAGAGATGTGCGGAATTAGAATGGGCAGCCTGAAGAGGTAGTGAGGCCTTTTTCACTGGAGAGAATAGCCAATCCCAGGTGCACAATCACATGGCAAGAGCATTACAGAGGGATTTTGGTGTTTAGATGGGGTTCAACTAAATGGGCCTTTTTCACTTAGAAGTGGTCAATTAGCTGAGATCACGCTACTGACTTAGAGGGCGTCCAGCTGAATTTCATAGCTATCTTTGATATCCTCAGTGGATAGAAGTAGAATGTTGATTGTGTTTTTGAGAAAAAAAATGAGAACATTTATAAAAGCCATGAAAAGGGGCTGGGGATGTGGCTCAAGCGGTAGCGTGCTCGCCTGGCATGCGTGCGGCCCGGGTTCGATCCTCAGCACCACATACAAAGATGTTGTGTCTGCCAAAAACTAAAAAATAAATATATAAAAAAAAAATTCTCTCTCACTCTCTCTTTAAAAAAAATAAATAAAAAATAAAAGCCATGAAAATGTGAATTCTAAGTCAAAAATTCTATTTGTTTTATAAAGGTATTTAAAATTATAAGCTTTTCAAAATAAAACGTGTAAATGTTATGGTTAGATATGATGTGTCCCCCAAAAGTTCACATTAGACAATATATGCATTTTCAGAGGTGATACAATTGGATTATGAGAGCTTTAATGTAACCAGTGGATTAACCAACTGATACGGATTAACTGAGTTGTAATTGTAGATAGGTAGGATGTGGCTGGAGGAGATAGGTCACTGGGAGTATGGCTTTGGGGTTTATATTTTGTCCCTTGTGAGCATAGTTCTCTATTTCCTGATTATGATGTCCTGAATGGCTTTCCTTCACTACACCCTATTGCCATGATGTTCTCTCTCACTCTAGGCCCAGACTTATGCAGTTGACCGTCTACGGAGTGAGTCCTCTGAAACAGTGAGCCAAATAAACTTTTCTTCCTCTAATCATTTTTGTCAGGTTTTTTGGTCACAGCAATGAAAAAGCTAACTAAAACAGACAGTAAAAACATAATTGTGAACTTGATGTAAACCCACTAGTGTCAATGTCAATGACCACATGGTCACAATACTACTACCAGTATCCAACAGCCTGTGTACCTCCGAAGGTTTTAGTTGGACCATTCCTATACCAACTGGGAGAATATAACATCTGTACGCTGCACATTTGCCTTATATGTTAACTATTTTTATCTGTATGCTTGTTGCACCATGGCACTCAGCCATCTTGAAGTAGGACTATGTGAGATTTAGTTTTGGATCCTAAAAAACTCCCAGCCTAGGTCTTTATATACAGATGGTGTCTAATGACTATTTACTAAATTAATAAAAAAAAATTTCTTAAAATTTTTAAAAAAATTTTTTTAGTTGTAGATGGATAAAATACCTTTACTTTTATTTATTTATTTATTTATTTATTTATTTATTTATTTATTGTGGTGCCGAGGATCAAACCCAGTGCCTCACCCATGCTAGGCAAGTGCTGTACCACTGAGCCACAGCCACAGCCCTCAACAAAATTTCTGTTAAATAGTTTCCAAGGAAATGAACATTTGAATGCCAAAAAATAATTCAACAAATTATTTGGTAGCATATATATCATATATTTCTGAATCTTATTCACCTGTTAGAATGAGATTAGTCATCTGAATTGAAAGAATAATTATGGCATGAAAAAATAATTCCCATTTTCAAAGGAAATCAACCCTGTTCAAATTAAATTTCTTTGGCATTTACTTAGAACCTACTGTGTGACAGTCACTGGGCCAGGCTCTGTAGGGATTGCAAAAATGAGTACAATATGAAGCTATTAATATTGTTATATAATGTGAGAGCTCACTAGTTTTTGAGGTGTCCCCCAAAAGTTCACGTTAGACAATGTATGCATTTTCAGAGGTGATACAATTGGGTTATGAGAGCCTTATCACTTTTCCCTTTATCAACAGCATCTGTATAAGAAAGGAATGGAAACTTTGGAAACTGAGGTTGAGAAGCCTAAGAAGACCAAAGATGGATAGATAGATAGATAGATAGATAGATAGATAGATAAGAAGAGGAGGAGGAGGAGGAGGAGGAGGAGGAGGAGGAGAAGGAGGAGGAGGAGGAGGAGGGGGGGGAGGAGGAGGAGGAATTAAGAGAGAGAATTCAGAAACATTATGTGGGCTGGAGTCCTAGTAGAGGAATGGTTAGTGAACATTTCCTGGTGACATAAATGCATATTTAACTCTTAAAAATGGAGCAGTTGAGGGCTGGGGTTGTAGCTCAGTGGTATAGCTCTTGCCTTGCCCATGTGAGGCACTGGGTTCGATCCTCAGCACCACATAAAAATTAACAACAACAACAAAAAAAAGGCATTCTGTCCATATAAATAAATAAATAAATAATAAAAAGGAGCAGTTGAATATTTAGTTTTTCTATCTGCTCTGAGGATGACCACCTGAGCCTCTTTGTCATTGCTATTGAAATCTTCAGTGAAGTCTGCTCTCTAGAAATTTGTTGAGTGAGAGATATTTAGAGCAAAATGAGGAAAAAGGCTCGTTTTTGATTTGGATAGTCCACACAAAATACAAGATGTGTGAACAGATGTATAAGATGATCTATAAGAAAGGTTAAAATTTATTTAAAGCAGCAAATAGGGACCAGCAAGCTGAAGTGTGTGATTCTCAGAAAACTCTGGAAACACTGGGACACACCTGAGTTTCTTCCTAAATGGTGAAAGGAGATTTGACCCAGTTTTTAGTTGTATTCTAAAGGACTAGGAAACCACAGTTAGTTGGACAACTAGGGCCAAACAGGAAGCTGACGTATTGTTTCACAAAGAAAACAGAAATACAATTTGGTAAAGCAGTCATGTGTGGGGAGAGGAAAGAACAAGAATTCAAAAATACCCCAAATTCCTTGAGGGTATGGAAGATGACGTGGTGCTGTTGATGAAGGGAAAAGTGATAAGTGACAGCAAGAGAACACTTTGGACCAAATGAAATGATCAACCATCATAGAATGTTTTAGAGGAGAGATCCTCGAAGTTGGAGGGCCAGAGGCTCAGTAAGATTTGGGGATATAAATAGGAGCATTAGGTTTGTGGTGATCATGAAAGCTATGAAATAGAAGGCTTTTTAATGATTGATGTGTGATATCCAAAATAAAGAAATGATAGAAAGCTAAAGATAGGCAGGATGAGGAGGCAGGGAACTAGAAAGAGAGCCAAGAAGTTGATACCGTGGAAGTCCAGAAAGAAGGGACATTTGATAAGTGATTAATCAACAGTATCAAGTGCAGTAAAGAAATGAGAAGGAAATAGATGAACGTGAAGCCTCTTGGATTTTCATTAGCATGTGCATACGAAGGTACTTTAGTTTTGTATGTAGATGAGTAGTATTCAAGCATCATGATTGTGATCAAATCATGATCCTGTTGTGAGAGATGCAGAGACTTTAGAAAATATTTATATTCTCAAAACTATTCCTATGGGGTTTCCAATCTAAAAGGTAAGGAAAAGATTTGACCTGCACAAATACATACACTGATTGAATTGTTATGACAGCTTTTGCATAGTATGAGACATTTCCAAGTTCTAGCTTACGGCCTTTAAAAGAATATTTGAGGAACATAAACTTGAATTCAACTAGAAATTTCTTCCACCAGGTTAAGAAGTCCATCGCTTTTAAAGTCAACCTCAGGACATGGGTAAAATGTAGACAACTTCTTAGCCAGAATGCAACAGGAGTGGCCTCTAGTGCAATTACCAATATTGTCCTCCTTTTCCTTTGAAACTTCTTGAACTGTTTTTACTGTCCACAGTTGTAACAGCATTCTGGTCTTCTTAGCTCCCACCAGAATCACCCGTTCAGCTCTGCTTACAACAATCTAAAGCTTTTCCAGCTTGCATCACTAAACTTTCCAAAAATTCTTTCCACAAATTCCAAAAAGCTCCAAAAGCTTCTGAACCACCTAGTCAGGTTAGTCATGGCAACAACCCCACTTCTGGGTACCATTTTCTGTTTTGGTCAACTTTTTTGCTGTTGTGACCAAAAGACCTGACAAGGACAATTTTAAAGGAGGAAAAGTTTATTTGGGGGCTCAAGGTTTCAGAGGTCTCAGACCATAGACTGCGTGCTCCATTCCTTGGGGCTCTAGATAAAACAGAACATCATGGCAGAAGAGTGTGGGGGAGGGAAGCGGCTCAAGGTATTACACCAGGAAGCAGAGAGAGAGACACCAGGAAGGAGAGAGAGAGAGAGAGAGAGAGACTCCACTTTCCAGATACAAAATATATGCTCAAAGGCACACACCCAGAGACCACTTCCTCCAGCCACACCCTACCCACAGCTACCACTCAGTTAATCCCCATTAAATGGGGATTAATTCACTGATTGGGTTAAAGGTCTCATAACCCAATGATTTCACCTCTAAACCTTCTTGCATTGCCTCACACATAAGATTTTGAGGGACCCCTAATTGTTAAACCATAAAACTGAGTCCTACATCTAGAGAGGCACTGTGTTTAATCCACATCCCCAATATAAAAAAAAAATTGCATTTAAAAACCAAGTAGGAAATTGGCAATGTGTATATCTGTTTGCTGATGCTTTGCAGAAAAAATAAACCTTGTTCTGATTCTTATCCTAGACATTCTTATTTTCCTTCCCCCAACCTCCCAATGGAAATTTTTCTTTGGCCACCTGCCTCTGAAGATGTCTCAGTTGTTGCCAAGTGGTTCATCCCTTTTTTTTCTACTTTCCTTTTTATTTTTCCCATGTCCCAATTCCTGCTCATTTCTTTGCTTCTTCTGCACAGAATTCCTGTTATTTCTTTACTTTATGGGTTTTTACCTTCTACTGATAGGAACTTAGGAAAGTTATGCAATCGCCAATCAGATATAAATTCCATCTTTCATTATGTGACAGTAAGGTGAACAGTTGCATGGAAATGATGGAATTGAGAAACTAAGAATGAAGTACAGATCCTCTGTTTTCGATTTTTATAATTCTGTTCAGGCCCCGGATTCAGTTGAGCTCATTGATAATGGGTGGTGGTGGCCTTGACAATGATTGTAGTGAGCCTCCAACTCTAGGCAGTGTAATAGACCAAGGACCCCAACTGCTGTGCTCTGAAGTCCATCTACAGGCTTCTTTGGTCAATGACTGAATGTGGTAGGATTATTAAAGTAGGTTGGGTCCTAGGAGACACCGGACTCCTCTGATTCCTGACTTTTTTTTTTTTTTTGGAGGGTTCCCCAATGTTTGGCTGAACATTTTTTAAACTGCATGGCAATCTAGCATGCTTCCATCCAATCTATACCTCTCTCCTTCCCTGTGGGTCGGGCTAGCATCTCTGTCTGGTGACTCTTCCAGCTTTTCCTGTGTCCTTCAGCATTTTCCACCACAGGCCATTCCTTCACTAAAATTCTTGCACCTGTAATCTCATCTTGGTGTGTGCTTTTCAGAGGCTCTGGATTAACACATACACCTAGCAAAGGAGCAAAACTTACATTGCTGCAGGTCCTAAACCTTGGTATTCTCACTACCATTTGGTTCTGCTCATACAAACCACATCAAAATAATTGGATGAAAGTTATCTTATTTGCAAAAGGGTTGGTGGTGGCTAAAGAAGCAAATCTGGTAAAGAGTTGACAAGATTTTTATTGAGACTTGTGATCAGAAAGTCAAATGCTGGAAAACCTTTGCTGAAACCTTACACTTAACTGCATTTGTCTGGCATTGTGTTTCTGTCTCCTACTCACATTTCACACAAGAGATAGGACTGAGTGAATGAGCCTTGGTTGGGTAGAGACTGATTCTCTGATCTCTAGCAGATTTATTCAACATTGCCTGCATATTTGAGGAAAAAGACTGACTCAGTATTACATGAAATTGTCTTGACTCAGAGAAGAGAAAGTTAAAAATATTTGGTCTGCTACAACTGATCTATAAAACTGCGAGATAAAATTTTTCACTTATCAGATTGGCAAATATTTAAAAGATTGAGCTCATCCAGGGCCATTGAAGAGATCAAGAAATAAGGAATTTCTTTATCCATGCTGGGCCTATAAACAGGCAAAACCTTTTAGTAAGATTAATTTGCCAGGATCTATGAAATTTAAAGATGGACATAGGTTACGGTCTATCTTATGTTGTAATCTTTTCTACAGAAATGTTTGTACAGGAATGCAAAGATCTATATACAAGGATATGGTTAATCATAGTGCTGTTTTTAATAACAATACAGGAAGCAGTATTGGTGGCCAGCGAAATGAGAATGGTTAAATAAATTATAGCACATTGATACCATGGAATATTATATAACTATGAACAGAGATGCCACTAGCCCATAGGCCACCTTTGCATATATTAGAAAAAGAGTCCTTTGTTTCTAGGTGAACGAAGCACATGCCAAGGAGCAACATTTGTTGAATGGAGCAGAGACTGAATTTTAACTCTCTATTTACTCTCCCCTTCAAGGTTCTTCTTTACAGTGTACAACCTGAACAATTTTTTTTAATAAACTTAGGTGTTAAAAAGAAGAGAAAGAATTATATATGATGATATAGAAGGCTATCCATGATCCTGTTCATTTTTTCTTCCCAAGGGAAAAAAAGGAAAATAGAAAAGAAGTAAAGAAAGTGGAGAATGTATTGCTTATCTATTACTTTATCATAGATTTCTCTAGAACATAGTTCTTAAAAACAACAAATAGTGTGACTCAGGATGTAGCTTAGTGACACAGCACTTGTCTAACATGCCTGAGACCCTGAGTTTGATTCTCAGCACCACAATAAAACAAAATAGCCCAAATACTTGTTGTCTCACAGTTTCTGTAGGTCAGGATTCTTGGTACCACTTACCTGGGTCCTCTGGCTCAGGGTCTCTCACAAGAGTATAATCAAGATGTTAATGAGGGTCATGGTCATCTCAGGGCTCCACCATGGAAGGATCAGCATCCATGTCCAATTGTGGCTGTTGACAGGATTTTGTTTCTTGTCTGCACTGAAGGCTTGGGTTTCTCAGTGGAGGAACCATTGGAAACTGCCTCTTAGTTCCTTGATGCCATAGTTTGGATCTACAATGCCCCTCGAAGACCCATTTGTTAAGGGCTTAATCATCTCAAGCTTGGTGCTACTGGGAGGTGGTGAAAACTCTAAGAGGTGGGACCCAGAGGGAGATCTTCCAGTCGTTGGGGGAAGACCTTGAAAGGGATTATGGATGCTCTTTTGCATCTTGAGGTGAGTGGTTTTGCCATATGATGTTACCATAATGTAGCATGCTGCCTTGCCGCAGACCCAAAGCAGTCATGGGCTGAAACCTCCAAAACTGTGAGCCAAAGAAAAACTTGCTATCGTAATGGAAAGCTGACAGGTAAACTTGGCTTCTTCATAGGGCAGCTCACAAGATGGCAGCCAGCTTCCTTCAGAATGAGAAAAGCTGAAGAAGGAGACTGAGCAAATGGAAGTCATAGTCTTTCTCAGCATAATCTTGAATGTGATGGGAAGTGATGATGTCCATCACTTTTGCAGTTAATTAGAACCAACTCCCTAGCTTCATCCCACACACAAGGGACACAGATACCCCAAAGTTGGGGGTATTTGGAACCATTTTAGTAGCTACCTACCACAGACAATATGTATTGGACTACAAATATGTAAATAGTTCTCCTAGGCAGAGAATCAAGGGGGTTTCATTTTTGAAATAGTCTTCCAAATGTAAGGAAATTTTGTAAGAATAGTACAAGGACCTCCTGTACATCCGTTTACCCAGATTAACAAATTATTTCTATTTGGTTCAATTTGCTATGTCATTCTTTCTGTCTCTACAAATGTTCATATATACACTCGTTGATTTTTTCTTTTTGAACCATTTGAGAGTAAGTTAGTATACCCCTTTGCTTCTCAGTAACTCATTTATTTTCTATGAACAAAAACAGTAAAATATTAAAATCAGGAAATTAAATATTAATGATGTATTATTACAGAATCTATATTCAGATTTCCCAGGAATTCTTTTGTAACAATTTTTTTTTTTTTTGGCCTAGGATCTAATTCAGGATCATGCATTTCATTGAGTTGACAGGGCTCTTTGGTTTCGTTTAATCTGGAACATTTCTGTGTCTTCCTTAATCTTGACATTTTTTGAAGAGTTCAAGCCAGTTATCTTTATAAGACATTCCTCAATTAGGGTTTGTTTGCTGTAATTAGATTAAAATTACCCATCTGGAGCAGAATACTGCAAAAGTGTCGTTCAAGAGGGGTGCTTTTAATAAGAAGATATGGTTGAAATTTGTTATGATGAAGATTTACCTTGTAATTAAAAATGAAGACTCTAGAAAAATGATTGCCTCTTTTCCCATTATCACCAATGATACCACTCCTTCCTCTAATGACTAACAGGATGTGACTTTAGGTGTTTACAGTGGATACCAACAAAGAGGTTCTTCATTCTCACCACATTCAGATCGCAACACTGTCTTGGAAAGTCTGAGCGGGGATGGCGGTCCTCATTTAAATAAATAAATATTTTGAAAATGAAATTTTATTACAGGGAATGACTTAATGATCTTGAATGGGTATCAACTGCGATGGGGCTACATCAGCTCAACTCTGGTTCGTGCCAAGGGTACCTGGCCAATGATAACAGTAGAGATTTAGCCACTCTTCAAAGGACAAAGAGAGCATTTCTAATTTTAGAATGGACGTTTATTAGTGCTTCAGACCAATGGGTGACTCCTTTTAAATGCTGCAGCTAGAGGAAAAATAATTCAACCTAGGGCAACTTCATTTTTAGTGAGGAGAAGAAGAAAGAAAAGAAATGGGGTTGAAAGAGAAGGACACCACATTAGAGAGTGAATTTGAGAATGCGTCTCATTCAAGATGTGCTGTTTCTCACTAACCCTTTGATGTCTTCTTGATCCTGTGTGTTTGTACCTTCTATGGGGCCTGGCCAGGGACCTCAGCCTCTGAACAAAGGCCTCCTGGGAAGGCCATGCATTACAGATAAGCAATGTAATCAGAGAGTGCTTAGCCACTGACAACTTTGGGTTTTGGGAAGTAGAAAGGGTGAGGGGGCTCTTTCTGGAATGTTCCATGCACACCCAACATACGAACTCCTGCCACCTTCCTCGTGCCATTCGTCACAAGGATCCGGACATCAGCCTTGGGGTGGCAAAGCACTGCCCCTCAGCGAAGCTGAATTCTGAGCTTGGATTGCTTGGCTTGGTTGCATCCAGTTGTTCTCTTTCTCTCATGAACACAGGGCTGGGTTTTTGACCTCGGTTGGCACCAGTTCCCAATATTCCCTTCTCCAACTGGCTCAGTGCAAGGTCGGAAGCTGCCACACTCACTTTCCACCCCTTGATTCTCATCTTATTATCAGATTTTTTTCTCCCTCTCTCCTTAACCGGAGACTCTGGGGAAGGGATTGTTTTGGCTGGAATTTGACAAGGCACAGGTGGTTTAACCAGCTGCAAGTTCTTTAGTTCTTGTTGGCCGCCCACCAGCTCTTGGTCTTTTCACAGTTCTTTCTGTGGTGGTGGTGGTGGTGGAGGAGGAGGAGGGGCAGGAAGGGACAGGAGGGCCTTGATGTTGTTGTTCAACATCAGCAGCTGTCTCAGGTTGGCATGGAGTCCAGAGTGGTTCTTCGGGAAGGGTTTTTTTTGGTTTTTTTTTTTTGTTTTTTTTTCTCTTCCCCTTTCTTTTCTTGTCTTGAAAGTGGAAGGGAACAGCCCCAAAGTGACAGCTCCGCCTGTGTCTTGATCCATTGGCTCAGGGGTGTCAGGGGCAGGCACACATCCCTGTGCACTTGTACCTGGCTCCTGCGCTCACATGGTCCCACTCTCAGCCTCAGAGAAACAGGCTCACGCTCAGCCGCCGCCTGCCTCTTCAGTCCTGGGCTGGTTGGAGTCCAATGACACCAGCATCGTCTCCCAAAATAGAAGAAAATAATCCTCTGCTGCTCCATCTCTCAAATGCCTCTTTTTTTTTTTTTTTTTTTGAGGAAAGAAAAAAGGAACTTAAAACTTGAAAGCGTTTTTCCTTCTTCCTCTTCCTTTCCCAGCATCTTTTTGATAGCAACAATAAAACACTTGAATGTGCTGTTTGACCTCTGGGGCCAAGCCCGTTTCACTGTTCTCGTCTCAGGCTTTTTTATTTTGAAAACATGAATCTGACCCCTTTCCTTCGTACGGCTTCAAGCCCCTGCTCAGGTTTCCTCAGACTTTCCTTCCTGTGAGGCTCTGCTTGAAAAGCCCGGGTGTGGGCTCCCCTTGATGTGTGGGCACTCGCCTCCCCCATTAATCAGAACCGACGTGAAAGGGGAAGCCGAAGTGGCCCTTTCTTGGGTAATTCCTCTCCCCCTTCTTCCCTCTGATCCTCTGTTCATTCCTCGCTGCCCTCCTCCTCCCTAATCGCCTCATCCCTCAGCACTAGACACACACTGGAACCTTCCTATTGCCTTCAGCCGGTTGGAGCCGAGGGCTGTCTAGCAAAACCTCCACACACTGGAGGGGAGGCAGACGGCAGGGAGGCCCTGACGTGCTGCCAGGGGCTCTGACATCACCCCTTTTTCCTCCTGCCCCTTTCTAGCTGCATGAACGGCTGATTGCTCTCTCGGTGAAATTGCTGGAACATCTCGTCGGATTCTCACACCACAACTCCTTCCTTATCCTTGTGGCCAATCCTATGACATTTTTGCCAGCTACCTGACTGCTCCATACCTTCCAACTCTGATTTGAGGAAGTCAGGGGGGTATAGTTCCATGAGTTCGTTTGTGTTGCGTTGGGTTTTTCCAGCCCAATATCAGCAGCTCCTCCAGAGAATACAAGTCCATTAGCTGTTTAATAATGCTTTGTTGATATTCTACCCCTTTCTGTTTGCTGTGCACACAGAGCATTTCTTTGAAACCCAAACAGCTTGGGATGAGGTGCATATTCAGGTAGAGGTGTGGGGTGGGGGTGTGGGTGTTTGGGGATGGTGGAGCAAGGATAGGAAAGCAGAAATATCACAGGTGAGGAAGGGGATGGGAAAAAGGAGCACAAGGAAGTATTTCCCATTCCCAGATTTTCCTGGGGAAGGACACATTGATGCTGCTGAATTGTCATCGTGAGGTATGAGTATCCAGAACCTCAGAGACACACATTGTATAAACACACATTCTAAAGCCCAGTATAAATGATTTTTGGATTACCCACTGCTTTGGATTTTCCAGACCTCTTTTTTTTTTTTCCTCTTAATCTTCTTCACCCAGAATAACAACCAGGAATGGCTATTAGTTGATTTGGCTAGCACCAGAATTTTTGTTGTTGTTGTTGTTTTTAAAACCATAATTCTATGTTATATGCCATTGCAAAGTATTCATCATAGTTAGGGCATGCTGGATACACCTGTCAATTCAATGGAGAAAATATGCATCTTTCCTGTCTCTCTTTGCTTCGAGGGCCCAGCAATGCTCATCTTCAGCAATATTCTTTTCCCAATAAGAGCTCACAACCAATCTGAATGCTAAATAATGTTGTCACGAGGTTGCATGGGCACTGGTTAAGATCTATGCCCAAACTATAATGAATCTCTCTTCTACATAACTGTTATTGTGGCCAAAATTGGTGAACAGCCCATCCTCCAGGGAGCAGTGGGAGGAGACCAGAATATTGTGTTGGATTCTGTCCTGGACATGTCTTCGGCTAGACTCCTGGAGCAGTTTAAATCAAGGGCTGGGCTGAGCAGGCCTGAATGGCTTTCAAATGACAGATTTATGGAGGGAGGCCTAATTAGATCATGGTAATTTGTAGTGCCACAATATCTTTTGCTCAAGATCTCAAAACAAACTTCTGCCTTGAAAGGTGGGCAAAACAAAGATCCACAAATGTCAAAGGATGCTCTCAATGTCACGGAAAAAAAAGAATTCTCGGGCAGCGTGGATATCAGTTACACCTTGCATTTGTAAAACATTCTACAGTTTTGCTACACATGCATATAATTTTATCTTATTCGAGTATCACCAAATTCTGTAGGAGAGGGGTTAGTATTTTTTCCATTGTAGAGAAGGGATACATGAAGATGGTTAGGTGACTTGCTTGAGAAAATACAGTAGTGGGGTTGGCTTTTATATATTTCATGTGGATCAACAGGATTTCTGGAGAAATGGGGAGACTCTAAGCAGTATGGAAAAAAAGAAACGTCAAAATGTTGAGGTTCCACTTCTAATGATTCTACAGAAAAAAGCAGGGTTGGGGAAGACCAGCTGCCGAGGAGGCAAACTGAAGAAGAAAAGGAAGAGGGCTGGGGGTCCATCCAGGTTGAAGGCTTAAAACAAACTTCCAGCAAAAGTGTTAAGAGTACACAGACGCCTGGAGTTCACACATCATGATACAGTCTTGGCAAAAAAAAAAAAATTCATACGTGGCTATGACAGGACTGTGGTGGCATATCAGTCATTCACAGACAAGAAGTATGGGATACTCTGAAAGAACAGGGGCAAAAATTACAACGGATGAAATTCCTGAGTGCTCTCCCTATTGCATCTCCTTCATAGACTGAGATAGAGATAGCAATAGAGATAGGTAGAGATAGAGAGAGAGAGATCCCTGACCTGCCTGGTGAGATCACCGATGGCAAGTGACCATTCACCTATTGAAATCATTGGGAATCCACTTCCTCTTGGCTCCTATCATATGTAGTTGGTCATAGATTTTTGACTTTAAGCAGTTTACTGTGCAGTAAGAGAGCTAAAATCTGTGCCTGTATAATAATGAACAAGGTAAGAACAGAGTAAATGAACAGAGTAATACCTATTTTTTAAAAAGCCTTGCTGGGTCCTTTGTTTGCTAGACTAGCTTATAATGGGCATCATCTGGTTCTTTTATAAGAAATGGATTGAGGCTTATTCTTTTTGGTTTCCCAGCAGGACTCTGAACATGACTGATGCTCATAAATATTTGCTGACATCCAGATGATGGTATTATTCCTCCTTTTGGTTTCTAGAGATTTCTTACTGAAATTGATCTTAATAGACAAGTGACCTATATCAGTAGTTGGAGTGTTTATTTTTCTTTGTGCATCTTTCTCTCTGTCTGTCCATCTCTCAGTATGAACACTTTGCCATTTGGAAGATGGAGCCAGTAGGTATTGGCCCGTCATCATTAACTACGATGGCAGAAAAGTTTCATTTTCTAACACTTGAATGTCCCCAGCATGTTAGGGCAAAATTAAATCACAGGTATATGTATTGTGACAAATACAAATACCTTCCTTCCTAAGGAGTAAACAAGAAGAAATAAAAGAGTTTCCCAGTGTCAATGAGGTCATGTCCCATGGTTCTAGCCCAGGCTTGCCCTGCCTCCTCCGTAATTAATCCAAGTGGGCAGATAATGGGTGGGAAGCAGGTTTGGGGACCTGCTGAATCTCGAGGCAGTCTCCCCTGACTGCTTAAGCACATGGGTTATGACAAGAAGCAGAAATTGCGGGCTTGGCAGATTCTGCCGGAGCAGGAGGGGAAGGTGATAGCCTTTTCCCAAGTCAGAGGAGGGCTGGGTATTGAATAAATCACAACAAATATGTGATCTGTCCTGCGAACGATATGAAAAATTAAAGACAAAGAAAAGTAGAAGACAGGGGCTTCTCAAATGACAGAGCTGTGGAGAGGGCGAAGGGGGAGGCGGAGTGAGGGAAGCGGGCGAGGCGGCAGGAGGGGGGGCAGAGTGCTAAATTTGTGAGAACAACACTGATGCTATGTAGAGTCTGAACGGTGACATGTTTCCCTAGACCAGATGGCAGTTTTTGAGAGTTGTACTTGCATTTCTCTGATTGAACAGACTCTGCTCAGATACTGTTATTAATGTTAGAACTCGGGACTGGGGATCCTGTTATTTTGCCAATGCAGGTTGACACTGTTTAGCTGAAAGAGAGTTCAGAGACTCAGAGATCCCAAAGAGATAGAAGGATGATTCCTAGGCGGTTGGTCCTGCTTCTCCATGACATGGAAGAAGGTTGCTTCCTCATATGAATTCTCAATGATGTGGAAGACAAATAGCTCTCCTCAATTGCCTGAAAGGTTATCACCTGCCAAAGGTGGGACCCTGTTTCTTATAGACTGAGTTGGAAGTGCAGAATGCTCTTTTACTCTCATTCAGTCCTGCTAAGTTATTATCTTAAGGGTGAGTCCTCTGAAGATAATGATTTATATGTAACAAAAAGCAACCCTGAGGACAGTGGGGACGTAAATGACCAGGTTAGATCTTCCTGTGAATAGATAACGTGTTATCTATAATAGATAAAGTGGTTCCTGTTACAAACTCATGGTGTATCTTAGAGGTCTGCCATGATTTCTTTCACTAGAAGGCAAGGCTGAATAATTTTTCTTAGAAAACACCAGGCAAGAGGGAATTCCAGAGAATCCTATCTCATCTTGACATTGGAATCCAAGGGCTCTCTTTCCAAGATCAAAGGAATTCAAGGGAAGCAATAAGAGAGGCGCAAGAATTATTTCCCATATTGTGTCGAAATCTTCTTGAGATTGCTAGATAATGATGCATGCCCCATTCCTTTGTTCCGAGATGTCAGCCTGTGAATCAGAGGCCATGCTCCCTCTAGGTTTTAGTTGTCACTGATCCTATTTATAGTCATGGCCAAATGTGACCTCATCCTCTAGGTTTTACAAGCTCAGCAAAGTAAGGCCAGGTTCGCCTGGCCACAGGTCTCCCAGGAGTACCCCAGATGCTGCGGTGTGTCTTGTCAGCAAGGCCAAGGTTGTTCTCTTTCTGCTAGTCCTCAAATGGCTTTCAGCTCAGCACATCAGAGCACAAGGTGATGGGAGGAGCCATCGTTGAAATCAGAAAAAAATGGAAGTCCGGGAAATATGTACAAGAGTTGTTATTTTCTCTTTACCTCATTTCCTTCCTTCCTTCCTTCCTTCCTTCCTTCCTTCCTTCCTTCCTTCCTTCCTTCCTCCCTCCCTCCCTCCCTCCCTCCCTCCCTTCCTCCCTCCCTTCCTTCCTTCTTCTCCTGCCCCCCCGCCCACACTTTTTGAAGAACAGAATAAAAAAAGTAGAAAATAGTGAAACAGTGGTGGATTGGAGAAATCCCAGATGGAAGAATCCTTTTGAGACAGAATCACTAAGAGTTTCTAGAGATTCGGGTAGGAGCCAATCCTTTCTTAGAAGTATTTAAACACAGGAGCAGAGGTAGAGGACACAGCCAAGAAAATAAACCTCTCTTCTTGGGAGGAGCTGTAGTGTTAGTGAGCTCTACTTAATTTCACACTCCATTTCTTCGGGCTTTGTGTTCAGCCAATCAGTAATTGCTGTATGTGCCAGGTTCCCTTAGGAGTCACCTGTTATCTATTTTTAAGGGAGTTTTCAACCTCATTTTGAATAAAACTGATCTAGTGATGACGCTAGTTTTATCTTCAAGTCCCAACTCCATTCCTATGACATGGGAATGACTTCATTCACTGAAGTCCACAAAAACTTTTCCTTCTTATAATCCGGGTCTTTAGTAAGCTGATGATGGATCTAGAAATCCCTTCCTTCATCATATTTCATTCAAAAAATATTTACTAATCATGACTGAAGTCGTGTGTCTTCAAGTTGTCCAAGTCATAGGAATCAGTTGATCTGGTTTATTCAGTTGAAAAATCTGTTCAGACAGTTGTCAATAAAAGTTCTCTAGTCAGTCAAATTCTGTGGCTGCACACTGAGGTGGTCATGTGGGTGAGCTTGTGTGAGGTCTTGCACAGAATGGTTTCCACAGAAGTGGCCCACCAAATAACCGATGCAGACTAAAATGCAGGGCACTCAGAAAACCCAAAGAAACTTGAGGAAAACAACACAAGGATAAGAATAATTCTACTGTGTCCAGGTGAAAGCCAAGAATCTTATATCTGGGAAGAAGGGATAAGTTCTGTCCTCAGCTTCTACCAGTAAGAAATCACATTTGTAAAAACCATATTTAAGTCCCCTTATAAAGCCACAACAAGGACACCATCCTAAAAAGAAATCCACCTAGACTTTTTGATGTGCATTTAAACTTTAGTTTTTCTAACATGAATTTAATCTGAGATAAACATGAATGATAGGAATAAAAGTAGCAGCAAGATAAGAGAAATATGAACATTCCATTTTTTTTTTTTACCAGTGTCCCTATAAATGAAAATTCCAAGCACTTCTTTGCTTTCATTTTTTTGGCAATTGCCACAGAAGATTGCAGCTGGACTGTCAGTGTGTCTACCACTCTTCAGCCCAATGTGTTTACAAATTGCCAAGTGATAGCAACCCCACAGCAGAAAGGATAGGGATTTCTTATAGAAATATTGGCCAACCTTTAAGTGCAGTGACATTTACTGATACTATATCCTGGGGAAAGAGAAATGAACTGGAAACTGTACATTGGGGTGATCATTAATGTCAACTGAGTCCGGATTTTTCTTCTCACCCTCCTCCAAATAATTTGGCTTTCAAAATTGCATCTGCTATTTTCCCTTTATGAGATACAAGAATTATAAAGGACCTAAGTGGGATTTTACTTCTTTTCTTTTACTCCTAACCTCCTGAAAACATCTTCATTTTGAGACAAATCTGGATATTTAACAGAACCAGTGTGAAAAAGATTACTGATAAATTTCAATCACATAGGAGAGAGAGAGACAGAATCCATCTTTGAGAATTAGGATATAAATATTTTAGCAAATATTTCATTCCAGACCGTTTTCCTTACCACCCAGAACTCTCCTGGTCATTTTCCACCAGACAGTCAGTGAATATGTGTTGAAGAAATTCACCTTATTTTAATATTTACCTGAGTGAATATGAATATTCCTTAACCAATCGTGGGATTAATATGCCTCTGTAATTATGAAAGACTTATTGATAACCATGGTTAAAACTGAGACATGAGAATTTTCACCATTCTGGAGCAGCCATCACCAGCGTTGGGGTCAAGGACATTGTGAATTTACAGAGGGATTTCAAGGGGCCAGTGACTCTCTGTGTCCACTACACATCATCTGTGTACAGAATGAATGTCACAGGATGCCAGGGGTCACAACAGAGAGCTAACCCCTAAAGATATTGGGACTCTTTCCTAGAACATAGAACTTTCTGGCTTTAATCCTGGGCTTTTGCCAGGTTCACTTGAAGAACAAACATCACCAGGTTACGCCCACATCCCCATTACTAAACAGTAACAACATGATTTTTCATGGGTATGGGTTTTTGTCTCTTGGATACCTAGGGTCATGTCTATACATATGAGCCAGCTTAAACAAATACACCAACATCTACTTAATCTCAAGCAATAATTTCTCGCAAGTATTGACAAATTCCATTGGTGGCTTTCAAAATAAACAGCTGTTTGGTGAAAATTAACCACTGTTTCATCCTCTTCTTTACAGGATGAACAAGGGCTGGATCTTTCTGTTTTCTGTAATGCTTGGTGTTTACTGAATTCAGTTTCACCTCTCTATATACACAGCACATAAAAGGTACGCCCAGCCTGGTGTGGTGGGCACATCTGTAATCCCAGTGACTCGGAGGCTAAGGCAGGAGGATTACAAATTCAAGACCAGACTCAGCAACTTAGTGAGACCCTGTCTTCAAAATTAAAAAAAAAAAAGATTTAAAAAGGGGTGGGGGATGTATTTGAGTGGGAAAGCACTCCTGGGTTCAATCCTTGGTACCAAAACCATGCCCTAACAATAATCATCATTTTTACTAAAATTCTGTCTTTTTAAACATACATGACTACTAGGTTATTAGGTAGTCAAATGGTAAAATTCCCGCTAAAACAGGAAAAGGACAGAAAAATACACACAGGTCTCATCTCCTTTAATATATTAGGCACTGTATAAGAAGTGATGTCCAGTCCTCTAAATATTATCAGTTAGCCTCATCTCACTAAAGTGGGTTTCCATCAATACCAAGGCTGTCTTGGCTTTGCCTCAGCTGACCCTGATTGCAAAAGGAAGAGCCACCCGGTCGCACCTAATGGCTACTTGCCTTCAAGCAACCAACCAAGTGTCCTGGAGCACAGGAATCTATCACCAGACTCATTAACCTGGTCGCCTCCTTCCCCTCCCATGAGCTCCCCAGATTTATAGTCGGCCATTGCTCTCCCATTGCCTTATGCTCTCAGTTTGTTCAAAGCACATTCTAGAGGCCATGCACCTGCTCAGTACCCGACACTTCCCTCCTGACCAGCCGGTCCTTGCCAAGGTTCAGCTGAAAGTGAAAAGAGAAATATTTCCAAAATAAAATCCTCAATGGCCCCCAACACCTATGCACGCTCACACACACACACACACACACACAAGCCTCTGAGTTGCCACCAGTGTCCATACCGTACACAGGTACCCCTCTGCTCATGGTTCCCAGCCCTTCCATGCTTTCTGCCCCACCACCCCAAGCCCTCTGGCTCTGTCCAAGGACGCCATGCTGGCTGCTTTCTGAGACCCGCTCGGCCGCTGCCTTCCCTCTCTCCTGCTTGGAAGCAGCAGCCTCCCATCAGGGCTCTGTTTGCCAGCCCTGTACTGTACTTCATTAGGCAGCTCTATTTAATGGTTTCAACAAAAGCCATCATTTTAGCCCAACTGCCTTGACTAAATTAAAATTTCCAATCTCTGTTTTAGTGTTCTGCAACTGATGTATACATAAGCAAAACTGGTCAACATCTGCCAGGGGGTTGGCCAAAAGTTCTGTAAAGATGTACTTCACAATTCTGAAGCATGTGCAAAGTAACAGCGTCCTTATCCTCCCGAGAGCTCTCATGGTTTTACTTCACCATTTGTTCAAACACACTTTAGCTGCGTATGAGCCATACAGTTGATTCTCCCCTTGGTTGCCGTTTTATCTGTAGTGTCATTTTGAGTAATTGGGGTATGGTAGCTGATCAACTTACAGGTTTCTCATTGGCAGAAAGGGACCGTATTGGCACCAAGAAAGAATATGATGGGTCCTCTCGGTGCATAAGCAAGTGTCCCTCTCTTGCACTTGGCTACCCAAGGCCATTAGGAAATAAGCTTAATAAAGCCACCAAGTGTGTACGTCTTCCCTCTTCCTGGGCAGAGGGAGGCACCTATAGAAGAAACATTGCACACCAATGTGGAAAGATGGTCCATGTACATATTTAGTCAGTGATCTGTGAAAGTTTTTGAATTAGTTTTTAAAGCTTTGTTAAGACCAGAACGCACAGATGTTGAAAACAAGTTCAGATGTAGCGACAGATGGTATTTGATTATGAAGCAGACTGTTCATATAATACAAAGATGCTGCTTCTGCCATACACAAGTAACTGCAGAGAGTGCAGTAGAAATTTTGGAAGGCAGGCGGTTCGAGAGGGTCTTTGTGCAGCAATAACTTTCCCATTTTCCAGCAGGGCTAGAATTGGGATAATTTCCCCCCATTTCTTTTCAATCAGTGCCTCTCTCTGCTCTTCCATTCTCAACCTGCCCATTCAGGCTCTTTTCTTGCAGCCTTGGAACCGCCTCTCTCCTTTCAGGGAATCTTCTTACCTGGCCATTCTTTCTTTTACAACGATGCCCGGATGGCCTAATTGGAGGCAGGTTGGGTCTAATATTAGGACTAAATAGGAAATGAGTGTAGACGTTTCCATATTCTAAGGATAAAAGACTTCTCATTGCTTATGCTTTGCCATGAGAACTCAATACTTTCTTTTCTTTTCTTTTTTTTTTTAAGGTTATAGGAATTGAACCCAGGGCCTTGTGCATGCTAAGCAGGTGCTCTGCCACTGAGCTGCACCTTTAACCCATTAATTACTAAACAGAATCTAGGACTATGGCTTCAATTGTGCTGTCACACAATGAGGCTGTTTGCTACCGCGTAGAATGAGCATCATTTAGACTCAGCTGCCTCTTCTGTAAAATGGGGCTAACAGTTGCTCTGTTTCTTCTTTCTCAGGTGTGCCAAGAAGATCATCTAAGATGCTGGATTAGCAAGTGCCTTGAGAAATAGGAAGTGCTACTTGTGACTGTCATTGTTAAGGTTGGAAGCACTGTTCTGAGAACAGGAGGGTATGGGGGTCTTACACTGAAAGGAGAAATTGCCCTGCACCTTGGGAGTTCTCTATCAAAACTCCATTGTCAGAAAAATGCTGTAGCCTCAGAATATACACTCATTACATGACCTGAGGACAGCAGAACCCCTGGCTGAAGAGCTACGCCCATCAACAACTATTTTGTTTTTTTCACACTGGGCACTTTAGAGATCATGGTGCTACCAGCTCCTGACCCATGATGGTTCATTGGGGAAAGTTCTGGTTGAAGTGCCAAGGGACGAAACAAGCTTAGAAAACAAACGGAGCATTCGACAGCCTCAGATCTAGCCTCCTTTAGAATCCCCACTTGCAAATTCAGGTAAGTTACCAGCATGTGGGGGCTCTGCTCCTTTTCCTTCTCAGCACACTCGTGTGTCATGGTGTTGGGGTAGACTGGGGAGGGATGGGGAGAGGAATCAGGGCAGGCTCATTCCTGCACAACGCACAAACCCACTGCCTGCTTTTGCAATCCAAGTCTCTTGTTTTGAAGAGCTTACTATGTGCCAAATAATATTTAACAAACACAGATGAGCAGTAGGAGATGAGGGAAGGAACCAGCAAGCCAAAATATATTGGAGGAGATTTCAAGGGAATGTTGTCCATGACACAGCTCCAGTGGAGAAGGGGGTGTGGGTTGAGAGTGGAGAAGGGTTCCAGGATGGAGGTGGTAGGGGAAAGAGAGGAATTTTCAGGTGTCCTCCTGAGGTGGCAGTCCAGCCATGATGTTTTCCATGTTGCTCCTACAAATACCTGTTTCTCTTTGGCTATTTTCATGGTCTGCAGGCTAGGAGAACCAATCCAGTTTTATGAAGGGTCATGTTGATATGCTAAATAACAACAAATACCTATGGCTTATTTGACCAATAAGAAAAGGGATTTTGATTCTCTCCTCAGTTTGAAAAAAAAAAAAACAAAAAACATCCCATTGTGTCTTTTTTTGCAGGCATCCCTGGTGACATAATCTGCATGGCTCAATTCAAAATGAAAATGTGTGGCCCCTTGTTCAAAAATTATTCAGAGTTTTAAGGGGGTATCAGCAGAGTAGTAAAGCCAGCAAGAACCCTCTGGAGCACAGGGTCCTGTTTGATGGCACAGGGTTCCTTGTGATGGCATGGGCTGCATGCTCGTGAAGATGGCCCCCAGCACAAGGGAGATAGAAAAGCAAAATTTTCTGATCAGCTTCCATCCTGAATTTTTGCAGCTTCCATCCTGAATTTTTGCAGCACTTGGGAGACTTCTGTGACTTCTGTTTGAGTATTAATTAATTGAGCTTGGAGACATGTTTAGGGTGAGGCGGAAAATGGATGGTAGAGACCTAGTAGAAAGAGGGGTGGGGTGGACAGCAGGCTAGATGGGATTCAGAAGTCTTGGGTTTACTCTCAAATCATAAATCAGATTTATGAACTTGCCCATAAGAGAGAGATCATCAAGCCTGGTTGCTTCAAGTGTTCCCAGGATTGAGGTGATTTCAGGTTTGGAGAGAAAGTACAGAGTATTGGTAAGTTGGTGCTTGTGTTTGGTCCAGGTGGTGTGTACTGCAGGGTGATGGGAGATAAGTGATGAACTGATCTGCCAGTAAGGATTTGTGAGTCATCCTTGATGCTCAGCACCGTGGTGATGATTAGAGAGAAGCTGGTGCTTGGAAACAGGTGGACATATCCCCTCTCTGAGGATATCCCATTCTCCAGGCCCTAGAAGAATATTTAAGGGAAGGGAGTCAAGTACTTTGGAGGTACACAGACCATCCATGAATGTTCACTTGGATAGGGATACCATTCTCTGGATGAGGCTATTTTAACCTACCAGAATTACAAATAGCCATGAACTTGATGATGTACAGAAATAATATCTGTCTGCTGGTGAATCAGTGCCATTCTCTCAGACAGCTCCATTAGCTAGCAAGACACAGCTCCAGATGCAAAACTGAAAGGTGGGAGAGGGGGCTGGTGCTGACTCGGACTGTCTTCTCTGTTCCTGGTCTGTTGTCTGACAGCTGCTTCTGATGAGCACCAATCAGGCCTTCGCTATCCCTCGCTCTGCTTTCCTGTCACTCCTACACTGATGGCTGCTATCCCCAAGGCTGGCACCATTCTTCCCAAATGTGTCTGATTCCCAAATGTATATCCTCCTTTTTGGGGAAACTGTCCCCATGAAAGCTGGAGGGTTTAGCCAACCTATGTCTCAACTCTTACCCTACAGAAACTATGGGATAATGATTTTGTGTTGCTTCCAACCACTGCATTTTTGATGAATTGTTGTGTAACCATAAAAAATAAGACATTCTAATATCTCACTATCCTATGGTAACAACTGCCACTTATTGGTTGTCTAAGGCTTTGTATTGGGATATAGTGTCTTAATTCTCATAGCAGCCTGGTAATGGGGGTATTCTGAAGCCTATTTAAGAGATCATGAACCTGCAGTTCAGGTAACTTATTTATGAGCAAAGAATAAGAGATGGGATGAGGGATTTGAACCCAAATCTGTCTTATTCTAGTGCTCATGCCTGCTATGCGTGAAGGCAGTTTTCTTCTACTGTGATTCCTGCTCTTCCTTTTCCGGCCTCTGCCTAATTCATTGCATTACAGGTTTTGTAGCATACCAAGATCCTCCTCTGTTCTTAAATTTCTCCTTTTTTGTCTCCTTTTCTGAAAAGCGTTTGTTAGCCCTAGGCTATAACATGTACAAATCACCGGGTACCCAGCCCTCTCTTGAAGACACATTCCACACGATGCCCTGGGTAGAAGTCTCCTCAGCAGTCACCTTTTCTGCCTCCTGGACTAAGGTTCCTTGAGCTGGAACATGTTAGGCCCAAGGTTCTGCATGATGGCCACTGCACCAAGTGCCCGGGTCACCCTACTGGACATTGCCATTGACATTGTAGTATGCATTATTTTTTCTAAGGCTTTGTAACAAATTAGCACAAATTTAGACACTTGAAGCAACACAGATTTATTATTTCAGCATCCTCATGGGGAAGAGTCTGGGTGCTCTGCTCAGGGTCCCATGAAGCTGAAGTCAGGTGGTCAGCCAGGACTATGATCTCCCACAAGAATTGGGGGTTTTGTCCAGGTTCTCCAATTGTTGACATATTTCAGTTCTTTGTGGCTACAGGACTAAAGTCCCTGATTTTTTGCTAGCTGGTGATGAAGGTTAACTTTCAGGGACACTTAGTGGTTATTCTCTGGCCCTTACCATGTGGTCTCATCCACAGACAGTTTACAACACGATTGCTCTTTCAAGGCCAGCAGGAGACTCTCTTCTAAGAGCTTATGCAATCCAGACCAGACACACTCAGGATAATATCTATTTCTATTAACTCAAAGTCAGCTGTTTAGGGACCTTAATTATATTGGTAAAATACCTTTGCCTTTGCCATATAATGTGATCAAACCATGGAATTATCTCTTATCACAGTTATAGATTCTGCCTATATTCAAAGTATGGGGATTGCACAAGACTACACAATAAATGGGGAACTTAAGGGGTGTTCCAATACTGGGGACCACACAGAATTGAAGAGAGGACAGCTACCTCTGAAGACTAGAGGCCTTTGAGATATTAGCATGTAGCTAATCATTGGCATGTCATTCTCCCCCCACCCTTTGGTATCAGGGATTAAACTCAGGGGCACTCAACCACTGAACCACATCCCAGCCCCTTTTTGTATTTTTTTTTAGAGACAGGGTCTCAATGAGTTGCTTAGTGCCTTGCTTTTGCTGAGGCTGGCTTTGAACTTATGATCCTCCTGTCTCAGCCTCCAGAGCCACTGGGATTACAGGCATGTGCCACCGCTTCCGGCTGCATGTCATTCTTAAAGATGCTAGAGAGACCTTCTATGAGGATGATGACATAGCATGTTCCTCCAAGGCAGAATGTAAGACTGATCCTTGGGGTCCCCTAGTCCCAGGATATTTAAGACTTTCAGTTTGCACCTTCCCATAGTTTATTGTGATACGTTTTCCCTCCATCCATTTTATTCCCTGTATTTATTCTTAACTCATTACTGCTGGATCCTATTTTAAGCACTCACACAGAATATTGATTTAAGCATTAATCCTGTAAAGTAGATAGTATTATTATCCCTGCTTTGTGGATTGTGGAAGAGGTTGGGAAAGTTACCCAGGGTGGAACAGCTAGGGAATGGTGGAGCCAGCCCTCAAATTCAGAAGGTCTGATGGACGACAGGGCAACTAATTTCTTCTGCCCACATGGAAACCATGCTGGACAATAATAACCCAGGCTCAGGAATAATGCAGAGTAAGGTATAAAACATTTTGTTTGGAAAAGATTCAGGGGATGTGGTGCAAAAATTAAAATTTAAAAATTTAATCTAGGTGTTAGATAGTACATTAAAAACATCAACTAGTGCACAAGGGGCTTCTATGAATAGCAACAGTATCTCCTCCACTGTAGAGGCAGCCACTTTTGCTGTACAATTTTAATTAATTTGTTGGGTGTTTCTGTAAGAGTCAGATGTTATTTGCTGACTTCCTGCTTTAAGAATGGGAATTTCACTCATTTAGATTCTACCCTCAATTCTTTACTAACCTCCTCCTTCATATTTTTTGACAATTTCATTGTCATTGTTAGTATATAGTTCTGGAAATAACTTTTTGAATGCTTTCAATGTATGAGACATTGTTTTAAGTCCTAGGGATGCATCCGTCATCAAAAAAGATGGTGTGTCTGCCATTGGGGAGCTTAAGTTCTAGTGGAGGGGGATAATAAATGAACAAGTTGGTTTAATAGATGGCAGGTAATAAGAAGTTAGGAGAAAGAAAATAACACAGGGTTGGGGGGTGAGGGTGTCATCACAGGAGGTGGTGGGAACTGGGAACTTCTACTTTAAATGTATAGTCGAGGAATGCCTTCAAAGGAAGTTTATTTGGGGTCTCATGGTTTCAGAGAACATTTGACCAGAGCCCAGAAGGGAATGGGCCATGGAATCATGGATGAATGATGGCTGAATATCCCAGAGAGCAGAAATAGCAAGCTCAAAGACCCAAAGGCTGAACTGTTCTCTAAGTGTTTGAACCACAACAAGGAGGCCCAGATGGCTAAACCAGAGTGAGGAAGACAATCTTTGGAAGAAGATGAAGTCAGAGAGGTACTGGGACCAATGATTTGGAGCCTCAAGGCCATAGGAAATATGTTAGCTTTTACTCCAAAACTGTAGTTTTTGAAATGAGAGCAGTTTTGAGCAGAGAAACATGATTTTACATTTTTAAATCCATCTGTGTTAGTCACCTTTCTGTCACTGTGACAAAACACCTGAAATAAACAACTTCTAAGAAGTAAAGATGTATTTTGGCTCTGCTGTTTTGGGGCCATGGCAAGGCAGAACATCATGGTGGTTGAGCATGTGGTGGATCAAAGCTGTTCACCTCATGATGATTGGAAAACAAAAGAAGCTGTGGGGCTGGGGTCCCAACATTCCTTTCAAGGCACACTTCCAATGACCCAATTTCCTTCCACTAAGCCCCACTTTCTTTAAATATCCCACCATGTCCCAAGAGCACAAGACTTCCACATATGAGACTTCCGGGGACATTCAAGGTCCAAACCATAACAGGATTAATTTAGCTGCTGTGTTGAGAAAACTTTTCAGGATGAAACAATGGAAGAAGCATGAAGATCAGGTGAGAAATAATATGGCTCAGGTCAGGGTTGCATAATGAGGTGGAAAGTTCTGTTTTCTTGATATACTCTTTTTAATGTTAGAGCCTACAAATATTGATGAATCAGAGACCTGTCCAATGTTTTTGTCCTTGGCAGCTAGGATAGAATCGAGTTTCCTGAGTCTGGGAAGACTGTGCTCCATGGGCTTGGCTAAGTAGAGAAATTAGAAATTCAGTTTTGGGAATGTTAAACTTGAAATGTTTCGTAGATATCCAAGTGGAAATGTTGAATAGACAGTTGGATAGAAGAGTCTGGGAATTCATCCAGCTGGAGCTACACGTTTGGGAGTTGTCAGTGTATAAATGATATTTCAAGCCATGGTACTGGATCAGATCACTTAGGGGTGGTACATAATGGAGAGAGATCTGATAACAGTCCTAGGGTGCTTCTAGTCCTTCTTCTGGTTTCCTTTGCAACCTTACATACCACCTTTAAATCTCTAGTTCTAGTTCTACCTGCTTTGAACTGTGTCTTTGGATTCTTCCAATGAGGGTAGGAATACCTTTATTTCTCTTTACCTCTACCTCCTAACTTTAGCCAACCATACTGTTTTTGTCAACTTTTGCACTGCTGGTACTAAAAGACCTAACAAGAACAATTTTAGAAGAGTAAAAGTTTATTTGGGGTCTCATGGTTTCAGAAGTCTCAGTCTACAGATAGCCAGCTCCATTCCTCAGGGCTCCAGGCAATGCAGAACATCATGGTGGAAGAGTGTGGTGGAGAAAAGCACCTCACATGATGATCAGAAAGGAGAGAGAGAGAGAGAGATTCCATTCCCCATATAAAAACAAAATATACCCCAAAGTCACACCCACAATGCTCACTTCCTCCAGCCACACCCTACGTGCCTTCAGTTACCACTCAATTAATCCTCATGGGGATTAATTCACTGATTGGTTTAAGGCTCTCATAACTTAATCATTTCACCTCTGATGTTCTTTTGTGAACTCACACATGAGGTTTTGGGAACACCTCACATCCAAACCATAACACCCCCCTCTACTTCATCGTTGTCAAGATTGATGACATTTACATTCTTCTAACCATCTTTTAGTCCTCTCTGTTAGATCCATGTGTTGATTCTCAAGAGTAACAGGACAGGAAAAGGCATTCATATTATTATAATTTATGAATTTGGGATACTGCTAAGCCAGGCAGTGTAAGGTACATTTTCTTCTTTACTGGTTCAGTGTCATTCATTAAATAGTTCTTTTCTGCCTGTTGTATCTCAGGAACAGTTTTAAATGTTAGTACACAAGTTGCCTGACTTCATCATGTCAGGCAATTTGAGACACCTTTCTTTCTTTCTCTCTCTCTCTCTCTCTTTTTAAATTTAAATAATTTGTTTTAATTAGATATACATGAAAGTAGAATGCGTTTATGCACGTTGATATATCATACATAGATGGGATATAATGTCTCATTTTTCTGAGTGTACATGTTGCAGAATCATATTGGTCATGTAGTCACATATATACATACAGTAATAATGTCTGTTTAATTCTACTACCTTTCCTATCCCCACATTCCCTCCCCTCCCTTCCCATCACTTCCCACTACCTAATCTAAGGTAATGCTCTTCTTTACTAGTGCCCCCTGCCTAATTGTGAATTAGGATCCTCATATTAGAGCAAACATTCAGCCTTTGGTTTTTGGGATTGGCTTATTTCACTTAGCATGATATTCTCCAACTCCATCCATTTACTGGCAAATGCCATAATTTCACTCTTCTTTAAAGCTGAGTAATTTTCCATTGAGTATACATACGACAATGTTTACCTATTTATATGGACTCTTTACCACTTGAGATATAATGTTTCTAAAGTTAATATCAAAATAATTCTTTCTTAAAATAAAAAAAAAACTCTTTTATAGCCCACTTCCCTGATATTAGAACCACTACACCAGCTTTCTTTTGGTTAGTGTTTGCATTGTTTACATATGTATATATTTTTTATTAAGTAAATGATCTTTCATGCTTTATTAATTATTTTAAATAATGTTGCAGATTAGTTTTCTTTAATTTAACTTTCTTATATTTTTGTTTTGCTTATTTTATTTTCTGGAGTTTCTGTTTACTTTTTTTTATGATGAGAAGAAATACACATTGCTTATCATTCCACAAATATTTTTTACTCACTCTACGTAATGTAAAGAATTTTTTTTATATTTCTGAAAACATCTTTTTTAGAACTATGGAGTGTTTGCTCTAATTTGAACTACTTCAATCTAAGCCAGCTACACAGCTGCTGACACTTCTGTTCTATATAATTCCTAGTTGTTTATTTTTCTTTTACTCCACATCTTCCTCTCTCTTGGGTTTGACCTTCACTTTGTTGGAATATATCTCAGGTACATTTTTTTTCAGAAAGAGTATATGGAAAATGAGCTTTGAATCAGGCATAATGAAGTCTCACACATGGTCAAGTATCTGGATTTATCTTATCTTCTAGGTCATTATATTTAACATCCAAATAGTATTTTAAGGAGTAATAATGAATACAAGCCACAAATAAGAAAAGAAAAACATTCAGGGAAGAGGGATTATTTATACAAATGTACTGAGCCATGAGATGGCAGTGTGAATTGGGAATCACAAGAAATTCAATAGTGTAGGACATCAAGAGCCAGAAATAGAAGGAATAGGGTGGGGTTAGAAAGGAGGGGGAAATAAAACTGAAAGAAAAAGTAGGGTCATATCCTCAGCAGTCTTTTCTGTCATGCTAAGGGTCCTGGTTATAATACTGGAGTGAAAGGAAACATCAGATCAGTCTTACTCTGGGAAATATTAAGGCCAGAGATGTGATACAGAAATATTGATGGCTTACAGTAGGATGCGGAGGATGGTCATGAGATTGGAAGAAAAGGGGCCGCAGCAAGAGAAGTAACTTAGTTTAGTAAGACGATAGGACAGGGACAGATCATAGGGGTAAAAAAAAGCCATGTTTTTACTTCATTCTGAGCAATGATAAAAACTTCAGATTCTGAATAGTGGGATTGGTACTTTAGCAAAATCACTTGGGATACATTTCAAGAGAAAGACTAGATACCAGGGTGGAAAGACTAGAGATAGGAAAGCCAATCACAGTGTTATTTTTTTTCGTTGTTGTAGAAACCAAGATAAGAGGTGATGGTGACATGAACTGACTTGGTGGCTGGAGAGAGGGAAATGGGTTTGAGTGATACAAGGAAGATTAATTAAAAATCAAATGCTGACTGATTAGATGTGAGGATTGAAAGAAGAAAGACAGAGGACTTATAGGTTCTCAGTTTGGACCAGGGGATGGATGGATGGATGACATAAATCTCTTAGAAGACATCTGTGGGAAAGGATGAAGGATGTCTTTCACTGGGAATGAAGCACATTTTAGATGTGGACCTTGTGGATCTCCTTTCCCCTTTTATCTCTCTAATGAAGCAAAGAAAGGGACTGACTGCTTTTCCTCCTTCAAGGTCTGTCCTAGAGCATACTCCCTGTTACTCCATCCTCTCCTATTGCCAGGGCAACAGTCTCCTTTCAAATTCTCAAAACTTCTCCACTTTCTTCAAACACAGGGCCTTTGCACTTGCTATAACCTGGGTCTAGAACTGTTTTCCCTCCTCTCTGGCAATGTGACACTTTCTCATTCTGTAGAGTTCAGTGTCAGTCACTTTGTCAGGGACACCCATCTGATCTTGTGCCAGCTCCAGGGTCTCCTACCCTTTTTATTTTTCCTATCCCATTCTTTTACCAATAAAGAACTTTTTAGTCTATGGAAATCATTTATTTTTGTGAATAATTGTCTTGTCCGCTAGAGTATAGCCTTCATGAAAGTAAGAACTATGTTTATTTCACTCACCACTCTTTCTGCAGAGCCTAGAACAAATGTTTATTGAAGGAATGAATGAGAAGAATGTCCTGCAGCTTAGCTGTGGCTGTCACCACAGAGGATCTTTGCTCCCAGGGTGAAATGACTCTTCTCAGACAATTCTCAACAGCTGTTTGAGGAGTTGCATGGCTAATTCCCCGACAGCAATTTATCACACACAGGCTGTGCTGAAGCCACTGTGTATAATTCAGGCAAAACGGTACCTTCAAGGCCTCTTGAAGTTCTGAGCTGGGAAACCACCCCTGTTGCCAGGTCCCTTTGGGAAGCTACCAGCAGGGGGCTTGCAGTGTCACCTGGGAGACAATGGGGACACATCCAACTAAGGTGCTCCCTTCTGGAGAATTTGCTACTTTGCAGACCATGAGCTTCTTGACTGTATACTGGGCCCTGTCCATGATTTACCCCTGAACCCAGCTGAGTGCTGACTCATAAAATGAGCTCCATATGTATGTGTTGAATAAACAAATGGATACATTAACATGGCACAATCTCCTTATGTATCTTTCATCTATTTGTAAATCTCTCTCTGGTCCAAATCAGTCCAGAACTTTCAGAAGCAAGCCACGGGACATTGCCTTCAGTGAAGTGCTCTAGCCTTTACCCACCATTTCTGCAATTCAGACATTTCCATTATCTGCAGTGGTAGGTGGGAGACTCTCTCCCTTGAGGTTGATTAAGAACCCCAGGGCTTAGGATATCTAGTAAAATTGAGGATGGGCCTTGGATCGCTAGTTGAACCCATTTCTGCTTCCAGTGCTTCCTGCTGATGATACATGAGGCTATTAAAGGCAGGTGGCTCTGGTGGGGCATCTTTCCCTAGCACAAGCTCGGCTGCAGACCTCTTGGCCTCTGCCTTTAGTGCTGTATGCTTAGCTTTCATTCCATCAAAGCACTGCCTAGCAATTCTCCTCCTCTCCCTCCTGCCTCAGGGAGGCAGCCTTTTTTCCTCCTCCTTACCCAAACTCTCACTTCCCATTTCTTCCCATCACCATGGGGTTGGTCTGCCTCTCACCTTTCCCTTGCAGGTACAGAAGCCTCTATGCTTTCTTAGAGGCAGTGCAAAGGCCTGGTGAATCCCCTGGAATGAGTGAGACAAATTCAAGGCTGTCCTTAAAGGGAAAGGAAGAAGAGCCTCCTTTTCCTCCTCCTCCTCTGCTCTCTTCCTCATTTCTTCTTAAGACTAGTATACAATAAGGTACCAATTATGTTCACAGTTACTCAATTCTGTTAGATATATACATAAACATGAGGTCCTGTAATTTACTGTATTTCATGAAGTCCAGAACACATCAGCAGTAAGATATTACATCATTTTATCTCCTACTAAGAAGAAAAAAAATGCTACCTATTATAAGTATTAAACTCTGTGGATTGTATGCTGTATAACGAATTCAAAATTATTCATATGTGGAAAAAAAGGAATTTTTTTTTTTTTAGGATCAACTAAATCATACTGCATTATTCTGCCCCTAGCTAATTTTGGTTAACGATTGGACTTAGAGATCTTTCTGTGTTCATATTACAAGAATCTATTTCATTGTAAAAATCATTCTGTAGTATTCCGAATAAGGAGATAAAATAGTTTATTTGATCATTCATCTACAGATAGATCTTATTTTTGCATTTGTAAACAATGCTTCAGTGAAGATTCTTGTGAATATTATGAATATTCTCAGTTCCCAGAAGTGGATTTCCTACACTGTATTAAATTTGGATCCTTACTATCAATTTGTTCCATCAAAGATATCTATTTGTAATCCTTCAGTAGTGCCTGAAAGTATCCATTTCCCCAGGCTCTTATCAAGTCTAGATAATAGCAATTATGTTTTCCATTTTTTTTAAATCAAGTTGACCCAAAATGGCATGTTGTAATTTGTACTTCCCACATTGCCAGTGAAAGTAAGCATATTTTCTTAATATTCCTTAGTTATTTTATTTCTTCTCTGGTACTTTGACTACCCATGCCCTTTGCACATTTTAACATCAAGTTGTTCAATTTTTATTGATTTACAGTTTTTTTAATATAGTAAGGCTAGAAATTTTTAAAATATATTTAGAAAGCATTTTCTCCCTATTTACATACTCTAAAATTTTCCATGCTTAGTTTTTATTGTTGCTGAAATGTAACTACTTTGATTTCATTTTTTTGTGGCTTCTGGATTTTGCGTTGCTTAAAAAGGTACCAGACTATAGTTTTCCAGAATATTCCTGTGTGTGTCATATACATGTATGTGTACACATATGTATGTGTGTCTGTGTCTGAGAATGTATTTTTAACTGTTAGTCTGCCAAGAATTTATTTTTGCATGTCATGAGGGAATCTAACTTTGATTTTCTTCACTTAGTTTAGTTTTTAAAGGATTTTCTTTTCTATATAAACTTTAAAATAGTTTAAGTTCCAAAAACAGTCCTCTGAAATTTGATTGAAATTTCATTAATTTATAGAGTAAATTTATTACATTAATTTACCGATAAAGTTATTGAATAAATTAGATAAAATAAACACATTTATTATTTTGGATCTTCCCATTCAAAACATTACCTTACCTCGATGTGTCCCAGTTTCCTTTTTCAAATAATGAGGATAATAATTTTAAATGTCTTATAACATTTCCAAGGAAAACTAAACAAATCATGTAAGTAAAAATATTGGACAATTCTTGGCACATTAAAAGAAAATAAATTCTAGTTGCTATTATTATTGTTATTATTATTTCCTATACTTGTAGGTTTTCTTTACACCTTTACAGATTAGTTTTATAACATTATTTTAAATACTTGTAGGTTTGATCACTATTTCATTTCTACTGTATGTTCTAATTTTTTATTGTTAACACATAAAAAAATGGATTGAAATATACATTAACTATTTTAATATTTATTAAGTATCCTAGATGACCTTTTCCCATTTCTCCCTCTGATCTGGCTCTAATAGTATTGGGAAGTGCCAAGAGCAGAGAAACAGAGACCAGACAGAAGGTCTTAATATGCCATTTTCTTGAAAGTTTGGTGCGTTTGATTTCCAAAATCAAACATAAAGACACTTGCAGTGTTGTGTTGCTCAAACAAATTTTCCCTGTGACCAGTTAGGATACACTGGAGAATTTCCTGTATCGAATATGAGAGTAATCACTGCCATCAGAATCTTTTAATATTGGCTTATGTAAAATACACCTTTGACTATCTCCTTTGTAAATGGCCATTTTATTTAACATTAGGAAGCAAGTTGTTTTGAGACAACTGAGAAAACTCAGGATGCCCAAGAGGAGGATACAGCTTGGTGGATTTCTACCATTCTCATGATGCTCAAGAGAGGAAGTGGCTAAGACTTACTAGAATTCTTAGATGTATTATCCTCAAACAAGAGGTGTCAGTGGGGAGAACTCTGGGTAGGCTGCTGAGTCTAAAAGAACATCATCTTCCTTCAACCGACTACCCAGGGGGTTTATCAGTTCCTTGAATAACTGAGTCACATCATTAATATCCAAAAGAAGAATATGATGAACTCTATGATTATCAGATTTTTAGAAATCTATTTTTATATTAACCTCTTTCAAACATCAGTGGGGCTCACAGGGTTCATATTCAGCTCATTTAAAAGCGGGTCTTGCTATCCCGAACATTGTTTGAAACTTTTCTTTTTCTCTCTTCATTCTTATGAGGACAGCATCCCCTCAAGTGTTACTGGCCTGGTTCCACTATGTCAAATGTATGCAGCAGAGAAAGGAGATACACCAGCAGCTGGAGTGGCTGAGCGGAAGGAAGGAGACTAAAATGTATTAATCCCATTTGAAGCAACAGGCACTGTGTTGAATGCTTTCAGATACAATACCACGTTGATCCTCATAACAATCTTGCAAGGAGAACGTTGCTATGAGTATGTTCACACCTGGAGAAACTGAGGCATAGGGAAATGAAGATTTGAACCAGGGTTGGTTTAACTCCAAAGTTCATGGGTCAGAAATGCCAGCTCATTTAGAATTCCAGCTAGAACTACCAGAGATCTTAGGCCAGGTCTCCAGAATCCTTGATACAAGACCTTGGTAATGTGGAGGCCAAAGATAAGTCTCAATAGACTGGACTTATGCATGAAGAAATAAACTTCTTTTTTGGCAAAATACTCCATCAAGAGCTCCCCTGATGGGCAATTCAAAACCTTTCCAAGACAACGAAGACCTGCCGTCTTAATGGGAATGCTGCTGCTGTCTTGATCTTTTGGTTAAAAATCTACTTCCTGGAACAAGGTCACTCTCTTCCAGTATTTTCCATCTCTAATCTTGCTCAGTGAGTTAAGATCAGACAAATAGGACTGAGGAAGCTGTAGGCAGACAGAATTAGCAATAATTCTTTCCCACAATACTGCACTCCATTCTTCTAACATACCTCAAGTGCATGCCCTCGGCCAAAACAGATCTGGCAAGAGGAAGATTAACAATGATGACAAAAATAGTCCCTGACTTGATAAAACAAATATCAACTGGGTCAGGGGACAAGAACTGCCCATAACTAACCTTGGGATCTAATATGTTCTTCATTAGCACAGTATTGCACCATCTTAAGCATTTCACCTCATGCTAACTCTGAAGTTAGACCTTAAGCCTCTGCCCTTGAACTTAGTCAATATTTGCAAACTGTAGGGGAAAAAAAAAAGGATATAGATCTGCATGGGGGGTGAATGGAAAAGATTCCGGAATAACTTTTCTGGCTTTCTGTAAGCTCACCATTTCCAATTCCTTGATTTTTTTTTTTTTTTTTAGAACCAAACTTTAGAGACAAAGTTCCTCAAGTAGATGTTTTCTGTGACATTGTGTGTAGTGTGTGTGTGTGTGGGGGGGTGGAGGGGTAAATTTTCATTGAATAAAATGTGGCTTTGTCTTAGTCTGAGCTCCCTAATTTCCTCTCAAGATAAGGATGAGCTCATTGAACCTATCTGGTCTCTAGATCAGTAAACACTCTGCATGGGGCAAATTCCAGTCCCAAACCCTGGGCTCCTGCACTTCGGGAGCCCATTGATTTTCCCTTTCCTGAGGCTTCAGGGTGAGAGGTCAGGGCAGGTGGTGGCGTGGGTGGTCAGATTTCCTCTGTCTTCCTCTCTATCCAAGGCTCCAATTCTCGGATGTGGGAGCATTCAGTCTCACCATGTCCAGAGCAGAGGGTGCCTTCTTCACCATCTCCTGCCATTCTTTTATTCGGACATGTACCCCAACTTTTGCCATGATTTTTGTGCCATCTGTTATTGTTGTTGTTGTTATTATTGTGGTACAGGACCTTCTGCATAATTAGGCAAGTTAGCGTGATCTACCTCGAAGCTGCACCTCCATGCTCTGTAGGATCTATTTTGCAAGGAAGTTTCTTTTCTGATCACCTAGCCATGAACTCTGGTCTTCCCTAAGTAAAGTTGCCCCACTCCACTTCCTTTTCCCCTCACCAGTGGTAGGAACTGCAGATCCATTTTTCCCATTGATCAATGTGCAGCATTTTGAAGTGTGTCTTGGACATCCTCCCTCCCATCTATAACACCAGCTTGCTCTTTTGAAGGCAGGATCCATATATAGCTCACTCTTGTTTATGAACTCTGCCTTCCTTCTTTACCAGGAGCTCAGTGAATGTCGATTTGGGATGTGACATTGAGAAAAGAAAAAAGGAGTAAAGTACCAATGGTAGCATTTAAAATGCCAGGGACTACCCTATGGGGGCACCCATTTCTCAAGGCTAATGATAATTCTCTCTCTTTGACTTCCTCTTCCTCCTACCTTTTATTGAGCACATGCTATACCAGGTACATTCCCCCCAGCATATCTTATTTATTCCTCGATTCAGGGAGTAGGTCTTGTGTCATCAAAGAACAAACAAGGGCTCAAAAGGACTTCAAAAATATCAAATCATGGACGAGGCTTCAGATGTAGGTTTCTTGGAGTCTGTAGCCCATGCCAGTGACAGTGGTGCTGCACCCTCTTGTCTCCCAGACTGCTGCTGCAGAATGCTGATCCGTGCAGACTGTCCGTGGGCTAGCAAACAGGGAGGCATCTGTGCAGGTCAGGGCCTCATTTCCTCTCTGAAGGGGAAGGGCACATTTCCCCACTGTCTTCTGTGTTTTTGTCTCTTACTGTGCTTCCTACAAACAAAAGTGGTATTTGCTTACTGAAAAAAAAAAAAATCTAAAGACTACAGAAATGTATAAAGTCAATGCAGAAATTGCCCCTTACTTAAATGCTTTCTTGCTTACTTCTATTCCTCAAAAGTAACATTTATTATGGTGACACGTATTTATCATGGTATACATGCACTTCTATGTGTATGTATGCGCATGTGCATGCATGCACATGCTGGATAGATACAGAGATATTTGGACTTTAAAAAGAACCTCACAAAAGTGGATCCAATCCATGTTATGTAAATATTCTTGTATTTACTTTTAAAATTCAACAACATATCATGGATAACTTTCTATTTCATTATGTATTTCACCCTCACAATTTTAGTGGGTAAATAATATTCCATAGGCCTTGGAATCAAAATGCAAATCCGACAAACTAAAAGTAGAAATAAAGCCTTTTCAAAAAAGATAGGTATAATTATTGTGTGGCAGAGGTGACATAAGAGGGAAGTGGGGTCAGTTCCACCCAGGTTAAATTCACTTAAGAAGACATAAAGTCACCCAGTTTGTTTTAACAATCTACCTAGTGGATGACTTTGGGTCTACTGAGGATTTTTCCATTGTTACATATCCCTGAACATGTCATGTAAAATTTAGACACATGAACTGAGGCTGTCCCTGCTTCAAACCCCAGTTGTCTGTGACTCTTCCCCATTCAGCCAGGGTCAAGCACTGGTTCTAGAAGGGACTTCACAAAGGAAGTACAGAGACAAAGCATCAAGGTTTTGACTTTTGAATTTCTAAATAGGGTCTTAAAACTCAGTGTTGAGACACCAGTCTTAAAAGTGCAGGCTTTTAATTTGCCAGACCTAACTTTTTTTTTTAAACAGTATGATAGAAAAGAGTGTTTTTAGTTTCAAAAGCTCAAACACCAAAGAATCAAGGAGGCATAAAGCTTCATCTACAACAAAGAGCAGAGATAACACGTGAGGATCCAGCCCTGCTCACCTTCACTGGCTGGAAGAGGTCTCCCTGGGCTATGGGACAGAATGGCAAAGAGGTATGTAACTAGACCCTGTCCCTGTAAAGTGTCCCTTGGATCTTAGGCTAAACCCGGAGCTTGGGTGGAGATGACAGGACAGCCAGGTACATTGGGACCTTGAAGAAAGAATTTACAGCGGTGTTCCATCCGGCACCCAGAATGTCATCGCCATGCAGACGTGGCCTGGGCCAACATGGTGTGGCTACATTAGGGTACCAATGGCGAGTGAGCACCGGTAGCTGAGGCCTCTACCACAAAATGGCTTGAGAAAAGGGTCAGACTTTCCCGAGTTCAGATCACTGCAGGTATTATCATGAGGAAGAAGGTGAGTCACTGAGGATCTGGGGACACCTCAGTGGAACGGGGCATGGAGCTCTGGCCATGGTCACAGACATGGTGCTCTGCTGACAACTTGGAATTGGATGACTCATGACTCCTCTGCTCAAGGACCAGACAGTACAGCATTGTTGGGACATTATAACCAGAGGCCTCCCCCAAGGACATCAAACACGGGGAACTGAAAGTCCACAGGAAGAGAGTAGAGCAGAGAGGGATGGAATCTTCTCGGAAACAGCTGAGCAGGCCTGGAGGTGCCTAGATTGCTTTCTGCCATCAGAACAAAGATGAGCTCAAGATATAAATTAAGTTGACTTGTAGGGGGAAAAAGTCATGGGTTTTAACCAAACCGAATATGTGCCTTTGTCGTTCCTACTGGCTGAGGTGTGCAAATATTTCGATACGATGGCTAGCTAGATGAGGAGTTGGTGAGGCAAAACCATGCACCTTTAAAAATGTTATGGGTGTTGCCAAGTTTCTCTCCAAAACTTTGGTGGTCCCAGCTCACGCTGTTTGTCACCAGGTCTGTTGGACAGAAACTTCTGTCCCATTCCTGGTCAAGCTCTGAATGATAACAGCTATTTACTAATATTTTGCCAACCTGAAAGGGAAACAAAAAGTCTTAACTCGTCCTTTGACCACTGTCCACTGCTGCAAGTTTCAGCCATAAATCCACTTGGAGTTTTCTTTCTATTCGGGAGCCCAAAGTAGAGGAAAAAATAAGACTGGATTAAAATTAAAATGTTGAAAACAAGCAAATCCATTTCATTTATTTATTTTTTTTCTGCCACTGAATCTTGTTACCTGTAATGGCAACTCTCATAAACTTCATCAAATTGCCTAGGGTCAGTCCTTCCTAAACCAAGCTCCTTCAGTCTGGTGGTTTGTCCCTTTTTCTTAGAAACTAAAAAAGTAAGTTCTAATGTTTTTTATGTCAATATTCCAGAAAATGAAAATGTCATGATTCCTTTTGCGTAGAATGAATAACCTACCTTTAATGGCTTTCCTAGATTTCTTTCTTCTTTGTTTAGTTATGGAAGGAAGGTCTTAGCACTGCACTGGATGAATCTGGCTTTCCCCAAAGACTCAGAGTTCTAAGGAGACATACTAAAACGAGACATGGTCTCTGAGTTAGGCAACCTGGCAAACTGAAATCGCTGAAAGAGCAAAGGCTACTTGGCCCTTTGACACAGAAAAACTCAGGAGGGGGTAGCACACAGTGTTTGAGGTCGCTGACAGCATCAATAAGAAATATTTGTCTTCATTCTCATTTGAAGGTAGAAAAAGCAAATAAAATTTATCAAGAAACTTTTTCCTGCTTTTCATGTAGGAGTAAGGCCAGATCTTACTCCACGTCAATCTGAACCTGCTCATTGGCAGTATTCTTTTTACTATAGAAGGGATGGTCCCAAAATAAAATTTCAAATTTATAATAATAATATCAAATAAATTATAATAAGATCATAAAATTTATATCTTGTGTAAATATAAAATATATTTTATATTTAGAAATAACTACTGGATTTGCTCAACTTTTTTGCTTTTGTGTTCATAAATATGGGCTTTATAAACAAACTGAGTGTACATAGATATGTATGTTTTGTGATGCATATCTGAACTAGTTATACAATATGACCTCTTTTGCATATATGATTGAATTCACCCATAAAAGCATAACGTCCAGGTACCTTTGGGGAAAGAGAAAAGTTTTGTTTGCTTTTGGACCATTTTCCCAATTTCTTCTGTAGCATTGGTCCTCTTGGAATTTCTTACTTAGTAAAATTTTATTTACTCCTTGGGCTGGGGTTGTGGCTCAAGGGGTAGAGTGCTTACCTAACATGCGTGAGGCACTGGGTTTGATCCTCAGCACCACATAAAAATAAAATAAAGGTATTGTGTCCACTTACAACTAAAAATATATATTTAAAAAATTTATTTACTCCTTTTTGCTTATGAATTCATCTACTTGGCTGAGATGTTTCATGTGTAACCCTAGTATTAACTATGTTAATTCTTGGATTTGGAGTGGAGAAAAAAAAACAGAAATAATACTCATTTGGTAATGTATGTATCATTCATGATTTTTTTCTAAGTGCAGATACCTATCCTCATGTGCACACACCCAAGTTATGTTTGGACACTTGTACATTTACCCTGCTCCGTGCCAGCCTTCAAGGTTTTTGCTCAACTTTAGTGTCAACCGCTGAGCTATGGATAGAGATTAAGGGAACACATTGTTTTGTTGGTTTTCTTTCTTTCTTTCTTTCTTTCTTTTATTTCTGTTTACCAATGATTTTTCCAGTTGTGAATAATCGGAAATAGGAACATTGATTTTTAGATTTATTTTCCAACAGGTCAAGGGTAACACGACAATGACAAGAAATCCCTAGCTCCAATTTTCAGGGTCTAGAAATACTTACACCAAGGAATTTCCAATACCAGTAAAGCACAGTGTACTATTTGCACAAGCACTGGGGGAAAACCCAGAACTTTCTATACTGGCAGATTTATTTGCAGAGACACAGGCATTTTTTCCAGGGTGGCTGCCAAACTATCTCCTGAGCTTGTCTAGCTAGCACCTGGGCCACTCCGCAGGGGGCTTTGCAAATAATACCCTCCCCTTTGCCAGGATAGAGGCTGCCTAAGTGATTCTGTTTCAGTGTGTTGTGGCACCTTAATCTTTCTAAGCTGCTCCACTCCTATCCTGGGGCCAACCCAAGAATGGCTGCTAAGGGTGTGGCCACAGAAGCTGTATGACTGAGGCTGGGGATAAGGCCTAAGAAGATGACAAGAGTGGGCTTTGGATTTTTAGAACACTTCTGTGATCTTCAAATTTAAACATCTTTGGAAGTTGGGATGGGTCTGGATGTAGTTCTTAGACTACAAGTTAAAACAAAGTGGTAAGGTAATAAAAGCCACTGACTGGCTTTTGAGAAAGAGAACCTATTGTTATTTGGCATAAACCATGTGCCAGGCTCCTGCTTCTATAACCTTTTTTTTGAAGGCTTGATAGAAGTCACATATGCTATTATCTATTTTATGCATTATATTTAAATTTTATTTCATTTGTAGTATTGGGGATGAACCCAGTATATGCTAGGTAAGTGTTCTACCCTGCTCAGTTCTTTTTTTATAATTTTATCTTGGGACAGGTCTCTCACTAAGTTGCCCAGGCTGGCCTCAAACTTGTGATCTTCCTGCCTCAGCCTCCTGAGTAGGTGGGATCACAGGCGTGTGACACCACGCCCAGCATTATCATCTATTTCAATTTTCACTTTCAACCTAAAAGATCTTTTACCTAACCCAGTGAGAATATTGAGTCATGTTGTTTCTTAGCAGACAACTCTTTTATTTAAAACCGGATAAGTTTTGTTAGAATTTACTTGTTATTCAGCTTAACATACACATTCATATCCTTTGTCGTACCCAATGAAATCATTGTTGTTTTGAGCAGAGAAATCTTTTTTTTTTTAAATAAACATTTTATAGTACTGGAATATAAAGATGGAGCTGCTTCTGTTAAACAAGGTCTTAAAATGTTGGCCCCAGATATAATAATACCACATTGCTCTAGAGATCTAGAAATTTCTAAAATTTTTTTTAGTGATATTCATTCTTCTTCACAAGCAGGACTGTGACCCAATCTCTCATAGAGAAGTGTCTCTCACCCTGTGAGTTCTTATGCAGGATGTGGAAGGACTCTCTGACCTTGGACAGGAAACAAGTCCCATAATTGAGGGTGGGGGGAAGGCTGGGGGCAGAAATACCTAGACAGACCATATAAGGTGCAAGGCACAATGGAGACCAATAAGACCTGGCCTCCTTGAGGTGGGGAAGGTCAGACCCCATCACCTGCCTTCAGGCAACACAGACCTGACATGGAACCAGCACCCAAGTATTCCTGTGCACCCACAACGTGTCATTTAAGCATGTACCACTGGAAGAGAAGCACACTGAACCCTTGATATCTTAATGTTTACTTTAACAGTGGCTCATGGCTGTGAACAGAGGGGGGGCAGCTATGACACAAGCACCCAAGGCTTGGCAAGAGGCCAAGACACTTACCAAAGGGAGAAGGATCATGACTAGAGAAGGATCCAGTCACACTTGGTTCACTTTAAAATCTTGCCCTTGCCTTGCTCTTTAATCCAAATCACCTTTCTCATGAGAAGCAAAACATCGTGAGAATTTTTTTTTTTGCATGTAGGAAAGTTAAAATTATTTTAAATAAAATAATTTTAAATTTAAATAAAATTATTTTAAATTCTCCTAGAACACTCGAGGATTGGCATTGAATAGATTGGAGGCAGATTTTCCAATGCCCAAAGCAATAATCCTTTGATGATTTTTCCTGTAGTTTCAAAAACTACCCTATAGGTGTTTACCCCAGTGTAAAGCCTCCCTCCAAAAGGTTATATTGTTGATAAGGGGATATGGTGCTACTTATTACTTTGGTATCTTTCATAATTTTGCTTATTTTTCTATTGGCTGTTTTATAAAGTTGTGTCTGCTGTTTTCCTTTCTGCACACTTCCTCTGTATTTTGTGCCTTTCAGAAGACAAGAATACTTATAGATCCCAGAATTTGGCAATGTATTGCAAATATATGATGTATGTTCTCCTACTTGTATTCAGGGGTGTCTATTTCTCATCTCAGCATATGTCACTAAAAGAATGTGTGCAAAATTTTATCTATTAATTTTAAAGAAAAACTTGTAAATCATTTATGATTGCTTTAATGAAGATAAAATGAATGAATCCCATTTTATTGTTAGCTTGTGAAGCTTATATATTCCATTATAAAACGGGCACGGGTATCCCTCGAGATGTGCAGGGGACAAAGTTTGTGATCAGATTTAGAACAGATCAGGGTTAAGAATGGTGGTGCATGATTTTTCTAGACCAAGTCCATCAGATAATTTAGAATCACTCAAGTAAGGAAATGAAGCTGTATTTTTTACTAAACCTTCCATCAGAAAACATTTCTACTTCATGTTTTGGGTCAGAATGTGGATTATCTCATCTGGTTTAAAGCAGATCAGTGTTAAATAAGTTCACGAGGAAGGAAGAGTCACCGTATAGCTGCAATGCCTCTTCTTTCCAAGAAGAGAAGTTGGAAGGTGGGAGGATTCTTTTTGCTCTAATCAGGGAATAAATATCTAAACATGGAGGGACATAGACATGATCATCCTTTGTACAATTTAATTAGGAGACTGGAATTTAAGTTTGTGCAGTTGATGGGAAAATAATTCCAAGTGCTAAAAGCTCATTATCTTTTAATAAAGTTTTGACCTTGCATTTATTCCAAGAACCCCTGTGTCATTAGGGTCAAAATGTAAAGTTCTCATCATTTAGCTGAAGATGAAAGAAGAAATCTGTGAGACCAAGAAGATACTCTACAAGAGCTTGTTTAGACAGAAGGATGGTAGAGCTGTGGTGAACAGTGGATAGTTAAATAAATCTCAAATAGGCAAATGACTCAGCTAATTCTTGTTCCTGATGCAAGGATTTAATTCATTTTCAGTTACTATGATAAAGTACCTGAAATTAGATACTTTATAAATAAAAGGCTTGATTAGCTCACAGTTTGGAAGCTTAAAGTCCAATAAGGGGCAGCCCATCAGTTCAGCTCCTGTGAGGAACTCTTGGTAGATGGCATGATAGTGAGAATAGTATGTGTGGGAGGAAGAGATCACATGGCAGGAATGGAAGACAGATAGATTCAGAGACCAAGCTTGATCTTTTTTAACTGGCTCTTGCAGGAACTAACCAGGGTCCAGAGAGAATTTAATCCCTTCTGAGGATGGCTCCCTGAATGACTAATTACCTTGCACTAGACCCCACCTCTACAAGATTCCACCAACCCTCAACACCACCACACTGGGGACCAAGCTTCTAGCATTTGGAACTCCTGGGAACATACTCCAATCATCTCTAAATCAAAAAAGAAGACATGATTTCAAAACAAAGAAGAATATTGATCTATGAAATGTTACAATCAGTCTTCTTGGTATGAAACATGCTATCAAAACTGTCTAGAGGATCATTTTAGGAAGATTTTGAAAATTTACATCATTCCTTAGTTCTGAGTTCAGCAGAAATAAACATAATGCAAGTGTTAGATCCCATATTTTAAGTAATAAATTTGTCATTATGTGACTGTCAGGAACATCTTTCCTTGTTCTTTGAATCATTTGACATTAACAATTGAACTTTAGTTTGAGGGCGGAGCAAATCTGAGAGAAGAGGCTTCTGAGCGACATCTAGCCATTTACAGCATTTACTGCAAGATAGATCTAGGAGTTGCATGCATTGATGCTGGGGTTATGTAACTAAGAATTGTAACCCAAGGAAAACTCTATACTTGATATTACAATCACAGCTAGTCTACTGCCTTACAATTGCACCCAGGTCCAAACAGGAAATGTCATGCATTTCAAATAAAAAAATTCAAACGGCACTGAGCTTGTAATGTATATTTTATTTTGCACAAGCTTGCATATATACTGCACATACATTCAGTTTAAGAGAAGATGGAAGGCACACAAGGCAATTGGACTACTGTATCCTTTAAGTGGTACAAAGCAAAAGGTAAAAGTTTGGAGAGAATACAAAAGCTTAAAACACACAAAGTAAAACCCCCTCCCTCCCTCCCTCCCCACAACAACTTATTTTTTTTCCTGTTTTAAAATTTAGTAGCTGCCAAACTAAATTTTTTACTTTTACTTTAAAATCAATTGTCTACTGCACCTTTTAATTTTCTTTTTAATATGGACAGGGAGTCTCATTGTTTTATCATATCAATTAATATTACAGTACATCCTTGGTAATACAAAATTGTACACCTTCATCAAATAAATTAGGATAAATTAAACCAATAAATTATGCAAAGTCTTCAGAACAATAGACAATAACAAAAATCCACAATTGAAATTGCCTCTAGCTAAAAAAAAAATCAAAAATTGACTTTATCAGTTCAGTTATTGTACTATATTCAAATCAAAGGGTCTTTATTACAAAAAAAAAGAGCTTCATAATGCTATTTACAACATATTGCTAAATAATATAAAGGCAGTGTTTTGTCACGGTTTATACTATATACATATGAGAATGGCTGGGACAATATTGGGGGAAGCCATGACCTTTGATTCTTCTAGGTAGTGCTGAGACCAACCCCAAATACATTTTTTTTTCTAGTTCTAAATTTAAAGTGGTAATATACAATTTTGAATTTTTATCCCCCTATATAGAGGACTTGAATATTTAAAAAATACAGAATGAATCCATCTTCCCCAAGGAAGTCTAGCTCATTTGCCTTTCTGCTCTTGTTTGTGCATTTTAGGGGGTGTCTGATTTAAGAGAGGGCTCAGTTGAAAAGACTCAAAGTCCAGACGCTTCCACATTCTGTTATATTCTTAGAAGGATAATTATAAGAAGATGCAAAGCTTAAATACCAGTTTTGATCCCAGCTCAGAATATGAGCATTTTAGCTTGAGTTTTATAGATGGTTCATAACCAACAGATCTACAGAAAACAAAACTGCATTTCCTTCAACATAACATTTAAGTGCAAAACAGTAACTGCTTACTCATATCAACCAGTTACATTTTTTTTAAAGGGGAGCTTTTTGAAAACAATGCTTCTTGTAATTTGCAAACACAGAGTTTGTACCAGAAGGAAACATTTGTACTATTCACACCAATGAATACTCTATAATATACATGGCAAAGAGGTTTTGCACTGTCCTCACATATACACTGCTTTTTTTAAGGGGAGTCTGTAAACCACTTTGTCTTTGATGAATTGATGACTGCTTCTAGGGGACATCCTATTTTGAAAGCTCCCAAATCTTTAGCTTTATGACTCAATATTCACCTGCATATGTGTGTGTGTGTGTGTGTGTGTGTATGGAGGGGGTTCTTACTAAATGTCTTCATGTACATAGAAAAGAAACTTCATAAATTTACAGAAACTGCATTACCCTTGCCCTTGACATCTGATAAAAGAGACTGTTATCTTTTAAAAGTAGAGAGCAGGATTTTCAAGAATGCTTTCAACTGTCTATACAGTCACTGTAGTATTCCTAATAAATTCAACAGATGTTGTGAGAATGTAGTTATTTATTAAAATCTCATGTCTTACGTAACAGCAGCCATGAGGTTAAATATTTACATTGCTTTATAAAAGTTCCCCTCTTGCTTTAGTGTTTCCATTTTGCTTTTTTTTATTTGTCTGTTTGTTGCTTTAAATTTTTTTTAAATGATATTCACCCACATCCCTAGTACAGTAACAAAGATTCTGCAAACATAAAACACTTTAATTAAATAATACTCGGAGGCACAAAGCAAACTTCAGGAGTATGTGGGTGAACATTTACTTAAATAATTACTACATTCTAACATCTTCCACGTGTTTTACCATTTAATGTGAAACGTCCTCATTTAAACAGCCAGAGAGACAGTAAGAATTAAATGTTTTGTTGTTGCAAATAGAACATTCTTTTCACAAAACATAACAAATGTCTAAAATAGGTTCTTAAATCTAGATAGGAAAAGGTAAGCTTTCCACTTCACACGAATATATATATGTATATTTTTACATGTGTGTATATGTGTGTATGTGTTTTTATATTCACACATCTGCACACACATACATAGCACATGGTATGAAATATTGCTTCTATACTACTTTTCATTAGGCTAAGAAAACACAAGATTTGCACCACAGTTACAAAAAATTGGCTTCTACAAGAATTTTCAAAACTCGAATGCTGCTCAAACAATTGAGGAAAAAAATAATTTGCGGTATCAAACTGTTCTAAAAATTCTCTTCTTCAAAAACGTATTCTCCCGCTTTGTTTTAAAAAGACACAAAATATGCATAGCTATCAACATTACGTCAAACAGCCAGAAAAAAAATCTAGTGTTTATTGCAGCTGTAGTAATTGGAAATAAAGTCAAAAAGATGAAATCGAAAGCCACAGAAGGCACAAGAACAATTGTACTTGTGGGAAAAAACTGGTATTTTGAAGGATTTTTAAAAATCCCCCCGCTGGTGCATTTAGATCTAGGCACAGACTATAACCTCAAGTGTACACGTAAAACTAATTTAGAATTAGCAGAAAATAAGTGTAATGTGGAATTTCAACATGGACTTTAGACTCTTTTTTTTTTTTTCTCTCCTGTGTAAACTGTCCCTCATCCTTCACCCTCCCACCGCGGAAAGTCAACTTTCTCCCATGGACCCAATTTTCAGGTGGTGAGAGTTAAGATTTGAAAGTTGGTGATTTTTGTTTTTCAAGTAACTGTTAAATAGGAGTTTTTGAGAGACAGGTTTTTATCACTTTCCAATGCACTCGGAGGCACAAGATTGTAAAAGGGGGAAAACTATCTGAAAAGCAGAGTGGTCGAGTTCTGTTTTCAGAACAAAGAGGTGAGTTTATCCTCAAGCTGCAATTTTGACTCTGAAATCATTTCTGTGCCTCGGTAAACACTGAGGGGATATTCTCAGTGCTGTAAGTGCATCGACACTAGGTTGTAAACACACACTTTTACTTAATTTATCTATCTAAATTAGAAAGGCAGGGGATAATAATATGAAAACTCCAAATAAGTCTGGAATCAATATTTCACTTGCCCCAGATTAAGACACCTAGTCATCTGTCTACCCAGGTGAACCACTGCTCTGCCGTTTTGCCCTTTACCTTGCACAGGGCAACACAACGTTGATGTTAGGAATTACCCGGAACAGCAAAGACCAGTTGCATGCTGACATGAACAACGAATGTCAGACTCTTCCCTATGAAGCAAATTCAGATGGCTTCTCTACTTGTGCTGATTGGAATCTTTTTTTTTCCCCCTAGACTTTTATTCCAATATAATGATTATCCAAACTTTTTTTTTCTTTTTAAGCAAGCCAAAAAAAAAAAAATGACAAATTGGATCCTAATGATTCAGTGTGCATGAGTGTGAGGGTGTGAGCTGGGAGATAGATGTGTGCGACCGTGGGGGCTTAGCGAAAGGGTTGGCGCACCAGCCCCAACCGCAGCACACTCTGTCCACACTGTGAGGGCCTGTGAGTCTCCTGAATGATGCCCGGCATCACAGGACTGCACCATTTAATTTAAAGTCAGCAGGTTTTAAGGCTTTGTGCTGACAATAATTGTGTTCATACATTCCTGTCCATCAGCAGAATTTATAAATGATGTTAAATTACAGTGAACGGGTCAGCTAGTCAGTCACATGGGTCAACCTGCAGTCTCCAAAGTCAAATATGATTTTTATAAAAATTAAGGGAAATGGCATTTATGTTCTGTATGTTTTAAATACCAGATTTGTTACTGTGTCATTTTAGGAGGTGTATATCAAATTATCTAAGGGGAAGGAGGGGCCTGGAAAACGCCATTAGAATGAATCATGAATTTGACTCCATCCACACACGAAAATTCATCTAAGAAAACAAGTGTGAATGCTGTTAGATTTTTTTTTTAAATGCACGTATGGGACATTGTACATCACTGAAAAAACTGGGAAAAAAAAAGAAAAGAAAGAAAAAAGAGGAGAATCATTGAAGAAAGCTTAAAATAGCAGCTAGCTTTCTTAGGTGTGCTGAAATTGTGTCTTTTGGGTTAACCCCAAATTTTCCTACGCTATACACTATTCTCACATTTTGGTCAATCCTAGCTTCTGACTTAGAAGAGACATTATCAATTGCTTTCAAACGTTATACCTAAAATGAAAAAAAAAACACTTAGACTGTCGCCACTTTGAATACCCATCAGGGTAGTGTAGAGCTGTATATATGGAAACAGGTCATTCTCACACGTCCTCCTCTTAGGAGGCAAAGATCAAGTCAGCTGACAGCTGTCAACAAACTTGTAGTGTAGGCAAGGATTTTATGGTCCATTGGGATTTCTTTTATTCCTTACTGTAGAAAGGTATAGTGTCTTAGAAAAAAAAAAGAGTTGATTAAACAAATAATAATTCTTTTAAGCATATAAACAAAGTCAAGCAAAGAATATATTTGAAGCTTATGTGCCTTTTAATATCTGAAGCAAAATAAATAGAAAATGATAACAAGTTATAGGGCTTTTCTCTATGAAGAGTGATCTAAGCTCACTTATTGTGAAGAACCTATTATAAAGTTGACAGAGGTGGCTAAAAGATCATGTGTGATTCCAGTCTTATCTTGAAAGAGTTAGTTTTGTACAAAATTGCTTTGCCTCCATTAGAAACTGGTACTAGTTTGGGGGTGTTTGCCATTGCTCTTAGGTAAAGACCGACAGTGATTATTTTTTTCTTTTTTAATTTGGACTGTTGGGGTATTTTTGAAAAGTGAGCTGCTCATCTGTCATTGGGATTATTTTTAAACACATAAGAAAAAGCTACTTACTGAGTTCAAACCAAACAAAATACTTCAGTGTATGAAGTGGTTTCATTGAGTTTCCAGACCTTCTTAACAATGAAAAACAAGAGACACATCAATGTCAGTAGAGCTGTGCTGTGTCATGGTTTACCTCAGCCAACCGCCATTTGCAATAAGCCACCAATCCAGCGGGTGCATCTTTAACAAATGCCCTTCCTTGCTAATGTAGACTTTACACGCGCCAACATTCTTTTTCCCTGAAAATTAACCCTATGTTAAGTCTCCAAATGTTAAGGGCCGTGGGCAAAAGTAAACTAAAGGCGGAAGGAAAAATAACCATCCCCTCATTGTGGAAAACAAAAGGAAATGAGAGAGATGATGATGAGGAGGAATTACCAGCTGATTTCATAACATATCCATGCCTCCCATACACATATATATGAAATCAAAATCTAGACACATAAGTTGGACATCCAAAGGGGACTGCTACTATTCATACATTCAAAAAGAGTTGTTGAAGTTTCTACTCATGAAGCAGCTCTTGTAGGCAGTTTGGGGATTTGAAAATCTCAGGGACTTCACTATCCAGCTTGCAGATGACCTTGTATATGGCCTTCTTCCAGGAAGGATCAACATCTTTGCCTGCGATAATGGCATTGAAAAACTCCCGTAATGTGATCTGCGCAACTTCCAGGAATCTCTCTGGAACCTGCTGATACAAGGAGACAATGGCATTAATAAAGTTTTCAGTTTCAGGTCTACAATCTTCAAAGGAAACTGAGCTAAGTTCGTTCTTTCAGAAAGAGGCTTCCATGGTACCTGCATTTTCTAAAAATGGCCGGCTTCTATTCTCTTATGTAAAGTCATTATATATAGTAGCATTGTAACATGAGGTTGACAGCTCTGTGGAGTTTTAGAAAAAGAATTGTGCAGAGCCTACACGCAGACCTATTGAAAAAAATAGGATTTCATTGTGAACATTAGGGTAGAGAATAGGGAGGAGGCAGTTGGGATTCCTGATTTTATTAAATAGGTCCATTCCAGAAGAAAGTCTCCAGCGAATTTGTCAGAATATAATTCATATTTCCTTTTGATTTCCATCATGAAAATAAAATGTGTTCTCACAATCAAATAATAAATAATTGAGCATCTATATAAACTAAACCCATACTTTCAATAAAGAAAATTTAAAATCTCAGCTTCTGGGTTTGTATCAGGACTGTTGCTGAACTCTCAATTGTGTATTAAAACAATCTGTACCATGAAGTACTCTACATTCATAAAGGAGTAAGATAATATCACAAAATATAAAATTTAAACTGAATCCTAAAAATGCCACATCAGAAACTGCTTTGAGGTTAGAATTGCTCCATAAGAAAATGATTTATGCAGTTGATAATAATTATGAAAACTAACATTTTAGTATATATCAGGCACTAGGTTACCTATTGAATGTCATTTCATTCTCCCAAATTCTCTGTGAAATATTATTATCCCAGTTATACAATTAAAAAAAAACTGAGGGATCAAGGAAATTGCTCAAGGTCATTACATTCCAAGATAAACACTTCCCAAGTATTCTTTTTAGATCTGTATTTATAAAGCCTTTTCTTCTACAGCAATTAATAGATGTGTTGTGTATGTGTGTGCATGTGTGCACGTGTGTGTATGTGTGTGTGTCTATGTTCTCTTGTTAATTTAATAGATTCACCTCTTGACCAGGGAAAGGAGTAGCAACTGGTGTACCTATTTATTATTCTTTTAAAGTTACTTATAGTAAAATGTGGTCTATCTTTCCCCATTATCAATATAATGGATTCACAGAATAATGCCACCAACTCATAACTTTCCAAGTACATATTGACACTCAGTGGATATCTTTCAGGGGTGCATTTATGCATTGCTGACTGTTTTATTTTTACATATAAAGACATACAAGTACCATGGCTGTATTTTAGATACATCTGTCTACACACATAACAGATGAAAGATGTTTTTCTCAGTACAGATATGCTGCAGAAAAGGAGAGAAAAGGAGAGGTATTGTCATGTTGAGCCTCTCTCCCCACCTGTTCCCCAAACTGGTGCAATGGACCTTTTCATCAGGATAGTAACTGGTAAAGAAAACTAAAATAATGACCCAATATTCCAGTTTTCAACATTTAAAATTGGACGAACAAGCTTATTACTCCCAATAGCAAATCAATCGTTCTCTTTAGGTAAACCTAGTAATTCCCCAGCAAAAAAGGGGGGTTCTATTTGGTGTCTAGCAAAAGGAAGAATTCTGTGCAACCTTTACCAAACACATTTACACTGGCCTATTGTTAGCACACAGTTCCACATCCATGGGTGACCGTCTGGAAAGTCACCCATGGATGTGCGTGCAACCCACCGTTCCCTCCTGAGAACTCATCCAGCTTTCCCACAAACCACTGGTGATCTCCCCCAAAGCTCCTGGATACACGCGAGGATTTGTTGGAGGAGAGCTTAGCCTCCCACTCACCTTATACCAGGACAAAGTCATTAGGCAGACTTGTTGAGTACTCTTCCCTCCTCCTCCCAAAGATAATCCTCCACATTTTATCAAACGGGCATTACTGAGAGAGGGGATCTGGATGGAGAACAGTTAGGCAGTGTAACTACCCACCCTAACTATTTGGACTGGGAGCTGTTAGCCAAATGCTACAGAAACATAATCATTGGCATTTATTAAAATAAACATTTCAAGAAGTGTGGTTCCACTGGCCATTGGCAATAGAGCCTCTACAAAAATCTATGTTCCTTGAACACTCAGAGGAGCAACATGGCAGAAAGCGTTGAGGGATGACAGGTGTGGGCAGGGGCTCCAGAGGAAGGCAGAATCCTGGAAGCCTTGCCCACTACAAGGACCCCACGGGAGGTCTGGGGAGCCAGGGGAAGAGGAAAGAGGGGCATTGTGGAGATTGTTCGAGGAGGTAGATACATCTAGAACAGCATCAGCATCAGAGGAGGAAGGCAAGAGTAGCCACAGGATTTGAGAGAACAAATCAAGGTAACTTCATTGGGGATTCTGTGCAGGCTCTCTAGATCATTATTCTTATCATCGTTCGCCATGCCTGCTAAAGGTTTTTTAGTGGGTTTTGTTCTGTTTCAAACATTCGTTTCGTGTGGATATCATCATGGGCTTAGAATATCTTCTGCATTTGCGTTTTGATGTTACATAACTTTTTACCTACTTGTGTCTACCTTATCCTCAGGTGTCTTTAGGTGAGAAGTCATGGTTTTTATTCTGCGTATCACCCACAGTGTTCAGCAGGGGATCTTTTGCAGAGTCATTTGATAAATACTGTAGTTCATAGTAAGATCTCATGCCCTGTTCTAGCCCATCTTGCCCTGGAATTATACTTATATTTTCCCTCAATACATTGGGGGTGGCGGCAGGGAAGGAAGCTTAAAATAAAGACAAAATTGGCTAGAAGTTTAAAAGTTAGAGTTAGGGATGGGGTTGTGGCTCAGTGGTAGAGCGCTTGCTGAGCACGTTTGAGGCACTGGGTTCTATCCTCAGCACCACATTAAAAAAAGAAAGAAAGGAAATAAAGTTACTTTAAAAGTTAGAGTTTAGAAATCATCATTTTATGGATGAAGAAACAATGCAATTCTCTTGAGACACAGAAATTATGAAATAAAAGAGACTTGTGTGAAATAAGGTGTCTTCCCATTAAACCATGCTGGCTCCCTTTTAATGTCTGTTTTGTTAAAAGCAATTTCAGCTTCTATGAGGCATCCAATCTTTGACAAGCTTTTGGTCTGTAACTGAGAAAAAAACCACCAACAAGGAGCTAGGAACTTTAAAATAAATGAAAATGATGCAAAAAATTCAAAAAATTCCTGGGAAGAAACTGGGTTATTGGTTAATGTGTGGGAAAGTGAATTCTTTGTGTACAAGGGAAATGGGTTGCTAACCTAGTGTTTGCTCTGAGGTCATGTTCACCCAGTGGACTGGGATGGATAAAATAATGTCATAATGAGACCCCCTAACAATGGAGCAACTCCTCTTTTCTGGTGGCTCCTGAGGCCCAATGTTGGATAACAAATGGTCGGAGAGGGTGCTATTGAATTCTACCACAGGTAGAAATACCAGCCACGAAAACAGAAACCCCTAAACCCTCTGCTTGGAAATTTTCCCTAATTCCATTTACCAGAGTAAGGGAGGTCCTCCTGATGCTTTTGTGGGGGCATCTTAGGATTCAGGGTCATGAGTAGGACCATATTTTTCTGCACCTCCTCACACCTAAGGGCTTTCCAATCACTAATAAACATCTGCAGAAAATCCCTTAGTGACAAGTAATCCCTTATCTAGGTTTCTTTTAATAGAACCCAACACTCTGCAGAACGAACCCTAGAGTATATCTCCTCAGCATCAGGTGGCAACAGTCAATCAAGTCGCTGGAATGCAAGACAATGCAGGCTGCTGGGGGGGGGGAGGGGGAGGGAGAAGGCCATGCCTTTGGACATGCCACAGGGAAAAAACAAAAGGCTTCCAAAGTCTCTGGCTGGAACTCTGAGGCTATTGTGGGAGCTGCTCTGCCCTGCGTTCTTCAGGAGAGGAGAGTGGAAAGTTTGCTTTGATAACAAAGGCATCCCAATAAGGGAGCCTCACCCCAAACGGTTTTGCCTTAATAGTTGGAGGAGAGAATAGGATTGTGACGAGGTGCTTGAATACTTGAATAGCTCATCAGTTTGAAGGGGGCTGGCTAGCAGCATCTAACAATTTCATCACAATTGTTTGTACTTGAGTCTCCTCAGAGCAAAGGAGGGCCTTGTGGGCTTCAGGCAACTGGGGGAAACAAGGGGGACTGTTTCAAGTCTGCTCAGTCCACAGCTGGGTTGAGCACACACACACACACACACACACACACACACACACACACACACACGGTGTGTTGGGTGGGTAGCTGTTTTGCTGTTCTTTTTTTTTTTTTTTTAATCAGAATGAGTGGCAAAGACATTTTTCCCCCGTCTTCCTCCTCCTCTTCCCAGTTGCTTTACCTTCAAGGATGATTTGTTTTATTAAACTGACTGTCCCTAGCCTCTGCAGTACATAATAAAAGCCTGACATAGCAGGCTGCCTGCCTTCTGTGTCCTGCAGATACTCATCATAAGTGTCAGGACATACCAAGGTTAGCGGTCACTGGAAGTGTGCTCGCTGGCCCAAACCTTGCCAAACGCTCTTGGCAGCTGAATGAATGTCACAGAGAATAGAAGGGGAATTACAAAGGTTAAAAAGAAGACAGCCTCTCCTATTTTCTGGAGACAGAGAAGCTGATTTTTCACACCTCTGAAACATCCATAAGCTCATTCATCAGCCTCTTGCGGGGGACCATAACCTTGCCCCTTGCACAGGTCTCCATGGACACCCCTCCATCCTTGATCCCCTTTAAAAATTGGCCCACCGACCTTGTTTCATCAGTGAAATCATCTTTACTGAAATGGATAGAAAACAAACTAGGCATCACCTCTCCCTCTGTCTACTCTCTCTCTTTCTCTCTCTCTCTCTCTCTCTCTCTCTCCCCACCCCCCCAAGAAGGGAAGATTCAAATGGCCCATTGAGCATTATCAATAGATTCCAATCTTATCAAGGGAGATCATCTTTACAATACATCTTTTCAGCTCATTTTTTTTTCCTCAAACTTCCTTCAACAGAAAAAGGGAATCTGGACTCATGTATGGGCAGGAATGGCTAAGGGTTGGGAAAGTAAAATCCTGCCTAGTGTTTTGGTGAATTAGTTTGTGTGTGGGTTTTCTTTCTTCTTCCTCCTCCTTTTTTTCTTTTTCTTTTTTTTTTCCTAATACTATAAAAGGGCAATAAAATGCTGACTGTAAGAAGACAATGTCAAGGAGAAAAGGGTACTGGTATTTTGGATACTCTTCACTGCTCGCCTTGGAGAGAGAGTTATTCTTGTCACAAACCCTTTTGTCTGCATCTGCTGACTGCTTGCCTGTAGCCAGCAGCATACTTTAACTGTTTTGTCACCTCCTAACATCACATGCATCAGCTGTTGGGCTTTTGTTACGGGTATTGTAGAACTAATCCGCTGTGGCTGTTCTACTGTGCAGTAAATAAAACAGAAACGGGCTTCTCAGACTATTCTGCATGAATATTTCAGATGGCTTTTACAACTCCGATTCACAAAATCAAATAAATAAATAACTCCCCCAGCACCCTCACCCCCCTCCCCGCACACAGAAACAAAACCCCTCCAACCAGCCCCAGATGCCTCCAAGTCAACTGCATTGAAGGCTTGGACTTGAGCCTTCAAGCAATTGTTTCAGTGAAGTTGAAAGAACAGTCTCCTCTCAACTTCAGCACCGTGGAATTCCTATTTATTATTAGAGTCGAACATGTCTCATGCTGAAAACCGGCTGAGCATCCCTGAAAATCTGAAGAGCTACTTTTTCTTTCTTTTATTTTTTTTCCCTTTGGGCCTTAAAATATATAGGTAAGGCCATCAGAAACGCATAGTGTTGACTTGTTAAAATGCTTTTATTGTTTCCATCTGCATTTGTTTCCCTTCCACTCATCTGAAAGGGGTCAAGGGAAGATGCTTATACTTTTCGTTCATCCTAACTGCATTTTCTAAGATGTTTAGCCTACCCAGGAGCAGAGAAAGGAAATCAAACTCTGAGGTCTTTTAAAACTAAATTCACATCAAGAGCTCTCTGATGGTGTAAACAATGTCCTGATCATAGAGAGTGAGGCATCTTTCTGGATGCCTTCTAAGTGTCTTTGGAGAAGTTCAGAAGAGAAAGGGCATCTACACGTGTGCGCGCACACACTTGCACACAAAGATCCTAGGAAAGGAGATAAACAATTGGAGTACTTTCCCGAGGATTCATTCACCCTAGTGTGCACATGATTCCTCTAAATAAACTCGCCTGTCCCTGCTGTTTGTTAAGTAAATATTGATCAAGGAGAGACCTATCTCCTGACAGCAGTGGCACAAGCTGGGGACTTGTACTGCAGACAGGGTGGACTTAACTGGATAAACTCAGATGCTTTCCTAGCTCCTCGAGGAGACTATCAGATGAAAAGACAGATAAGGGGACACTGAGCGTCTCCCCTGCCTCGCTCACACTGAACTCTTCCTGCTAGAGGCAGGAAAGTGGAATCATGGCATGTGAAATATGGTCACAAGATGCTATGACTAAGGGTCTTCCTTTGCAATCATGCATGCATTTATCCTGTGTGGACAGCCGGGAACTAAGTGGCCCTTCAGAAGACAAGAAATGGTGTGGGATGCTAACACAGTGAATTGTGGGATTCTATTCCAATGCCCTCTTTGTTGCAGGGGAGGATCAATTGGGAAAGTAAACACGAATGTGCTTTGGAAAGCATAAAATATCCAAACATAAGGAGGTGGTTTGAACCTTTAAAAAGGAGTCCTAATTCCTGAGAAGCATCTCACTGTGATTAATAAATATGTGCAAAGCATTGTTTTGAGAGATGCATTGGGGAATGTTTGCTTTTTATTGGCTGAATCAACAAACTGAGAAAAGTTGCTGTGTTTCCTAAATTTGAGTTTGTTCCTTTCATAATTATGACTCAAATTCCTGTTTTCCACACTGTGGTAGCTGAATGGATGCATGTACTTCCCTGCGAAGGCCCGTTTTAAAACAATCCTGAGAGATTAGGTTGTGTGTATTAAACTCTGAGCACCATGGTCAAAGAGCAAGGTGTTATATTTAGAGTTCCCACCAAATGGCTCCATGGTATTTGTATTTTATTAGGATGCTCTAACCTATGTTTGGAGGGACTGGCATTATCCAGGAGCGCTGGCTGTGAAGCTGCTACAGGGTGACACCAAATGAGGCAGAGGAAGATTCTTTGTCAACAACTGGATTTAGGACTAAAGTCTCTCTTCCTCTGATGCTCCAGGGGGCATTCAGCTTCCCGGGGACCTTAGAGGATTAAATTACTTTAAGACCCATGCAGTTTGGGGGCCCTGAGAGGGAGCCCATTTCCTAGTTACATGTTTTGCTACTTAAATATGTGAAGAGTAAATGCTTGTAGGAAGTGGCTCTATAGTTCAAGGCTGTCTTTAAAAAACACACACACACACACACAAAATGGTCTAAGCAGAGGAACACATGGCAATAACATTCTGTATCTTTTTTTTTTTTTTCCACAAAGCGTCAAAAGAACAATGTTCTGTTGAGCAAAATGCAGTAGCATTCTGTAAACATTAATTTAAGGAAATCAATAGACTCAGTGAGCTAAAGCCATATTGCAAGATAAACTGGCCAGCGTGCCACTTTGTCAAATAGATTTTCGTTTTCTCGGCTAGATAAAGACAGTTTCAAAATGGGGCAAACGTGTTGCAACCAAGGTTTGAAAAGTATGTGGCCTTCAAACAGTCTGCCTGTTCCTACTACAAAGCTGAATAAACATACTTTAAAAATGATAAGATTGCTTTAGAATTGATTTGGCTTTCAAATTTTATATATAGTAGATGGCTTGGTGGTCTCCCAGGAAAAGAATACAACAAAATAAGTGTGCATTCAGAATAGAAAATGCACTTAGGAGAAAGGGGTTAAATTGTCTTGAGAGACAGAGAGCTTTGGGAGCAGTTTCAGTGGATGTTTGACTTTAAAAAAAAGAAAGGAAGAAAGAAATCTTTATTCATGCTGACCTGATGGGCAACAGGCCTTCTTGCCAAAATCCAAAAGCCAAACTCTCCAGTGAGTTTGGGATCAGAGGTTTCAGCTGGTGGAAGCTGCTCAGGTTCTGTACTCACCAGGCAGTGGCATGTGGGTGTGCGAGGGGGTGTGGGGATGGGGGCAGAAAACCCAGGCAAGGGCTGGGGAAAGAGCTGCAGCAACAATCCACCCAGGAGCCTCAGAATGTCCCTCAGCCAGACTGAAAGAGCCATGAAGATAATCAGAAAAAGTGGCAAAAGGAAAGCCTGCCTCCTGCTTTGTCACCACAGTGAGGACCTACGTGGAGTTTGTGGCAGTACTCATCCAAGTTAGGCGGCCTAACCTCCTCCAACACCATTCCAGCCCTTATAAATGCCGGTAGAATAGCAACCAGATATGACATGGTGGAAATGACCCGCTGGAGGAAATGTAATAAAAGGTATGAACAGTCACATGGAAACTGCCGAGGAGGGAGGTTAAGGATCTATCTCAAATGGACAGTGGAACTCCATGGAGAAGAATCACAGGAACTGGACTTTGGTCTGCAGTGTGGGGAGCAGGGGTGGCCATTGGCCATGCCTCTCCCCTGGACATCATTGAGAACAGCATGAAGGAAGAGCAGAGACACCACCCTGAATCTTTGTTTTCTCACCTGAATTCGAGTCTTTATCTTATAAAAATAGGTATTTAGAAAATAGAGCTCACAATAAAATTTCTAGACCTTTAAGATGTTGATAACATACCTCTTACTAAAAATTTCATTTAATTATCAACGGTATGCTAGAGTTGAGTATTTTTTAAAAAAATTTTTTAGTTGTACATAACACAATACCTTTATTTTATTTATTTATGTGGTGCTAAGGATCGAACCCAGCACCTCACACATGCAAGGCAAGCTCTCTACTGTTGAGCCACAACCCCAGCCCCCAAGAGTTGAGTATTTTGGATGGCTGTGACTTTTAGGTAGGAGAAAAGAACATCTTAACATCTTCTACACTACTCATTAATAAACTGTGTATACATTTTAAATGATGCAAATATTCCATCATCAACTCGGCATGCAGATACGAAAAAATAAATAAAACCATCTTTTACATAGTCCCTGAAAAGGTGGTCACTTGCTGGGAACAGAATGACAAGTGACTGTGAGAGTTTGTCAATATTATGTTGTGGGGCTGAAATTTGGTTCAGTAAATATGCTTTCAGTAGCTAGTTGACTTGCTCAGGCATGCAAGTCTTGGTGTCCTATGTGTTAGGAATAACGATTGTCACGTTGTTTGATCTAGAGTAAATTTTTCTTCCTTCTCAAACTCTGCCTATCTCAAACAATGACTCCAAGTTTAAACAAATGAAATAAAACAAAAGCAAAATACAAGAAAACTGGGTGTGGTGGTGCCTGCCTACAATCCCAGCAATTTGGGAGGCTGAGGCAGTAGGATCCCAAGTTTGAGGCCAGCCTCAGAAATATTGAGAGACTAGCAAAAGAAACAATAAGAGAGGTAAATAGGGAGCCTACACCCTGGGAACAAATCTTTACTCCTCACACTTCAGATAGAGCCCTAATATCCAGAGTATACAAAGAACTCAAAAAATTAGATAATAAGAGAACAAACAACCCAATCAACAAATGGGCCAAGGACCTGAACAGACACTTCTCAGAGGAGGACATACAGTCAATCAACAAGTACATGAAAAAATGCTCAACATCTCTAGCTGTCAGAGAAATGCAAATCAAAACCACCCTAAGATACCATCTCACTCCAGTAAGATTGGCAGCCATTATGAAGTCAAACAACAACAAGTGCTGGCGAGGATGTGGGGAAAAGGGTACACTTGTACATTGCTGGTGGGACTGCAGATTGGTGCAGCCAATTTGGAAAGCAGTATGGAGATTTCTTGGAAAGCTGGGAATGGAGCCACCATTTGACCCAGCTATTCCCCTTCTTGGTCTATTCCCTAAAGACCTAAAAAGAGCATGCTACAGGGACACTGCTACATCGATGTTCATAGCAGCACAGTTCACAATAGCAAGACTGTGGAACCAACCTAGATGCCCTTCAATAGACGAATGGATAAAAAAATGTGGCATTTATACACAATGGAGTATTACTCTGCATTAAAAAATGACAAAATCATAGAATTTACAGGGAAATGGATGGCATTAGAGCAGATTATGCTAAGTGAAGCTAGCCAATCCCTAAAAAACAAATGCCAAATGTCTTCTTTGATATAAGGAGAGTAACTAAGATAAGAGTAGGGATGAAGAGCAGGAGAAGAAGATTAACATTTAACAGGGATGAGAGGTGGGAGGGAAAGGGAGAGAGAAGGGAAATTGCATGGTAATGGAAGGAGACCCTCAGGGTTATACAGTGGAGGGGGTAGAGAGAGAGGAGGGGAGGGGAGGGGAGAGGTGGGGAGGGGGGAGGGGGGAGGATGGGAAAGGCAGCAGAGCACAACAGACACTAGTATGGCAATATGTAAATCAATGGATGTGTAACTGATGTGATTCTGCAATCTGTGTATGGGGTGAAGGTGGGAGTTCATAACCCACTTGAATCAAAGTGTGGAATATGATATGTCAAGAAATTTGTAATGTTTTGAACAACCCACAATAAAAAATAAAAAAAAAAAATAAAAAAGAAATATTGAGAGACTTTCAGCAACTTAGTGGGACACTGAGTCTCAAAAAGAAAACCTAAAAAGGGCTTGGGATGTACTCAGTAGTAAAGCAACCCTGAGTTCAATCCCCAGTACCAAATCAATCAATCAATCAATCAATAAACAGACAAACAAATAAATAAATAAATGGTAAAGCACCAAAACTAAAACCTAACACCTCCTTCCCTTTCCCAAAGATACTGTAAGATCTTAGACAAGATCCATAGAACTCTAAGATCTTATAAAGAACTGGAAGTGCACTGCTGGAACTGTACACCTGTTAGGCTGTTGAAGTAAGAGCTAGACCAAAACAATTGTACCAAACCAAACCAAACCAAACAAAAAACAAAAAAGAAAACCTTATAGAAGGCTAGGTGCAGTGCACTCCTATAATCCTAGTGACTGGAGAGGCTGAGGCAGGAGATTCACAAGTTCAAAGCCATCCTCTGTAACTTAGTGAGGCCCTAAGCAACTTAGAAAAATAAAAAGGGTTGAGGACAGGATGTGGCTCAGTGATTAAGTACCTTGATACAAAAAAAACCCAAAAAACCCAAAAACAAAAACAACAACAATAACAACAAAAACCCCATAGACATTTGGAACTTCAGAAATAGAAGGGGTCTCAGAAAGTTCATGATCCACGAGAGAGAATCAACCTTCAGCCAGGGCTCAGTAATCTTCGTCTGTAAAGGGCTAGATAATAACTGTATAGGCTTCATGGGACATATTTGATCTCAGTTGCATATTCTTATTTTTCTTTTTTACAACTGCTTAAAAATGTAAACGCAGCTGGGTGTGGTGTGCCCACCTGTAGTCCCAGTTACTCTGGAGACTGAGGACTGCAAATTCAAGGCCAGTGTAAGTAACTTTGTGAGATCCTAGCTCAAATAAAAAAATACAAAAAAAAAAGAGAGAGAGAGAGAGAGAGAGAGAGGGCTGGTGTGTAGCTCAGGGGTAGAAAACTTATGCCTGCAGCCCTGGTTTCCATCCCCAGAACAAAAAAAAATATATATATATAAAATATTTAAATATATATATATGCCACTCTTAGCAAGGTTCATGAAAACAGACAGAGGGTCAGATCTGGCCTGCAGGCCACAGTTTGCCAAATCCTGCACTTAGCCAAACTTAAGGGCTACCAGTGTTTCTAAAAGCCTAATGTTCTTTCATTCTGTACTAATCCTGTGTGCCTCACTGGGTCAGCACACCAGTTGTTCTTGTGGGGGAGCCTGGATTGACTCACCCGAATTCAACCTGCAATGTCATGCCATTTTTCAGATGCAGTTAAGGCTGCCCCTGTCAATGGGAATAGAGTAAATAAACCACGCACACAGATAGCCAGGGATGGGAAGACTTCAATTTTGCCTTGCTTTGCTTAGGAACCTTTCATTGGAAGTTTTTGTACCATTAAATATTTAAATGTGCCAAATAGAAAAATCTATCCATGCTTCATGACACATCTAACCAATCAGCTCCATACATAGCTAGGAAAATAAACACTGCAGCCAGTGCACTAGTGGCTCTGTGGTCCTAATAGACTTCCCATCAAGACAGCCCAGAAATTACTGAGTTCAAGACAAGCTGATAGTGTTTGAAATTCATCTTTTGCTACAATTACCAGGTAAGGTGTTGAAATAAATAGGGCCAAGCTTGGTACCATTCTTAGATGGGAGATTATCCAAAAACAACATGGCATGAATACTCCAATATTGCATGAAGGGAAGCTGGGGCACAGATAATCCACAGTTACTCCTGTTTCGATGGAGAATGCATTACGTGATTGTTTTCTGCAGCAGCTTTCCCTTCATAATTAAACCTTGCTTAGGCCAATATTAAAACAGGTCTGCGTGCCTTGTATTCTTGTGGATGGAGCAATATGAACAAGGAGACTAGGGAGAAGCCGTTAGGAGGTGGGGCCCAGGCAGGACAATGAGGACAGCATTGCTCATAGTAAGCATCATAAAAAGCCCTTGTGATATGGATGCCAATCAAAGAGAGCTTCAGAGAGCACCAGATCATGGGGGATCTTGACACTTTGCTGGTCATAGCCTATGACACCCCAAATAAACTCTGGATCATTTTGAAGAAAGGACAGGATGATCAATCTCAATGCAATCCCTTGGTTTTGACTGTAAGATTTTTAGTCTGTTAGAGAAATTTTGTTTTGGGTTTCTAAGGAATTCTGCTAATCTCTCCTCTGCAATCACCCTTTGCAAAATTCTCCAAATTTGTGGATTCTGTATGAACAGATTCAGCCACCAGAAGATCAAAACTATTTGAAAACAATTTTTCATCTGTACTGAACATGTGCATACTTTTTCTCATTATTCCCTAAACAATACAACAATTATTTACATGATATTTACATTGTGTTAGGTATTATGCATAATTTAGAGATGATTTAAAATAAACAGGAGCATGTGCGTAGATTATATGTAATCTATGATATATGATGACATTTTATATAAGGGACTTGGGCATCTGTGGATTTTGGCACTGGGGTGGTCCTGGTACCAATTTCCCCACCAATATAGAGAGATGACTGTGTTTTTAAAGCTACATAAGAACTTCTGAAGGGTTTTTGAAATCACATTTTTCAAGAAAGGTAAATAGTTTGGAAAGGCAAAGGGATTCCAGAATGGCCTCAGGGGCATTGGGAAGCTATGAGACCCCTCCCAACAGCTAAGGGGACTTGGGTAATGTTTGGTGTGGGGATGGGTCTTAGAGTGCTGTCAATACCAAGGGCTGGCCCTACTCCTTCAGGTCACTGAAAACGATCAATCTTTGAAGATAGTCTCTATATTCAAGGAAAAGCAGTGGCCTTGAAACCTCAGCCTTTCATCTTCTTCCACCTACTCCAGCACCAGGTCATTTCTCTGCTACCTCCACCCCCTTCTCCGCCACCCTCCTTGTTTCCAGTCACCTTTAGTACCAGATTTTAATTAAAAGTGTTAAGGTAACTTTAGGAACAACAACAACAACAACAACAAAATACAGAAGTTGGCTGCAGTAACCACAAGAAATATGAAAAATACATATTGAAATGATTTGTCCAAGGATTTGATATATACCCACCACAAACTATGCTTACAACCCCTGCCCCCACCCCCACCCCCCCCAAAATGGAAGAGACTTTTAAAGTCTAGATTACTACCATTGGGAATACTTAAATTAAGGGAAAGAAAGTTCCCAACCAAGCCTAGAAGTGAAGATAGTTATGTTCTCTCAAACAGCTGACTGAGATGCTAAGTGTCATAGATTAATGCAGATTGCCATGTGGAGGTGTGGCCCACGTGAAAAGCTAGGGACATGTACACAGATGAGCTCTCTTAGCTTATTCACATCTGAACCACCTCTGAGAAATCCCACAAGTGCAAGGGCCCCACCGATACAGTTCACCTCCTCCGAATGGCCACGCCACGGAAATAAAAAGTGAACAGCAAGTATAATGACAAGTGCTCATTTAGTCAATAAATTGTTTATGAATTTGAAAAATTAGTCTCTGTAATCCCAGGAAGGGAGTCTCCCTGTCTCCCAGGGCACTGTTGAGATTTAGATCTGCAAAGAGGGCTTTGGGAGGAACCGACAATGGGCCCCCTGGAGATTTCTACTGAGATAATTAAGCTGCAGCAGAGTCACCAGGGTAGAAGTGGCCCCACATGGATGCCATCTGGATTCCCAGGGCCTCCACACTCATGGCACACAGCTCTGCATCGTGACCAGGACTTGAGAGACTTCCCTGAGAGAATTTAGGATGTCCTCTGTCTTCGAGTGACAGCATTTCAGGGCCAGAACAAGGCTCATAATCCTTTCCAGGTAAGCCAATTAGAGTCAGTGAGGCAGGTGTGGCCAGAGGCAGACCCTGCAGGACAGTGTCCCCCACCCCCAATTCCCTGCTGCTCTTCTCATCTGGAACGGAGGACTCCAGAACTCCCTAACAGTTGCAGGCTGGCATCACCTTCATTGTCATACTTGGGGCTGGAGAAACCATAAACTCTATTTTAAACCAGTTTGGTATTCAATATCTGTCCCAATTCTGATCAGAGCTCCCCACTGGCCCGTTTATTTTTCGATTGAGAGTCAGCAAGAGATGACACCATAGTTGGGCTTCTGGTGAGGTGGCAGCAACAAGGTTACAATAACCTGGCCCCATACGCAAATAAAAGTGAATGCTTGCTAGGTGTGGCAGCACATGCCTGTGATCCCTGTGGCTGGGGAGGCTGAAACAGGAGGATCACAAGTTTGAGGTCAGCCTCAAGAACTTAGTGAGGCCCTAAACAACTTAGCAAGACCCTGTCTCAAAATAAAAATTAGAAAGGGATGAGAACGTGGCTCAGTGGTTAAACACCTCTAGATTCAAACCTAGCAACAACAACAACAAATGAATGTATATATAGTATTTACTTTGTGCTAATAAATTCATGTAGGTTAGTTTGATTCTTATAAATTCTATGAGATAGGTACTATTATGTCCCCTCCTTTACAGATGAGGAAACTGAGGTACAGAGATGGCAAAGATATTTGCTCAACTTTCACTGCTTTTAGAAAGTGGCAGAGCTGGGACTTGATCTTGACTTGATGGGTTTTAGCCTCGGTGTTCTTAAATTCTACACTAGGATTGGTCTAGGGCCACTGACAGTGAACTATTCCCCAGAGCATTTTTTATTTTTAAGATTTCAAGGTGATGTCTGTATCTAAAGTAATGTTTACTAGCCAGAAACAGTGTGCACGCCCTTCATCCCAGCAACTCAGAAGGCTGAGGCAGGAGGATGGCAAGTTCAAGGCCAGCCTGGGCAATTTAGCAAAATGACCCCTCATGGGATCATTTTAACCAATAAGTGCTACTGAAAAAGCCACTCAAGAAATCCAGCATCTGAGAACAAATTTGTAGAGCAAACAAAAAAAGTTTCACTGGGTTGCCCATGAGACACAGTCACCAAACTGGCTCAGCCATATATACCAGGACTTCTGCCCACGGTTTAGCAACTGTAACTATCCCTCGGAGTAGCACAGGCCAGAAGCACATTAAGGAGGGAGCTAAAATGATCAGGGGCAGCCCACTTACTGTGTGAGATTAGGCTTTTAAAAAGGATTAGAGCTCCTTAATCTGGAGAGATGAAGATTAAGGGGCAGTAATGATCAAAGTCTATGAAATCAGAAAGGAAATGGAGAATATGGCCACAACCCCATCCACAAATCCCAGGATATTATAACAAGGGATATCCCTGTGGAGTTCCAGGGGAATCACTTCAAGAGCCATAAAAAGAAGGTACTATTTTCACAGCAGGTAATAAATTTAGAGAATTATTATCTTGAGGAGTGGTATATTCTGAGAACAGGGTTAAGTGTAAAAAAAGGTTTAAACAAACCCATGAGTGATAAAACCATAATGACCCAACACTGGAGGCTAGGAACATTCTGGATATATTTGAAAACCAGTCAATCAACGATGGATACTAGTCTCTCCCCAAATGCTCCCTGCCAGGGCTGATATGGAGCCGGGAGGGGACCACTGCTCTGACCACCTCTCTCCTTACTGTCTTCAGCTATGTTGCTCATAAATACTTGGAACAGGGCTCATGTATATTCTTGGGTCTATTTTTAAAATGTATATCAGGAAATCTTAGGAACCTGGTACAATAGAACCAACTCATTCTTCAGAGGAAGGTTTTCTGTGTTCTTTTTTTTTCTTTCTTTCTTCCTTCCTTTAAAAAAAAAAAAATTCCTTGCCAGGGTCTTTGTCCTTGATCCCCATATAAAAATATGAACTCACTCCCTTAACTATACTTCCAAACTAAAATCTTATATTGCACTCAGACACTTTATAAAACATGCTCCAATAGTTAGGGGATTAAAACCGGTTAAACTCTCTACTGGGGAAGCTTCTCATCCCACACTAACACAGAATAATTAATTCAAATTTAAGGGGAAATTAAACATACCAATTATGTAGTACCCATCACAGCCCAAGATATTAAGCTCTAAAATTGACGACGGTTATTGTAGGAGCCAGAACACCTGAACAGAATCTGCAGCTCTGGTAAATATATAGAATAAAACTGGGGAGAGGGGAATCTTTCAGTTCTTTTCCGAAACAGCCAAGAGTTGATTAGATATCTCCTAGTAGTGTGGAGATTGGGGAGGCTATGGCAGCAGGAAGAGGGGGCGGTGGATTTCGGTAGAGGGTAGAGAGGAGAGGAAGATGCCATTTAGAGAAAAGGAACCTTCAGAGGATTCTAGCCTGCACAGCAAGGCATAATGGATGTTGCCCATACTCACATTGTAAACTGCTCTCAGAAAATTGGTAAAATCTGGCCATGTGCAGGAGCCAGTAAAGAAGGAAAGAGGGAGTGGGAGAAAGAGGTGGGGATGGAGGAGAAAGGCAGAAACAACATCCGACACCATCATCAGCCAAGTACCTATCACTTGGTACATTTTCAAATTGCAAGTTTTTGAAAACCTGAGTCCTCGTGGTGGGGAGCTATTCAAAGTCACTGTTCATGTGGGAAATGGAAACCTAGGAGAGGTGGAGAGGGCCAGTGATAGGCTCAGGGTAGAGAGCACAGACTTCAGAGTGATTTGGGCAAGAAAACTGGGACATCTGGAGTTCAGAAGTCGAGGAAAAATGGGGGAAGAACTAGGAAGATGAATACATGATCATCAGGCACACAAAAGAACGGAGCAAAAGGAAGGCTGGATTTGGGCACTCGCGTCTGGCAAGGAGGCCAGCAGCAGGGCTAATGAAGCATTTGCGGTGTGGGACGTTTGCCAGCGCAACAAAGAAGATGTGCTTGGGCTCTGCAGATGTGCCAGGGCCCCCAGAGCAAAATAATGACATAATCACCATCAGTGTCACAGACCAGACTGTACACAAGGTGACAGGGGAGGGGAAGCCTGTAATACACACGCAGGGAGGACTTGCCATGGCCCACAAGGGCTGCGGCCCTGAGGGCTGGGGTGCCTGCCCGCGGCCCCACCCCCGACAGACCTGGGATCTATGTCTTCAAGCCCCAGGTGAGGCGACTGCTCATCTCTGTTGGGTGTTCGACCCAATTCCAGCTACTCTTAACGAGGCCACAGAAATGGGAAAAGCTTCAGAGGGATCTGCACTGGATGGTTAGGGGCTGAAGAAAGCCGATCGAGGAGAGAGGGGGCCACAGGGAGTTTCTGTGAGTCCAACTCGCCAGTCTTTGCAACTGCCATGAACTGGACCCTCGCCACGTGCTTTTTTAAGGGTGCCAACGTTTCTTTTATACTGTACGGAAATGCAAGCAATATTTTGGGGAGCCTGGGTGGGTGGGGGAGGGGACACAAATGAGCAATAAATGGGCCACCTCAAAAGGAGCGCAGAAGCAATGGCAAGGCTTGAGACAGCCGCCCCTGCTCATTTTAAACAAGGTCTCCCAGCAGGGCCCATCACCTGCCCATGGCTTTTCCTCAGTAAGGTGGGTGTGTTAGTACAGCTGTCTGGCTTTTAAGTGACTTTTGTCAGTTTGAAAGTGAAAGTCTGTTTGAGGAGCTGAAAGAACAATAGCTCCGGAGCCCGGAAGAAGAGCTCCAAGCACAAAGGACTTGGCTACACTAGTGTCCCTTTTCATTGCTTCTCATGAAAGATTCATAAGAATAACTTTAATTTTTTATGACCCCCTTTTTGGTATGACTATATTAGTTGTGTCAACTTCCACATTCAGGTTCTCTTTAAATACCAAAAGGTCTGTTGTGAAATTGTTTTCAAAGAGCACTGGGGACAGAGTCGATTGTGGCCATCCTGCTGGTCCCTCCTCCAAAAGAAATCGCTATCAGGGACACAGATTTCCTTTAAATAGGGTTCCCTTCAGCCTTGAAGCTGCCATGAGCAGCGACAGGGCAGTTATTTTAAACCTTACTAATTTGCCAGTTCAACTGCTCCTCGGAAGAACGATTATATTTGTTTTTCTTGGCTTCACCCTATTTAACCCATACAGTAGTATAATGATCATTAATAGACAATCCTCCTTTCCCGATACTTCTCCAGTGGCTGTCTCCACACTGTATCTTTATTTTGTGTCTCAGCCAAAAAAAAATGGGAGGGGGTGGGGGGTGGGGGACAGATTGTATTTGTTTTATGTCATTACCAAATATTATTGAAGATTGGTTTAAGGCAATCCTTGAAGGCAAAACCATAATCTACTTTGAAGAATTGAACTCTGATGCTTCACCAAATCGAATCTTTGCAAAAAATATTTCCTGTTGCAAATTTACATTGATGGATTGAGGGGAAATGAGTGATCATGAACATTTCTGCCCTATGAATGACAAAGAACCAAACAGCTAAAGTTACATACCATCTTGGGGTGGGGGTGGGAGTGGGGTTGGAAGGAATGAGAAAATTTGATTTAAAATGTTATCTGCCACTGCCAAAAGAGACCTGCAACTTCCAGCAAGCTTTGGTTTTGCTAAATAAGTTGGTTGAATCCAGATGAAATAAACAGGCTCAATTTCAATAGGTTGTTCAAACTTCTTCAGACATTTAATCCGGGATGGGCTGAACACAATGATCACATCCCCCTGAAAGCTCTAGCCACCAGCAGCGGCTTCCAGAAGGGAACTTGTGCTCTCTCTCCTATTGATAACCCTTTGTGGGACGAAGAAAAAGAGGCGAGGCAAGGAGAGCTGAATGTCAGACAATAGACATCGCTCCACACACTGCTTCTGAACTTTCCTCATCTCTGAAGGACAATTAATTATGAAGGCCTTAGGGGTAGGTCGAAGCAAGGGAAAACCCACTGTGGTCCCAGCACCCCAGCCGCCGCCTCTGTGTTTGCTAAATGCTTCGCCTGTTGGGGTACAGCCACCGAGAGAGCCAATAGATCATTGGGGGGGGGGGGTGCGGGAGGTGAGGGAGGAAAGCAAAAGATTTTTTTGTGTGTGCGCCTGCCCTTGTATAATTCTATTCTCACTGTGAACTCATCCATACACAAAACACAAGGACAATTTTTTTTTTTTTTTTAAAGAGAGAAAAGCCACAGGGTAGGTTACAGTCAGAAACGGGCTCTCCAGTGGTGTGTTAAAAAGGATGGTCTTTTCACCAAATCATTTCACAGAGGCAAAACAGACAAACACAAAGAGTTGAGACTTTTTCTCCTACATTAAATGGAGTAACTGATAAGGTCAGACATATGATACCTAAAGACACGAATCTGTGAACTCTTGAAGTCAAAGGGCCTCTCTGTGCCGAGGAACAATCTTTCAAAGGAAATAGATCATAGAACTCCACTGAACCCCCTTTAAACTTTATGAAGCAGGAGGAGAAAAAGCTCTAAGTAGGGAAGCTTGACAGAAGAGCCTTGAACTATTTTCTGAAGGAAAGATGAGACCCTCCCTAGGCTGCCACAAAACATCTTTTTTTTTTTTCTAAAGGCTCCTCTGAACTTTGATATGTGCCAAGACACTGCTATTGAAAGCTGTATAATTATGTGCTATAGCCACTGTAGAAAATGCTTTGTTCACCCCAACAAAGGACAATAAGCAAAGTAAAGCGACATTACGCTGTATCTTTTTCTTTAAGAATGTTGAGAAAGGTCATGGAATGCTATAACTAATAAAGCTGTTGAGTAAGGAGGTTTTAAAGTTGATCTTACTGTGCTTGAATGTAACCCAATGACAAAAAAGACACAGGGAGCTAAAAATGCAATGACATTACCAAATAGATGATAAATCAATGGGCCCGCTTCATTATACTGATGAACACCTTGAATCTCAAAAGGACAACGGTAAAGAAATGGAGCCTCGTGCCGCTCAGGGTGCTCTCTCCCCCCAACCCCCAGTCCCACTCCCAGCCTGCTGCTGCTGGTCCTGTCCTCTCCTTCAATTCCAGGCAATCATTCTGCTCAAGGAATATGTTCCCAGACAGCCATGTGTGTACATATATTTAGAGAACATTCATTTAGTCTCTTAAAAGATCAATTTGGCTTGTCAATGGTGGGACTGGCAAGGGAAGAAATGGTAAGTGTTCCTTTTCCTCCTCACCACCCACTAAGAGTGCGTTGTGTGATCATTTAAACGGCTCAGCAGCTTCGAGGCCAAAAGACAGCAACAGCAGTAAAAGGTTTTCACTCATGTGCCAGTTTGCCAAATGATCACTCATATTTAAGTATCTATTTGGAGCAGAGGGAAGCGCTTCCTAAATCCACCTGTCCTCATTCTTCTTTAAAGAGATGACAGTGTGAATGAAAGACTTCCAAAGATATTAAATCTTCTTAAACATGGGCGTGGTTGAAAGTGGAGTGGGCTGGCAAGAGGAGCATGTTGAGGGGAACAGGTTGAGTGAGCACATGCGTTGGTGGGTGCAGGGGAGCCCAGACGGGGTGCCTCTCTTATTTTCTGTGATCAAGAAGAAAGTGAGAAAATGCACCCATGTAGAGGTCCGCAGAAGTACCCCTTCTTGCCTATGCCACCTAGAAAAATGTCAAACCCACTAGGCTCTGTGATGGAGTCTCTGCGATGGAGCCCCTGCTCGGTAAGATGCTATTTCTATCAGGACCTTAGGAAATGGCATTTACAAAGCCAGTAAGGAATGAATCAAGTTCCCCATCCTATTTCATTTCTGAATCTTACACTCAAGACACCTAGGCCTTTAGTGGGGGCAAAGGAGATTAGTCACTCTTCCTGGAACTTAGACTCCGCCTACAGGTAAATGACTAGCCACCAAGGGACCCAAGAGGGACCCTGCTTTTCTTGGGGGGGGGGTACAGTTACCTCATGGTATCCCAGACTGAGAAAATGTGCTCCATGCACCCCGATGAAGGTATCTATTGCACCCTTCTCAACATACACTCAACTGTTTCCCCAAACCCTTAACCTCTGGATCATTCTACCTCTTTTAACTGCCCCATAGGAAGTGGCCAGCCTGGTTAATGCTGTCAAACCTAAGGTCTTTGGGCTCCTTCAATAGTGCAACGAATCTTGTGAGTTACACACATCAGTTGCCTTAGTTGAGAGTTTCTTGCAAAACAGGTAAACTGGCTGCACCATTATTACCTTCCTTCCCGGCTACAGTTGTGAGAGAGGGAAAAAAAAAAAGCAATAAAATCCAACTCATATGCCCCTAAAGTAAGAAGTATCAATTTGATTTAAAAACTGGGAAGGAATGCCAAACCTGCTTTCCCTCCCCATAAAAAAAAAAAAAAAAAAGAAAGAAAAAAAATTTTTTTGGAAGCTCTTCAAAGTGAAGTGAGAATGAAGCATGGAAATATATACCATAACACCTGGAAAGACAAATTTATTGTTGCCAATCTCATTAAACGCGAGAGGCAGGAGTGAAAGATGCAGCCCGTAATGGAACACCCCTTCCCTGAACACCTTTGCAAACTCATGTTCAGCAGTGAGCCACCCCCATCCTGTGCAATGTAGCCAACTTGCCTCCTTTTAGCACAAACGAAAAGGGTAGTCCGTTTTTTGTTTCCCCTTTGGTGTCTTCTTCCACATCCCCTGGGTCATCTCAAGCTCTCACCACCCTAAGTCTGGATGCCGTGCCAAGAATCTTGGCAATTGTGTAAACTGATACAAAAGACAGAGCAAGCTCTCCTGTCACTTAGAAGGTCCTGACTCATAAAGGCCAGGAAATGCAGGGTCCAGAAGAGGAGAGAGATGCAAGCCACTCCTTCTTTGCCAGCGATAAACCTTCCCCATCTGCTTTATTTTCCTATAGGCCAGGGGTCAGCAACCCCTCCAGCCCAGAGGGCCATCAGCAGCAGGGACCAGAGGGGGATGGTGCTGAGCAGTGACAGAGGTGCCACAGAAAGTCAAGACACAAGCTGAGAGGAAGCAGAAAGCTGAGAAGAGACAAGGAGGACAGAAGAGAAAGAAAAAGTTCTGGTGAAGGAGGAAAAATCAGATTCTCCTCAAACCTCTTCTCTCTTCCCACCTTTATTGGTTCTACCCATTTCGAACAACTTCAAAACAGAGCTCAGGGGTAGAGTGCTTGCCTAGCAAAAAGCCCTGGTTTCCATTCCCAGGACTGCAAAAAACAAATGGTAAGGCTTTAGGCAGGTTGAAAGGTTTCTATTAGTGTCTATGTCCTTATTATTGCCCACATTAAATAAGTTACTATTGTTGAAATGCTGTAAGGAATGCCAGGGACATTAGTAAACACTCAGTAAATGTTAGCTATTTTATAATTGCTATAAATAACTGATTGAGAAACTTAAAAACACAATTCATACAATATTTTGTTATTTGACCAGCTAATAATACTCAGGAGGGTTAATCTATTCCTTTGCACTGACTGGTTCTTTGGTCATTGTGTAAACATTGACTTCAGTCTCTCTACCACATTTGGTCTCTGCTTAAAATTAAAACACACACACACACACACACAAAAAAAAAACAAACAAAAAAAAAAAAAAAACAAGGTATACAAGTCTCCACTCTACCATCCTCTTCACTTGCCTTACTGAAATTATGGGCTCATTTACCTTGATCTGAAGGGGAGAAACAGCAATGCAAATGTAGAACAGCACACACGCTATCAGTCGAGGTATTCAGCTCGAGGTGCCTGTACTACTTTTGGCTCGCAGCCATGACCCATGCTGGTGGAGCTACAGTGATAAGAACGGTGGCTTTTTAAGCATCTCACTTAAGAAGTGACCTCCATGCTCAAAGGCACAGAAAAGAAGGGATCCTCTTATCAGAAGCATTTTTAGTAAATGTGCTAAACTGAGTACTAAAGTAAAAACTATATGGTGATCGTGGGCTTCTATGTGGTGGTGCATCTGCATGTGAGTGTATGTGAGAGCTTGTGCATGGAGCAGACAGGGCACCATCCATGTTCCTGAGTCTTCCTTCCAACGTTTCTGGAAAGAGCCTGGTTTTTAGCAAAAGAGGAATTTAGGCCCAGAATAGTCCAATAACTTGCCCAAAGTCACGTGAGAAGTGACAAAATTCCTGCCCAGGCCTCATGCTCCTTGCAGTGAAGCAGTCTTAAAATAGACACTGCAGATAAAGGAGAGGTGGCCTGGCTGGAAGTGGATATGATTCACAAAGGGAGAAATATCAGATGTTAATCATATTAAAGGAGGATTTAGATGATGCTAAATGGAGCAGCTTGTTGGGTATCTCTTGATGCCATTGTCCCCTGTTTGTGTCATTTTGGTCCTTGTGCTGAGAGTAAGGGATTAAATTCCAACCAGGTAAGGTTTAAACAACCCCCACAAATCCTAATGTGCACTTTAAGGATTTGCTCCCTTGAGTACGTTATACAGCAGAAATGCAGAAATCATCTCATGAATCTTGGTCAAATCTTTTATGAAGCTTGATCTGTGCTTGCAGGTGAATATTTATGTCATAATATAATATAAATAATTCACTAGCACACAGTAGAAGTCTCTTAGCTTAAGGTTTAGATCAATAGACTTATCAGAAAGCGGTGGGGTGGGGAATAAAGCTCTTAATAAGATCTCTTTAAAATGTTTAGCCATAATCATGTTCTTCAGCTGTAGAAGAAATGTGCTTGTATTCTGTCATTATAGTAAAACATCTCTCGGTTACAACTGAGACTTGAAAGAGAGAGGTTTTAGGATAGTGAATCAGCACTCCAAGAGTCACTAATTTTAATGTGTTCAGCGAAAGAAAAACTTCATTGACAACATGTTTGGCAAGAAATATATTGGCTTTGGACAGAAAAGATACAGTGGTAACTTGCAGTATAATCATTTATACTTTCAAGGAAAAACTATGACTTCCCCATTGCTAAGTCTGCATACTTAGTTTTCTTTCTTTTCTTTCTCTCTCTTTCTTTTCTTCCTTCCTTCCTTCCTCCCTCCCTCTCTCTTTCCCTCCTTTCTTCCTTTCTTTCCTACTAGGGATTGAACCCAGGGGTGTTTTATCACTGAGCTACATCCCCAGCCTTTTTTATTCTGAAAAAGTTTCTTGTGAAATGCTGAGGCTGGCCTTGAACTGTGATCCTCCTTCCTCAGCCTTCCTAGTTGCTGAGATCACAGGTGTGTGCCATCTGCCCAGCATACTTGGTTCTTTATAAGCCACCATAACTGATGTGCACTTCCCAGAACTAAGGAGAAGAGCTGAAAAGGAATGGGCAAGCAGAGAGGGTACTGGTGATCAGTTCCCTTTATTGACAAGGCCAAATTGAGGTGTTCTCTTTGCTTTGAAATTAATAACATCCTGGATATTTCTAGTGATCTGTCTATAATGGGAAAGCAAGAATATTAACATAAGGTTCCTTAAGAGCAGATATGAAAAATTTCTATCTTTAGAATAGCACAGCATTTAGCCAGGATGATAGAAGAAATGAACCAATTTTGTCAAGCCACAGCCCATCCACTCTCCTAATTGAGGGTTCGACCTGCAGAACCCTTGTCACATTCCCATCTCCAACCAT